>NC_087488.1:6814318-7421590 GCF_036417665.1 Passer domesticus
GTTCTTTTAAAGACTTTTACAGTAATGCTTTGCTTCAAGGTGTTGTTAGGTCTAAAATAAAAACTTTCTGTTCTGGAAGGCATTCTGCCCTTTGAGTTCCTGAAGTAGTGCATTTTTGTACTTAGGCAGTTGAATTTGTACAGCAAGTATTTTAACCCGCTTGCTGTTGCACTTCAAACTTTGTAAATGCTCGTCACAAACTACTATTTGAGAACTCCTCAACTCTATTTGGTGTTGTGGCCTGTTAGCTGATATCTCCCAAAAAACTCATCAGCCTGACATACCCTGTTTGAAGGAGTCCTAATCCAAGCACTTTGTGTCTTGAGAAGAACAGGACTGCTCCAGGAATTCAAGTCAACTGAAATAACTATGTTGATGGATTAATTTGGTTAAAGAGTAAAAGAGGCAAGAAATAAAGCATACCAAAATGAGAAATATCCACTTCTGCCTGGTGTCTCAGCTCCTTCTCTAAACAGGAACAGATCCTCCACAGGTTTTTACAGTAATGTTTGCCAGTCCTTTATGGATTTCTTGAGCCTTCCAGGGCTGTGAGAAGGTAATAGCAATCAATCCTCACGTTAACTGAATCATGTCCTGTATGTATTGCATTTATTGATTAAACTTGTTTTCTCAAATTTCAAAAGCTGACAGTAGATTCACACTGGTTAGCATTAATTATCCTCTTAATTGTGTTAGGGTTCTGTATTTCATGCTTTTCTTTCCTACCACTCAATGAATTTTGAATGGATCCTGCTGGTAAAGGGTAATTGGTAGATTCGTATAAATGTTAGTTGGAAAGGATCTCTCACTTGTGTTGTGGGGTTTTTTTGTGGGGAAGAGGAAATTGGTTTGATTTTTGAAGCTTGAAAACCTTTGGTGATGTAAATTCTACAACATCTCTGGGTAACCTGCTGCAAAAGAATTTGTTCCACCTCCTGACCATAAGTTATGGCTGTTGTCTGTAGTTGTATGACCTGCCACTGTGAAGAGCTGTACACTTCACTTGTAGTTTATCCTGCAAATGTTTCTTGTATGAAAAATGGTGTTAAATGCTTGTTTCATGTTCGGATGAGTAAATAAGTTCTGTTTTATATAGCCTTCACAATATTTTACTTGCTGTAGGTTGTACTAGATGAGAGCGGAAAAGACCTGTGTGCATCAAATATATGAATGAGAGTATCAGTATGAAGCAAAGGAGAAAGCAAATCTTAGTAGTTAGCAGGGCTCTGCTAGGGGTTGGCACTGCCAGTTTGAGGGCTGCTTGGTAGATTTCAGCTGGTGTAAAGAGGGTGATTTAGTCCCTTTTTATTAATAATGGGTGTCAACTGGATTGGGGCAGTGAGGAAATGGCGGAGAATGTATTTTAGGGTTTGTTGGAGGGGTTTCTGGAGTTGGAGAGGGTATGTTTGTTCAATATAAGTCAATGAAATACATTGATAAAGGAAAAACTGTCACCTCATTTAACAAATGTTGTCAAAACACTGCTACAATTTACCTGGAGAGTCCAAATAATCTTGAAATTGAAGTGCATCCAAGAGCCAGCATAGGTTTCAGACCTGTACAAAGGTAGCTTGTGTCAGGAGACAAAGTTTACAACAATGTAGAAGTCATGGCCTGCAGTGGTGTTGGGTCTGGCTGTGTTTTTTAACAAGACTTCTTGAGACTTCACATAGTGAGATAAATTGGCACTGTTGCAATTTCACCCCTGAGATGGAGGATGCTTTTTTCTGAAATGTAATAGAGGCGTTAAGAGAAAGCAAGGTGTATCTAGTACCCATCTTACATTTAACTTGTATGTGGGAACCACTGTTGTTAAAATCTCTCTTGCCCTTTCTGCGTAACTATGATAGGGAAGTTAAAATATCTGTTAATAATGTGAACAGAAGCTTTAACCATGTGTTGTCCAGATTGTTAAATTTTTATATGTTAACATTTTCTCTTATGTAAAATACCCACACCCCAGAATCCTCAACTTCAGTGTTATGTAACCTTTTTCCTTCCTTCCTTCCTTTAGATAACAGTGATCTGATTGCTTGCACAGTTGTAACAAAGGATGGGGGTCAAGTTCAAAGATTCCTGGCTGTGGATATTTACCAGATGAGTTTGGTTGAACCAGATGTTGCCAGACTCGGATGGGGAGTAGTTAAGTTTGCAGGCCTTCTGCAGGTAAGGCAAGTTGTAGTTTGGGTGGCCAGCTTTTCCAAGCTGAAAATCTACATTTTATGTGGGATAAATAGTAATACTAGTATTGGCTTACGTATTTAAGCTCTGTACCATGCTTCCTTGTTTCTTTCCTCTTTTTTCTGCTTCCTGCCTTTTAAAACAATTCTGATTTTCTGAAGAAGTTTACGTAGGTAACCAGAGACACAATTGCAGATGGGGTAACTTCCTTAACATATGTTGGACTGTGCTCATTTGTACACTGAAGTCACATCTGTCCAAGCACTTTACTCAAATAGTACATTAATTAACTCATTTAGAGTTCTGATTTTCCTGCACAGGTAGAAAAGATGGCAGGTTGTAATTTCAAAATGGTCTATGCTTATCTAAGGAAGTTTTTCTCATTTCTCTTTCTTGCCTTAACCATTACTGTTTGTATTTCCTGAAAATTTGCTGTGCTTAAATAACACAATCTATAAATACCGATTTCTGAAGAAGTAAATCCAAGTTGTACAACTTACAGAGTCTGGTTTGGTTTTATTTTGTTGGGTTTTTTGACACAGAAACTGTCTTAGTAAGAGCTTTAAAGGAACATTCTCATAGTATTTTCTTTCAATGTTAATATTTAACCTGTAGTTTTAGAAAAGCTTTTTCTTTAACTTTTCTTTACTTTTTCTTTAACTGTTTGCATTCCTCTTCTCTTTAGGATATGCAGGTGACTGGAGTAGAGGATGACAGCAGAGCCCTGAACATAATCATTCACAAGCCTGCCTCCAGCCCTCACTCGAAGCCCTTCCCCATCCTCCAGGCCACGTTTATTTTTGCGGATCACATTCGCTGCATCATCGCCAAGCAGCGCCTGGCCAAAGGCCGCATCCAGGCTCGGCGCACCAAAATGCAGAGGATAGCAGGTGAGCGCTTGTCCTGAAAGGGTGCTGGGGGACAACAACTGGCTGTCACTGCAAGTCACTCTGTAATGTAAGGCTGAGCCACGCTGAGGAGTGGTGGGCCACAGAAAGCTCTATACCAGGGCTGAGTTTCCAAGGAACAGATTTAGTTTCATCTATAACTTTGAGTTTATAAAGTGGATATGTCACACTTTAATGCCTTGCTCCATGTAAAAAAAATTGAAAGCAAGTTTGTGGATATTACAATCTACTTGATATTAAAAATTTTGGGTTGAATGTAATGCAGAGGCATTTCTTTTCTATTTTAAAGCCCATTGCCTCTAACTGGCTTTCTGCAGTATTCCATTGTAACTAATGAATTATTTTATTTCTGCAGGGAAAAACAAAAGGGGTTTTTTATTGTTAATAATTCCTATGGTTTTTTTGGTGCAAGGGGCTTCCTGTAATCCTGGGGTTTTTTTCCTTCTCCACTGTGTTTTGAGGTTTCCCTAGTGTGAATGTGGTGTGGACAGCAATGTGGAAAAGGTTGCCAGAAGCACTGACTCTTTATTTGTTAGTGCATTTGTAACCATAACTAAGAGGCAAATGAAAGCAAGTTATGTTAAAATCTGGTTTAGTCTTAGGTCCTGAGCAAACTATCAATTTTCTTGTCACCTCTTTTTCCTTTTATGTATTTGAGTAACAAAAACTATCAATTGTGATTAAACATAGCTCTCCTGGATCTTCCTGTTCAGCCTTCAACTGAAGTTATGGGTTTTGGACACAGCTCTGGAGCTGCAGCCCAGCACCTCCCATTTAGATTCTATGACCAGTCCCGGCGTGGGAGCAGTGACCCCACAGTGCAGCGCTCTGTCTTTGCATCTGTTGACAAAGTCCCAGGTAAGGTTAACATTCATTAACAAGCAGTTTTTGCTTTGTGATTTCTATCTGCGGAAACTGTACTATAACTTGTCCAAGCAGTTAAAAGCTTATTGTGATGTGTACCTGAACACACAACTCCAGGATGAGGCTTGTGACAAAAGGTACTCTGAGAGAAACAAGTAACACCTGGGTGTGTATTCTGGGTATGTTGTGAGCAATACTTCCATGGCAGTTTCTCCAGATGTCTTAATACCTCACCTTCCTTACAAATCAAGTTAGTTTAAATCATGCTTTGCATAGTCAGTATTTATGCAACACATCTGGATCTTCCTGTTCAGTCTTCAGCTGAAGTTATGGGTTTTGGACACAGCTCTGGAGCTGCAGCCCAGCACCTCCCATGTAGATTCTAAGACCAGTCCCAGTCAGTTGTGAATATTTCCTCCTTTAATTTGGTTATGAATGTTTTCATGCTGGATTGTGAAAAATGCTGTGCACTGCCTCATTTCCCTCAGAGTGAGCAAGACAAAAAAGGGCCACAGCTATTCCTAAAACATTAGCTTGGAACTGGGATTAAAGGAATTATTCTAAATCAATGAGTTCTTTGCTTTTGTATCTCCTTATTGTCTGTTTCACAAATTGACTTCTCTGCACAAATTCTTTTCCAGATGGTGACATTTTTCCTTTTGGATTGTGTCATTTTAAAGAGAAATCTCATTCTGCTTGGAAGTACTTAATTGTGCTGTATTACACAAAAGATTTCATTACCACTTGCCGCCAGTCATTTCACAGAACTCAGCATTTCTCTTTAAATGTGATTCAGAATTCAAATGCACAGAATTCATATTACTTAGAACACAGATGTTTTACTGCTTTAAGACTAAATTGGAGCTCAGTTACCCGAGTCCTGGCTGGGGAACAGAAATTATAAAACCATAGGTATTGTCAGTCAGGTATTTCAAAGACAAGTGTATGTTGTGTGAGGGGAGTGTTTGCCTTGTTTGACCTGACTTCCACAGAAAAGGTGTGGTTGTAAAGAGTCCAGAGTTACTACTTCAGCTTTCTCTAAGGAGACTGCACTTGTGTTCCTAACTAATGACTTCATCTTCTAATTTGAAGGGTAATATTGGGGATGATGCAACATAGTCATTTGTTCAAGCAACCACATACTTTATTTGAATCCAGGAAATGTAGACTTCCACTTGCAGATCCAGAAGGAAAAGTGTTTTGAAGTTTTTATTTGATACAAAGTATAAGAAATGAGCGCGGAAATTGAAGTATTTCAAGTACAGCATCTTTGAAATGCATTTTATGACAGGCAATAATATAATAAAAATGGATTAATATCCTGGTTTTATATCTGATTACAAAACCAGTATCAAATGTGGGTTTGTTATCTTATCTTTGCTGAGGGATTAATTAGGTTTCCTTGTTGCTAATGATTTTTATAGGAATTTGTTTGTGCTTATCTCTTAATCAGGCTTGCAATGATTTTTACTTCAAGAGAATTTTGTGGCTTTGAAAAAATTACTGAACAAGTTGCAGTTAAATTACTGGCTTCATGTATTCATTTCTTACTGCTACAGCTCCAGCTGGTGTTTGAGTTCTGCAGAGCTCTCACAATCAGTTAATTTGGTTGTACTTTCAAGAATCAAACTATGCTTTCCCTTTCCCTTGGTGATGATGTCCTTTGTAGATTCAAAGCAGTGTTGTTTTTCTGGCAACATTTTTTGAATACTAATTAAGTAGTATTTTGTTAGGACTGTGTTGGCTGTCAGTGCTGTACATCCAGCATGGTTTTTAAAAAATTAACTATCATATAAATGTTTTCATTCCTCCTGCAAGTTTCAGTCTGTGAACTTGGATACAGCTGTTAAATCAGTTCCCTCATTCCTATTGTCAATGAATTTAGAACTTTCGAGAACACTCATTGCAGTTGTCTGGTTCAGTTTCTCTCATAGTGCCTACATAAAGCTCTGCATATGTCACTAGAGAACTGCAGTTACCTTCTGTGGTCCCTTATTGTTGTCAAACTGGGCTTCATTTTCCTTCATTGCTCCACAGTGCAAAATTAAAATCTTGGTGTCTGGGAGAAAGAGGGTGAGGATTGTTATAGCTTAAAACAGGATTTTGTGCAGGGCAAGTGGAGGGTGATGGGAATGTCACAGACGATGCTTCAGAACATCCCCCTGAACACAATGAAAAGTGCAGGGACATGCTGTGATTGTCTCCTGCTGGACTGGACAGTTCTCAGCAGAGAGCAACGTAAGCAAAATCAATTGATGAATTTTATCATCATGAAGTCATGGCTATGAGTATACTCCAAGGTCTATTTTAAGTTACTGGCCTTTGCTAGAATGTTAGAGCATTTTAGGGATAGTGTAGCTGGCTGGACTGTTCACCATCTCCTGTGTTAGCTGTGTATGAATGTGTTGTACTTCTGAAGCCATCTGTGTAAATAAAGAACGCTGTTTTCAAAGAAACCAGCAGATTTGGTAGGGGCCCTGTGAACAAAGGTTTTCTACTGAAAGTAAATAAATAATGACTTCCTCTTCAAGCAAACTCAAGAGTTTGTTTCAAGTATCAGCTCTATTCTGAGATTTATATGCCCAGCATGTCTTAAGGGAAATGTTAACGATTTCCAGCAAAAGGTACATCTAAATATTTTAACAAGTGCGGTTGCTTACCTACTAAGTAATTTTTTTTTGAAAAGCAAAAGGAATCAATAGATTTCTCTTAATATTTTATCCATTGTTAATATCTTAGTAGATTATAATAAGGTTTTGAGAGGAAAAAAGGAGGAGAAAAACTGGTTAACCATTAGCATGGCAATCAAGCTATAACCATCTTTAATATTAAAGTCTGAAGGAAAAAATAATTCACGGATTTGGAACCCTTTGTGTAGTATGAACCAATATTCTTGTCATCATCAGATGAACCTCCTAACTGTTATTTTGCTTCCTGTAGCTATGATTAGTTCCATTCACTTTTTCTTTCCAGGTATTCCCTGTAGGAGTTTCCTGATTAGATTTTTTTTTTTCTTGGTCAGTAGTTTCCTAGTTACAGTATTGTGAATGATTTAGGCTTACCTTTTCCTCCTACCTAAATTAGCTTCTGTTAGCACACTTAAAATTCTTCCTTTCCAATTGTTTGGAGAGAGAAAATACGTTGAAGTCATTTTGAAGGAAATGCTCCTGTGTAAGGACATGAATCAGAGAGTGCTGTTTTGCAGGAGCTTTGGGCTGGCAATCCTGCTAAATCAGGCCAGCTTTCCCTGTGGCAGTCATGGGAGACCTTGTTTACTGATTCCTGCTGTTCTGGTGAGGGTGGAAGGTTTCTTCTCCCTTGAAGTGCAAACTTTGTGGATACAGAATGCTTCAGATGGGTGCGACTTTTACCAGCACTGTAAGGGAAGCTGAGTATCTTGATGTAAGCTCTTTTGTATCAGTGCCTTTAGGAACTCTTCTTCATTTCATTCGCATTAACAGTTGGCTTTGCCTCACTTCTGTGGTCGCAAGTCCACTGGTTATTCCTTGTTTCCCCATCCTAACTGGTATTTCAAACTCTGAACTGTGTATGAAAAATCTAATGTACATTTTCTGTGATTAAAGACTGTAGCACTCAGGGCCAGTGATACATGTGGAAGTCTTTCACATTTGAGGTGGTTCAGTTTGTGGTTAACTTTTTGCAGACTGTCAGGCGTCACTTTGTGTAACCTCAGTTTAACTTGCCCAAATGATTGTAGAAGATCGATCAGTTTGGTTTCTGAAATAAAATACATGGATTTATTTACATGTATAGGATAATTAGCTCCTTACCAACTATTTTGTTTTTCACTGAAAGAGATCTCTCCTGCCTTGGTGGTGATTTGGTTCTTTCAAGTTCATCTTGGACATAATGAATTGTAATTTAACTTTGTAAAAGTGACAGTTAAATACCTATATGAAACTATGCAGCAGTACTATAGAAATTCAGAATAGCATTGTGTTTCTGCAAGTGGTTTTGAGTCTAGTTCTTGGGTAAGTGTGGGAGGTAGGAGGTGTGACTGCAGATCAAGTCAGATTATTCACATGACAGATGTTTGTGAGCTTTCTTCTGTGCTCTCATCACTGTGTTGTTTTCACTTGTAGCACAGCCTGTCAGTGTGTTGCTGCTAACAGCATTTTCCTGACTTGTATATCTATGTTTCAAAGCTTTCAGAGCTTCTTGTAACATGTCCATTTAAAGTGAGTTTTGGGTGGCTGTGTCCTGTATGGTACCAGCACCTTCCCCATATTGGAGATTCTTTGAGTGAATAATCCATCCAGTGCCATGGGAGATTCCCTGTATAAAAGAATAAAGAACTGTGTGGTGCATTTTCAGTCTTACCTGATTGTCAGATACTTTTCCTTTCAGCGTTGACTGTTCAGTGAAGGTAGCAACTAGAGTATTGTTAGGTGTTTTACAGGCCACGTGGTGGCTGCTATCAGTAATTCACAGGACTGCCAAAACTTCTGAATTAGTAGTTTGCCATGGGAGAGAAGGAGGAGAGCTGCAGAAGCAGAAAAAGGCTGTACCTCACCTGACCTACAGCCCATGGTGAAAACACTATTTTTGCTGTAAGAAGTGCATCAACTTCTGAAAAGCTGATTGCTATCAAAGCTAGAAGAAGTAGCTATAGGTATGTACTTAGAGAAGGAGAAAAGAATGAATGCAAGGTGGCCAGGAAAGAAAAAGATGCTACATGCAAAGAGATTGAAGAAGTATTACACTAGAAGCCAGAAGATGACTCATCTAAGTGTTGTCAGACACTGTATATATAGACCTTTCCAGTCTTCAGATTGGAAAAAAATTAGTTTGTGAGAGGCTGGATGAAATTCAATGCCAGCATTAGATGTGATTGATTAAAACTTTCTGAAGTTATGTCTAGTAAAAAATGTATGTCTTCTATCCTAGAGGTTTTTTGTTCACTTTTGACTTAATTATTTTCTTTATCATGTTAAGGTCTGTGACCTGTGAATATATTGGCTAGATGAAGAGTTTTGATGTGTTTTGACTTTTTGTGCAATCTCTACGTTTTAAAATGCTTTGAATCCCTTAAACTCTTTGCTTTTTCACTGATCAGCACTTGTAGCCTGTTTTCAGTAGGGTACATTCAGACTTTTTTTGGTTTCCAGGATGAAGGAGGGAGAGGGCACATCCTCTGGGTCACTATATGAGGTTGGCTTCACCTTGATACAGGATTTGCTTTTACCCTTTCCCAATTTGTTCAACAGCTTAACTCTTTCAAGATGATATTTAACTTGTAAACTTTACTGTCCTGTTTTGCAGGCTTTGCTGTAGCCCAGTGCATCAATCAGCACAATCCATCCCCACTGTCATCACCATCCCCTTCCAGCGGCAGTGGCAGTACAGGGCGCTGTGATTCAGTGACTGCAAGCTCGACGTCCACTCCTTCTGCTGCTCAGAGCCCAGCAGGTATTCACTCAGCACCTTCAGCCTAGGCACTAAGGCATACAGAGCAGTTTATTGTAAAATGAAGTTGCTGTGTTATTGGATTAAAAGAGTAGGGCTTTATGGTTTTAGATCACTTAATTGACTAAGCCAATTAAAAGTAAATTGTGGTATAAATTGCAGGGATCTCGTCAGCTTTCTGGAACTCCAAATACTTGGCTTTTTCAGTAGAGACTTCAAGTACTGGTGCAATAATGTCCTGTTTGTCTGACTTCTCTCCTAGCACAAACAGTTTAGAATGTTGAGGGGTTTTTTTTTTGTCCGTGGTTTGTTTTAACTGAAGTATTGCTTTGAATAAATCTGTAATGTAAACTGGTAGCCTTCCACCATAGTGGATAAGTTGATTTTCACATGAAGCATCTTTTTTTAAACTCAAGAGACATGTTCTTTTGTGTGTGTATCTCTTCCTCAGGTTAATTTGTAACAGTGGGCCAAATATGAAATATTTGAAAATAATTATTTAGGATGTTAATATTTAAAGTTTTTGCAATAACACTTTTGTGGCTGAACCCCTCCACATTTCAGGAGGCTGTTTCATTGGTGCAGAACAGGCTGCAATATAAATAGTCTGGCAGTGTAACTTTCACAAATGTAGGTTGCATGTGTTTGCATTGGTCGGTATTTTTAGTGGGTATGCTTAAACTGGAACTTCTTGTTGTATTATTCCTCCTTTTTATGTAGTATTTGTAGATAACTTGTAACAGTGTCTGTTCTGAGTGCAAATTGTGTGAGGCAAAGCCTCAGGCTGGAGACTAGACAAGGAAGTCCCAAAGAGTGCATCCTGAAATGTTTTCATGCTGGAAGTGACGTACTCTGCCTCATTTGGGTTATAAAACAATAGAGGTAACTTGATTCTCAACTCCTTTTCAAGCAAGCCCTCATTTTAATGGTTATTTCCAATGCTGATCATTCCTTGAGAGGGTTGTTCTGGCTTCCATTTCTAAGACATGCCATTTTGCCTTTATTTGGAAGGCCCATCTAGATCTAAATTTTTTTGCAGTCCTACAGGAAATCATGCAACTTTGTTAGGTATTGAGTGTTTTTAGGTTTCACTGTACAGTGTCAGCAGATCAATGTGCATTATATGTTTAAAGTGAGTCTCCCTGCAAGAAATACTGCTGGAAAGGGTAATGAAAGGGTGCTGATGAAGTTAAGGAGCAATAAATATTAAAGCATTCTAGCACCCAGATTCTAGATTAAAAAGCATCTATTTACCTTGAGAGACTAACATATGGTCAAAATAGTCCTGCAGTATGTGTAATTTCAGAATAAAATTTGGAGCCTTTTTTTATATACCATCTATTCAAAATTTTATTTTCTCTGTTGGCAAGTGATTGCTGTTACCCAGGCTCTTCATGGCCCAGGTAATATGTAGTCATTGCACAGAGAAGTGCTGTCATTTGTCAGAACCCTCAGGCTGGATCGACACTAGAAGAAAACATGAATTTGATGACGTGTTTCTCCTTAGCAGTGTGAAAAGGCTCATGTACAGTGTCCTTTGCTCTATTTGAATCCTCTATGGTCAAGAAGAGAAATGCAGCTACAGATTCTTACCAAGAGTGGCTGAGAGAAAACTGTGGTAAAGGAAATGAAAATAAAGAATCTATATTATTTCTGTAGGTATAAGCAATTCAAGCTAGTTCACAAAAATATCAAGCAAGACTATGCTTTGTTTCAGACTGAGGTCTTTCAAGCACACGTAATCTGGCTTCTATGAAAAAAATGCATAGATCATGTAATTAGTTATCAAGTATGAAAAGATAGTGAATTATTGAAGTATAATCACAGACTGCAGTTCACAAAATTGCAGTCTGCTTACACAGTGTGTTGGCATTTGTGTATCATAAAATTCTGTTTTTCCTGCATTTTAAAAAGCTTGGTGACAGGAGGCTGCTCATTGATTTCCAAAAAAAAAAAAAAAAAGAAAAACAACAACAATAAACTGGAAACTCTTTCCTATTCTCCTCATCCCCCAAAAAATGAAGATGAAAATAATGGAAAAACCCAAACCAAAACCAGAGGAAAAGTATAAAAGTATTTTGGAGTGCCTGGTTTCAGTATGCACTTTACCAGTTAGGTTGCATGAACTGCCCACCTTGACCTTCATTGTGACTTAATCATAAAGTATGTGCAAAATGTCACATGTTATGCAGGAAGACTGTCTTTGGGTGTGCATTGATTTTTTTCTTTTTAATGTGATGCTGTAGCAAATGTAGCTGTGAGGATCCAATTCTGAGTCCTAGGACTGGGCCCAGTCACCTTCAGCCAAGTCAGAGGAAATGAACCTGCCAATGGCATCAGCTGCTTCAGTCCCAAATCAGCAACTTGCACTAACCTGCTGCAGGGATGGCTTTTATTCTCCTCAGAGGGCAGTTGCAGAGAGGAAGGCAGTGACTTTATGTGCATGAGCAGGTATTTTATCACAGTAGGATAATGCACAGTTGGTACTGAGGTGCATGCATGTGGCTTAGGGATTTTGCTGGACCATATTTGCTCTGACCTTTAGGACCAAGAATCCTTGCCATGTATGTGGCTGTTCAAAGGACCAGTGATCAGGTCAAATTAATATGTTGCTGTTAGTGTTGGAAGTGTATTTAGTGCATAGTTGCAGCATATCTTATAGTTCAGTTTCTTTCTAAAAGAATCTCATTTGTGCACAGAAACTGTTCCTGAAATCAGACTAAAGCAATAAGTGTGCATAATTCTTCAAAGCTGCTGCCCTGGTTTGTACCAAGCTGCTTAGTGTAGTTGCAGGCAATAAAGAGCACAAGTAGTGGTTTAAAACCTGTGGCTGAGTGTCTGATGGTGTCTCAAGGTCCTTATTACAGACTAGTGAAAATTCTGAAATTCCTGGAGCTAGGTCTTTTGGGAGGTGTGAATGTAGGAAGGGTTTTCCCCAACCCCCCAGAGCTCTTTTGACACTTTTTGACAATACTCAGTGTCCATTCAGTAGTGTCATTCTTGGGATGGGTGTCTCTGCATGAACTGATTGACCAGTTTACTGCAAGTTTGAGTGTTCTCCCTTTTGTAGTACTTACATGTAATTGTGATCTGTAGTGGAAACTTGACAGGGACGTAGCATGAAAGTTGGTCTGTTTGGCATGTGCAGGTGGCTGTTCTGTGGGCTTGTGCATGAACAGAGCTCTGCTGAAGTCGGTGACAGCACCATGAGCACAGTCTGTGTTATATCAGGTCATACTGACCACTCAGCTGGGATATGGAAACAGTTGTTGGTATTCACTCACTTCTGAGTAAAGCAGTGGTTTTCCCTTAGCTAACCACTTGAGGACAGTTGAAACTAAAGTGCCTTTCCTCTTCTGCTTCTCAGCAGTGCATGATGTGAAGTAGCTCCTTTGAGGAGGAAGTAACGAGTCTCTGATGAGCAGCAAGCAGTTACCAAAATCTATTTTATGTCCCAAGGTAGCCCTGGGGTGCTGCTGCCATCTGTCACATTTGACATCTGTGTCATTTCCCATTCCATTTTGAACACACACTTACACATGTACACACACGTACACACACACAAACACACACACACGTGTGTGTGCCCCTCTCTGCCCCTCCTTCCCTGCTCCCCTGTTTGTTCTGGCGCCTGCTGAAGCTGTTGAGCGTGAAAAGCATCCTGGGTTGCTCAGGAACTTCAGACAAGAAGGCCAGACTAGATAAAGGGGAGATGCCTATCTGGATTTCAATGAAACTACCTCAGCTACCTTCCTTAAGAGCAACATGTTAAACCACACAGCTTTTTATACTGTGAACTTGTGATTATAGTGTCCTAAGCTACAGTCTGTTGACAGATTTAAACTGATCAGAGTTTGATATATTAGAGATGGTACTTGTAAATCTTCACAGAGTTGTTTCAGGAAATAAGATTGGAACATAGACACCAATTTTTATATAGAACAGTGATAGATAAGAACAAAATAAGGACAAATTGCATGTTAATTAAGAGAAAATGTTACAACAGAGGATGTATTGATGATTAAACAGCAAAAGAGCTTTTAAAAATGTGTAAAAGGGAAAAGTTATGTTAGTTCAATGTTTTGTAAAAGTAATTTGCTTAACACTCATACCTGCATCAAAGAGTCCCACAATGTTGCATCAGTTGCTTTGTCATGAGTGAAATAAACTCCTATGATTCCCAAGTTCATTGGCTATCCTACCTCGTAGTTGTCACACTGCTTTATGGCACAGATATTTTAAAGGCTGGAAACTCCCCCATTTGCAGTGTTTGGGGATTAAGCTTAGCCCTTTACAAGATTATTGTTCTTTAAAATTGAAAAAGCAGAAATCATCCCTTAAAGAAAGTAGAATGCTTAGCAAGACAGAAAAATCAGTATTGGGTTCTGCAAGTGCTGCTATCAGGTTAGTTTCTTCTTCGTATTTACTTTTTTTTTTTTTTAATCATGTGCTTTTGAAATGTTGCTATGCATAAGGTAGAAATGTTCTCATTAGCCAGATTTTAGTCATCAAGTTTCAGAGCTTAGAATACAGGTCTTGGCTACCCCTGCTGGAACTGTACACTTCTTTAAAGTGCTTATTTTCATATATGCCAAGGATTAGATATAGAAGCTCTCTTACTGTAAGTTAGCAGTCTTCCAGAATTATGAATATATTAATCTCATCTGTGCTGAATTTTATTACTTTTTAAGCTGTCTTAACTTATAAAAAGCAGTTGGCTTCAGTACTTAAAATGTTTACATCTGAGCAATAGGTAATGAGGGCTTCACAAGGCACTGATCTGTGCCACTTGAGCTGTATTTTGTGCTTCTGGCAGGTATTGATGATAAAAGACCTAAAATAAGTACTAAGAGCTGTCCCTTGTTGCAGAGAACATATTGGATTCCAGTCTGTAAAATTAAATTTCCATTCCAAGAAGGTGATTAATCAAGCTTGGAGAGCTTATAAGAGCAGTGCCTGCCTTCCTATTGAAACCATCTCTGTCTCTTCCCTCTATAATAGTAATGTAAATGTGGTTTGACCTCCTGTTCTGTGAAGCTCTAGTAATTTTCTGACTAGGTGAGGAAGTACTTTTGTTCTTAGAAAGTTTCTTTTCTAGGAACTTTCTATGCGCCAAGCATCATCATCTGAACTGCTGTTATCTTTTCAAACCCTGTATTTGACTTTATCATAAACCAAATGAAAATGCTACTGTTGGGTTTCAGAATAGTAGGGCTGAATGGTCTGAAGTGTTGTCACCTGCACAGTACTGCACCACATAGAATTCATGGCCAGGGGAAAGGAGAATAATTCTGTGTCACCAGAATTTGTGGTAAATAACTTCTCTCAAAGTTTCTAAAGCAGGTGAGTAGATTGTAATGCAAATAAATACCTGCCAGCCCTCCTTGATGTAAGTTCTGTTGGTGTTGCTAGACATAGCCCAAACTTATGAACATTTTCAGATAGAAAGCAAAACATTAAATTCATATAAACTCATTTCTTTCTAAAGAGTAAATACTTCCAGCTTCAGAAGTATTTCCCAAATGTAGAAGGCTCTCGGTGTGGTGTCAGATTGTATTCAAGATACCAGCAGTTACGGGTGTGTCCTTGTCACTTATTCTTGTTGCTGCTCTAACATTTATCCTTTGTCTCCATTCCAGTTTCCCTCCCCTGTGTCATTGTTGAAGCCTCTGTATGATTTCTGGCTGTGTTTCCCTCTAGTAAGGTCTGGCAGGAAAGGACGCCGGCGGGTGTTTAGTCTGTCGGAGGCTGACAGTCACGGTGGACACTGGGTTTAGGCCTTCCAGCAGCAGCTGCAGCAGAAACTCCCGCAATACCCACTCAGGCAGGTTCCTCCATAAGCCTTCACAAGCCCATAACAATCAATAGAACATATTTGCTTTCCATGCTGACAGCAATGACAGTGAGGTAGGAAACTGAAGAATACGTCATAATATTTGTCTCTGCGTTTTGTTTGGGACAACTGTGAAGCAATGATGAGCTGTTTCTGAAAGCCTTGTCTGTAGCTTCTCCCATGTCTCTGGGCACTCGTGCCAAAGGTGGAAATTGTGCTATCAAGCCTCCAGCTTCAAAGCAGCCATGTCTTCATTTGCACAGGGCAGCCCTGGCTGTAGTGAAATTTAGTAAGCACAGGCTCCTGAATGGACAGTAATGCAGGTCCTTGGCCAGCAGGAAGAAATCTCTTTATAGCACAGGTCAAATGGGCAGGCATTCAGCATAAGACTGTCCTTGGACTCTGATGGCACAAGCTTAATATTTCTGTGATCATCAGATTCTGGCAGATGACTTCATGGACTGTTTGATTATCCTTACCTGAGGAGGTGAGGAGAAGGAGCAGATGCAAACAAATATGGAAATACACTCCAGATGACCTTTGTTATATAATCTGTTTGAACTTGTATCTAATTTTCTTTTCTTTTGTTACTGTCATGGCATGAAGATATTTTACTCTGTTAATATTTTATAAACACCCTTTTTCATCTTTATAGATTTATTTTGCAACTTTTTGCCTCATGTCTTGTAATTTGTATTTTTGCTATCCTTTCATAATATGTTGCTGTATAGCTTAGGACACTTTTCTGTGGATGATATTAATTCTTTCCTTTTTCTGTTCTTTTCTAACTTCTTTCACAATAAACCTTCTCAACATAAGTTAATATAACAAGTTGAATGTTCTAGTTGGGTTTTTTGCTGTGACAATAATCTTTGTAGCATTAAAGAAGTACTGAAAAACATGTAAGGCTGGTGAAGGCTCTGCATCCAAAGAAAGCTAATAATACCCCAAAACTTGCAAAACTACACCTTGTTTTCAATAAGTACAGTAAGTTTGGAGGTATGGAAGGCTGTTAGAGCTCAGTATTAAGTTAAAAACCATTTTAAGAAACTGACTTCACTCTCCCTGGTTTTGTTGCAGATTTGGCATATATTTTGTGCCAGAACATTCTTGCCTAAATACATAGAGACTGGGGAGAGATAAACAGAAATGCTGTTTTCGAGTATTAGGCAATAACCTTTTGATATTTAAGAGCAGAGCGCCAGTCTCAGTGACTGGTGGTTTTATCCAGGGAAAAATTACAAATTTTCTTTCTATCCAAAATTCAAACTGCAACAAAGTGTTGGGAGTTTGGCTTTTTTGAAAGCCAGTTAGTATTTTTATATATAGTATAAAGGGAAGTTCCAGATAATAAGTAGAGAAATTAATCTGTAAACGTGCTGGGTACATGAAACTCTTTAGAAGCAAGAGCTTGGTACCTGCTTAAAGACACATTTCTGGGAGCTCTAGACAGTGTTCAGAACTCTCCCTCCTCCACCCTTCCTTGTGCTGGGATTTGCTTTCTGGTCATTTTGGCAGTAGTGCCACCCTGGGTTACAGCAGTCAGCCACTGTTCCCTGAATTCAGTGCCACAGTGGTGGAAGTGAGGCTGGCAGTGACTAAAGACACTGAGAGCAGAGAGACTGGCTTCTGGCAATGCTAAATAACAGCTGGAGGGAAGCAGAGGAGAGCTCTGATCTTGTATTCTCTACAAATGCTGCCACTGAAACACTGGGCAGCATATTCTGCTTACAGTTTTTGATATTTTTATCTTTCTTAATATTTTTTGAGACTTTTGTGTAGAAAGTTTGGACTTGTTAGCTCCAGATACTTTTTTTTATGAAGACTTTTTCCAAATACTTTTTGTTTGTGGCATTAAGAAGGGAGTCATTTCAGCATTGACTTAGAACCTACCTGGAAGGATTTGGGGACCAAAACGTCCAGCATAACAAAATAATATAATGTCTTTCATCATTTCAGTAAATGCAGGTATTAAGAAAAGACATTGATATTCTATTGGCAGAGGGGCAGGAATTATTTAAGAAATGAAGTGCGGATTCAGAAGTTGAATAGAAATGTGCTGTATACAACATTCTGAGCAGAATGCCATTGATTGATAATATTTTACTTACCAGAATGCCTCAGGTTTCTGAATCCTGAATTTGGGTGACTATTCATGCTATACTATAAGTAAGATTAAAAAGTTATCTTGGCAAAGAACATTTGATGTCCTTTTAAGACTGTGTAGTTTCAAAAAGCAGAAATTCACTGTTCTGTGCATACTGAAATGTTAGTGTTTAGCTTGGAATTCAGAGAAATGAGCCTGTATTTCATGGTTTTAGCAGTTCATTTTCCATGCAAGTCTTGCATCACTTCCTCTGTTATCAGTTGCTACATTCTCACTAAAGCTTCTTGACAGAAGAATCTGTGGGGTTACTTTGAATATGTCCTTATAGTTCAAAAATAACCATTGATGTCTCTTTTATTTAAAAGTAGACTTTTTTACCATCTATAAATCTTTTTATCAAAGCAAGAAGTTTTAGTCACCAATTCAGCAAAAAGTACATGTGAGTGGTTTCTGGAGTGAGACTACACCATTGTTTGGGTTATCATACCAGAAAGGTAAAAAAAAATCAGTAATTGTAGTGTTATCCACTGTTACCTTACTGATACCCATTCCATTCTCTACTTTGCTTTTCCTTTTTTTTTTCCCCTTTGTCTTATGTTCATGCTTTCTGTTCTTTTCCAGGACTAATTGGAATCATATTGAAACGGAAATATTTTTAAGGTCACTGTGTATTAGAACCATAACTTAATTCTTAGCTTCTTTATTCACTACATTGCCTCGTAAGCTTTTCTGAGGATTCCTGTACACTTGAACACATGCTGTTTCTTACAAAAGCTTTAAAACTGGTCTGTCTTGAAGCTGGATACCTGTTACTTTAATGGCATCTATTATTGTAGTCTGAAAAGAAAAAAAAAAAATGACTTTTCTGGGCATACTTGATCATCTAAGGCTGATTCACCTCATCCCGTCCATTCCCTCTCCATCCTGAGCCAAATGAACAGCTTGCTTGACAGTTCACTAGGATTTTTAGGGGGAAAGGACAGCACAAATAGCTATTCATGTTGCAGGGTTTTTTCATAAAGTAGGAGGTGCAGCAGCATATCAGTTTTCAGTAGCATGTATGCTTATTCTCAGTTTTGAGTGCTGGATGCTCCATGCTTAGAGGACAAAATGCCCATGTCTCACAAGGCTGTGTAAAGCAGGCCTCTTGCAGCACCTTTCAGTTGCAGTAAGGAAATGATCCTCCTTCCTCTTCTGCCATAATTCTGCTTTCTGTGGTTGAGGTGTTGCTTAAATGTGAATCTGGAGGATGAATTGAGAGAATGACTTCCAAATTTTTGTAAGAAACAGGCCCCTTTTGGGAAAGCTGGCTGTAGAGTGGTTCTTCAGTTTTTTCTTTCATTTCTAAAGATCTTCCTGATAAGGGGTAGTGGGTTCATTTTAGTTCATACTGGAGAGGTTTTCTTTCCCTCAACTTCCTCTCTCAAAGAATATTTCTAATATTGATACATATTCTAATACTAAATGTACATAATTGCCTGGTTCCTAATTTGAACATAATCCTGCTGGCATTTTAGGTTATGCCTTTATAATATTTAGCTTTATTTCTAATTACTAAAATGTGGATATGTAAACATAGTGCTTCACAGAACTGCGTTCTCTACCCAGTTATTCTTGAGCACTCATGAATAATGGTGTCTTGTTAGGCTTAATGTGCATACTGACTTGAATATTGATTGTTCTTGGTGTTCTCTTTTCTCAGATGATGCTTCAGCTCCAGAGCAGCCTCTGACGGCCAGTTCCAGTCAGACGATGTTGACTGATGAAACTCTTTCAGCTGTTTCAAAGTCCAGCAGAAATGCTGTAAAAGGCAGTGACATAGAAACAGCCAACCTGTCTCCCAGCCTGATTCCTGCACAGCAGCCCACGATATCCCTACTCACAGATGACAGCACGGACACGCTGAGCGTGGAGTCGCTCACGCTGGTGCCCCCAGTGGATCCACACAGCATTCGAACCTTCAGCTGCATCCCTCAGGCCTCTCTGCAGTCTGAAACGGAGCTTGACAAGGTGAAAGAGGTAGAGGAAGAATCTTCTGACTAAAGCCACCATGCAGACTGTAATAAACAGTGAAGGAAGTGCAACCAAATTGTGATTGTTTTTCCTCTGGGAGTGCAGATACTTCTGGAGGCCTGAGAGGCCTCAGGTCCACATGAAGGGACCAAGTGGTGACAGAGAATGTCAGCAGTTTTTAGAGCCAACATCAGATACTCAGCATATCTGAACTGGGTAAGAGAGAAAAACCCAAACTTTTGAATCTGGATTGGTTCTTTCCTACCAGTTTCTCTTATACAAGAATATGGACATATTTCAGAGGACCTACTGTCTTTCTAATAGGAACTAATTAATTGTAAAAGGTCTACAGTATTATGGCAAAGTGAAGAGACTTTTGGATACCCAGCTTCATGGTACTGCATTACTACGTCTCTGAAACGGGAGACATGCCATTGACCAGAAAAAAATTATATATTATAGGACAGAGGTAACACTTCCATTTGAGTCAGGGTGTGTTTTATCAGTTTGGTTTGGGGTTTTATTTGTGGAAGAGGGGTTTTGGGGTTTTATTTGGTTTGGGTTTGTTTTTGGGTTTTTTTATTGGTTGTTTTGGTTTTTGGTTTTTTTTTAATCCTGATCTTGTTCATCTTTTGGAGATCTGCACAATACCAGCAGGCTTGGCCACATTCAGTATTGTCTTTGTAGGACTCCAGACTTAAATATTATGTTTTCCATATGTAATATTTATTTCAAGGTTTGATTCAAAGTTAAAACACAATGTTTGTTCAAATTAACATAAGGGATTTTTGAGACTACTTTAGTCTTTGCTTAGCCACCTAGAAAGGAATGTAAAATATTTTAAAAGATTGCTATAGCTTGTTTGTTCACTTCTGACAGTCAAATTGCTACACATCTGAGGAATGGTGATATCCCTGCAACTGAACAACAACTTCAAGAAGCAGACAGAAGCAGTTTTACTTTAAAGAGGTTTTTCAAATTTTTCATACTCATGTAGGAAGAAAGTCACCATATCTAACTGATAATTCCTTTGCAAGTCTGATCTTGAAAGGTATTGTGTTTTTTTTTTTCCTGTCTGGGATAGTAGCCCAGTTAAACAACATTGCTACATAAAAGTGTTAACATTACTTCCTAGATCCTGACACCAAGTTGACAGAAAAGGGAAAGATATTTCTTAAAGTTTGGAATGTGCTTTGCTGATTTGATACATAATTTAACATGAAAGGAATTTAAGATTTTTCATCAATTTCCAAGTAAGTTAATTTAAATTAATAGTAAAATGAGTAGCTTGTCATTGCTGGTCTATTCTTAACACTGAGCTGGCAGTTCCTCAGAGCAGGACTGCTGTTTACTTGGTATTGATTTCAGTCACACTGCAGTCTGTGTCCTCATTCTGTCTCTACTGGCATTGAGTTCTTACCAAACGGGTGAACCTGCAAAGTTTTTACACTTCCCAGTTGCTTATTGAACCTCTTTCTGGCTGTCATATGGAATACTTGAAGTGATTTTTCAGTGATACCTCTCTGTGTGTGTGTGTATATATGTGTATATATGTATATATACACACATGTATAGATATATATGTGTGTATATGTGTATATATGAGATTGACTAATTCACAGGTACCACTTTTCTCACTTTTTCTGTCTTCTCCTTCACATAATAATTGAATCTTTGCCCACTGGATATATGAGGTGTCTGCTACTGAATGCCAGTAATTTTTTCCCCCTGTTAACTTTTTCATGCAGTTTTGATTTCTAATTTTCTGTGATTTCTACTTTATCTCAAATTGAATTAACTGATACTCTGACCATTCCAGAGTGGCCCAGACTCTAAATGAACTCAGAGCTGGGTGTCCTCAGCACTGCAGTGGATTTTGTGTGAAAATCTCACATTACTGGAATAAGAGCCTACTTTTTTGGATTTTTTTGGTCTCATGCTGAAGATGTATTTGCACTCATGCAGTCACTATTGCAGCTAATGTGCATGTACCTGAACAAGCACATCAGTAGCAATCTGGGCACAAGAACCACATGAATTTTTATTAGCTGAAGTGATTGCAGTCTAGACTTTCTCTAAAATGGTACAGCATTACACTGTAGTCTGAGTAATATTCTGAAGACCATTATAAAAAAATGCCTCACTTAATTAGAAAGCATTTTATGTTCGTTATTAACCTTAAATTCTTGACCTGGATTACACAAAATACCACTGTGCAGGCTCAGTTCCCTTAAATAGGATTCATTTTAGACTGGAAAACCTTGATCTTTATTTATCTCATTTCAAATTCAGTTCTAGCAAGATTAGACCCATTCACAAGGAGTCTCTTCAATGCATGTGAATAATCTCACCCTTGAGCTGTACTGCACAAGAAATGGGGCAAGGAAAAGGAAGGTGACTTTGTGCTTTTCATTACCTTTGAGTGGCTTTTAAATCTCTTGATCACTTGTTTAGTGAGAGCTTCACAGGAAATAATTTAGATGCTTTATTAGGAAAATAGAATAATAGGTTTGCTGTTAATTTGTGATTACTTCAAGCAATGCAGGAATTCAGTAATTGCCCTGGAATTGAGTGTCATTTCACTAGCAGTAAAATAAACTTTATGCTTGAAGAAGCTACCAGACAAGCAGGTTAAACTGAGTGTAAGGATGAAGCCACTAAGAGCAAACATGTCACTGCTGTGGTGCTGTCACTCTGGGGCAATCAGTCACTCCCCTGCAGGGCACAGGGAGCCCCAGAATAGCCTCAGGAGCAGTGGCACTGACCACCAGGGAATTGCAGTCACAAAACCTTTACCAAGCTAAACATCCTGCTCTTGTCTCCACTAACCAGCTGAAGTTAAACTTGCTTTTAAAAGAGCATTGCCCAGGCAGGCAGCTGCTGCCTGGGAAAATAAATGGTTTAGTCCTGTAGTTGAATCAGAGATCTGCAGAGACATCAGCTGGGGGCAGGGAGACTGAGGCCTTTTGCCTCCAAGGTAATTAGTTTCCTTCTTTCAGACAGCCTAATGTAGCCATCTAAATATATGTTGAAAATTCTCTTCTTAACTGCTACTGTCCTTCTTAAAAGAGTTTTTTGGTGTGTCCCTGATTCACCACCACTGCCCTACCCTGGGATATCATTCACCTGGGCACTGCTCTTTATTATCTAGCAATCTTTGGAGAAGTTCTGTGCTTGCCTGCTGTGTTTCTCTTGACCTTTCCCAACTTTTTCAGCATGAATTAGAAACAAATAGAATAACTCTTCCCATCTCCCATTGGATTCTGAAAAGCAGAGGGTGATCCAAGCAGGGCTTGCTAGGGTGGGATGTTTTTAGGGGTTGGGAGGGGAGTAGTTCTTGGGGGCTTTTCTGCTGCTCAGTACTTGAGCAGCAACAAAGACATAGGAGAAGCAGTTCATGACTGAGTCTCAAACAGAGGGTTCTTTCATATGGAAACATATTTTTATATTGCATTTGTACAGAATTTTCCCTATTTTGATCTCCCAGCATTTTTAGATTTGCACGTTGCTCAGATTTGATTTCTTTTGCAAGGTATTATAAAATATATATTTTGTGTTTGTTAATGTATTATAAATGTAAAGCTAAATTTTGGTTGTCTAATAAATGTGCACTGTGGTGGTATCTGGTTTATTGTTTTGTTAACTTGAATTGTTCGGTTCTTAATATGAAAAGGAAAAACTTGTCATTGTTGGGGCTGTCTTGTTACCATAAATAAATGTGTGGAGTGCATTTATTTTAAAAGTAACTAAAAATGGCTTAAGCAGGTAATGATTAAGAATACTTGATAACAAAAGTTAAGGTCCAGACTAGTTCACAGGATTCTTTTAAGATCGTTATCTGAAGATTCATGAGATTTTTATCTTGTTTCCCATTACTTTTGGTTGTGGATACTCATACTCAAGTGACTTTAAGACACATAGTAATTGCAATCTGATAGCATTTATGAGAAGATCTGAGGGTTAGTGTTTGGCTGTATTTAAGGACTAACTGTGGCAGAAGTATTTACAATGAACATGAAGATAATTTTTTTACAGATTGAGAATCGATTCAAGTGTGCAAATTTATAGACTATTACAATGTCTAGGAGCTTTGTTTTGTCCAGAGACAGCACTAACTATACATTGTCACAACTTCAGGAAACCCTCTGGAAACATTACAAACTTTAGAAGATCATTTTAGGCATCTCCACTTGTAAATAGCTGTGTTGATATTTTTGTTGCAAACTTTTTCCTTCATTTTTAGCTGCTTTGTAAGTTTGATTGTTTTCAGTGCAAAGAGGTGGAAATGTATTTTTCTAGAAGAATGAATGTACCTGGGATTTAAGCACTACAAAAAGCATTTAATGAACATGGACTGCCTTCCTATGAAATATATTTCAGTAAAGTTGTCTGAAATGTAGTTCATTTGAGAAAAAAAGTCCTGAACATGCACTTACATTTACATGGAAAAAAGCCCAAACATGGTGTGAATTAAATTCTGAAATGTCTTTCTACAGGCAATAAGTATTAATTATTTAATGTAAGTTAAGTTAGACGTTTGGAGTAAATGTGATATCTTATGTTAATTTAAAGAACAATGTAACTAAGCATCTGGGAAGGGAGTGGAATTAGAAAAAATTGGTGTATGTTTCTGAAATCCAGACTTCTCAGTCTGTATTTGCTGGCATTGAGAATTTGTTGCGGCTATTGAAAACCTGGACAAGAACAAGGAATAGACCTTTCTTTGTAAATGGAACTTGGCAATAAAAATGGTGTTACTAAGAAAACTTCCTTCCCTTTCATGTGATGCTGCATGCATTTGATTCACAAGGACATCCACGAGCAGTGAAAGGCAAAATTTGCAGAACCTTGCTTTTATTTAGAAGAATATTGTGCATATGTGACTTGTTAGGCATTTTCATCTTTGAGTCAGGGTGATTTGCACTCTGTATGCAGGAAAGACATAGCAGGAGGGGGAGCAGAAACAGGCCTGGAAGGGTGATGCAAAGTACATGAGACCAAGGGTTAAGAGGGGCTGGGCAACATCTAAAATATCTGTGAACCACTTGGAAAGTGCCTGTCATGTGTGATTTCTTCCCCAAATATATGCTTTCACCCTCTGCCTTTTTCCCTGGTGCATGTTGCCAGATCACTATATGGCTTAAATCCAACCAAGTTATTAGTTAGGTTGTTGTTAATTACCCTCTACATCTATAGGAATTCATCACAGTCAATATACATTCCTTGGGAAATGTTATTTCTCAAAATAGTAATTGCTCCAGAAGCTTTCTTAGGAAGAAATTCAATTACATTGTACCATCAAATAAGCAAGCTAGGTATCAGAGGTAGGAGACAACACTGTGATTTACTGTGAGATACAAATATTAAATCATGGTGTATTGTGGAAAATTAGTTAAAATCTGCTCCTGGCAGCTGAACTTCCTACATTTTGCCAGTAATACTGCTTTAAGGATGCCAATTTGTGGTCAGGAAGGTCCCTTCCTTCATGTTTGAAACTGCTTTGTGGTTCTGTATCCTGATGCTTCAGAACTCTTGCAGCTTTTTGTCCTGTCACTTTTCCTGTGTCTCTGTACTAAACCTTTCCAGGCTTGGACACTGAGTCAGGTTGAGCCTCTTGCCCTGAGTTAATAACGATCAGAGAGGGAATGAAAGCACTGCCTCCAACCTCTTGTCATGCTGAAAATTGAAAATTTACTGGGCAGAAATGCACTGCTGCATTAGTCCGCTCTTTTCTTAGTCCCCAGAAAGACCTAAGTGTAGCAACTTGAACAGTCCTATTGTAGGTAAATCTACGTCTTTATCAGCAAGATAATTTCAGCATAGGTATAAAAATAAGTGAAACTCTGCCAATACATATGTCTTTGTCAAAGTAACTCTTGTCTAAGTAAAGACATGGCATTTGGAGATCTCTTTGTTCTTTGACACGTAACCTTTGTTTCCCTGTCAAGGAGGGAGTTCTTTGTGACTTCATGGATGCAGAAGAAACAGCATTTCTATTCTGCTATGTTAGAGTTTATGTGAAGACAAAAGCTGTCTTGGTACTTTCTGGTGATCTTGAGTATGTGCTGCTTACAACTGGGAGTGAGAGATGGCTGTTTATGAGTGTTCCCTGAAAATTTGATTGAGTTTTAATCTCATATGCTTAGTCTCTCAAATAAGGAGAATTAGAGGGAGTTGCAGCACCTGGATTTGCAAATTTCCAGTAGCAAAATTGGAAGAAAGGTTTCAGACAAATGTTCACACACAGTTAAGGCAATTGAGCTGATGAGAAGTAAGTCAGTGTGGTTGGATGGTGCTCAGTTGTGTGTCTGCTTTTAGCTGAAGGATTTTACCATCAGCTTATCTGCAAATATGTCTAGGTCTTAAAATTATTACTGATTTTCTATGCCAGTTCTCTAATGGATTTTATGAGGTGAAATTTCTGATTATTAAGTGCCTTATTATTCAGACTTGAGATTTTCTGAAATAAGTTGAAAGTTGCCTGTCCTCAGACACTCAGCTCTACAAAGCTCAGAAATGTTGTGTTTGTTGAGTGGAAAATACTGATCTCGGCATTCCATTCTCACTGTCTTGTCCTCAAATGAAGGTTTATATTTCACAAAGGCCACAGTTTAATTTTTTTTTTTTTGCCTGTTTGGATGACTGATAAGGACAGATGAATTCTTGAGCTCTATTTCTTAGTTCCACAACATTTTTCTCAGCTTTAGTATGGAATAAACATCATTACATCGGATGGGAAAACAAGCTGTTATTTTGCTACAGAAACAAATTTTGTTTTTTTGGTTAATTGAATGAAGACATATTTGTGCAAATTTGTCCTCATTTAGGGGTCAGTTATTTGAAGCAGTTTTAAGCAGCTGCTTGAAACTGCATTGTTGATGGACCAGTGCATTGAGAAGGAAGACAGCCAGACTGGGTCACCACTGCAGAGGTGCTCAGAGCTCTCTGCCTCAGCAGCCAGAGCTACCAGAGACGGAAAAAGGAGTTTCTGAAGGAGGAGAGTGGCAGGTAACCATAATGTCTTAGGAAAAAGAATTTCTAGTCTGCAGAGAGATGGGATCTGCAAAGGAGGAAAGTAGTCTCGCTCTTTCTAATAGCTAATTTGAGGGACAAGAGAGAAGAAACATCATTTTATAGTACTTTATATGAAACCATGACCTCTGTTTAGGATATCAGTTACTTAACTGATACTACAAAAAGCTCATCACCTGTAAGAACATCAGATACAAATGCCCATAGCCACACCTGTGTTTAAGTCTTACTCTTTCTCCACCACCATATTATCCTATGCAAACCCAGTTGCTGATGTGAGAGGGGCGTAGTTAATTCCAGAGTTCTTGGGAACAAAGCTTTGCTTTGCTGTTCTCCACCGTGCAGTTCACTTGAATTTGCTTATCACAGTTTATCAGCTTCAAGGCTTTCCTGCGAAAGTGTTGTTGGTAACCACTGTCTGTTAAATAATTTGTCAGTCTTAGGTAGCTGCCAAAGTGCTTTGGAGGGGGAGATAGGCTCCCTCAGCTCACTAAATTTTGGTGAAAACAGGTCTTGCAAGCCTCTTAGAGAGTTTCTGAACAGATCTGCACATGAGAGGTTTTGTGAGGGAGGGACACTTCTCAAATTTTGTCAAACCACAGATCTCTTTGAACAACAGTCTTGGAGCCAAGCTTCCTCTTGTTTTGTCTGAATCTGCAAAGAAAACCAGAGCTGTTACGGGAAATCAGAGGTGCCTTTTCTCCCCCTGTGTTCAGGTCAGCTCACGCTGCACAGTGTGTCTCAGGCTGGTAACAGCAGGCTTCACCTGGGCTTCAGCTTAGCAGGACGTTGGACAGGTCCTTCCTGTTCCTGAGTTCACCCTTTTTACACAGATTAGTGCTGCACTTGGGAAGCCTAGTTCGTGTTTGTAAAGTGCTTTGATGTTAAGCATTAATCATTTTATCACCTTGTCTAAAGA
Organism: Passer domesticus; assembly: GCF_036417665.1. Taxonomy (NCBI): domain Eukaryota; kingdom Metazoa; phylum Chordata; class Aves; order Passeriformes; family Passeridae; genus Passer; species Passer domesticus. The sequence continues at coordinate 6,841,603 of NC_087488.1, forward strand.
AATGTCATTAAAAACATCATTCCAGTCTTACTGCTTGCTCCAGTTAATGTAGCTCCTGCTGAATAGCTGTAATTTTCAAAGCAAATACTATTTGGTTTTTTGTTTGCACCATATCTGTGTCATCAGAACAACTTCAAAACTATAAGGAAAAAAAAGTCTTTCTCCTAGCTTCTAGGAATGTGTGATTTAAGATTTGGTCATAATTTGCAATGGTTTGCTATTGTCCAGAATGATTAGTTCACAGGAATGGGTTTGTTTGAAAGGAAGCCTGGTTTCTTCTAAATTTAGGGGGGAAAAAAAGGAAGGGAAAAAAATCAGTATATTTAAAACCTTTTCAATCTTTTCTGCTTCAAAGCAATGACTGTAAGGAAATTATTAACTCTCTTAGACATCAAATTGAATGTGTGAGTCAGTCTTAGAATGTTGAAACTGTTTTAAGCATCTGTTCATACGTAGGCTAAAACAGACTTAAGAAAGAGAATAATATTGCTAAGAAAAGCAAGAAAGTGAAGAGTTTGCCTTCCATTTAACCATAGCAGTGTGATGTACAGATCACCTCTGTAAAAGTCTCAGGTATTAGTAGCAAAATTATTTGAAAAAAAAAAAGCAAGAATGGAATCTTTCAAGATATGACAGTAAAATGCCAAGTCACTAAAAAGGAACACTTTTAATCTGCTTCAGTGGCAGCCCCGTGTCTTATCTGAAACTGATAGGAAGTGTAATCTGAAATAATGTGGAGGGCTTGGTGTAGGTGAGTAGACATTCCCTTTTGCCATCTATGAGCTGGGACATGAGAAACTTTCCTCCTTTGCTCTGTTAGAGGGAAGTGTTATGTGTTAGTAGTCATGAAGAAATCCTTAACTGCTTGAGTTATCAGTTACGCCACTGAAAACAAGGTATCTGTGAGCCTAAGAACCTCCAGTAAAGGTCAAGTACAATAAAGAATTGTTTGTCAGAATAATTCAGCAATCCCAGTTGGTCTGTCTCTTGCACAGAGGATCTGTCAAACACCATAGGAAGCTTGGTTTTGGTGCAATTTTTCATGTGGAGCCTGTTTGTTAGAAAAAGATTTATCAGGAAGTAGCTGAGAACAACTGGAATGGGAATAGATAGTCTGTATGCAGAAAGAAATAGATAATTCCTTCTGAAGTTTTTTTTAGATATCCCAAAATGAAGAACCAGAAGTGGCCAGTTGTGTGGGTCCTATAAAGCACTACAAGACCTAACCAAAACTCACTTGATAAGTATTTCTTAAGACAGTAAATTAAACATTACCTGAGTGAATGAAGGCAATGTATCTGAGGGAAACTAGTCTGTTGATTTCTCTGTATTTTCAAAAAACAAATACAGAATTCACTGCAACATGGTGCTACAATGTACCCTTGGTAGGATTTCCTTACCCCCTGGTTCATAATGTACCATTCATTCTGGAAACTGAAATTTCTGAGTAGTCCTGTGACTAACCTTGTTAATGTGAAACACTGAATGATGTATTCTTTTTTAATTACTTACTGACTCTGAGTTGGGTAACCAGAAGTTGATTCAAGAACTCCTCATTCCCCACCATGGTATGTCACAGATATCCCTGCTCATACTGAAAATGCAACAAAAATCCAGATGTGAATTGTCAAACCCTGTTTACAGTGTGTGGGGATGACTTGTGTGTAGGGCAGGTGTGTGACTTGTGCAAGGCAGTGGCATTGTTTCTCTGTTAGAGATAAGAAAAGGACATGACAGACTGATGGCTCAGAATGTACATGGAGTCTGTGAATGACTCAACTGAACACAAAGCAACTGCCTTTACTGATTGCTGGTTTGAATTTCCAGTGGCAAGAGAGATTATATGTAATATCTGATTTTAAAATATATCTTCTAGACACGATCTTTTTACTAATATGTATAAGGAGACTTTTCCATGTAATGCTAGTCCTCAGAATAATATGATGACTAAAGAGATGTTTTTAGAAAAGTAATAGGACAAGCACAGAATGATTGTTCAGCCAGTCTGGATGAGAATCATCTGGAATATTGCCCCAGCTGTCAACAAGAACTGATAAAAGAGCAGTTTTGCATGGTTTGGTTTCATGTGAGCTATCTAAACCAAAAAATTTTTGGGGAGATTAGATGAAAAATCTCTGATTTCAAGCTTTTTGGTAAGAGAAAATGGGAATGAAAAAAAAATCTATTTCAGATTTTTTTAAATGGGAATATTTAATTCAAAAGTGCATTAACAAATGTCCATGCAAGCGTTCCTTAGCCAGAATTACTAGAAATCTTGCAATAAGTTATCTCTTCTGCCCAAGCAAGCACAGACCCCCACACACACACACAAGGTGTCTTTCAGAGTTCAGTGGGATGCACTTTCCCTCTGAAGAGCTATTTCAGGGGAAAGGCTGCACAGAGACAGATTTAGTGGTAACTGGGGATTTGTCAGTGTTAGCTCTTGTTGTTCTGCTTTACCCATGGAGCTGTGATGTTTCTGAATTGCTTCTAGATTAAGGAAACAATAGGAAAGAAAACCACAGTATTTCTCAACTCTCAGAAATAAAGTTCCGCAAATGGGCAATTTCCAGACATTGCAGTGCAAATACTCTGCCTTTGTCCGTGCTTGAGATGTGCCTCAGGCTTGAGTTCTGGGGCAGTTCTTAATTTACCATTGTGATGGTTTTTGTTGTTTTGGTTTGGCTTGTTTTTTTCTCACTGGAAGAAAGAGAACTTAAAAACATAATCTATCCCACCTGAAAGCAGAAAGCTGTGATACTTCGACAAGTATGAGCTGGTCCTTTAAAGACGCTCCTGTGCGCTGGGGTTTAGATCTGCAGCTGTACCCAGCTTCAGTCTGTCAGGAAAAGAAAACTTGCACCCTTCACTCCTTTGTCAGAGTGAGCCAGTGTTTGGTCCATGGTGTGGAGCATTCATTTTGGAGCAATTCCAAATCTGTGCACAGTGACATTTCCTTGTAAGATGCCTTATTTTTAGGTGGTAGATCCACCTGTATGGTGTATCCAGAGGATGTCTAGGAAGCCTAACCTGCCAGGCAAATGGGAGCAGCTGCTCCTTGTTTTCTTTGCTTTCCTCCTCTATTCCAGGAGGCTTGGGAGGGTGGATTCTCAGCTCAGTGTGCAATGTGAAATCCTATTCTGTATATTAAAACAGGCAGCGAAGAAAGATAATAAAGTGGGAATCTGTAATTCAACCTGGTTGAGCCAAGACAGCAAACCAAAACCTGGATGTGCAAGGCATAAAGCGAGGGGCCCTGAATGAACTTTGCAATCTTGGAGCAAAGCAAACAGCTTGTTGCTCCCTGCTGCTTCCAGAGTCAGTCTGGAGCACGTAGCAGTGGGAGGGTGGTTGGGAGCTCTGCTCTCTGAACAGTGTGCAGTGGCTGGTTTGTAAAATGAGAGCAAATCTCTCCCTGTGCAAGAGTTACCACAGTGCTGAGCAGCATTGCAGCGAGGAAGAGGCATCCTGAATTGTACTACCTACCCTGCCAGGGAACTCCTGGACTTTTCTGCTGCCTCTTTGGCTTTGGTTCTGCAGTTTCCAAACTCTGTGGCTGACAGATAATCTTGTTTATAGCTCCACAGATTACAGCACCTAAGTTTGTACTTTGCACTTTCACTCACGGGACCAAAGTATGTAAAAAAAAATATCTTGCTGTCTCTTTTCCTTCACTGAAGATTTGTTGCCTGCCACAGAGCAGCATATTTGGAGTGGTCCAGCCATACTGGAACTGCAGAACCACATTTCTGCTTCCATGGTTTAGTTGCTGGCCTGCAGTGTAAGATGCAGGTGTAAGAATTTTGTGGGAACATTAATTTCAACAGTTTTATTAATAGAGATCATTTATTTGTGTTTATATTAGTCCACTAACTTGAACAGCACTTATATTTTTGCCTAGGGGTTGTGTATCGTTTGGTGCTTGCAGGAAAATCTGCACAGCTGCTTCCAGTAAAAACAGTGGGGGTTTTTAAGAAGTAGATTAATTAGGATGAGCGTCAGTGCATGTATGCATATGAATTCAGGAATATCCAGTTTGTATCTCTGACTCCATGTTAATTCAACAGGAACTAAAGTAGAAAGCCAAGAGAGGAAGTGGAGCATTACCTGGTGCAGGTGCTTGGTACAGAGCACCACTGGCCTGGTTCTGGTTCTCACTGCAGAATGGAGACCTGTGGGACTGATCCCGAGCCTGTTCTGCCTGCACAGCCACTCTGGAGTCTCCTTGGTTCCCCTTGTGCTGTTCCAGCTCCTCTAGGATGTGGTTAATTCTCCAGTGCTGCAGTGTGGCTACAGGGCAATTACTGTTTGTGTGAAACTGGAGAGAAATGGGTGGTTAAGTCTGCCTCAGATGTAATTAAGTCTGAAATGTCTCAGTGGTCGCATTAGAAACACTAATTTTAAGCTCTTATATTGGTTTAGACCATAGCCATTTGTTATATAAAGAGGCAAAGGATTTTTTTTTTTTTGTCCTTCAAATGATTTTCTGTGGGAACATGAAAAAAACAGAGTTCTTCAAAGCATTAAGACAGTAATACCCACTACAGGCCTGCCAAAATAAATTAGTTAAGAAACCTCAAACCATTTTTTTAATGGAAAAAATATCTGATTATCCTTTTTAGTCCATTGGTGGAACAAGCCATGCCTGCAAACTCATCCTGTGGGTGACTATTTCACTATCGGTGGTCCAGAGTTGGAATTTTAATGTCAAGTTAGTAATGCAAAAGCTTGAATTGCTTGCTCTCAGGACTGTATCATTCAAATGCATTTTTCCATGCAGAAAACGGTCTAAGAAGTCATTTGATTCTGCCTTTTTTCTCTAAATTTCTATGTCCTTGTTTATACTGATGCAATTCATTTTGGGTTGCATGTGTTACAACTAGTTTTGATTAAATGAGATGGATTTGAAAGTACAAAAACATAAAATATAAAAGGTGAAAAAGCTAGAAGTAGCTAATATGAAATTGTTGATTTTTGCCATATTTGGTCCACTAGTGAAAACAAATTAAACAACAGAAACAAATTTAAGTTATGTGGGTGAAACTGTGTCCAGAACTAAAATACCATCATTTTTGTGCTTTGAAGGAGGACCAGAGCAGGGGGAAGTCTGATTTATGTATTCCTGGCCATTGGACACAGTGTTTATGTGTCAGGAATTTGCTGGTTCCTGGGAATGTCTGAGGATTCCTCAGCTTGGAAGCAGTCCCTGTCAGACTGCAGGAGACCTCCGGGTAAAGAGACCATTTCTGAGAAACGGAAACTGAGCTCCTCCCTTCCACAGACACAGCAGAACGAAAAGTGAAACTACCGCTGTCCCTTCTGGGATTTCAACAAAGATGGTACAGAACTGCACTTTGAGGTGTCACCTGAGTTGGAACTCAGATAAGGCTCAACTTTGACAGCTGGTTAAATAATTCTTCCACCTCTGGCTCCCTGCTAATGCACCAGGACCCTGAACACAGGAATCAACAGGTGGTAAAAAACCTGTCTGCAGGCTGGGCTCTTGCATGTCCACCACTGAAATAGGTGAGGCTTTTCAAAGTTAGCTTTCAAAGTTGGGGTTTTTCTTAAACCACGTATGAAAAGGTATTAAAACTTATATTCCTTTTTAAAGTGGTGTTTGAATTCCCTACCACCTAGACAGAGGCCTTTTAACCTGGATGGGTTAGGCTGATGCAAACTTTGTCTGATGCAATTAAATAGTCCAATTTCCCCTGTCTTGCAGCCTTTGCATAAGTTACTTTCACTTTTATATTACTCTGTATCCTGATGTGGTGATACCAAAATGTTCGTTTAACAGATGTTACGGAAGTAAGCCAAAGTATCATAAACAGAGTTGAGTTAATAATAGTCCAGCTAAAAAAAAGACAGCCCTACAAGGTATCTGTTAAGGCCAGGTCTGTAATGTTGCAAATACCTTTAATCACTCAGATTAATCACTCAGGTGGTGGCAGCTTCTGTTTCCCTTCTCTGTCAAAATGGAATAAACTACTTGAATATACTTCTAAGAAGAAAGCACTACCAAAAAAGAGTGAGATAGCAAGTAAAATGAATAATAAATAAGTGAAAAGGTGTAAGGGCATAATCAATAACAACAAAAGTCAGGAACTGTGTCTACAAAGCTGTCCCTGGAGTTACTAATTTCCAGAATGTTCTGCACACCTGTGCCATTGCTTTTCTTGTAGTTCCCCTGTGGATCCCACACACAGTTCCTCAAACTTCTGACAAGTTTGGGTGACAGGACAGGCAGTGGGGTTTGCTTTGTTTTCCCTTCACCCTGTCTTCACAGGGTTAACTCCCTGAATTTGGCACAGTTAGAAGCAAAGACTTCATGGAAGAAAGTTTAAGGAATGAGTGATTTTAATTGGGAACTAGATTGATTGCAAGGAAAATTATTATTTGGGGTTGTTTTTCTGGAAATTTTCCTACAAATGCCTGCCATCAGATGACTGAATGAGCATTCATTCAGCTGATAAGTCAAATTAAAGACATGTCTTCAGTGTAACCTCCAGAAGGTGAGAGAAGACCATTTTTAGCTATTGAGAGGGTATAGATAATAAATATCTGAGGAATCTAGCAAACAAATATATTAATACTCATTCAGTATTGTTCCCCTTTCCACCAGCACTAAGCTTTTTTGGAAAGGGAAAGAGCAAAGCAAAGAAAGTCAACTAAAGTCTGAAGCCAGAAGAACAACTGTTGAAGCTTTTTGGAAAACAGCCCTTTGATATCTCACATATCTCTGAGTTGTCCTCTGCAGCTTTTCTCACTGATCACCATCTTACTTTAGCTGCTTGGTCTTCTGTGCTCTCACTTCCACACTCTGTTTAGCTAATGCATTGACATGGTTTCACAGAAAGGATTTAATCCTGAAACCAACAATTACTTGGAGCACAAGGGCACTGTCACATGGATACAGACCTCTTGTCTTGTGCCCCTTCCCCAGCCCGAGGCCGTTCTGCCTGCTTGGGTGGGACACTGCTGGTCCAGCAGCTGCACTGGCCTGTGATGGTTTGGGCCTTAGGCCTGCTCCAAGAAACAGGGCTCTGAGTGATCAGGTGGAATGGAGAAAAATGGAGCTTTCATTTCTCTTTGGTTTTTTGCAGGTTTGTGGGTGTGAATTGACAATGGTCTGCAGTGGTAATGCAGGAAAGGGAGAGAACAGAGTGAGGGAACTGTGGAGGAAGCAGAACAGCAGAATTTAAAAAGACACTGTCTTATGGATATATGCCAGCCAGGGTGTGCAGATTAGTGTTGGAAGCATCCTCCTGTATGATCAGTGTGCCCAGAAAAGAGAGGAATGGGTATTTATGCATGCCCAACACACACTCTTTGAGTCAACTCTCTCAGTTTGTTTTCCAGTCACTGAAGATAGGTCACAGCCTTCTTGGGAGAGTAACATGCATGACATGTACATCTTTCATCACTGAAGGGAAAGGCTTAATAGCAGTGTGAATAGTTAAACATATTAAATTCCCTTCTAGGAGTAGAGGTCATTCAGCTTCTTACCCAGGAAAAGTTCATTTATGCTGTTTGCTCAGGCAGGCACCCCCTGAGTGCACGGTTTCAGCTGACCTGTGTAACCAATTACATGCCATTCTCTGACAGCATTTGTTCTTTATCAGCCCATTAAGTGTGGGCTTTCAGCCAGTGAAAACATTGGATATTTGGTAAAGCATTTATAATTAGTAAATGTTGTGGCAGAATAATGGAATCTGAGGTCTCAGAAATGATCAAGTGTGTCTGTTTCCAGCCAATAATCCCATGGAGACAACAAAATGGAAAGTGAAGAATACCAGATTGAAGGAAGTAGTATGCAGTGTTTGGATTTACTGCAGACTACCCAGACTCTTTCCAGAGATTCATAGTGCCTGAAGACCTAGCAGAGAAGGATGGTCTCTCCCCCTCCCTTGCCTGTGTTTCACAGGCATTGCCAGGCCATCTTGTACAGTTTTTTCCTTCCCAGTGCAGAGCACTTTTTGTGTGTGGACAAGAGGTGCACTTAGGGAACACACTTTCATGGTCTTGGAATGGTTTGATACTGAGAACACTGTCACATTGCTGGGAAGAGAGGCTGACAGAGGCTTGAAGTACACTTACTCTAGGTGTGGCTGAGCAGATTTCTACTCAGCCTCATAATTTATAACGTAGGAATCTTCTTCATTTATTTTGGCTGATGATCTAGGATGTTTGTAGCCAGCCATCAGCCGCTTTCCGCTCTCAGGCAGGATTATCAAGACATTGTTGTTTTCTGTCAACCATGTTTTGCTTTCCTCTCTCTTGACATGCATTTGACAATCATAATTTGGCATCTCCCATTTCTTGCAGCTTGTTTCCTAAGAACTGGCTTCCAAGCTTTTGACATTTTCTGGCTAGATGTCATCTTCCCATAGCAGAAATTCTTCTCCCCTCACATCAGTGTCCATTTGGTATTGAGAGCCAACCTGTACAACTCAGATGAAAAGATTTTTCTGCAACTCAAACTGGTGAGTCTAAAGATAAAATGTTCCAGTGGTTCAGTTTATTAATGTCAAGTGGGTTGGCAGTGTTTGAGATTTTTTTTTTATACTTTTTCTAGAAGGTTGGAAAGGACTGAGGTGAGGACTTAGGGAACTTGTTTACTAGCAAACAGTGCTCATGTGACTGTAGTGAGGGAAATAATCTGTCTGAACTCTAACTAGAAGAAATAAAGTTCCAAAATACTTAATTTCTTCTTTCTTTGCCAGACATTTTTGTTACAGAGCCACATGAGCTTTACTGCTGGCACAAGAGAGATGTAGGGAGGGAGGGACAGGCACAGGACCGCAACATCCAGTCTGAAATTCACTTAAACTTCCATGAAATCTTACTCAAAGTTCTCAGTATGTCCCAGGTCAAATGCAAGGCATGTGCTTCCTCTGAGCCTACAGTATTTGCTGCTACTGTTCTCTTCTTATCTCTATAATAAAGCCAGTCATTCACTTTACGACTCCTTCATCTTTGTCCAGTTTAAAGGAAACCCTTCAGAAATATGATTTAACCCTTGTCAGGTCTTAGTACATTCAGCAGTACTGTGGGCTGTAGCTTCCTTTTGGTTCTAACTATTATACAAATATTTGTTTAGAAAGGAACAGATAATCCTGTTCTGTTCTTAGTCTGAAGTGCTGAGTGAAAGGCACTGAGCAGATCTGTGGAATTTGCACTGAGGGATCAAAACTGTATTTGCAAGCAGTCCTTAATGGCATGGTCACAGTATCGTTTCCATTTAAAATGAGGGCTCAGAACATATGAAATAGATTTCTTCTAAATGCCTAAATGAAGGGGGACTGAGAAAAGCAAAACATCTTATTTTTGAATCACTCTAGCCAGCATCGGAGCCAGCAGATTCTATAGTCTTCTGCTCTTTCTGGTTTGTTTCCTTCTTTGGAGCATGAGGGATGGCCTGGGGAGGGAAGACACTGGCTCAGTAGATACAGGGTTTGTGGTCCAGGGGCTCAGTTCCAAGTGCAACAATCATCTGTTCTCAAATGCTCATTTCTGCACTAACATAAGAGGTGTGACTGGGCTGTGCAGCTACATTCAGGCTTTCCCTCTGTGGTCTGAGCAGTGTCCCTGGGTGTGTTGGCCACAGGCCCAGGACATTTGAAGTGTTCTGGGTTACAGAGCACCCCTATGCCATGCTGCCAGTGCATGGGCACTGGAGATGTCTGGCAGGTCAGAACGAGTGTTTTGCAAAACTAAATGCAGGAGTGGCAATATGGACACTTCAGTAATGTATGTGCTACTGATTAGAGGCCAGGCTTTTACCACTGAGCCTTTAAATTGCACTTAGTCCTCTTTTTCTTCCAAATGGGGTGAAGCTCTTCCCCTAGTGAGTACTTGGACCCGTCCTAGGTGTTAGAGCAACTTCCTACAGAGCAAACTCTGCCACAGAGCTGTGATCTGTAGTGCTGTTTTATTTCCAGGACTCATGGCAGACTGACATTGGCACACACAGTGGGAAGGCAGTGTTGGACAAGAAGGAATTGCAGGATTTTTTAGCAGAGTAGTTTCAGTACTGGCCCTTGGGCAGCCTCAGTACAAACCATATCCATGGAAATTTGCCAGACTGACTTTGCTGCAGCTGAACTGATCTCAGCTTTGGAGGCTTTTTTGTCCAACCCTCTTTTCTCCCTCAGCACCAAGCAAGACTGCTTCTATGCAGAAGTTTTTCCCACAGCTGAGGGGAGAATTATTTTTCCAAGTTTTTTTTCCTTAGCCGCTGATTAATTTAAGGTGCACCTTCTTGTCACCACTGAAGTGTCCTACAGCAGCTTTGGGATGGGAGGCCATGTGAGCCCCTCTGCAGCTGCTCAGAGCTGTGACAGTGTTCTAGTAGCTGCCCCAGCTTGTGTTAGACCCTGAGATAAGGTAGCTCAGTGGAGTCAGGTGACATTTTATGATACTGTTTCACTTTCAGGTTCTTGTGTTTACTGCTTTTCCCCGATGCAGTGAATGCATCTGGGAAATTGAAAACAACTTAAATTCTCCAGTTTTGAAACAGAAGTAGTAATCCTATTTTTTTTCAGTTCAGTTTAAATAAATAAAAACATGCTTTCATGAAATATAAAGATGGACCTCTTCTGAGTTCAGTGTGCACATTGTATTTTTTTTTCTTTTAAAGTTTAGAAATATCTACTGCTGTGGTATTTTCCAATTGGCTCAGAATTTAAACAAACTTTTGTAGCCATTTATTTCCCAATAGGAAATTTCTGAATAAACTTTGCTTTGTCTGAGGCCCATCTCCCACTCTTTTTCCCTGCTCAAAGGTAAAGCCTCATTCAGTCTCCTTGAGGGAATGGGTGGAAATACTGATGTCTCCATAGTTGTGGGAGAAAGCAGATGGAGAACACAGAGACAGAAGCAGAGACTTCATCAAGAGAAGGCAGTAGATAACATTTGACATAAACAATGACACACAAATTACTGATAGGATATGGGGCAAAGGCTTGCTTGAATAGGGACAACCTTGTGGAAAACGGTTGATGTTGGATGGATCACAGGAGATCAAGTGTTCCAGAGAAATAAATCCACTGGTGCCTAACTATAAACACTCTTCCCCTGCTAGGCTGACAGCACTAGCAATAATTCAGAGCTCTGTTATAATCCCACCCTTAGAACCAGATGCAAAGCCAGCATGCTGTCTAGAGAGCATTTAAGTCTTTGGCAATAAACCCAAAAGTGGTCACTGGAGTTAAGAGAATCTCCAGAGCCCAAAAATTGCTCAGCAGAATCGCACATTTGTGAGCACAGTGTTGAATTTAGGAACCCAAAATCTACCATAATCTTCTTTCATAAACCTATATTTCTTGTCCAGCTTGCTGGAGGGAAGGGTATTTAAATGTCTTATGAAAATGAAAACCTCATCCTGTGAAAGAAAAACATGGACATAAATTATGTAAGAATTCTGATTTTTCAAGTATAAGCCAGGAAAGAGCAATTATATGAATTATATTCTGAGACAAAGTAAGATTATATTGCTATCCATCTCCATGCTTTTTTCCTTCTCAGTTTTAAGATATTTTGGGACAAGGTTAAATTAATATCTGTATAACATGTAATTGAAAGACAGTAAGGAAGTAGCTGGAGAACTTAACCTTATACTGTAATGGGCTATCAACAGCAAGCAGGAAACATTATTGTGAATTTTCTGTGTATTCAGGTATTTTTTTCCTCTCCATTAATTTTTTGTTACCTCAGTAAAGTGAGGCACTACAAAATGAGGCAGTCTTTTAAAACTGTACAATTCTTCTGACAGTGATGCATTGGTATTTTTGTAAGAACTATTTTATCAGAAGTACATATGATGGGGAGGGAGGGATACACGCTATATTATTCCCTCACAGAAAAGAAAAATCAATCAATTCTCATAAATAATATACAAAATTCTCAGGCAGATCTAAATTGAATACACTTAAGATGTCACCAGGGTCCTAAGCCTCACTGGCTAAAGAGCTGGCTAGGGAAGAGCTTCATTCAGTTCAATTACTAGCAAAATCTGGGTGGACCTGGTCACCCTCACTGTCCATCACAGCCTCTGGAGAGAGGGCAGTTTTTTCCCCTGGATAACTGAACAATCAGTGCAATTTGCTGCAGTAAAACATTTGCAGGGCTCAGGGGGATGCTCCCACCTCCAGGAGATTAAGCAGCACAGCCAGGGGCATGGACTGTAGTCGTAGATTTTCTACCTTCAACTGAAACCATGTCAGACTTGTGTAAATGCAGGAATTGCCTGGTTTAATTCAAGAGTTGACATTGTTGTAATTTACTTAACCCTAAAAGAAGTTGAATGTGCCAAGAGCTTTAGTGTTCAAAGTAAAAATTATATCAGGTCTTGTTTACTGGGGTTTGGAGCTTTTACCTTGCAAATCCAATGTTAATTCCCCCCTTTTATATCTGCCTTTCCACTTTTCCTCTATATTTGCGGAGCAAAATAACTGAGGTAGAGATTGTTATGAAAAGGCTGTATACAATGACTAGATTTAGTTGTTTTAGGCTTGAGTACATTGAGATGGCAAAACGTTGACATTTTGTTTCTCCTGAATTTTAGTGCCCTTATCAGAAATTTCACTGATTGCTCCATAGCCTTGTTTCTGATGTTTGCTTTTAGCTTGCCTTCTAATGTAAAAACCTAGAAGTTTAAATCCAGCAATATAGAGGAAGTCAGTACATCATAGGCTTTCCATCACTTGTAGTTCGTTTAATGTTTCTGCTGATTCTGTGACCAATGGCCTGTGATGGCAAACTGGGAGCTCCTGGGCTCCCTGTGGTCTGGGAGTTCAGGTGTTCCTGACACAACCTCCTTTTAGCACTACCTTGTTTGACAGTTTGGTCTTTCACAATTGCTGAACTAAGATTGTTGCTGTTGGTGCTGGTCCCTGAGTGATTAATCTATTGTTTATGAGCAGAAGTTGTAACGCGGCCAAAGTGACGGGTCATTAACTTTTCAGGGCTAATTAAGAAAGAGACGGCCCGCTGCCTTTTGGGTGATGAGTGCAGTGGGAGAGCAGCTCAGCTGTTAACAGCAGACCTTACACAATTGCATCTTTCTGTGACTTTGTCCTGCATTTCTGAGCTCCTCCTTAGGTCATCTTCCTTCAGAGATGTATTTTTAACTCCCCTCCTGTCAGTACGTAGTGGCCAAGCCTCCACCTTCTTTTATTTCACCTGCTCACAGGGCAGGGAGCAGCACATCCTGTGGCTGGCCAGGAGTTAAGTAGCTGCTGGCTCTTGCCCCCCAGGTAGGAGATCAGTCATCCCAGGGAAATCTAAGTAGAGCTGTTTGTACTTTTTCCTCTGAGAGACATGAGCAGAGAAAACGAAAGTAGTTTCTCCTTTCTTCTCAATTGTGCATATTCAGAGGGTTGGAGAGAGTGGGTAACTCTGGTGTTTCAAGGTCTGTAGCAAACTGGATTAGAATCAACCAATCCATTGAAGCCTTCATGGCAGGAATAGGAGGCAGAAGAGGGACATTAACATGAACTATATTTTCTTGAAAAATCAAGACAAAAAATGAGTGTGCTTTGAGAGAATTCTGCTATGTGCGTCAGCAGCTGCCGAATTTAAAGCAAGGGAGCAGTTCCACTGAAATTTCCTGGCTGTCCCAGGGAACCACAATTCTGCCTCCACTCTATTCTACTGCAGCTGTTTTTCTATCCAAGGCATTCTTTCTAAAGTAAGCTAAAGCTTCCCTCCTCAGTCCCCTCCCAAAAAACCCAAAAGCAAACAAATCCTCCATCATTTTCTAGAAACAAGTACGCTGCAGGTGGTTTAAATACTAAGTGTCCTTCTATTTAGAAATTAAAGCCTTTTCCTTATCTTTGGTCTGACAGATCATTGACTAATGGACGTTTTTTCCTATAATAGAAAATTTTTAAAACTATTCAAAAAGACTTTGGCAACTATTTCTCTGTCAGGCAGTAATTGAATAAAGTCTCAAGATGCTTGATGCTGCCCCTCCCTTTTCTCCTGAGGTTTTGTATGCATTGCTTTTTGCCTATAAATAACACAGAGATATCTGAAAAGGGAAACCTCTTTTGAGAGGAGATATTGTCATCTGGCTGCTGCCCAGTAAGGCCCTATTGGCTGTAAGTCAGTGCTGAGCTTCCCTAAGAACAAGTCTAATGTTAGTTTAGGCAAAAAACCAAACCAACAACAACAAAAAACCCAACCAAACAAAAAAAAACAAAAAAACCTGCTCAAAACCTCACTGTATTGTGTTTGCTGTTTAAAGGGAAAGGAACAGATAATTGTTTATCTTCCTGTATAAACAGGCGTGGACAGACTTTAATGCTGTAGCCAAAAACACTTCTCAATTCCTTTTATCCACTGTAAAGCTGAGGATAGTCCTTTCTGGCAGGTAGCTGAGAGCCAAGCACCAGCAGCCAGAGCACAGAGAGCAGTGCCAGGTTTTTGTCTGTGCAGAGAGCTCCAAGGGCTGGGACTCATCTGCAGAGCCTAAGCCTGCCTCTTCCTTGGCTCAGTGCTTCAGCTGCACCACCACACTTAGAATGAGGAGCCCAGTAGGCCAGAGAGTTTAGTGATGTTTACCTATGGGATGTGTCTGTCATGCCATTGTAACTGTGCTCAAAAATAATGCAGCAGAAAACTTGTGTGCATGTGTGCAAACCACAGAATATTGACAGGTGTGTGTTGATGTCATGATTGAAAACATAGCTGCTCATCTCACTGCCACTAGTTATTTTTACTTGCCCATGCCTAGGAACTGAAATTGTGCAAAAGTCTGTTCTGGCCAGCTAGGCATCCAAAAAACAATGCCTACTTCCCACATCTTGTCCTGTTGATTTCTTAGTTGGATTGATGCTATTTTTCCAAACCAGCCTGATCTAGTTAGTATTACTTCATCACATATTAGGATGTGATATTAGGGTCATAAAAGTAGTCTTTTTTAAGACTCTTGAGTTCCAAAACTCCAAATTAGACTGAAATGGTCACAATAACTTTATGTAAATGGCCTCCTTATACCTTAAAATGTTAAAAGATGAAGTACCAAAGTTAATTACATCTTAGCCAGATGGGTTTTTTTCTTCTTCTCAGTCTAGATGTAGTTCAGTGGTGTTAGCATTGAAAAAGCCGTAGTTTATATGTAAGTGATTGAGTTTGACACCTCTGACCTCTCCTTATTACATGGAATCTTATCTTGGATTTTCAGTTACATACCTTGGTTTCTCTGTAACTTCAAAAAATGTGCAAGGAGCAAATAGCTCAAACCTATTCTCCAGTTTAGACAGGATTCCAGCCTGAAAAAAACTTTGTAGTTTAGATATATCCAAAATTTCTTTGTAAACTTAGATTATTGTTTCTGTGCTTCTGGAAACAAAAAGAAACAAAGTTGAAATGCAGTGCTAAACATTAAGTTGATAGTTAGGCTTTAATCAGATTTCAGCATAGTCAAACAACAGTCCTTGTTAGAACTTGAACCCCTTGTTCTCTGCTCCATATTAAACTTCAGAAATCTGAAGCACAAATAACGTGAAGCATGCACATGAAAATCAGGTCATTATATACATATGATGATTTATGGTCCAGTACTTTCAAAACCTTCACAAGCTCTGTAAAGCTCATTTCCAGATGCCCCCTCCTGTAGCTGTCCAGAGCTGTATGAGCTGCCACCTCCTTTCTCCCAGCTATATCAACCTTGATCAGCTTTGGACTGCACCAAAGCCACTCATACTTTGCCTAGATCTTGAACACAGCAGGAAGATTTACCCCAGGTTCTCTTACAATGTATTTTCCCAAGGCACTTCTGGTTTGCATCAGGAGCAGGGGAGGGGGTTCAGCAGTCAGGTGACCTGGAAGAAGGAAATAATAGACTGTGATGAGAAGTGTGTGCAGAAAGGAGGGCTCATCCTCATACCCAGAAAGTAAACCTATTTTAGGAGATGGTTTGGCTGTCACTTGGCAAGACTTCAATATAAAAATACAGAGGTATTCATTATTTCAAAATTGAATCATTGCTGCTGCTTCCTCTTTTCTGGTTAATATCACCAGAATTTCCTAGGAAATGTTTCACAAAGAAGGACTATCTTGTTTCTGTTTCTGCACATTGTTTTCCTTCAATGAAATAAGCAGTTAATTAGTTGCTCAACTGAAGCATTTGGAACCATGAAAGTAATATCTGATTCATCAGAAGGTGAAATTTGCTTTTCTTAATTGCTGTTGTGCAATAAAATGTGACTGTTAAAGTCTTTGTAAGCAAATCCCACTCCAGGATAAGTAAATAGGGGAAGGCCAGGGAATTGTTGGAGTTTAGGCTTTTCCTGGAATGATAAGGAAATAGATTTCTTGTTAAAGCTGGTACAGCTCAGGGGTTTGTAATGGTTCATGACATTGTAAGGATAGTGCTGAGACAGAACCACGGACGGGTTGGGTTGGCAGGGAGCACAGTGCCCCTCTCCCATTCCCCGCTCAGGCAGGGTCCTTCCAGAGCACACAGCACAGCATTGTGTCCAGACACAATTCTGGAATATTCTGGAATATCTGCAGCAAGGGAGACTCCCCAGCCTCTCTGGACAATCTGTCCCAGGGCTCGGTCGCTCACAGGGAAGAAGTTCTTCCTCAGGTGGAACTTGCTGGGCATCAGTTCCTGCCCATCCTCCTGTGCCACTGCTGGGCCCAGGGAGCAGAGCCCGGTCCCTGCCCTGAGCCCTCCCTGCTCACACTGGCACACACTGGCGAGGTCTGCTCTCAGCCATCTCCTCTGGGGGCTGAACAGCCCCAGCTCCTTCAGCCCTTCCTCACAGGAGAGATGCTCCAGTCCCCTCGTTCTCTTTGTCACCCTCTGCTCCCCGAGCTCCGTGTCCCTTTTGTCCTGAGGTGCCCAGAGCTGGACCCAGCACTGCAGATGTGCCCCAGCAGGGCTGAGCAGAGGGGCAGGGTCACCTCCCTGCCCTGCTGGCACTGCTCTTCCTGACGCACTCCCAGATCCCAAGGCTGAGTTCAGTGCAAGCATTGTGACTAAGGGAGGAGAAGGGTTCCTGTTCTTCACAAAACAAATGAAAGTACTTTGAGCATGTTACAGTTCCCTTCAGGATCCTCCTTGCTCCAATAACCTTCTGTGTTTGTTGTGGGATGATCTTCCTCCCACTGTGTGAGCATTCCTTGGACTCTCACAGCCCTTTAGTGGCCTCACAAATGCTTATGAGCTGTAATTGCAGTTCCAGAGAAAAGAAAGAATTAATTTTTATGCATGGACCAATTTCCTTCTGATTTTTTTCTCTCCCTGCTTATTTTGGGTATTGGAAGTAAGCCAGCAGAAATCACAGAGAATAATGCAAAGGATGTTTCTGAAATTGTTTTTAGGGGAGAAGTTGTGCCAGAAAGACTGCTGGAGAGTAGAGCATGTCACATCAGCCTACATGAATAGGAGATCTGCATATGTGCACACTTCTCTCTTTTCAACAAAGCATTTTAGCAAAAGCAATGATCAGGAGAACCACGTAAAGTTACTGAGAAATTATTGACTGTCATCAAGGATAGCTTTACTCTCCTTAACCTTCTTTCCTCAGTAGATTAATTGGAAAAAAATGAACCTACTTCTAACATTCTCTTGAGTAGAAACTGCTGGATATAAACTACTAAGCAAAGTCAGTGGGCAGCTTATTGCAGGCTGTATCTTGTAAACTTGATATTCCATATGGTGTTGAATTGTTTATCAGGAAGGAGCCTTGAACTTGGCAGCAGTGGTCAAGCTGCTTCTGTTAAAGTTCACAGAAAATTTCCTACCTAGCTTTACTTTCAGTTATGCTGAACACTGTTAAGTATCTGAAGGAAGTCCTGTGAATTCAACAGGAGTTGCTTCCCCTAAGTGGGAGCTCCGGTATCTTGATGAAGAAATCAGTGCAAACTGTGCAATTCACACTAAGCCAAGATTGCTGGGAAGTGATTTGTGCTGGCCATGGGGCTTCCCCACCCAGCTGAGAGCCCATGCTTGTGTTCAGGACCCCGCTCAGTAAATCAGTGCTGTTTCTCTACCACCCAGCAGCTTGATGATCCTCAGACTGTTATTTCTTATGCTACAACTGATCTATTCACTTGTCCAAAACCATTCAGTCCGCAGCCATCCTCCAGCAGTTAGTCCTGTATTGACTAAGTCATTGACTAAAAAGCAGGAGAGTGTCCAGACAATTCCAGTGTGCCATTGTTAATAGAGTGCTGACTGTGCAGCACTTCAGTCAGAAATTGTTCTAAGGAGACAAGTGGATGCTGCATCCTCAGCCAGCTGCTGCCTCACGCCTTCCTGCTGCCACACAGCAGCTGTAAGGGATCCCTGCATTCCCAATGACCTACTTTTGTTGCAGAGGTGTTTCCCTGGTAAAGAAATTAGCAGATGGATGAAATTCCCCTGGAAACTAGTAAAGGGTGTTATCCAAACATTCCTGGTATCAGTAAGATTCTCTATGTACATATTTTTGGGTTCTCAGCCTTGAGAGTACCCATAAGTATTTTAGCTTAAGTTCATTCTAAAGGTAATTGCATTATTTGGCTCTCTCAGCTTGTGTTGAGAGTACAGCAGTTTTCTGAGAAGCTTGATAGACTCTCTGGCACCACCATATATAAAATCAGGATATAAAACAGTCTGTGGTGTGATATGGGTGTATGTTAGCACTCACGTGCATCTGCTCTGCTGGAATTGTGTCTGTAAGCATTAACATCCTGTTTAAATATTCCCCAGATCAGGCTGCTTACAGGTGCTTTCTTTTGGAATTAGGAGGATTATGTCATATTTACTCTGGTGAGTTGCAGAGCAGGATACACTCCCAGAACAGAATGGAGAAACAGACTGGATGTGATGCAGATCTTGGGATCCAAAGCTAAAATTCCATGCCAAGCCAAATGAGGGAGACTAAAAGGCTGTGGGGGAGGTTAAAAAAAAAAGGTGGGGGGGATTGTCATAAGACAGACAAACTGTTGCTTAAAATGACTGTGTGGAACCACCCCCAGGATGCAGGGTGCCCAGAAATATCACATTGAAAGTAGCAGACGAGTCATAGTTACCAAAACAAGTCCAAAACTTTATTGACTAATAACTGTATCCTACAAAAATATTTGGGATCCGTCACTGCTGGAAGCAGTTGTTGCATGGCAGTTGTCTGGAAAATCAAAGCAGTCCATGATGAATTGGTTCCTTATATTATCTCTGTCTGTCTCTGATAAGAGAGAACTATCTAGAGCAAGTCTGGAGGTGTGTAACACCCTCAGTACTTTCCATTATATCCACCTTTACTGACTTTCTCAGAGAAACTTTTTCTCAGGCAAACTCTTTTCATTCTTAGCATCTTTCTTATTTCTTTACAGTTTATGATATCACTGAAAAGAGTCCTCATCCCCTGGGAAGAAGAAATTTCACTGCAGTTCAGACATCTTCATGACGTGATAGTGTATAGCAGATTGAGAGGTGTCATGTCCTACCACCCCAAGAGACTGTATTTTGTGTTACATAGTGCACTAAAAGTGGTGTGAGACCTGACTCACCAGGTTTTTTTATGCCTCCTGAGTGCCTGCTGGATTCTGCTGTCCTGTTAAATCCTGTTGCCTTCATCTTTTAAATTCTGCCTTCATCCACTTCATGATAGACATCACACAACACAGTGCCAAAAAGTGTTGTGATCTCTAAAGGAAACAAAAGGGATTTTTATGCCTTTATCTTCAAATCAAGGGAACTAATACTCAAATTCTTTAGAAACCTTTGGAAATCACAGAAACCTGGCTGGCTTTCCTGCAGGAGGCAGCACTTTTCTCCTCCCAGTGCTGCAACAGGAAACAGATTTTGTGTCCTTGGCTTTTCTGCATTAGCAATCAATGCTGCCTTTTGCCTGCCACCTGCATGGCTACATTACTCTCCTTCACCCTGGTGTCCTCATTTCCACTGCTTCACTGTTCCACTTTCCCCCCTGCTTACTCGTGGCATCAGAGAGCATCTGGCTCAGTCAAATGTTAGTAAGATGGCCACATTTCTGTTAAAACTCTTGTAGGTTTTTAAGAAGAGTTTGAAGGAACCATAGAAAACTCTGATTACTCTTTGAAATTAGACTGAATTACAAAAAAGCTTTTCATTTACTGGTATGGGGCAGCATCAGTGCAGCCACTGTAGCCATGCAGGGCTGTAAGGACAGAGCATTGCACAGCCATGGGAAAACCTCCCTGTGTTGAGTTGCATCACACAAAAGGCTTCTTGCCATGATTTGCTTTATAGCAGATCAAATGTGAAACCTGAAACATTTCATTTGTGAATGAAACTTTCTGAAGGAGAGGTTTAGAACTCAATGGAGAACTTTTTAACATCTTACACCCAAAACCTATTAAGTTCTCTGCATCTAAACATAGGTTATACAGGAAAGTGTAAAGATGTCCAGAGGAGCTTGGGATTACTAGAGAATTGGTACTAAAGAGTTTACTACAATGCTGAAAAGAGGTACATCAGGTCAAAACCTAAAATACTGACTTGGATTTTATTGGTATTTTATGGTATCTTCTCAGTACATTTAGTTATGTCTCAGTGACAAGTGGTTTATTGTGGTATGTGTAGGATGAGCCATGATGTCTGTGTGTTGGTGTCAAAAGTTGCTGATGGCCAATGACTGAGCCTTCTGCCTCCAGAAACAAGGGATATGTGACAGCTTGAGAAATTAAACAGGGTGGTAGAAGGGACATCCTGGGCTCTGAACAAAAAGGCTGAACCAAAGACAAATCTGGGGCTTTAATTGTGTTTTCCTACTGATTAGTACAGTAAAGGTTCCTGGGGAAGAAAAGTCTGATGATTCCTTCAGTTACTGACTGGCCTGCAGTGTCTTTGGTCTGACACGTAGCAGTAAGTGGGGATGTCATGAGAAGCAGTGCATGAATCCCTCCCTGCTGCCCTCCTTGCAGCAGAAAGAACCAGCAGTGTCAGTTGTGTTGAGACACTGCAGAGCACAGGTTAAAGAAAGATTGCACAGCAAATCCTTTGATTCTTGTGCTGCATCTCTCAAAATGTAGCTGCAGAATAAGGTCAGAGCAAAAGACAACTGTGTGAGAGCTGCAGGCTCCCTCCTGTTCTGTGACAGGGCCAGCACTGACACAGCCCCTCCCCTGGGAGTTGGGAATGTTTCCAAGAAGTGTGTGGAGCCAGTGTTTAGCTTAGCTGCTCCCATCTGGGAACCTCATCCAAACACAAATGTTGGAGCTATATTGGTTTTCCAGGCCAGCAAGTTAGATTTATCCCTGCTCTGATCTGCTTCAGTTTACTGGAGTCATTCAAGGACAAGTCTGACAGCAGCATACCTGGCAGAGCTGAATATCAGGTTTGAGGATGGGGAAATACAGAGGTGTGGGAAGAAGAAGAAGAGAAGGTTGGGATGGAGCCTTTTTCCTTCACGTTGTGAGGCTGAAAGTGATCCCTTCCCCAGAAACAGTGAATCAGGGGTTTCCAGGATTACTGAGGCTTCAATTCCTCTACACTTGACAAGTTAAAGTTTTCACATTGAGGGGTGTACAAATAATGCTATGAATCATTTTTCTTCATCTTACTGTTGTGCTTGTATGGATCTCCCACACTAACAACATACTCTCTGTTTTTCTCACTGGCTCAAGGCTTTGAGCCCTGTTGGCACCTCTTCTGAGCAAGGAAAGCACTGGCCTCGACTGCCAGTCACAGTTCCTGCCCAAGTGCAGTGTCTGGGGCAGGGCACAGGATGCTCCTGGCTTCCCTGTGCTTTGGCTGCAGTCTGCAGGAAATGGTTCCTTTGAGGCAGTTGCAGAAAAGACCAAAAACTCCCTTCTCCTATTTCAAATTAAAAATCCATCGCCATGTTTTATGCCTTTTTAATGGATCCAAGCCAAACAAATGAAGATTCTAACCAAGAGGCTGATAATACTCAGTGACCACAAATAACAGTAGGAACAATACACTAGTAGTCCTCTGTGATACTCAGTCTCAAAAGACTGTGGCCACTTCATTATTTTTAGCAAGCATATGTATGTGCTCCAAACCTCATCCACAAGAATGAAAACAGCATCAGCTTAAATTCAGGTGGTGTGAGCATGAATGACTTTGTCTAAAAAAAACCCACCACAACTCTTTGGGTTTCAAAGCATGTTTTACCAGTTGGCTAAAGAAATCTCTCTTGCAGGGGAGAGAGGAGGCTTCATTATTCCCCACCCCCCAACACAGGCACAGATCTCCTGTCATGTGAGTGAAACAGGCTTGATGCCCTGATGATAGAGATCCCAGCTTTTTCAGGATTTTCTCTTGTGTGAGAAGGGACTTTCAAAGCAGCTATGTTTCTGCAAGGATATCTTATATCACGAGCAGGGAGAAGAATTCTGTGTTTGTCCAGGCATAACAATGACTTGGCATGGGCTCAGTTCTGCTCAGCAGCTTCTTGTCTGGGGCAAGCCTATAAGCTCAGGAGCAAAATATCTAATCAGCTGGTCCAACTGCTCTAGGGTGGTTTCTTTTTTAAAACTGCCTTCATGTTAGAACATGTGATTTGTCTTCTAACGAAATAACATCCCCACCCTTAATTTGTGATTTAAGGACACAGAGACTGTGATGAGCCTTTTATAAATAGCATTCATAAAATCATTTACATGTGTCATAACTGTGCTAGAGGTTGCCAAGGCTTTGCCCTCCTCTGGAGAGAAAAGGCATGAGATAGGGTCAGAGTGTGCATGTGCTGTCACACCATAGAGTGTTGATTTGTGGTACATTTTTTTGCATCCCAATCACCTGAACAGCTGTTGGAACAGCTACAAAGTTCCATCAGATGAGTTCATGCACAGCAGTTTCAAGGACTGTCTGTGCAGCACTCTTCTTTTTTTCTCTTATTTCCTTTCTCAATTAAATAAAAAAAAAATTTAAAAAAAAAGAGATAACTGACATTGTAAACACTAAATGAGCAATATTTTGAAAGCAGGAGTGCCCCGGGATGCAGAGAGCAGGATACACACAGGGAACAAGCTTGGAAAGGGTTTACAACATCCTCTGCCTCCTTACGCCTGCCTGTGCACACGATCAGGGAAGGTAATGTGTGTGCCTGAGCAGACACCCACAGCTGAGTGCTGCAGGCCAGGGGTTAAACTGCTTCCAGCTAATGATTGGAGCAGCATCCTTTGGCAGGACATGGCCCCTCAGTCACTCGTGCCATGTCCTGCTGGCACTGTTCCAGCAGCATGCAGGGAAGATTTCCTTGCAGAGCTGTAAGAGCTGTGCTGGTGCCTCAGCAGGCAATTTCCCTCTCAGGATGGCTCCTGGTGCCCAGTGCCCTTCTAACTGATGCGCCACGGAGACCTCGAGTTTCAGGAAAAGGAAAATTCATTTGGCATTCCAGGCATCAGTTTTAGTCCCTGTAGAAACAAAATATTCTTCCCCACCTTCCCAAAATACAAAGATCAGGGGCTGAGGATCAGTCGGGTTATCATTAAGCCAGGAGCTGATCAGATCGCCTGAAGGGGTGTTGGGGTGTGCCAGGTGTACCTGTTAATGGCTTTCCAAGGAAAACAAGGGAACATCGGTGTCTGGAGGGGCCACCTAAGGAGTGGATCATTGACACATCTTTGTCAGGAGCTCAGAAAACATTTTAGAAATGAGAGCAGTGTTAGCAATAGTAATTTTCCCTGGAAAGGAAATTTAAATTCCTGTTAATCACATGTTCTAACAAAAAAACTCAAGTACACCACGTGCCCTTCCTACCCATGTTTTTCTTCTTCATCTCAGTGCATTGTTTTTCAGAGGACAAGTTTTCCTAAGGCTACTTTTTCTTTGCTTTTTTTCTTCAATTGGATGGATTCTTTGTTTTCTTCTTGGAAATGGCGTCACTTTTCCTAGTCCCATATATTTTTTCACCCTCTTTCTCTTTTCCTTCTCAAAAAGTGCAGCTTTTAGAGCTGTGAAAGTGCAGTATCCCATCCTTGGCACACAGCATGGATGTGTGTACCCCAAGCTCTCTTTGGAGTCGGTGGAGAGAAATTAGCATTTTGAGGGCATAAATGCCCTGAAGTGTGTTAGATTATGCTTTAGGTTGAGACGAAACACAGCTAGATTCTTTAGTGTCCAAATCAATCAGGGGCACGACTACATTTAATGAAATTTATGTTTAACCCCTCTCTTTGAGTCGGCTAGTGACATAGTGAATGACTTGGGCAAGTCACCAAGCTGTAAATGGAATACTATTGCGATTTTACTGAAGAATATAACTTGGTAAAGTTTTATTTTGGCAACAGAAGGATTTGGCTTTGTGCAGTGCTGTTATCCTATATTACTTTGCCTTCTTTTTTAACCTTTGGACTCTTATGCAATAGGAAGTTGTGTCATTTCTTTAATTGGCAAGAGCTGGTCCAACATCTGCAGGCTCAGAGATCAGAGCCTCTCTTAAAGGCCAGGGCTCCTTTGTGCAGAGAGCAGCTAACCCCTCTCTTTCCAGAGGGGTGCCGCTGTTCTGGGGAGCAGAGCAGCAGAGGATGTTGGACATTGTCCTCTTTGTTAAGGAGCAGTTTCTTTTCCTGGCTACATGATGGCACTAGAAAGGTTCACTGTACCAAACAGCCCTCCAGCCTGTGACTGGTGGAGGCAGCAAAGGCCAGGGTCTGCTCCTCTGTCCTTGTCTCCTGGAGGGAAGGTGGGGATAGCACAGCTGGAAGCATCAGCAGGTCACAGAGCCCCTGAACTCAGACAAAGCAGAAGGCTCAGCAGAAAACGTGTCTGGTGCAGTGGCTTTGGCAGCACTACCAGCTCTCTCAGTTTCATTACAGATTCATAACATTTAGTGATATAAAATTTTCAGTCTGTTTTCAACAGCAAACTAACAAATTGCCCAAACAAAACCAAGCTTTTGTCAAGGAGAAATAACCGGCAAGTATAAACCATAAAATTAAAACCTCCAGACCAAAAAAAATTGTTGACCAGCAGGATCCAAAGTTAATTATGAAGTTGCAAAATTTTATGCAATCCTATCAATTTTTAGGATCCAATTCACAGATGATGAGCACCCCCAAGCCTACTCTATTTTCTGTTACACTGAGACACATCAAGGTTGCCTCATGGTATTTTCTGTCTCTCTCCCTGCTTTATCCCATTTTTGATTGCATCTCAAATCTGAGTTCACCAGATGAAACTTTTGTACAATTATTGAACTGCAGCTCAGCATAATTGAAACTCTTCTGCTATTTTCATCTATGCTTTTTACCCAAGAACATTAATATTCTTCATTTTTATATCCCACAGCTTTACCAAATTATTTTGCCTTGCAGTTGTCTGGTAGGTTCGCTTCTACCATACATTATTTCCTCACAGGAACATCTTGACTTATAAAGGGAAGGACAATTCATTCTTCATCCTTTGCAGGTTGGGCTCACGGGCTCTGTAGGTTAGAGGTGCTGGTCGTGTCCTTGAAAAGAAACCCCTGCATGTTCAGTTCCATGCATGACAGATGAAAGAACAGGATATCCGGTTATTAGTTTTCTTAAACACTTCTGGCTTTTGGTACAGGATGTACCCAAGGGAACAACCTTGCTCAGTCATCATTATGGTGACAGCTTCCTCCATCTGCCCTCTGTGGAGGCATCTGCAGGGACTCCCTGTTCTTTGACTTCTCACCAAAAAGCAGGAGAAATGCTCAGTTTGATGCCCACAATCAGTAGGTGCTGTGCTGTTTTAGCAAGGTGCTATCTAGCTCTTGTATGATGGACCACAAGCATGAAAGTGGCTTTCACCTGTCAGAGCATCAGCATTCAAATAAGACAGGATGGTTGTGATGTTGTGCAGTACTGTGGGATAGCACTTCTCAGCTTGCCAGTTGGATATGCAGGACCTTTGACCCTTGTTGCCCTCAAGATTTACAACTTTCAAAGTGTGCTGCCGGAAAAATCTTGTGCTGTGATGGTGTGAAAAAAATTGCATGAGAAAGAACAGCTTCTCAATGCAAACCCCTTCGGTTACATCTTCTCTCCTTTCACTTCCTCCTCAGCAGCTGAGCAAAAACAAGCAAGAATAGCAAGGACCACAAAAGCAATTATAGCACACAGAAGCTGCCCATCGATCTGTTCTGTTGTTGGCAGCTGAGCCCCACGCGGCCCCTCGCTCACTCTCTCACAGTGGGAGGGAGCTAGAAGAGTAAAAGTGAGAAAAGCCGTGGGTTGAGATAAAGACAGTTTAATAGGAAATACAAAAGCCCCATGCAGAAACAAAGGGATTCATTCACCACTTGCCACGGGCAGGTGGGTGTTCAGCCATCCCAGGAAAGCAGGGCTCTGTCATGCCAGTCACTTGGAAAGAAAATGCTGTCATTCTGAACATTCCCCCTTTTTTCTTGTCTAGATTTATGCACTGAGCATAACACCCGTGTGGTCTGGGATATCCCGTGGGTCAGCTGGGGTCAGCTGCCCTGGCTGTGCCCCCCAAGTTCCTGCACACCCACAGCCTGCTGGCTGCTTGGGTGGGGTGAGGAGCAGAAAAGGCCTTGGCTCTGTGTAAGCACTGCTTGGCAATAACAAAAACATCCCTGAATTATGAATACTATTTTCAGCACAAATTGAAAACACATACCAGCTAACTAGTCAAAACCAACACAATTTCTAGCTCAGCTGACTAGCAGTTCTTTGTAGCAGAGCTAAAGGAGAAGCTGATGCAAAAGATGTTTTCTATATCCTCAGATTTTTGACAGTTACAAGCACTAAAAATACATATGAAAGAAGAGGACACAGTCTGAAACCAGCAAGGACCACCTAAATTTGAGGTAGCAAAGTGACTGAGTTTCGCATTATATCATTTGGGAGTGGGCATCAGGACAGGCTTTGTCTGTTAGTCCTTTCTCCAGTTATATTTGAGCTCGTGGGTCCAGTTTTAAACCTCAGTAGTTAGTCCTGCTTGTGTAATATAATCTGCTCATACTGATAGATGCCCTTCCTCTTTTCCATTTAATTATGTGAAAACATACCCTAACTATGAATATAAGTTAAATTATATAATTCGGTTCTACTTTAAAAGCTGCAGCTGTCATATGGAGGCAGCCTTGAAATCTTCTCTCCTGCATCAACAGCTGTTTTTCCCAGGAAACATTCCTGGAATAGAATACATCAACATTTTCCTGCAAGACATTTGGCTAAATCATTTAGCAAATAGTGCATATGGTATCTTTTACCTTATCTGTTCAGAGTGCTCTAATATCTAATGAGCTGCTGTTGCCTGCACAGAATGTACTCATTTGGTTGAAATTCTTGTTAACATCAGCTGAGCTCTGCGCAACTTGGGAACAATCTGTGTTTCCTGTAGTCAGACCCTGCTCAGTGTGCCTCAAAGGCACTTAGGTCCTGCAAGATCTATCCCACTAGGACAGCTGGTGGCAACCCTGTGCTTTTTTTGTTCCTGGATCTCTTTGAAAGAGGATGTATGGAATGCTGTTGTAACTGTGAAAATAGTTTTGAATTGATACCATAGATCATTAAGAGAAAGATCCATTCCACACTGATGCAGATAGACAGCCCTGCAGGCAGTGAAGAAAATGTTCTTTGAATGACAGTCCCTGACACAGTTAGGAGGGGAACATGGGAGTAAGAAGCATTAAGAAAAATTTGGGGTTCAGAGAAGCAGTTAAAACAAAGTATTCTCCCAGAGTGATTGAGTCTGAAGTATATAGAAAGGTCATTAATAACATGCAAAGGATCTTGCAGCTGCCCAGGATGTGGGAAAATAAATGTGGGTTTTTTTCTAAAGATTGTATCTATCTTTAATTCTGCAAGTATAAAGCCCTTGCTTTGTAGTTTAAACAAATTGGTACCAAAAGTTAAAAAGAAAAAGCTTCTCTCAGGCAGAAGCATGCTTGCATAAGAGGAGTATTTACAAGAAGTATGAAGCTATAACTCCTTTTGGTTTCTACCTCTTGTACTAGAATAGAGACCATTATGTCTCTAAAAGCAGAAGTCCTTGTTCATGATTGTAGGGTTATGATGGAGTCCAGCAGCATCAGATGATTAGAAATGAACAGAGTTGGAGGTGCCTTAAAGTAATTAAGGTAATTCCTACTGGAATGGAGAGTGAACTTCATAGTGGGGCATATTCTGGTATAACTGTTTTGACCAAGTAATGTTAGCAGCGTAAAACTAGGCTTGATTAGACCAAAAGTTAGTGTGGAAATTCATTAGTAGTGGCAGACCTTTTAGCACAGTTTGTGCTTCGACTCTTGGTTCCTGCACAATTGTCTATATGAATTGTCACCTCATAAAGCTCGCAAGACTCAAATTCAAAGACTTAGAAGACAAGAACTTAATGTATTTTTAATTTAGACAGACTTTTGATATACTTTTATCTTTGAAGCAATTCAGATGGCTTCCTGTTTCCTTGCTATTTTTCCCCGCAAGGCACAGGGGGGATTGTGGTCTGTTGCTGTGTTGAGCCTGGAATAAGCCCAAGATAAGAGATTCAAAGCTGTTAAGAGACAAAGCTGAGAGCAGGAAGATGAAGAGAAAAAAGTGTCCCACATGAATGACAAGTTTGTGCTAAAGTCTTTCTCTGTTCACCCACATCCAAATCTCTGACCTACCCTTTGCCAGCTGACAGTCTTGTTATTAAAGGAGTGGTTTGGCTTGAGGGTAAGACTTAAGATCCTGGGATATGTGAACCCTTTCAAAACAGCTTTGATCTTCACTGTGGGAGGTCTAAAGCCTGCTTTCCATACCTAATATCAACAAAAGAGTATAAGCTTTATAAACAGTGCGTTGTTTGCTGGTGTAATTAGTTTTAGCCTAAAACATTGCTCCTTAGCACCGTGCCTCTGAAGATCTGGCACTGCTGTCACACACAGGATTCCCCTCACCACAAGCTGCTGTCCCTGCAGCAAGCAGCTGCAGCCTGTGTTTATTGCTGCTGGTGCTGGTGGCAGTGTTGCAGTCCCTGCAGCCCCAGCAGTGACTCCTGGAAGCAGTGGGCACTGCAGGAGGCCAGCAGCTGAGCCAGCCCACAGCTCCTGTGGAGCCATTCACGGTTTGCTCTTGCTCTCAAGCTCTGCTGTGTTCTGCTCTCCCTAGCAGCACTATAGGAACTGAATTTGGAGCCACATGTCACCTCTAGCATGTGATCAAACTTGTGTCAAAATGTGTTTTATGCTTAGAGCTGGAGCTCAGAACCCCCCTCCACACACAATTTTGAAGGTTGGTTCTTGAAAAGAGAAATGTCTAAAAGGAGAAGAAAATCTTTTGCAGCTCTATGACTCTTGGCAGTGTCTTGCTTAATTGGACAACATGTTCAGCAGATGCCACTGAGCAAACCTCAGCAGGCTGCTGGGTGAAATTGTGCTTTAAAATCCTGCTAACAGGATTTCATTTCTTCTGATAGAGTTCACAACAACCCAATATAGCATTCCAGAAACTCCATTTAACTACACTCTGATATATTTTCTCCACCAAAATCTTTTATATGTCACTTACCTAATACCCAGCTGAAGTTTAAGGCAGTTTGACTGCCTGTGCCCTTTTAAGCTTGGGCCCCAGTGACAGAATTGTTTTGTTAATCCTCTTCCAGGACACTACAGTGTACATTTTTTTTTTATACTAAAACAAATAAAGCACATTTTTAGAATAATAAAATAATGCAATATTTATACTAAAATATATGTAAAAAAGGAATCCCTGCATGGTTCATAGTTGGGACATTTTACTAAGTGTTCTTAAATCAATATAGGATTTCATCCCATCTCAGATCAAACCATATCTAGTAAAGGTGCCAAAGTAAACTAGAGGTAAGAGCTTTACAATGGCTGTGTTGCTGTAAGACACTTCTTCCTTATCCTTGGACTTTAATTTTTTCTGCACTTTCTTTCTTATTTCCTTCTTGCCCCTGTTTTGACCATACAGGATTGATATTCTCTTTCAGCCCCCTCCAGCCTTTTGCTCTGGGGTTCACTGCAGACACTCCACATCTCACATCTTCCCTTTTTTCTCTTCAAACATTTCTTTTTCGTTTCTCTCAACCTATGTGTATTTCTCCGCTCTTAAAATATTAAAGTGGTGTCCTTTTAGATATAAGCTCACTAAAAGTACTGTACATTAGTTTCATTGACTATGCTCTATAAAAAGCTGTTATAAATATAGCTTTTTCCAAAGGAAGTATGAACAATCTAAAATTGAGATTTGTCAGATAGAAATTTAAATATCCATCTATATTAATCAGACTCAGCAAACTGAATTGGAGTATTTACCATGTGAGTGTTTTCATTTTGTGATTTACCAAAGCTAGACTTTGTGCAGGTTTACTACTCAATGTGGTCTTGATACTAACTGAAGGTGTGTGGTTTTTGTCAGTAGGAGCAAGTGGCACAGTGCAGCCTAGAGTGAAAATAGAAATTGTGTTCAACTTCTCATGGTATAGCAGCAGGATTTCCCCTTCTCTCCAGCATGTTTCCTGCTGCTTTTCCCAATAATTTTAACTACCAAATAAGAGCTATTCTGGGATATTTTCCTGAGCTAATTAAGCTCAATGATATTGAATTATATTTTCCTTTGGTGATGTTGAATTCTCTGCCAACTTTTCTATTGTTGTTTGCTATCCCCTCCATGCCATTCACCCTGATTGCTGGTTGGTGTTTACCACAGCAGGAGTATTTGTTCAGGTGAGGAAGGGCTCTGCAGTCAAGGGGGGTTCCAGGCCCCAGCTGGGGATGCCCATGTGAATGAGCAGCCAGCCAGCACTGGCACCACCAGCAGGCATCTCCCCAGAGTGCTGTGAGCACCCTGGCTGAGGGACTTGCATGGGGGACAGGACGTGTGTGCATGAGGTGAAGTCTGAGCTCATTCACTTCCTGTTCCAGAATAGGTGAGTGACATGAGTTCTGAGGGGGAATACATTTCTGAATATTCCTGGTAACAGAGCTTGTATAAAATGCTCTGTTCTCTAATAATGAATCAATTTCCTTCTTCCCATAATCAACATATGTGTAATCCACCTTTGAACCTTGTTATTGCTGCTAAGATGTGGATTGTGAGTCTGGCTGTGGCCAATTCCTGTAATTTGTACTGCAGCACTGAAGAAGCCTGTCGGGATGCCCTGAGAAGAACAATACTATCAATAGTATCGTCTGCCACTTTCCATCACACTGAGTCAGTTCCACAGAGGATACATTTTTTCCAGTCTGGCTTTTTTTTTGGTCATAAAGCAAACCCTTGTTTCATTACTGAGTAATTCTGGTGCTTAAGTCCAGTGTTTCTTCTCTCCAACAAGTGAACATATAGATCTCCAGAAATGGATAAGGGTTAACTGGAAATGCTGATTAGAACAGGGAATTGGAATCTAGGAAGAAAGTAAAATGTGAGTCAAAAATGAAGTACTTTTTTAACGTTGGTGAAGGTGGCACTTACTCAAAATGCTTATCTTTAAAACACTGGATGGCATTCAGTGAGGCATGAACTTTGGATGTGGGCTGAAAATAGCTGGACTTAAGTCCTGGTTGAAGACTTCATCTTAGAATCTATGTCTTAAAAAGTTCCAACAAGAAGCATTTCAGCTGTGCCCCAGTCAGACAGGGCTGCAGAATACTGAGATGTATTTTGTTACTTTCTATCTTGCAGTTACCTCCAGAAGTAGGGGGAATTATATTATATATATAATATATAAATAAATATATATATATTTATATTCTCAGTATATAAATATTTTGCAATGAGATTATTGCTTAAAGAAAAGTTTCACATGTCTGGATATGCTTCAAAATTCCCCTGCATTTTGAGGAAGAACAGTGTAATATGAATCATTACTCTCAGTGAACATCAGTTCTGGAAGGCTGCCAGATGAGGTGGCTTTGGAGTCCTGCATTTGGCAGAAATCATTGGATAGATGCTTCCTTAGTTTGCTGAGCTTTAATGGGGCTATTTTGGAACCTGGAACTCCTGCTCATCATCCACAAACATCTGGGCTAAATAAGTCTCTCACCAGATTATTTTCAATTAAGGCACTCTGTCTCTAATGGATTGTGGGCACTGTAGAGTAATTCTGGTTTGAATGAACAGACACCCAACTAAGTGACTTACTGTCACATTTGTCTCTAGCTTTATATGTATTTCTGATATCAGATCATACAACCAGCCTGTGTGTAAGCTAAAGAAAAGTTTGCTCTTTCTTTCTCTTGTTTTCTCCCATCTGCTTGACAAAGATGAAGTGTCTGTACTCTCCCTGGACACCCCACCTGGAATTCAGCCTCATTTCTCTGGACTTAGGGAAACATTACTACAACAGCCAAGGCACTTGTGAGTCAGCTTTAGCCTGCAGGACCCTTGCTTCTGTTCTGTCATTTCTTCCCACAGAAGACACTGCAAACCCAGCAAAACACCAGGTATTACCTGGGCAGCCAGGCAGCACCATAACAGGGGAGAGAGAGAGATCCAGGGTTCTTGTGCCTGTCACAGGGAGGGAGGAAGGAAGGAAGCAAATGCAGTCTGTGTAGTCATAGCTGCTGCTGTTTGACAGTGCCATCGTGATGAGGGTGTCTGCTTGCACAGGAAGGGGCTGTGAGGAACAGGGAGTTGGGACAAAACCAGCTGCAATTCTCTGGAACAAGGGAAAACCTGTCTGGGGTTATGTAAAGGAAGAAATCTTAAAATCCAGGCTGAGTGACACAGCTGCTGACTGGTCCTTCATGCAGGCAGAAAAAAAGTTATAAAGAGGTCACTATGCAGCTGCAGCAAAGCTTTCACACACCCTCAGCTCCAGTGTTCCTGTAGGATGCAACTGTCTCTAAAAGGAAAAGGCTGCCCATTCTCTGACCAAGACTGATATGTATTTTCCCCCTTTTTACCAACTCTAGAGAGAGACACCCATGTCTAAATCTGCAATCAGTTTCTCACCAGGCCTTGGTTTTGTTGAAATTATGTGACATCCTGAAATGCCCCAATATGGACAAGTTCCACTGGGGTTTGGGACCCTCCTTGTAAATCAAATAGTGTTCAGGACTCTTCACTGTACAGGTTCTTCAATGAGAACATTTTTTAGCCTGGGAATGATGGTGAAGATTTTGTGACTGTCACAAGGCAGCCTCTTAGCCAAGTGGCACACTTGTAAATTGTGATTGGTTTTGCTCTTTGGTTTTCTAGCTCTTTGCTTATAAACCCAAGTTTCCTCTACACAAGGGCAGAAGACTCTGAAAGAAAAGGAAAGTTACGGCAATTTCTTCTTAGAAATCTTAAAACAAAAATTGCTTAATCATAAATTATGTTGTGGCAGTGTTGCATTCAGTTATTCTTACTAAAAGAGATGAGTCCCTTAAAGGAAAGTTTTGGATCTTTTTTTAAGATAAAACATCTGTCTTCACCTGCTATTTTTGCTCTTGAGAGTTCACTCTGGTTGCAACAGATGAGGCAAATGAAACATAAGGCAACAGCCCACACTAGCTGATGGTAGAGGAAAACAGAAAAAGAGAAATATTTAGCAGGGTGACTTCTGTCCCATGGACAGGCCAAAGGGACAGTTATGCCCATGTGTAGCTCACAAGGACAAAGCAGAAGGGCAACTAGTTGCATTTATATTATGGTGCCACAATTCACCACAAAGTCATCTCCATTTGTAGTGTATATATATATATATAAAAAATATTCCAAATACATAAGAGCTAAGCTTTCTTAAAAAAAAAAAAACCAAAAAAAACAACAACAAAAAAAACAAACCACACCAACTAGAAGAACTAAGCTTTCTTTTAAGAAGAGCCAAGATAAAACAAATGCAAAAATTTGCCTTGCTGCAGTCCTTTGCCCACAACCCTGTCACCGTGTTTCTCAGAAATGCCACTTTCAGCTTTTCCATGTGTCACTTATACTGTGAACTCCTTTAGAAGTTTGTAGAAGTCAGCTTCTCCACAGTGCTGACAGAAACCTGGCTTGTCTCTGAAGTGATCTGGTATTTCAGATAACTTGGATTATGAGAACTGTCAGCTGTAGCATGTTCACTTTCAGTGCTCGGGTCTTTCAGTTTGTGCTGTTCCCTTCCAGGGAGGGTCCAGGCCATCCATCTGCACAGCAGCAGCAGGGAGACTGCCCTGGATCCTCAGGGTGTCAGGGTCTGGCTGGGAAAATTTGCTAAATTATGTCCAGACTTTTGCAATACCATCTCTTCCTCACAAACCTGACACTTTTAGAGGAAGAGGGAGGGGGTTTCCTGAGGCCTTTTCATGTATCTGTCATAAGGACAACTTTTTTAAAAAGGAGTAGGATTACTATAATCCATTTATAATCCTGTTAAAAGCAAAACATTACACATGCAGTTCTTCTGTTAATGAGAGGTTTGAGGTAATTTTGTTTTAATTCAGTGACCATTTGACAGGAATGTAATGCACTGACTGAGATCTTTGTTTATTTAGTGTCTCTTACATGAAATACTTTTTAAAAGCTTTCTGAATTTTCTTAGCCATGCCACTAACATGTCACTTGAATCCCTTGATAAAAACCCAATGTT
Source organism: Passer domesticus (assembly GCF_036417665.1). Lineage (NCBI taxonomy): Eukaryota > Metazoa > Chordata > Aves > Passeriformes > Passeridae > Passer > Passer domesticus. Next base: position 6,876,047 of record NC_087488.1, read on the forward strand.
GAACTAAACCAATGTAAAAAGCTAAGAGTGAAATGCTAGAAAAAGGCAGCTTCTTTACTGGAAACCCTTCATCCAAGGGCTATTTCTGCCACACAGGCTCCAAGCAGCTCTGCGCGATATGACGTGATTATCTGAAAGGCTGTACTTTGGAGTAAAAGGAGCACTATTGATTTTCATTTTGAAGAGTTACTGAAACCGAGGAGGAAAGGGAGTGAGGGGTTGTTAAGTTCAGGTAAAGTAAAACAGAGATAATGACAGCTGCAAGGAAAGCAAGTGGATGGGCAGCCAAAATGTCTGGCTGCCTTTAAAGCTGCATAATTCTGTACCAGCAAACTTCGGGGAAACAGACAGGTTTGTTTTCCAGGAAGAGATGATAATGTAGAAACCTCTTTCTTGTGGCTTTCTTTAATCACATGGAGGGATGGTGTTAAAAGCCAAACGTGTAGAGAGACGCTCCCTTTGAACTACAAAAGCACAACATATCCCAGACTCAGTTCACTAAACGGGCACTTTACTGAAAGTTACAGTCACTTCTCGTGTTGAGCTGACCTCCTGTACCTCTTTAAAAACAACTGTTCTAGCAGCCTTTGCTGCTACACTGCTGTCAGGACAATTCAGGCGTGCAGAGAGCATGTCACTGGAGCTGACATCAACGTGCATGTGCCACTCTGAATGTTTTTCTGCAAACATGTTTGAGCATATATGACAACAGCTGTGCAAATCTAGTTAAAATACTTTTACTAGCTGAGTAATCATTTCTCCAGAACTTTGCCTGGGAACATTTTGTTGATATACATCATAATATCCTCTTTCGTTTCAGATTTGTTTCTAGTGCAGATTGAGCTGGTGTTTTTGTGAATGTGTGGGAACAAATAAATCCCTGTTGTGTATTCCCTCAGTGTTTCCCAGGACAGCTGAGTTCTTTGGTGCTGTGCCTGCTGCACCTGAAGCACCTCCAGAAAGCACAGGTGTGCCAAGTTCTGCTACAGGCAGACACATGATCGTGGCAGGGATCTCTGAGCCACAGAAGCACTTTGCTAGTCAGTGAACAGTGAAAAAGTTAATTTGTGCTGCCCCAGCCCTGCCAAGGGCTGATGCTGTTGCACTGAGTTGAGGTGAGACCATGTAGCAGAGCAGTTGGTTTATGGCCCCTTTTGTTCTCCCTGTAGCCTTCATTAAATCCATGCCAGGAGGAATAACCAAAGCACAGCAGGCTCGGCACCCAGCCTCAGCCCACAGCTCCTGCTGCTTCCCTGAGTGGGAAGAGCATCCTCCAGGGAGAAACTAACTACTGCCCTGAGGGGTTCCTCTCACAGAGCTACGCTCTTACCTCATGTATGATTCAAACACTGAGAAAGTTAAAGTTTTAAAAAAGTATTCTGCAGCAAGATGAAAGGACTTAACAGTTCCTGTGCAAGAAAATAAGCCTACTGGCCTAAAGCCTGCTCTTTCATTTCAAGGAATCACCAACGGGCAGATTGCAAAAATAATTTTCCAAATTATAGTAACCAACCACATTTTCTGTGGAAATAATTTTGGATTCCAGTAAGTTAAAAATTACTGTTGTTTTTTCCCCTCCTTTTTTCCTTCCTCTTCCCATTTTTCCAAGAACTCAGTATTGTCTTATGTGCCTTCTTTGAAGCAGTGACGATGTGTATGTACCAGTCATCCCAAGGAATCCTTGTGGAGCCCCTGCATGTGCCTGCTGCTGGCCAAGAGGCTTTGGTTCTTTGTACACTCAGAAAAGACTCCCCTATTTCTTCGTCTTCTGAGGTCTGGAGCTCCACAGATCATTGGAAACATTCTCTCCCTTGCCAATAGCTTTTGGATCAGACACTCGGGCTCTTGCTCAGCTGCAGCTCTCCCCTGAGAAGAGCATGGTTTGTGCAAAGTTAACCTCTGATGGCCCTACCCACAAAATCACAAATTAAATCCAGTATTTGGGTAATTACCCAAATAAAACTGGCTGCTTTTCCTCCAGCCCCTCAATTACTTTTTTCAAAAAAGAAATTTCTTATATTTTAGGATAAACTAATTTTTTGGAGATTTCTTTGAAAATCAATTTTGTGGCCACTGTAAACTTTCTGCAGCAAATTCAATGACTAATTTGAAATATTCTTTGATTAGCCAGTGACATGTTTTTTTCTCTTGGGCAGTCTTTCATTTTACTCCATATGTATTCAGCCTTAATTACAGCTATTTTGTTTTAGTTTGGGATTATTGGTTGGGGTTTGGGTTGTTTGGTTTTTTTGCTATGAAATCTAAATTTAGTATTTAAAGTTTTATCTTATCCCTCCTGGAGAATTAAGAGAGGACATTTGTACTCAACTTTTCTTCAGGATTTTCATATCAGAAAAGCACTTTCTGTGACAGATTTAGCAAAGTCAATCACTTTACATGTTTTTTGGATCCTACGTGTCACATTATTAATAGACTCTGAATTATTTCTCTCAGCTATGGGGTATGTGCTTTCAGTTCAGCATTTTATTTCCAGTCTGATTCTGCCAAACTCAACAGCAGGTTTCTGCAATAGCTGTCCAGTGACTCTGGTCTGGAATGAGAAGTTTGTCTTTTATTGATGTTCTGTATGATGGGTTTGCCAGTTTTGTAAGCAAACAGGAGTTGGCACATCCCAGCCACGTGCTCCTCCTCTGCTTTGCATCAGTTCCCACATTGCTTGGACCTTTTTTTAGCCATTTTTTCTCCTTCCTGTGATATGACTGAATTTTTTTTCCCCCTAAAATAACAAGTTGTCTTGGCTCTAGAAGGGTCCAAGAGCCACTATAAAGGATCCACCATAGGATTCCATGGCTCTGGAGTGGGGATGGAGAAAGGCCAGGTTGAGGGGGAAGCTGCTGGATTGTTGCAGCTATCGTTGACTCCACACTCTTGAGCTGTTTAAAAATGCTCTGTCTACATTGTTTCTATCATGCAAAATACATGACCAGCAGCCTTCTAGTTTCTGTCTCACAAAAAAAAAAAAAAGAAAAAAAAAGAATAAATTATGGAGAAAAATTTCACTTTCAGAAATGCAAAATATGGATTACGACTGGCTTTACTTACCAGACATGAGCAGTTTTCATTTAGAGCAACTCAAAGAAAGGTTATACTGGCTGTTGAGGGTCCCAGCTACTTGGTCTAAGTCCTTCAGGTTACCTTTAACACTTTTATAGGTAAAGGTAAGGTAAAGAGTGGGGACCACAAACAGTATGGGTGAGTCTAGTTTTTCAGAGCTTTTTTAAATCTGCTTACCAGTTTCAGCCTGGAGGATCAGCCACTCAGTTACAGGAACAGACTGAGGGCACTGCAGTGTTTATGTGGGAAGTGGAAAGAATTGTCTGCTACAGCTAGAAAGAGGAGTAGGATCTGCCATGTGTGAATGGTTAAAGGAATTCCATACAGCTCCTTGGATGAAATGAGATCCTTTTTCACTTTCCATGAGTAAATGTATTTGTCCTACCAAGTAAGGACTTCAAAGTGTAACAAATGATCATTTTAAGGAAAATCATGGAAATTTCACATAGCGACATCATAACGAGTGAACAGGCACCACTTTCCCAATGGTAACTGTTTCCATCATTACTTTCAAACAGTCCAGCAGTCTCTGCTTTGGTTCTTACTTACTTGAGTATATTCATTGGCCCAACTCATCTGTGTGCTCACACCACACCCACCTCCTCTGTTTCGCTTTCTCCCAGCCACTGGCAGCGTATCTTTCAGCTGACATGGGTGCCTGGAACTCCTTCTATCAGCGTGCACATGGCACAGAGATTCAAGCTTGCCAAGCAGTAACTGGGTGGCTGCATTTAGACCATTATCAAAATGACTAATGCCTGCTGAAAGCCTGAGTAGGTTGGCTCAGAACCAGCTCCTCCTGTACTACAGAACTTCTTACTCGTGACAGTATAGACACAGGGTGATAAAGTCTGCCTGCCTCTGTCCTTTGCTGTCATCCAGCTGCAGCAAGTCTGTGCTTGCTCCCTCCCAATTGGAAGGGACAGGCCAGATTCCACAACTTGTGTAACAGCAGTTTTGGAAATCACACAGGAGGAGACACACAAGGAAATGCCACAATCGTTTCCTTATAGATTTTACCTTGGGAAAAGGCGGGAAATCCTCCACTTCTACTTACGGGTGAGGGCATGATCACCTTCCCCTACCACTGTATTTTCCAGCTTTTTGAGGGTGAAGGAGTCAGGACATCCACACTTGTCACTTTTTCCTATCTCTTCCTTGCTTACTTGCAGCCTGATTGCCATGTTGGAGTTTCTGAAGCCAGCAGAGGTTTTCTTAAGAAAACTCTCATCCCCCAGATTGTCTGTGAGTACAAATACTCCTTGAGTGTCATGGGTTTGAAGAGAAGGCAAATGGTGTAGAAGAGAAAATGAGGCTGTGACATGATTTCCCTCTGTTGCCTCTGTAGAAAGTTCTCTGCAAAGCCCTGTTTGTTCATGTAGAGCAGCTGAGCCCCTTTCCACAACAACTGTAGCTAGATATTGATCAAAAATAAAGCTGTTAGAATTATATTATATTATATTAATGGAAATTAATACATAAATTTCCCTCCGATTCCAGGTAAATAATTTTTCCAAGAGATTCAATAATCAGATGTGAAAATATTGACCCAGATATGACTACGGCTTTTAGCTATGTCCTTTGGGATTGTCAAAATAAAACAAAGGAAAGAGCAAAATCCTGAAAAGATATCTCAGTGTTACTCTTATCAAGTGCTAAAAATCAGAACTGAGCCTCTAAGCATCTGAGCAATGGCAAGTTCCTGAAATATAAGAGCCACCATATTCATTTTTATCATTGGTGAAATGGCAAATGGAAGACCAATGTTCTGATCTGCAAGCTGATTCTCCTGAATTAGGTCATGCACCTTCTGTCTGTGCAAGAATTGGCAAAGAAGCACTTCTGACTTTCTTGTACTCCTGAATTTTCTGTCAGTACTGGCACCCTGTTTCTCTTACTGTCAGAGCTACACAGGCATTTCACAGGTAGAACTGACTGGTGCAGGCCAGGTGATGTTATGTGATGGGCCACACAGTGAGTAAATCTTTGTACTGAAGTCAAGACTCTTGCCTAGTCCTAGGAGGGAGAACGCCTGCTGTGTACGTGTGTGATCCAGTTCTGCTTTTGTTGCCTCTAAAATCCATAGCAAAATATCCCCTACTTAAGCAGAGATTTATGGAAGTAGTTAGTTCTTGAGAAGTTCTCCTTTTCATCCTTTTGGTCTTGGGAAATGGTTGTCTTAGGTGTATGGATGGGCTTGGCCTTTCACAGCATTTCACAATTCAGCATGACACTCCTGATGTAGTAGTTGCATTTGCCAAGATTTTTCTTCCCTCAGCAGCCAAAGAGATCCTGTGCCAGGAGTGGATTTGGTTTCAGTCCTTGTTGCCTCCCTCAGAGGTGAAAGTCCTGCACTCCACAGGTTTTTGTGGCAGAGGGGAAGGCACTGTGGCCTGTGAAGGCTGTGCAACAGTGAGGCATCCCTAGGGCATCTCTGGCTGAGCAGAAGAGAGCAGGGGAAGTCTGCAAAAGAGATCCTGTGACTTAGTCACTGCTCCAGAAATATTTCTGGATTTTCTTTTTTCACTGTTAAATTCTTATTCCGTCTCCTAAGCACACTCCTATGCAGTTTCCAGATGCTTCATTTGTTTTCCTGGACTTACTCCTGGGTTATCAACTCCATTTCCTAAAGTGGCTAAGCCAAAGGTCACAAACTGGAGTATTTCCAAAGCAGGACTAGTGTTTGCTAGTCTGAGCTCCAAGTTGATCATATGAGTATATTTATTTCATTTAGACTTACAGTAAAATTAGTAAAACTGGACTAGATTTTGAACATTGACTAGTTCATCCTCCTCAGACCTCTTTGTATTGAACTATATAGAGCAGAAAACATGAGTTGATTCATAAAGCAGAAACTGAGTTCAGTGGAAAGATGGTTGCTCCCCTCCCCCCCAGTCCAATAACATTAGAAAGAATTGTTTGATTATGCTCTTTCCCTCCTCAGCCCTTAATTTCCCGGAGAATCATATCTGACCAGCAAATTTAGATGGCTGTGACTGTGAGATATGTTTTTTAACTGTGGTGGTGCTGATATAGTTGTTTTACAGTAAATGTGTCATTTATTGTACATCCTGCATGGAACAGGGCATGCCACTGTTTGTTCTGTTTAGATTTTTAAACATTATGTCTGTTTAAAATGACATTAATAGCAAAAAGGATTACCACATGCAATTTCACTGTTAGTAGTTACCAGGAGGAGATAATATTTATGCCAGCTTTTTCATGACAGGTCAATTATTTTGTTAGCACAGGCAACAGTATATTTGCATTGTGCAAGTCTTCCTAGGAACTGAATTGTGCTGGAGAACAGGAAATCATGGGAAGCCGGATGGACTTGAATTAAAAGGAAGGGATTTGTTTTCCTTGTGTTTGAATGCCAGTGCCTGTTGCACTAGTGATTTACTGTACAATCTTTACTTCTCATTATGCAACTTAACTAAAAGAAAAACCTGCAGAAAATTAAAGTGAGTGGACAGTACATACGCTTACTTTGAATTTAGTTTCTTTTCTCTTAATTAGTTTTGATGTAGCACCACATGGTCTCCACAGGTCAAGGCTGTAGATTATCAACAAATTTTCAAGGTGCTAATTTGAAGAAATTTCTGAGCTACTTTTGGTCAGAGCCATTCTAGTAGAAATAACCCAACAGAGAGTAGTTAAAATCCAGTCACTTCTGTATGTTTTAGAACTACTGAGACCAAGCTACTTTCATAATCTGCCTGCTACATAAACACTTTATGACTCAGACTGGAGGAGTTTCATAAATACTTTGCTAATGGTTATTTAAAAAGATGCTTCCTTATGAAGGTGCTTAAAAGGTGTCTCTTCCTTTTCCTTTTTTTCCTCTTCAATCAGCACATTATCTTAATTGTACCCTTAAGGTGGATTAAGCTTCAATAAAAGGGACTGCATTTATTTCACCTCTAGCACTAGAGGCTGTTAAAACTGACTTGCAGTCAGTTCAAGTTTTAAAGATTTGGACTAACAGTAGCATAAATTACATGGAAAATAATTGGCTTCTTCAAGTCCTCAATAAAGGCTCAGGCTTTCCCTGTTGTCAGTGGAAGCTGAGCAGTTTTGGACTATGCTGGATTACATAACAGGCCTGAATGTTAGAGTTAGAAACTCTAAATTAGGTGCAGAGCTGTTCTGCACCTGGAACTCCATTTTTGTAATGGATATTAGAGCTGGCGAGAGAACTTGTGTGGACCACCTGGATCCCCTTGCAGTTGTATGTCCCTGTGCAATACTTTCAAAACCCAGCTCATAGTTTATCTGGCTCTCTCAAATACATGACCACCTTCCAAAATTTCACAGCCTTCCAGAATGCTTTTCTCTGGCATGCTACAGTCTTCCCATATTTCACACAGAATTTTTCTTTAGAAAGAAAATATTTTCTTCCAAAGTTGCTTTTCAGCTCAGTTCTGTTGATTTCACTAGAGATTGAATTAAGCCCCTTTAATTAGACCCTGAATTCTGCTGGTCCTAAATTAAACCTGGCACTTGCTTCAAGCTGGCCCTGCAGTTGTTTTTTTTGTTGTTCTTCCACCAATGACCAACACTCAATCTACAACATTCATGGAATTACACATGCACTCATAAATTCACTCAAAGCCTATTTATACCATCATGGAAGGTGTATGTGGTTTGTGTTTAGCATTTATATACAATTGCTCATGGGCTTCAGCTGGGCTTATATTCAACATTAACAGATAATAATTGGTGTGCAGCAGACTGTGTGCAGCAGTCAGCTCTTCCTCACCATGAATCAGAAGTTCATGTCTGGCAGATAAACTGTAATATTTTAACTCCAGGGGATCAGAAGAGATTGTTCTTCCCTGCTGGAAGTTTCACTGCCAAAACCTTTCTCTTGAGCTTCCAGACCCAATGTACATTTTGGAATTATGTGAAATGTGCTGCATTTTGAAATCACCCTCTTCTTAAACCTATATTGAAATTACAAAGGAAATTAAATATGTAGGAGAGCAAGGAGAAAATAAGATGGCTGGGAAAGGCAGCCCTGGACTGTGTAGCCCTCCCTTGATACTTCGTATACAGAAATAGCCTTACCTGGACTCTTCACTTGTGTCTTTTAATGCAGATTTGGAAGTGCTAAGCTAGTTCAGGATCAGTGATTGAAATCATCACTGTGTTTACCTTGGCAGTAAGATTGAGTATGGTCTTGCACACAGTGCATGAATTACACTTATTGGGAAGAAAGATTACCTAGGTTTAATTAGTTCCAAAGCATAATAAAAAGATACACAGTGCAGACTGTGCAGTTCACAAGGATAATGTTTTCCTTGTTAGACACATTTGCTTTAAAGGCAGGTATAAAGTAATACTTGGATAGATGAGAGAATAATCAGCAAGTATTTCTTGATGCCTTTGTACTTCTAGTCCCTAAAGACTTTTCCTAAATTCATTTGTGTATTGTACTTCCAGGACTAGAGCATGCACTGATAAGGAAATGAATGCATGGGGAGGTTTGTATCAAGCGACTTTTATTCTAGTGTCAAAAACATGTGAAGTTTGCTGTTGTTTCAGCAGGGCAGCTGTAAAAGGACTAGAAAGAGAATAGGCCTTAATGAACTGAAAAAGGCCAAACCTCTCTTTATTGCGTACTCTCTTACTGAGGCACTTGTAGTGCTAAGGGTCCAGAAAAAAGATAGTACACATACTGTTATGTGCTGTGAAAATCAGACTAAATTATCCCTTTAAAATCTGGGGGGAGATTGCAAGCAAAGTAGTATCATATATAGAATAATTTGCTGGCAGAGTTGAAAATGAAACTCAAACTATATAATGCAATATTTAAAAATCACAGGGCAAGAGAAAATTTCCTTGTTTGGAGTTCGGAGTCCTAAGCCTCATTTCAGTATCACTTCAGCCAAGGGCTGGATTTCTGATCTTTCCTATTTTCTTTTCCTGTCCCAAGTACTTGTGTGCCTAACTGGATCATCCTTTGTGCTTTACAGCTTCAGTAGGCCCTGCTGATTCACATTCTTTCTCACGGCTCCTAAAAGGAAAGCTGACCTCCTTTATTTGCATTTAGACTCCACACAAAATCCTTCTGACCAGTATGTACATGGCTCCTATTCCTAAAATTCAAAGCCAGTGTAGGCTACTCTTTCAATTTTGCCTATTATAACTTACCATGTGTTCCAGGTGTGTTCTGTACTAAGCTGGAGTACTCAGAACTGTGTTGTCCCTGGCACAAAGTTGAAGACATTTAGTCTCACCAGTGCTTGAGACCTTTACAACTGCAACACAGAAATTAGGTGAGATGTTCTTATTTAATTCCCAAGGACAAATGACACTGCAGCCTACTGAGAAATCCCTTAACAACATCCCTAAATGGCAATGTGACCTGGACCATGACAGCCATGGCCCTAAAGACAAACAGGGTCACTGAGGAGGTCACCCATACCACCCTGTGAGGTGCTTACTGTGTCTGGCTTCTCAGGCTTTAAAGGAAGATGGAGAAATCACTGTCCCTGTGTGCAAACACTCATCTCTGAGCATCTTTCTAGACTCTTGTTGCCTCAGTTATCCATGCCAGAAAGGAGTGAAGTGCTTTGTTCAGTGAGGTGAGGAGTTACAGCAGCACGTGCACATTCCAGCTGTTGGGAGTGCACCACAGCATTCTGTGCTCAGCAATCTGCATGAGTTTTGGGGTGCTTTAGATAGCTCTGCTCCCTAGGCCAGTAGTGATTTCCCTGCCAGGTCAAACATTTCTCTCACTGCAGCCTTTTCTCCTTTTCTTTACAGACCAGAAACTCAGAAGAACCACTGTCAGCACAGCTGACAAATCAGAACAACAGTATTGGTTGTAAATGCCATTGTACACCTAAACCTTTGTAATCAGCATCTGTAGAGAGGAAAACTGTAGCAAACATTTAGTCTTAGGCCATTGTGGATTTACTGTTAATCATGTAATTGTTGACAGACTATGAGAGATTAGATAAAGAATATTCTGTACTAGTAAAGGGAAGATCCTATCTTGACCTGAAAAAGGCTTGAGGTACTGAAATGTAGTTTCAGTTTATTTTAAACAGAAGCAGTTGTATATAACACTTGTAAAGCTTTCATGGCTCACTTAATTTTATTTAGTATAGCTGGCCTTGCTGGGAACTAGGGAGAAACGTGATGAGGGTTCACACAGTGTCTTTTAGGCACCGAGTTGGCAGGTCCTGGCAGTTATGTAACTTTCTGAAAGCTTCTGATTTTCATCTAATTCAGTTGTTTAAATTAGCTGGTGTGAACAACTGACCTGATGGGAGCAAATGAGGATGTAAGTGTGACAGAAAACAAAATAATTTCTGAAACATTTCTCAAAGCTACTTCTGAACAGACTGTGTAAGTAGAATAGATGCTGGAAAAGTCTAACAAAAAGATTTTTTTTTAATCTGGGCAGAGCTAAGAAAATAGCTACTAACCTTACTTGTTGAGTAGCAGATTTATCTCCTAAATTCATCCTGATGGTAATAGAAATAATACCTATCCTACTTCAGTTTCATGAGTCTAGGATATACCAACTCCACCTCCAGAACTGTCTAGACTGTCTGAATAGTGATGGTACACAGGCAGGTCAAGAAATAACCAAATGAGACCATTGCACTGAAATTACAAAATCTGTAAGCCTCAGTCAAGTCTATGTTGTGACATTTTGGGGACAATATTTTATCTTCTGTTTTCAGTGCTCAGACTGGGAACCAGTCTTTTGTTCAAATCCCAGAGAGAAGACCTAAAATCTCAGCCTGAAAGTTCAATCTGACTCAAATTCCAGTAATAATTAGTTTCTGCTGTAGGGAAGTTGATTTGGGGAAAGTTTGGTTTGAAGGGCAGTTTCAGTTTGAAGGGCACAGGGTTGATTTGCAAATACTCTGCAGAGCTGCAAGGAACAGAGGTAGGAAATTGCACACAACCTTGTGTACACACAGCATCAAAACAGAGCATTCTCAGCCTGTGAATTTGTTGAGGCTCCATCAAGTAAGAAATCTTTGTGATGCAATCATAGCTCTTGCATTTAATTTTAAAAGATACTTACTGTTATTTAATAAAACTATCTGCAGAGAAGTCGGTCATTCCCTGGTAATTGACTTTGGTGGACCTAAAATTTGCTACAGATGTTTGGATGGTATCTGCTGTATCCCTTTAAGAGTGATGACCAGATTTACCATTCATTTACTTTGCTGGGAGCTACAAAGAAAAACTGAAATTAAGAGTAACTGAGATTAAAATGACAACAGAAAGGTGATCCTACTTTGCCTTGCTAAAAAGAAGAACAGAATGAAAGAAACTGAGCAAATGGGGCTTATGGTGCAGCTAGTTAATTGTTTTATTCTGTTTGGCTGATACTCCATCTTCACAGTGTATCTGCTCCTCTCATAGCTGAAGACTATGGAGAAATTGTTTTGCTAGGCACAATTATCTATCATTCTTTTCTTCAATAGCTACATCCAAAGCATGTCACTGAACTGCAGACAAAGGGGAAATACTTCTGGCATATGGGTAACTCAGCTGTCTGTCAGTCAGGAGTTTATATTCTGACTCTGGCCTTTGCTGCTTTGCCCTACTTGAGCAGTGGTTTGTGTGGGAGAAGTTGGGCTTCTCTTTACACTTCCTGCTGGCCCATGTTTCTGTTATTCCATGGTGACACAAGGAGCAAATTCAACTAGGGTGTTGCAAATTTGGCTGCTGTACTGGGAAACAGCTGTGGATGAAAACTACACACACACTGACAGGATCTGAGTTATGCAGAAGTATGACAAGTCAGAGGCAATGAAAAGACTTAAATGGCACTTTGTGGCAATTGGGAGAAAATTCCTGGAAACTTAGGGCATGGAAAGCCATGTGGAGTCCCAAAATAAGCCCCTGTTACACTGCCTTTGTCACAACTCAGTGGAATCAATGAATGAATGCATTGCTCACACAACTGTTGGCACTGTGAATGGAGGGAGGCAGGAGAGCCAGGGCCTGAATGCCAGCCCAGCACAACAGAAAGGGCTGAGCTGGAACTGAGGAGAAGGATGGTGGATGTGCTGCTCAACAGAGGATTCAGTACCAGCGGGGTGAAGAGTATTGATGGTTAGATATGGGCAGCGTGTTGCCCTAGGGGACACTTTTTTTCTTGTCTGTTGAAAATAGCATCAGTGCTGACTGCAGCTGAAGGCTCATTTCTTGTAAATGACTTCAATCATAACAGAATTAGTGTGACCACAGCCTCAGCGCGGCGACGGCCCTGCTTGGCGTTCAAGCTCCTCCTCCTGAGCACTCAGTAGCTCTCCATGGCTTAAATAAACAGCTTTCTGAATTTCTACAGGTCTATTGTGTTGTATGTAATTTAACTACTCAGAAAGCAAAACATGCTTCAGCCTGGAGTGAGGAGGCCTCAGCCCTGCGGCCTGCGCAGTGCCGGGAGCAGGAGCAGGGCCGGGTCCAGCTCAGAGCCCGCCCTGCTGCTCTGGGGACACAGCCACGCTGCAAAGGGCATTATCTCAAAGCTGTCCCTTCCCCACGAACTGGAAATATTGCAGCCTCTTCAAAAGCATGGCTTTGCTGGGCTCCTGAGCATGGCTCAAATTCTCCCATAGTCCTTTAATTGACTGTTTACTTTTCAGCCACAGTCAAAGGTCAGAGGAAAGAGTTGGGTGAGGGGAAGGGACTGGAATCACCACTCTTCATGTACTATTTAGCAGGAGGGAGTAAAATCTGTTGCATATTTCTATTACTTCAGGTGCAGAGTATTGCAAACTCCTTATTTGACCTTGCTGCTACTTTATTAAAACTGAGGCTGAGAGATTTGACAGCTGAAATTACTACAGAAATCTTCAGGAGATTCCTGCTGTGCTCCTTAGATGTGACACCATCCTTAAATCAGTGTACACAGGTAAGCAGATATTTTAGAGAGCCCTTCATTTGCTCTTATAGAAGGAAAGCCAGAGTGATATTGTGAACACACATGCTGTGGTTAGGATTTCCTTATTGCATTGGAGCAACTCATGTATACCTATTAGAAGGAGGATCTGCCTGGCCACTATGTTATATGCTGGGGAGAAAGTGAGAAGGAAAGGAAGGGGAAGAAAAATAAGGCAGGTAAAGATAATGTAATTTAAAAATACAAGTCAGCTTTGTCTCCTCTTAAGAGACGTTTTATACAATTCTGACCTTCTTGTCCTAATTTATAGTTCTGGTTATATATATTTTTTCTGAGTTATCCCATATTTGCATTTCATAATAAAGACAAAATGAAGACATTTAGGCACCTCATGTGGGAGGATATGGCTTATTTCTGCTAAACTTGCTCTAAAGCAATTGAAGAGAAAAAGAAAATGGGTTTGTTTCTGCCAGGAAGAAAATTAAATTGACTCAATTCTTATGCTTTTCATTCCACACCTCTCAGTGGGAAGCCCCTTATTCTATATCTAGATCTAGTTCTGCTTGGTTTTCTCAGAGGCAGCAGAGAACCTTCTCAGTTACATTGTGCTTGTTCTACCAGTAATGCTGTCATGTGGGCACTCTTCTGTGTAGCAGGGCAAGAGCCATTAGTTCAGAGCCTGAAGGGTTAAAAGATACTAATGTGGAGCTGGGAAAGAGTATGGGGAAAGGATAACAATCTTTGCTGACAGCAAACCAGTCTGGCAGCCTTCACCCTACAAAGACTTTTTTCCCAGTTTAACAATGCTATTCACATTCAGGCAGTATTGCTCCAGTCTCCTATGTGTTGCATAGCACAGCATTCACTACTTCCCAAATTTATATCCTTGCAGCTGCTGTGGGAAAACATGCATCATTTGACAACTAACTCCAGCTTTAGAATTAAGCAGAAATGCTTTATGCTGTTTTAGGACTGATCCAAAGAACATTTTTAGGGAAGCAACACACCAGAAACTCACGTGATACTGCCTGTGCGTTCTTTTTCCCTTTTTTCATCCTGTCCAGTCCACTGAGTGATCCTTAGTCATCCCTAAGGAGGAAACCTATTTATTCCAAAGAAATATCAATGAAGTAAGAGCTGATTTGGTAAATATTAAACAAATGATTCAGTAAGGATCACTATAGAACATACACTCAGAGTCTCCTAAAAGTGGCTTTATCTTTAAAAGGAATGTGAATTACAGCAGGGGAGAGAGATCTTTTATCTCCCAAACTCTGAAGATTACTTCATTTACTGCTTGCAGTTCCTGTAAGCACTGTAGATCTGGGCTGATAGAGTACATTTCTGTGAAAGACTCTGTGCCTTCTTTGAAGTGATTTGGTTCAGCTGTTTTTCTAAGTCAGCTTTTCATGGATTTCAGGAAATGCTTGGGGGAGAGGAGAATAATTTTCTCATAATACAGGTGACACTTTGCCAAATCAGGCATTTCAAGTCATTCACAGCTGCAGTTTCTGGGGGCACTGTTTTTGTGTTTCATGAGCAGATGGAAACAGAACAGTTAGTGTAGTTTAACTTTCTCTGAATGAAGTATAGCCACTAGAAATTACAGCTGCAAATGTAGAGGCTTAGGTTCTCTGGATCCTGTCATGGATCTAAGTAATAGATTCTTTTAACATGCCAAATCTCTGCTCTGTAGATGAGGAGGAATTCAAGATTAGAAGCATCTTTTTATGTGTAAGTATGTCTGCACCTTTGCCATTTGTGTACGCAAATTTTCAAAGAGAACTAAGCTATCCTTTCCCCAGTGCACCACAATGATACAGCATTCACAGACTTTTAAAGTGTGTGAAGAGCATTTCTGGACAATTTTATTTTTCCCCACCGAGGTTCATAGGGTTTGGTTATGTCAGACAGCAATGTCTTCTAGCTTAGGGTTTTGCACCTTTCCACAGAAATAAGGCAAACCAGTGTTGGTGCAGCTTGCTCAGTCAAGGGTTTGATTTACACTGTCATAAACTATGCATCACTGCAGTCTTAATACAGTGTTCCTGCTCTCATGGATTTAGGAGAGAGGTGGACTCCTGGGCAGATTCACCCTGAGTATATTTTCTACTTGCTTGCCCTTTTTTGTTGTAGGCTTTTGCAGGCAGGAATCCTCTGCCTGCTGGACCAGCACTAAGACAGACTAATTTGCTAGGGCAAAGAAGCAGGACCATGTGGAGACCTGTCTGTACTTACACACTCAGTTAAGTAGTTAATCTGCCAGCAGGATAGGTGCCAGAGCCTTTAAAACTAAAACCAGAGATGCTATTTTTTTAAAAACTGTGACAATAAAGTTTATTATGTTAATATCATTAAAAATATTATAAAATAGTAAAATATTCTGCTTGGCAGAAAAATTATGCCAGGGTTTTAAAACCCCAGGTTTGTGCAAACAATTTTTGTAAACATAAGAAGTCAAGTGTTCAGGTTCCATCACAAAATACAGTAAACTGCTACAAAAATAAGTTTGCTCACTGTCAAACATAATTAAAAATCCAGGAAGATGGATTTTGTTACACATGTCTAATGTGTCCCTATACAGTTAATGCTGCACTTATATCTGAAATGGGAAGGATTTCAGGTAGTCCTTTAAAACAGGATTGAGTGGGATCTGATTTAAGTTCTCTCTTCCAAAAGTCTTCACGATGCTTTTGCGGCAGAGCTCCTGCAGCGGCTGCACCCGGACCTTGCGAAGGGGGGTAACCAGTACCTTCCTCGGGGAGCTTAGGTAATGTTCCAGCAGCTTGAAAAGACAGTCAAAAGTCTCTTTGCTGCCATCCAGGCTGAAACGCCCAGTCTGAAAGTTAATCCGGATACTGGTGGGCCCAGTTGCAGTCTTAACACTGATGGCAAAGAAGCAATTCTTTTGTGTGCTGTCCCTGATGAGGAAGGTGCCCTCGGGCTCAGACTTCAGCTTCTCGTGGGCAGCACTGACAGTCAGAGGGCCCCAGTAGAAGCCACAGGCATCCAGCAGGCTGCTGGCTCGAGTGATGCTACTGAAATCGGCTTGGGAGCGAAAGGTTCGGAAGTGTGTGTTGCCCTGTGCCTGCACAGTGCCGGGCCGGCCGGGGCCCTGGAAGCCTCGTGCCTGCGAGCAATCCCGTGCCGGAGGGTCAAGAAGCCGTCTTGGGTCTGCTCCAAGTGCATTATCTGCTGACACCTTGCTGTGCGCTACCATCCTACAGCCGAGAGCAGCGGATGCGGTGTTCCATAGCGTCAGCGGCTACGGCAGGGCGGCCTTCCAGCAGCTACTCTGAAATGCCGAGGAGAGACAGTGTGAGATCGATCCCCAGGGACAGGCAGCAATCGCTGAATGACCAGCTCTTCCATTGATACACCTCCCACCCATTATCAAATATTAAAATATTCACTTCCCAATTTACACCAGGCAAACAACTGCTCTCTTTTGGACAAGATTAGAAGCCTATCACTATGGCAAACTTCAACACTCCAAAAATATTTAGCGAAGATCATTAACAGTTACAGAAGACAGTAAGTTTCCCTGCTATGAGCCCTTTCAGGGCCTAGCAACTCAAATGACTTCTCAATGAGTGGACACCCTCTCCCATTCTCAAGTTTTTAAAGAACAAATCAACAAATCAACTGAATTACCATTTTTTCTGCCTTCCCAACTACAATGTCAGAACTCAGCACACAGTGTTATTTGGTGCATGCATTGTGTGAAAAAGTGGATGAAGGCTGTGTACCCAGATAATTGGGGAAGAGAGTGAGGTGAGGTGAGGTTCTATAGTATGACTGAAGTGTAACTTGGAGGGACAGCCTGTAACAAGGTCAATTTACACAGTAATCCTAAAACTTCTTTCCTCTCTCCTGTTAACCTAAGGTTCAGCCATAAAAGGCCATTTCCATTCTCCCAAGTTTCCCTTGGGACAGCAATGCTACAACCTACTAGCTTATACAAATCAACCTCTGTGAACCCTTAAAGCATTACTCTGCAGTCTCTCTCTCTTTTTTGTATCACATGCACTTTAAGTGGCCCAATCTAAATTGCTTCCTATTGATATATCTTTCAACATGAGGGACTAAATTCATCCCTCGTGTTACTTCAAAGGAATTAGCAGGGCTGCACCAGGAATGAGTTTGGCCTGAAATGTCTGCCTCTGACAGTGTGGTTCAATACATCTCCGCTGGCTGCCTTGACCTTACTGGCAAGCATAGATTTTAGGATTTATCCCTATAGTCAGATATAGATCTGCAGCAGCAGCTTGTTGAGAAACCTTGAAGGATTCTCAGAAATGAATCCCTCACCCGTCTCACAGTTCAGGTTAACATGCTAACGAGAATTTCTAAGAAAGCATCCGCTGGATTTCTGTCTGTGCTAATTTAACAACTTGATGTTTAGTTTCATTTAGGTCATATTACTTCCTCAAGCACCTACAAGGGTTGTAAAATCCTTAAGCTAGTAAGTAACAGGCTGAAAGTAGCATTCGCTTTGCTTTGCACAGCAGACGGAAACTGATGCCAGCTTTTCCAGTTACTGAGCCAGGATTATCGCTCAGTATTTAAAGTTAAAAATTCAGTTTCAGGACACCCTGGGGAGAAATAAGCACTAAGCCCGCGATCTAAAAATCAAAGGGCTCCCCAGCAGAAGCCGTAGGGAGCCAAGCGAGTTAGCAGCGCCTTTCCAAAGCGCACAGAGCGAACAGGAGACACGCCAGTCTTCGGAGCCCGAAAGCCAGGGCAGGGATCTGGGACGAGGGCGCCACGACTGCGGCGGAGCGGAGACTTCTGCGGGGCCCGGCCCGGCCCGGCCCGGCCCGGCGGCCGTGCGGGCACCGCGGGCCCGGGGCTGCCCCGGCTCCCACCGCCGGCGCGGGCCCTGCAAACCCCGCTGCGTGTTCCCTTTCGTGCTTGTCCCACTATTTTACACCAGGCACAACAGGTCTGTCTGAGCACAGACACTGAGCCAAAAAGGGAGGAAAAAAATGTATTTTAAAAAAAATAATTAAAAGGCAAACACTCCCGAAGCCACCACGCTCTTGGCACGTCTGGCAGGACTCCTCCGGACATCTGAGCTCATCGAGCTGCGGCGCCCGAGCCCTCTCGGTGCACGTCGCTGTTGGCGCGGACTCCCTGGGCAGACACCCTCCCTTACCTCGGGGTGCCGCGGGTGGGGGCCGTCCCCGGAGCGCAGCACATGCTGCCAGTCCCAGTCCTGCTGCTAGTCCAGGTCCTGGCCCCGGGGGCCGGCCGAGCATCCTCCGGCGGGGGCCCTGCCTGGCGCCGCGGCGAGCCGGGGCTGCCGCGGGGCGGGCGGGCGAGCGGCACCTCCAGCGCTCCCGGCCCCTCCAGCGCTCTGTGGCGGCGCATCGCACCGGCTTTTTATTTAACGCTCGGCTCGGCTCCTCCCCGCCTTCTCGGAAAACATGTGGCTTACGTTCACTTTCGCTTTCCTCAGACTGGGTGGCCCTGAGCACCGCCTCCGGAGAACGCCCAGCGGGTTCCCGGGTCCCCTGCCCCGCCGCTGGGGATGCTCTTCAACCTCTTTTCTTCTATCCCACTACGCTGGGTTTACTTGTTTTCTTTTCTTTTTCTTTTTTTGGGTTTTTTTTTGGTTTTTTGTTTTTTTTTTTTTCGGACAGTCCCGTAGGAGCAGGCGGTGGCCGCGGGCAGGGTCGAGAGGTGCTGGGGGGGAAATCCGAGCACGGAATCGCTCAGAGGCCCCAGGGAGGCCAGGGGACACTAGAGGTAGGTGATGGATGAGGCTCTGATGGCAGCTGTCTCAAAACGTGGGGGGGAAATGGCAAGAAAAGCAAGCAAGCAACCACTGCGGGGAGGTTTAACGTGAAAATAGCTGCTCTCCTCAGAGCTAACCTTCTGTCATCATGAACAGAAGAGGTAAGAGGACATAATGTATAACTTAAATGTTAAAGAAAGGACAAAATATTAGACTAATAATCTCAAAGTGCAAAAAGCATTCAGAGAAGCTTATGATCCTTCCACTGAGAAGACTGTAAAGATGCTACACTGGGGTTTCAGTTCTTAAAGCAGAATTTCCCTGGGGTTTTCTCCAGAGTAATCAGTATTAAAAGTAGCTGTTCAAATCCCAGCTGTATTTATAACCTTGCCAGCAGCCAGTGCAGGAATGCTCTCCTGCTCACCCAGAAGGAGATTTGAAACCTCAAATACCACACCAGTGTCTTATGTGCTCCCTTAAGCAGGCCCAGTAAAGTGTGCTTTCTTCCAAATAGGATGTGTCTTAAATAGCCACCACGTTTTAAAGGCCAAGTTTCCCCGTAGTTAACATGATTGTTTTGTAACAATGCAAAGGAATTGTCTCTGTCAAGTGATTAAGGGGAGAGGGGCTGGCAATGCCTTGTGAGTTGTCCTTTGGGATGAAGTTGAGGGAATGTATTTCTTGCTTTGAGACTAAATATTCTTTTCAAAATCCAGTGTGATCACAGACTGACTTAACCTGATGGCAATACAGCACCTTACAGTGATGTGCAGCCAGTGTACAATGGGTGAATCTTGACATTTCTGATGATGTTTTAGCCACCAAAATTTACTGCTTATGTTCTGTCATGCAGGAGAATGATTCTCATGAATTTGGAGAAGCAGTATGCCATTAATTTTAAGACCTTGCACAGAGATTCACTTTATGCTCAGACTCTTCTCTCAAGTTTTGAGCAACAGAGCTTTAGTCAAGGTTTGGCGTAAGCTGCTGGGGGAAGCTCATTTGTGTAAAGCAAATGCATGAAGGACTGGTGGAACTGAAACTTCCCTTAGAATTTGCACTGCAGTATTGCCACTCTTTGGCACAGCGTGCTCCCTGCAGGAGTGGATTCCACGGCTGGTTTGGACATGGCACTGTTGGTGTTCACATAGGTAGCCCAGCCAGGCCTTGCCCTTAACAGCTTAAAGTCTACTTAGGCAAGACAAAGTCCCCTTCCTCCCCCCGACTCTTCAAAGAAAAGGGCTTTGAAGTGCTTAACTCTGTCAAGATAAGGTAAATCAGAACCAAAAGTGCAGCTCAGATCCTCTTAGCTCCTCCCCCAGCCCCCGGGGCGCCCAGCGAGCTCCCTCCCTGCTCTGCAGCCTTGTCCTGCCGTCTGTGGCTGTTAGGGGCAGAGCACTTCATGCAGCACAGTGGGGTGCGTGTTTCTCACATGAGACAGAGTTGGCTGAAGGTTGCTGTAGATGTGCCAGGAAAGCTGTTTCACTCTCATATAATTTTTAATTTTGTAAGATCACAGGGGAAAGAAAGATCCTGCAGGTGCTCATGCAGTCTGTCTGCCATAGACTGTCTAGTGCAGCTGACAAAGTGTCCATCCAATAAGTTGTGTTCATTGAGCAGGAATGTGGTAATAACATTCACTTGCAAAGCTTCAGAACTTGGCAAGGCTTAATTGGGCAGGTGAACTCCCAGATGCAGAGGAGAGTGATGGAGTGAACCTGCCAGCTTGGACACCAGAAGCCAAGCGTGTCAGGCTGCTGCTTATGGAGTTTGACACCATCCCTACGTGACCCACAGTGAGAGTGGTCCGGTGTGCTCCATGAAGTGCCTTAGAAAGACTTGCCCAAGAGAAATGGGCTTCAGCTGTATTGTGTGAAGGAGATTTGCACAGTGAGTGAAGTTTCTGTGATAGGAGTTGAGGGTTTAGATGTGAAGGTCCCACAAGTTGAGCTTTCTTGGGAAATCTTCAGTTTTACGCACTCATGTTTTGGTTTTGCAACTCTCCATTCCGTCCTTGCATTCTCTCTCCTGCATGCTCTCCCTCGCCTCAGCCCCCCGGCAGTGTGTGCCCTGGCAGGAGCTCCGTGCCACCAGGATGCCACAGGGTGCTGTCACTGAACCCAGCAGAGGGCAGCGCAGAAAGGGGAACCGGGCAGAGCTGCTGGACAGAGCACACGGGGAAGCATCTCTAGGTAAAGGTCTGAAGGTGAAAACATGCTGCCAGTCCAGGTGATTCTGACCCGTGCTCTGGCAGATTAAGGGGCATTTGCTGCTTTTTGCAAGGTGAATTAGAGTCTGTTTGGTAAGTAAGGCCTTCCATGTGAAATGCCTATTTTTCTCCATGTGGAGAAACAAATTGTGTTTCCTTCCCTGCTGATGGTCTCAGGAAAGAAAAGCAAAATCTGGAGAGAAAATTATTGGGAGACATTACCCCATCTTCCTTTCTCCCTTTTTTCTAGAGCAGGAAAGTAAATGCTTTTGCTCTGAAGGTTTATATCAGTAAACCTCCAAAAGTTAGGATAAAGAACAAACTCAGCTTTTGTTAAAAATGAAAGTCATTAGCCCTATTTTGTAAACATTGTTTTGAAAAATGACAGAAAATTCAGAGGAATTGCTGGACATTTGTGCAGCAGGAGCATGGCTTACTGGCTAGAAACAGGACAAAAGTGACAGGGAATCTGTTAGAAAGCACTGGGAATAGGGATGGTAAGGTCTGCCAGGAGGCAGCAGGAGAAAAAACATGGTTTTGAAGATAGTTTTGAAGGTGAGAGAGTACTGTTTCTATTGGGGATATGTGAGACATTTGCCTGTTTGTTAGTGTTCCAAACTTAGCCCAACTAACAGCAGAATAATGCAGACAGAGCTTCCTCTATTTGTGCTCCAAAGCTTTCCTCACCCTCTGACACCACCAGGAGGGATGAGGTTGTGATACCATGTGTGGTATTCCCCACGATAAATTCCATTATGGGGCATTCCACACCCTGCTGAATTCATCCCCACTGCAGAGACAGTCCTCCAGGAAAAAAAAAAAATCTGAAAACCTGAAAGGCTTAGGAAATCAGCAGGCACTCCCCATTTTAGCTTTTTCCTAGCTTTTGAGAATAGAAGCAGACACTGATTCTGTTATGAATCTGGATTAATGGACAGGCCAATGTGTCTGTGGGACAGCATGTTGTTTAGAGTTTGGTACAGTTTGGTTCAGTAAATAGAGTTATATTTGACTATTTGTCTTTGGAGGTTGGAGCCTCTCTTGTGCTGATACTGTACATGATAGCTCTTATATGAATGTGCTCAGTATCTACACTGATCAAATCACCAACATAATCTTTAGAAAAGGGGAACTGAAGCACCAAGAGATTCAGTGATTTGCTTGAAGTCAGAGAGTGAGATAGTCTGCAGAAGGGCTAGGAATGGAACATAATTCAGGTCTTCACAGCCCTATACTAGAAACTTAACCACAATACCATCCTTCCTGTTTTAGTGGGTTTTGTTTTCTTCTCCAGAATCTGAATTTTCATTTAAACGAAACCCTTGAAATCGGAATTCTTTGATTTTACAAGTAAATTAGACACCACACTGTCTGTGAGTCTGCTTTCAGATGCAGTGAAACCAGCAGCACTGAGCCAAGCGTGAAGCTGTCACCCACTCTCATGCAGTGTTTGGGTTAGAGTTTGATGCATTTAAACAGGACTCGTCCAAGAGATGCAGCCATTGTCACATTGCCTCACACATTTCCATGCCCATACTGGCCAATCAATCATTTTCTAAGTTAAGAGGTAATAAAGTGGGCCTGATGAATACAGCTCATCTTCTTATCCTTTTAATCAACTCTTCCAGGTAAAACAGCTACAGATGTGACTCACTTTACACTGGTATTAGTTATCATGCTAGGTATCACTGAAGAACAATGTGTGTCTGGCCAGGCTGTCAGTCACAGCAAATTCATCATTATGCCAAGAAAAAAATACATTTTGAGGATGTCACCAATTTGTTATCAAGCCTTGATAAGCATCTACTTAGAAAAGGGCAAGTCAGTTGGTACAGCAATAATTAATTCTGTCTGAACTGGAATTTGTGCTGTTCTGCAGAGAATGTCTAAGTCAGATCCCATCCAGATGGGATAGATAAGAGGAATTAGTGGTTTTGTCTTCTAAAAAGGATATGCATATGTGTGCTGGCTAGAATGGAGAACTGTGAGGTTTGGAAAACAAGCAAATTAAGCTTAATTGTGGACTAAGGCTGAGTAACAGCTGAGCCTCTCTGTCCCTTAAGTTCCTTTGAATAGTCCATGTTGTCTGAAATATTTCACTGTAACAGATATAAACTGCTATTTTTCAAATAACCAATAAATTAACTGTCTGAGGCTATGAGAAAAGTTTCTTTCTCAGCTGGCTGTTCTGGAATTGTTTATTTTGAATTATGTTAGTTACTTTCTCAGAGTAGTTAATGCTGGTTTCCTTGAGCCCAAACTAAATGGATCCTGTGTGATGTTCAGTGGAAGTTCCTTGTTGATATAACTAAGTCAAATCAAGATTCACATTAGTCTCATGAATTCAAATGCTGAGCACTTAACCACATGAAAATGTGGTTTGGGCTTTCTGCATTTCAGTAGTTTAGACATCCTTCTTTGTAATTAGTTGACTGGGGGAAAAAAAAGGGAAAGTCAAATTGTTGGTAAAGAATTGTGAAAGGGCAGCCTGCTTTGTGATGTTTTTTTTCATCCAAATGACAAATTTGTCTTGCTGGATTGTGTGTGAGTGTGTCTGTATGTGCATATTCCACAACTGATGAAAGAACTTTGAATCCCTAAAAATAATGTTGGTGCTAATTGAAGAGGTAGCAGGGTGCTGTTCAGGGGAACTGCAGCCATAAATACTGGGCTGGAGATGTTGAAGCAGAAGCATATGAAGCTAGTTTGGCTTCCAGATACATCTGCTGGACTACAGAGCTTTCAGTGCAGGCTAGAGGAACACATTTTATTCTTGGGCCTAATCAGCACATGGGGAGACTTTTATGGTTGGGATGAGGTAAAGGAAATTATTCAACTGTTCCCTCATATTTGGTTTTCAGTCCACAGAAATTGAATAAAATTCATTCTTAATATAGTCAAATGGATACAAATCTCAGTTCCATTTCTTTGGATGTAGAGAGATTCCAAATTAAAAAGAAAAAAGTGGTCTTGTTCTTAAAGTGAATAAAGACTGATGTGGTGCTGTTACAGGAGGCAGAATTAGCACACTGGAAGTTGAGAAATGAGAAGGTGATGGCAGAGCAGTGTTTTGCAGCATCTCAGCCAGATCCAGGTAGGTAACTCACTGAGGCACTTTCAAATTATTTGGCTGGATTTTTAAAACTTGAAGCCATCAAGCCTGGATGACTAAATCTGAATAAATCACTGCTAATACTCAGAGAAAAGATCTCATGGCATATGGGTATGAGAAAAGATCTCATGGCATATCTCATGGGCATGATATGCTGACCTCTGTATTCCTCCTGTCATTGGAATCTACTTCATTGACAGATCTTTTTTACAGTTGCAGTCAGTTCCCAAATCATAAACCACCAAACTACTGATGATGGAATACATTTGGTTCTGCAGTATATAACAACTCCTATACCAAACAAACAGAAACTACTGAATGTGCACCTTTTATTCTACTATACAGATTGGTCCAATATAGATTTTATTATTGGCTTATGCTCTTCAAAGTATTGAGAAATGATCCAGATTGCTGTTCCTCCTCTGTCACTGGAGAAAGGATAAGTCCTGATAGGTGGGTCAATAGTTTTCTTCAGAGTACAAATATTAATTCCTCATTTGCCAAGAAAATAAA
The DNA here is from genome assembly GCF_036417665.1 of Passer domesticus. Lineage (NCBI taxonomy): Eukaryota > Metazoa > Chordata > Aves > Passeriformes > Passeridae > Passer > Passer domesticus. The sequence goes on from NC_087488.1 coordinate 6,900,576, forward strand.
AGGAAAAAACCCCACCATAATTGCTCTTGTGGAAAAAGAATTGGATTTTTTTCTTCAGACATTTTCCCTCTCCAGATTTATTGCAAACCTCAGCCAATTTTACATGTGAACTCAACAAGCTGAGTGCAAAATGGATTAGCTTCACCATGTTCCAGCTCCAGGAAAATTTCTAGGAATCAGGAGAATAAGCTGACAGTTTCTGATGAAAGATAAAAAAGTACTTTAAATTTAGAATTTTTGGCATCTGATATTAAAGAAACATCATCCAAAGATATTAATGAAGCATTTTCTAATTTTAGAAATATCTTTATAAGTTATATACAGACCTCACCACACATACTTTTGGATTAATTAAGAAGAAATATTATGTTATGTAAAACTAGTGTAGCTTAGCATGCTTAGGTCTTGATGTCCTCTATCAGTAAATTAGATAATTAAGAATATGAAAGTGGGAAGAGTGCCCAGCCTGGAGGATTTCCTGCAGGAGCTCTGGAGAGACCTTACAGAGTTGCCCTTGTAGGGAGGGTTTCTGTCTGTGGTGACTCACTTTTCCAGGGCCACTTTGTCCTCTGAGAGTGCAAGAAGTCCTATTGTCACTTGTGTTAAACTGGAAATGAGTGCTGTGCTGCATTTCAACTGCAAATCTATTTCAGTTCACAATAACGTCACAAGAAAATACTGGAAAATTTCTGATAATGAGTCTAGAGGAAGCCTTACCCTTAATCACATTAATTGCATTGAGCTTGCCAAGATCACTATGTAAAACTTACTGGACATGTGGGTAGTGACCTGTGATGCCTGAAACAACTGGTGATTCTAATACACCTTTACTGAGAGAAAAGCCTTTTGGAAAGGTAACAGGAGCTATTCTTACAGGAGAACAGTTTACATTTGTACTTCTCCTTCGTTCTTTGCTCCAGCTGCCCTGTGCTGTCTCTGATACCACTGGAGTATGGACTGAGTTCCCTCTCAGTTTTTGCAGCAGTATCAAAACTGTGTCCATGACCTTCAGGATTTACTTCTAAACAAAGTGATCAGTATATTGCTGACACTGCAGCCTCATCCAGCATAAATTCATACAGCCTTCAGGTAATGCTGATTTAGTCCATATCAAAGCTGAAGTTCCATAATTAGATTTCTCTAATCACCAGTTTAAAAATTCAGATTAGCTGTGTGATAAGTTGTAAAGAAAAAGCAGATAGAATTCTTCCTATGCCAAGTGTTGGGGCCTTTTCCCTCAAGAGCTTTTATAGGCAAATGGATACAATTAAGCACCTACTACAGTACCAGCAAGAAATACCAATAAATGTATGAATGCAAATTTAATATAAATTTAAATAATGTGCTCTCTCTCATGACTTCCCATATAAATAGGTTTATATACTCTCTTCCTGGGTCTGCAAGAAAGGTTAAATTACTAACAAGTTAAATTACTACTTTTTGCATTTAGACCCTTTGTAATCCTCAAACAGTGCTGTCCTTACCCTTGGTAAAGGTGGAGCAGCTACAGACATGGTCCTGCATATCCTGAGAGTTTACTGAGCTTCAGAGGCCAGCCAGACACCCAGAATTTCTCATCAGGAGGAAATTTCCTCGAGTTTAGACTTCTTAGCTAAAGACTTGGCAGGAGTTTCATCAGAACCCTTCAGAAGATTTCCTGTTCCAGTGGTGTATAAACACAGCAACAATAGGATAGTAGCTGTGTTCTTAGGAAGTATCTCAGAAATTTTTTTCTTTGTCATGCAAGGTGAACATTTTGTTCTCTAGCTGGTGCTGTTGCTTTATTAGGAATGTGATGGATGTGCTGTGGTGATAGGAAAATGCAAATGTGACTTCACATGCAGACTTGACTGGTTCATCCAAAATGCTGCCAGTGGCAGCTGGGCAGAGATCTCCAAGTAGATGTTTTTAACAATACGGAAAAGCAGGATTGCACCCACAACAGAGCAGTCCTGACCTTAGATCTACTGCTAAAAAATAGCCTATTTTTGAAGAGATTAAGGACAAAGACATTCAAAGCTCTCTTCTAGATACACTTCCATTACAAATTTTGAATTAACTTAAAGGACACTGCCTAACTTCTCCAGTTTAATTCTGGCTTTTTATTCCTTGCATATTTTATCCTTTCTTTCTTAGTGTCCCATTTTCTCCAGGACAGTCATTGATTGACCATTAGGCTAGAGACCAGGGGAGCCCCAGGCAGGGCTGCCAAGAGATACCTGCACTGGAGGGTTCCAAGTGTCAAGGCTGGAAAAAGCAGCTTGCCTGGATCAAAAAAGCCCTCGCTTCTTGCCTGCTCATGGGCCATACTAAAAATAGATCACCACTGATAATGGTGCATTGTGTTATTGCAGCAGTAAGTCATAGCATTCCACACTTTTACTTCTCTGTTTGTAGGAAATTCAATTAAAAACTTGGTCCGATACACACACACACACACAAAAGAATGCATTTACTCTCAGTGGCTGCATTTACCATCAAAGTTGGTAATGTTTCCTGAAATTGGTTTCTGATCCCCCAAAAGGCTGTGGGGTTTTCTTCTTCTTCTTTTTTCTTTTTCTTTCTTTTTTTTTTTCTTCTCTTTCTTTGTTATTTTTTTTCCAAAGGTTAATGTCAGGGAAACTGAACTACATACATGAAACTCTAAAATATCAACTGTGTAGATAAATCGTGGCATCATTGTGGTATCAGGGGCATAATGTGTGTGTGACCTGCCTCCAGTTCCATGAAATCCAGTGAATTCCCAGTTTCCACTAGCGGGTGGCAGGCAGATCTGAGTGTGGCTATTTCCTGTTCATTTTGAACCAGCTGTGGTTGTGATGGTGGGGGAAGAGTAGGAGGGCTGTGATCTGCAAGGAGAGGGAAACCCTGGACTGGAGCCTGGGGAGCTAAAACCCATTGGCTGTTAGGCAGTGGCACTCACTGAGTTTTTTCTGTATGAATCCTCTTCATGTGACAGACCTGCTGCACAAAATGCCAAGAGTGGTGCAGCCTGCAGGGTTTTGGCAAACAGATCATCTCTCATGATTCATGCAGCATCCTTCCGCTGCTCCACCTATGATGATGTCTCAAATGTGACCTTCAAAGGCAGGGCTAAAGCTGAATCTGAATCTGGCTTCAAAAACATGACCCACAAGCAGAGTTTTGTGCAGCAGCACAAAAAAAGGAGAAAGCATAAAAAGGAGAAAGTGATCCCGAGTGTCTGAAGCTGCCAATGTAGGTTGCCAAAGCAATTCTTGCTGAATGAACGGCACGTTTGTACGTGTTATTTAGAAACAGCTTTAAGAGACTTTCCTCTCTTAATTTCACTCATACCTTAACTTTGAGACACTGAGAGTGTCACTGCCAACTTCCCAGAAGTCCTGTAGCTGATTCTAATTTACATAAACTATTCTGCATACTGCTATATGCAGACACAAATAGCTATCTACTTGGGTTTTGTTTCTTCCCTTATCTCCTCCCAGCCCCCTTCTCAGGGCTGGGGAAATATGACAGATGCCTGAGCAGGCAGAAGCAGATTTGGGAAGGTCCGTGCATTTTTCTGCTCTGGGTTTACCACACTGAGGAGCACTCCATGACTGGACACAAGCGCTCATCACTGGGGATTTAGTAACCATTCCCCTCTGAAAATGGGATTTCAGTGCAGTCATGAGGCTGGGCAGTGAGCCCATCACTCTTCCAGAGAATCGTTACCCCATTTCCTCTTCTGTTCTCCTAATTAGGAGTTTGCACTTCAGTAGAGCACTTACCACAGCCTTGTTGCCATCCTGTACCTGGTACACACCACGGTGATGGTACATGGTTACAAAGCCAAGAACTGAAAAACTGGGCAATATCAGATTTATATTTGCATATGCAACCTGAAATCTGCCCACTCACACATGTGTGCACCGACTGACACAGGGGTGCTGGGGAAATGTGTGATCTCAACTCTCACAAAGCTAGGACAGAATTGGCAGGAAACACAAGGAGGCCTTTCTCAAATTTAAGGCCTGGAGTTTGCAATTAGATTTTTTAAACACAATTTCCTATAGACAATCCTGTGTTCTACAAAGAAGAAACCTTGCTAGCATTCCAGAACAGTTTTTTTAAACACAAAATTACTATTGTTTTAATTATGTTAATAGCCAAAAAGATAATGTGCTGCACGTGGGAGTGTAGGACTCTCCCAGGTGCTGAATGTGGAAATCACAGAGTTGAGGCAGGATAGGCTGGCAGAACTGAGCTTCTCCCTGCTTTTCTGGATCTTGGAACTCCTACTTAAAATTAATCACAAGACACCAGAAGTGTTCAAATTTTGAAGATAAGTGCTTTTGTGCTACTGCATCTGCCTGTGCTCACAAGGCACACAGTGCCATCGTGCTGGTTTCTAAACAGAGCTGAGCATTGCAAAGTATCTGGGCAGGTCAGGGATGACTCAAACAAATCTGAGTCAATGGAGAGGAGGCAGAAGGGACAGTATTTCTTCCATCTGAAGTGAATGCATTGAAACCTCATGAAAAACCAACACTAAACATATGAGGCCTTTTGGAAAGTGTCTCTGTGCAACTGCATCCCCAACATGCAGAATGATAAAATCACCTCCTGAGCTGAGTCGAGTGGCGGGGCTGAGGAGAGCTGTAAATAAAGTGGTAGGCGGTTTCCTGCTAAAACTCCCCTGCATGTCCAAGAACCCGCTGTGACTCAGCCGGTGCAGTCACTGGGAACTCAGCACAGACACCCTTTTCTGGTTGGGTGGTTTTACTTCTCTTTTTGCACCATACCAAGAGGGGCTCCATTCATCCCTGGAGGAATTGAATTGACAAATATGACCCATTACTTTTTATTGTCTTAAGGTAATGATCTCACAGTAGACCCAACAGGACTGTTCAGACTTCTTTTCCAGTTAGCAGTGACCCCACCCACATCTGCAAAATGTTGTGTCTGCTTGGATCTTTCACATGAAAGTTCATAGGACTTATATTCACATACTTTTACTGGGCTCTTACATGCATCTCTCTTGATGGCCTAAAAATCACATTTTTCTTGCTTTCATTTCATGTGCAAGAATACTCAGAAATTACCTTTTTTTTTTCTTTTTTTTAAGAGTATGTGTGTAAATATGCTGAATAGGAGACAATTATGTATTTGTTTATAATACATTTTCTAATGTACCTACTGTTCCTTCAAAGAATTAACACCTATGGAAAGATGAACTGAGCTGGAAGAATCCCATATTAAAGTAATAGCAGTAGCAATGTCTAGTAGCTTTTAGATCAGCAGCATCCATTCTCACTTGCACTAGAATATTTTATGTCTGAAGCAGTTACATGTCATTTCACTCCTCTGGACTCATGGTTTTGGAACATCCTTTGCCATTGAGATAATGCTTTCCATTTGAATTTGTACAGACAGTTGCCTCTCCATGTGAAAAGTTCTGTACACACACAGCTTTCAACTTGGCATTGGGAATTAATAAAACAGGTTTGGGAGATCTGCCGGTTTCCATGAACTGACTTAGAACAAACTGTTCTTTTCCCCTCTTTATCCATACAATATCTATTATGCTGCTTCTTAGTTTACACTTCTGTTTCTACCTTGTCTCTTCTCCCCCACAGTCCTTTTCCTTATTTTATTTATTATACTCCCTTTGTGCTAGTCCCAGCTAACTCCTTATTGGTTTCCTCCATAATAGTGCTGGAACGTTGTTCCATCTGACCTTGCTCTGTGTGAACAAATACACAGAGCAGGTTTCAAATTTAAAATACACAGGCCCAGGTTTAAAATTTACTCTGCTCCAGTTTTTTCTGCTTTTCAGCCCAATGTTATCTAGGTGACCCTTTAATTTCTGCTTAATACCTCTTTTAGTTTCAAGATCCAGTCTCCCTTTTGCTTTCTTTCTCTTTGTTATATTAAGTATAGTTTGTACATGGCTTTATTTTTTTCCCATTCTGAGAATTGTCTACTTTCTCCAGAGTTTTCAGTTTGGCATCTGAAGGTTATCTGTGGTTCCTTGTTAGTGAACTTCCTTTCTGGGAAGTTCAGCCTCTTTGTATTCTGACTCAAGTCATTAGCATCAAAGTACATTCTTCTTTTTCTTTCAAATTCCTATAACTGCCCACTTTTCTTCTCTTTTCTCTTGCCCAGTCCCCTCCAGTGCCCCCCACAGCAGTGCTCTGCAGGGCATGGCCTTACCAAAGCTGACACTCAGTTGCTTTCCCTCAGCCAAGGGTGAATGATGGAGGACTTGGTGTGTTTGCAGCCCTCCCATCTGAAAAGCAGGAGCCAAGGTTTTCCCAAGTGCACCTGAGGAGAAGATAGCCAAAGAGCTGGGGCCAGGAAGGAACTCACGTTATTGAGAGGCCAGAGGAGCTGAGGGGTGGCTGGCACTGGGGACCTGCCACTGGAGATGTGGGGTGAGGGACGCAGAGGGACCAGGTCCAAAGACAGGGGGAGCTGACATCAGTGGGTGGAAGTGCTGGAGATGTGGCAGGGATGAGGGGACTCAAAGGCAGGAGGGGCTGGGGCTCACCATCTTTCAGAGCTGGTGCCATCAGCTGGGATTGTGGCTTGGGGACCTAGGACACACAGTGACCTGCCCCATCCCCCTTCCTCCCAATGAACTGCCCTAACCCCCTTTTTATTTTACCAGAAATACCAGAAATAGTGCCAGTACATAGTACATCCAAATAGAAGGTTTAATAGACAACCTGATCACTCTGATATCCACAATAAATGACAATTTTATTTCACCAGGTGACCAGAACTCTTCTCCTCCTCCTCTTCTTCCTCCCCCACATACTCTTCATTTAAGTATAGTACGTAGGGAAGATTATGGGGCTACGTGGGAGGTACCCCACAAACAGAGTGGGTGCTGAGATCCTGCCTTCTGAGAAGAGCTCACCAGAATGACCAGTGAGGGCAGTGAGTGGGCAGAGCCCAGTGCTGGGGGAGCTGCACCTGCCAGCATCCTGCAAGGTGACTGCTGCCTGTGGCTGTGACAGGACAGCCTGTGCCCACGTCAGGGAGGGAAAGTGCTGCACCCTTACTGGTCATGGTGAGTCATTTGCACCTTTTGCTACATCTGGCACGAATTTCATTTTGAGTTACTGCTGTGCATCATTATTTTCAATATTTCCTTCACCAGAAGCTGGAGCCACAGAGGTGAAATTACATTTACCAGAATCTGTCATTAAAACTGACAGCTGGTTCTCATTAGAAGTCAAAGAATCAGGTTTTGAACAGCTCTAAACAGTGCCATTTTCAAGTAGTTGCATGTGGAGTAAGACTGTCCATTAGAAAAAATAAAGAGAATATAATCCCAGGTATTCAAATGCACCTGCCTGTACCTTTCCCCTATTAGAGCTGAAATCAAGCAAGGAAACAGTACTTGGGGAACAAGTCCAATTAACCATGAAAAAGAGGAATTTACCAGATGACTAGCAAGCCTGTTTTAATTTAAAGGGAATTTTGTGTCACTCTTTTGTCTTTACATAATACTGTGTGCAACTTAACACTAAGCATTAGCTTCAGATAGGCTTTTGTACCACCTTGGATTACATTCACACTTTTGGTCTCATCCATATTGTGATGTTGCCAGTGTCTCTTTTGGCCATCCAGATTTAGGTCAATTGTTTATGGCCTCAAATAACTGTACTGCAAACTCCTGAACTACTCAGAGGAAATGCTCTGCCTTCAAATACACACCTTTGATGTGGCTTGGGAAACTTTCCACCAGGACTTTACCTTAGAGCCTTCTCTGTTTTTAATTGTGCATGTATTGAAGTGTTTTACAGGGACAGATTTAGCAGGAACTTTGCACGCTGCCAGTCAGGTATAACTGCAGGGGCTTTCTGCTGAAGTAGAAAAGCCACACTGAGAAATAAGGCAAACCAAGATAGCCAGAAAAACACTCACTGGAATTGTGTCTGCTTATATTTAAATATCTCATTTGGAGGAAGTTCTGCTTTTACCTATAATACTACGCAAGTTCTTACAAAAGTCAGTTCAATGTTAGTATTACTCAGTTTCTAAAGAAATCATTTGGTTTTGTGTTTAGAAAACTTACTGCCAAGCCCCCTCTGCTGGAGGGAAAAATTATGTTTTCATCCCTGCATGCTGAAGACATCTAGTAAAAGCATTCCAGCTTTTACTGTGCAAGTGATTACAGGCTCAGAGTTCACAAGATCTTTACTACCTTTCTATTATTATCTGTCATTAGCTGTCATAAGTTGTGCTTAAGAGAAGAGTCTGGATGATCACTGCAAATTTGTTCAAATTATTCCATCTGAATGAGTCAGTGTGTTGAAAATTCATCTTCTCAATTGATTCTTTTACCATCTAAGTTATTTTCAGTAGTGTCCACCCTTTTCATCCCCCTGCTATATCTCGTATGTATCATCTACATCCTTTGTCAGCAATCATTACACACAGTTAGAGTGAACTCATAATACAGCAAACAGGAAAAGTTTACTGCAAGAAACCCACATGCTTTTCCAAGGCAATTCAAACTGCAGAGATGTGCTTTGTCTTTCTGACTGCTCTGCTTGTCTCTCAAGTGTGGCAAGAGCAGGTCAGTGGGTGAAAGACAAGATGATGTGCTGGTTAAACCATGTTTGTCATTTGAGTACAACAAACCCTTTTGCAAGGACCAGCTTTATATCACAGATCAGGAAACAGGAACAGCAAAGAAAGACAAGCCAATAGCTTCAGCATTGAATGAGGACATGGATTTCAGCCCTGCTCTGAAACACACTGCCTGGTGAACTTGTTCTAGTTAATTAGGCTAAAAGCCAGAAAAGAAATGTGTCACAACATTGAGCACTGCCCAAGAAAAGTTGGAGGTTTGTGAGACAAAGTGCTGGACCTGTTTATGGTCCTCTGTGGTGTACATTGAGAGCACTGAGCTTTGAAAGGGATTCAAAGCAGCCAGTGTGCTGTGCAAGCAGCCAGTAAGGAGCTATTGCCTACAGAGCTGCAGCTTTTCCCCCCTTGAGATTGTTCAAAAATCGGTCTCTGAAGAAAGGCAGTCTTTTAAAAATGGAGCAAGCCAAGAGAGCACTGCTGGGGCAGCTGATTTGTACTTAGACCTCCTCAGAATGTGGAAAAGTGCGATTTGTGTCCCTGCTTGGCAGAGAGCAGTCAAACTTCAGTTTCTCCCTTTTCTTGCAGTTGTCCTAACAAGTAAGTAGCAGTCTCCTCTCACTGAGAGGGAATGAGGAGTATTTGTTAAGTATTTGGGAACTTAACATCTAGAGCAGTCACTTGTGACTGGGAAACACTGGATTCTGGTGACCTCTCTGAGTGCTTACTGCACATTAATCAGTTCTTAGATAAGCTACTGAAGTGGTATTTGAGGCTGAGACAGAAGTCAGTGGCTCACCTCTGACAAATAAAACCCCCAACCTGCAGACCTAAAGGCAAGGCCCATTCTTTCTATAGGTCAATGGCTCTTGAAAGCCTTTCTGTGAACTAAAGCAAGTTCACAGGAAGACCAGAGAATGTTCCTTCTATGAGTTTGTGGTGTGAGGTCCTAACTTCAAAATAAGCTTGAGAAGCATGTCCTTGAGTCCATGCCAGGGAGGGGTTTGAGCCTGATTCCCCAAACTGAAGCTTGAAGCACCCACATTCCCACAAAAGATCTCACTAGTAAACTGCTGAATAAAACAGAGGAGGCTGAAAAAAATAATGATACCCCTTTAAGAAAATGTGTCTAATGAAGTCTCTGAAGGGTTGCAAAATACTTCAAGCCTCTATTATTAGATTCCGTTTGAAAAAATAGTGACAATTTTTCTATAAACATCAAACTAGCAACACTGAGGGAAGGAAAAAACATACTGAATTGGTGTTCTATGTTAAAAAATATTCTTTTAAAAATGTAATTGTATTTCAGATGAAAACATGAACTAATTGAAGTTTCCTAGAATGTACTCTAAGTACAGCATGTGAGGTTAAATGACTACTCAGCCAATAGCCAAAATAAATGCTAGAGTTTACAACAGGTTTGGACCAGAAAGAAGTAGCCCTGAGTTCTAGGGAAGTTAGAAAACCCAGCTCATCTTTGGAAACTGATGCCCAGCAGGGCAGAGGGTTAAAAACAAGTAGTCTCAGTTCTCCTGTATGCAACATTTTGTGACTGTGCAACATTTCCTGGCCGATGAAATGCAGCTGCAGTACCTCCCAGGTGCAAGGCATCTGTTGCTTTATAATTTCAATGCAATAAAGAGCTCCCTTTCCTTCTGACTGAGGTTTTATTGCAGGGTCTGTGTACACTGAAGGAAGAAGAGAGGAAGGGGAGTGGGGAAAGATATCAGGAAGTGCCTCTGTCCCAAGCAGGAGGTAACCAGAATCAGCTCTGCAACAGCAGGAGCACCATCCTGCTGAGGCATTTGGACATGATTAGGTACACTGCAGAGTTCCTAGGTCTGCAGTCTAGGGGTCTCATCCCACCTTCACAGGACTTTTGTGCTTGTATGATCAGAGCTAACCTGCTTCCAGAGGCCAACTGTGCCCTGCCAAGCTGTAGCACTTGGTAGAAGTGCTGGAAAAACAAGCAGAAGTTCCCTCCTGCCACTCAGTGGGATGTAGGACAGGGACTGACCCAGGAGACAACTTGTTTCTTTCCAGAGGCCTTTTCATGCAGAGCCTGTTCATTTCTTACCATCTGAAATGCACAGTCTGCCCATTTAGGCAGAGCTGCAACATGAAGATACAACTTGAGAGCTATTGAGTTGAGGCATTACATATCCAGACATTTATAGACAATATAAACGTGTGAATGAAAAGCAGCAAATGAAAACCATGATGGAAACTTGTTCTTCAGTATGAGCTTGCAAGACACAGGTACCAGGAAAGATGAAAGCATTGCTCCTAAGGCATATATCTGTAACTTCTGATGAAATAATAAATACACTCTTTCCTACTCATGTACCAGGAATTGAACCAAGATTAGTGTAAGATTACAGACCATAAACTATAATTTGAGGACATTTCAAAACATAAAAAATGCTTGGAATTCAAGGACAGAAACTTTTACCACAGTTTATGAGTAAGAATTTCATGGCACCGCTCCTTTTATGACTTTACAAGTACTTTTTACAAACGTTATCAGTTCACAGCACTCCACAGCTGTGTGACGGAAATTGCAGAAGTACTGGTGGAGCTTTACTGCTTTCTATCTGGGAAATGCAGCCTTTAGAAGGAAACACATCTATCTAGTGTACAAATCAAAAGATGAATGAGAAAGATCTCCAGTTACTTTCAGTTCTGTTTTCTTTGGCTGGAATTTATGTTTTCCCCAGACATCATATGTCCAGCCAGAACCCAGGGTAGTAGAATGACATTTCTAAGAAACAGAAGGGAAAGTTGCCACAAGCAAAAGGGACATTCTCCAAACGCTGCCAGTTTTGAGTAAAATGTGGCACTATTTAAATGAACACTCCTGTGACTGAAGTAAACTTCAGAGATTTTCTTTGCAAAGACTGTTCCTCCCAGCCTTGATTTTGGAAGTTGCTAGTGACCATTACTTGGGCTGATATCACAGGAGGCCTGAAGTGTGTAGCATTTTTCAGAAGGCACTGTGTATCCATCAAAACAGGAAATACATCCTTCAGTCAGAAGAATCAGTGATTGATAATGAGCAGCACTGGTTTTATGAGCAGTATATACTGTTATTTAACTGGGCCAGCCAAAGTGGTTTGTGAACTATCCACATTATGTATTCTGAATCTAACCTACATACCTGAATGCCTAATTTTTCCGGGCAGGGAAGAACAGTGGAACTGGAGAGTGACTGGAGCCAGCTCAGTTGCAAAATTTGCAAAATGTCTGCCCAAAGGTATTAATTCCTTCATCAATATGCTTAACTGCTGTTCACAAACCTGGACAGATGTAAAAAAGGGGCCTGGAGACTATTTTTGCTATCCCCAGACACTCACTCAAGTATTTCATTTGCCAGAAATGAATGTAAAACCGATTCCATTAAATGGCAGCATGAAAGCAGTAGTGAGTGTGCTTCAGCCTCCTTAGCTCCACTGAGTGCTGGAAGCTCTTGTGGTCTGCAGTGGACTGAAACACCACTGAATTCTCAGCAAAGGAAGACCCAGAGGTACCAGAATGCAAATAAACCAATGTCTGTGTCAAACAGCAGGGTCAACTGTTCAAGTCTCCCTCTGCCTTAAAAATCTATGAAAACAACAAAAATGAAAATATCTAACCCACATCTTGTGGTTATTAGTAATCACAGTGTTATTTTTATGGGAGTCTAGATAAGGTATTGGCACATCAGAGATCTGCAGGTAAGAAAAAAAAACAACTTGCATGTGCCTTTCACTTTCACCTAATATGATAATATGATTTCTCATAAATGAAGCTGTAACCGGCAGTGGAGCCCAAGACCTGCCAAGCTTTGCCTTGCAAATCCAAGGTCATGTGTTGCCTTTTTCCGTTCTCAAGTGTCTATTGTCTGATATCTGATATCTATTCAAATTGTAACAGAGCTACAGCTCTTCAAATGCTCCTGTGTAAATGTGAAATTACTTGAATATAAATGCTTTGTGTTTGGAACATCAAAACTCCAAAGGTACAACCAAAAATGTGCAGTGCCCTGCCAGCTCTGCACAGACACTCTGTGACATTTGCATGAGTCTGAGGCACCATCTGTGCTGAACTGATGTCTCCTGTTGGCTCTTACAGTATTGACAGTTTCTATTTTAACAAACAAGCACTGATGGCTTTTGCAATAGAGTGCACTACTGCAAGTCTGGTTTTGTGGGCTTGTCAGGTTTTGAAAATAAGGTGTACTGGGTCTGCATTTATCATTTACTGCTGCTTTTCATGACAAGCTGAAAGCTTGCTAAGTTTTTGGCTTCAATATATTTGGATCCCTGATGAGTCATTTTTTTGGCTGCATTTGAATTTCAAGTCCAAGATTTGTTGTTTAGTTTGGAAGGCTGCCCTATAGAGAACTACACTCAGAAACAACCATTGTGTTGCACACTATATGCCATCTTCTAGCCTTCTATAAAAATCAAATATTTTCATATAAGTCATTAGTAAATACTCAAATATATTCAGGTAGATAAATGTTCTTACAGTTGCCTCACTGCAGACGTCACACAACCTGTAGTTTAGTAGAAAGGTCAGCTTACCTATACATAAAAAGTTATTTTAATACTTCTCATTGGTCCTTTTCACAGTTTCTTTCTATGTTCCTCTGGTTTGTTTGTTTTCCTGTTTAGTTCATACCATGAGGTTCTGAAGTCTTACTGGAGGAGCTGATTAAAATCTTGGAGCACCACTGATGTGCTCATGGGTCAGTTGCCAGTGATGGCTGTTCAATAACAGTGAATGCCAGCAATAAAGTTCTGACCTTCATTCCATTAAATTCATATTTGACCTTGCATATTCTGGGCTTAGTGGAAAGAGATGGGTCTAAATTAGAGAGTTTCAGCATAGTGCGTATCATAAGGTGCTTTACAAACTACAAACTAAAACCTGTGATTAAAATTACTTAAATCAAGAGGTGGAGGCAGTTTGTGACATTTTAATGTCAAATTGTATTTTAAAACATGACATTTCCATATGGCTTGTAGAGGTCTTTCTAAAATGAACTGATGAGTTGTCTTCCCATTGGTTCATGCAGTCTTTTGACTTTTTTAATAAATTAAAGAACCCTAAGAATGTGAAAACGTACTTCATCAATTAGACACTAAGTGTTCTGATTTAGGAAGAACTCTGTGATTTAACATGATATTTTATATCTTCTAGACCTATTAAGAGATAAGTAGGTCTTGTATATTCATATATTAATGTGACTTCCATCTAACATTACTGCTATTAACATGCCAACATTTGTTCATTCATTCATTCACTCATGCCCATAGTTGGGCAGCAGGCTGCTATTTGTAGGGGCTATGGCAATAAATGCATTCTCAATCCAGGCCTGTAAATTCTTCCGGGTTTGAATCTTGCCTTACAGAATGCACACCATAATAAGAAACTGGAAACTCAAGCTGATTGAAGTCCCTGTCCACCTATGTACAAAAAACCATGTGCTATTGTTGAGCAGCTTCAAACAAAGTTTCATTGCTGTTGATTTCCTTTATTATTATTTTTTGCTTTTTCAGTCATTCAGCTGTTTCTTGTGAATCCAATGTGGTTCTGTAGCTGTGATGTTTTTAGTTTAAAACAGATAAAGTTCATAGGGAGAGACAGTCTTTTTGCTGGACCTGAGAAAGATCTTACCTGCATGAAAATTTGACTGTTAGTAAAAGCCTCTCCCTACTAAGCACCAGAAATTTATTTCATGTATTTTTGAATATTGCCTTGATTATTACAGAATCCTGCCAATGTATTCTCTGGAATGGTTGTAACTTCTCAGCCTTACTGGCTTCTATGTAGATTTCTATTTCACAACCCAGACTTTAAATTTAATTTAAATTAAATTTTCAATGTCACTCTGCTGCTTACTGTTCTTTAGAAAGTTATTCTTCTGTCACATCGCTGAATGAACTGGATGCTGACCATGCTAATCAGAGTGTATTTGTGCAAGAGCAGCAGCTGTCAAGGGAAGGCACTGTGATCTGTATTCCCCTACACTGGTTATAGGGACTCTCCAGTCTTGTTAAGCTTTTGCTAAATATCCAATTCTTTCAAAAAGTGAAACTCAGTCCAAAAGGCAAGTGACTGAAGTCTCCTAGCTACTGGCCCAGCTTCAGTCAGGATGAAGATCTAATGTTTTATATGCCATTCATATTTCCTATTGAAAGATTTCTTTTTTCTTGTGCAGGAGTTTGAATAAGCCCATCTGGAAGCCAGCTCTGCAGACTATTTCCAGAGCAGCAAACAATACTGGAAAAGTAAAGACTGATTCATTATTTTTTTCTTTAATCGTGTTATAGTCCTATTCCACAGAACACTGATTTATTTAATTTACATGCTAGCATATATATACCATGGAAAGAAACCAACAGGTGACACCCACTTCTGCAGAACACAACTGCAGTTCTCTAAGTATTTCCTCTAAGTATTCTTTGTAAATGAAATGAGTCAGCTAAGCAGGACAGCACTGCCCTTTTCACAGCCTGCAGGCCCCACGGCAGGGATGTGTGGCGAGTGACAGGAACTGGGTACATCTGCATGCCAGTGGCAGCAATGAAATAATTTCTTGTGCTAAGGCTGGCTGTACAAGCTGAGGTTTCCCCCCACTCTCAGAGGAGATGCTGTTTATCCTCTCCACATGCTGGGTGGAGCTGGCAGCTCCTGGCAGCTGCAGGAAGTCTCTTGCCATAATCCACCACAGATTCCACCAAGCATGAGCTCACATGGGATGCAGAGCATCTATATTAGGTTCTCAAGGAAAAAGAGCACTGGGAGGTGCCTTGCTAATGCTTTGGTTCATGGTATTTGCCACAAAATTAGGTCACCGTATGTTAGAGTGACTCTTCTGTCACTCTAAGAGCAGGTTTTGGCTTGATGACACCATGCGAGCGGCCAGACTCTTCTTGCTGTTGTAAGTAGTGGAGTTCTGATGTCTGTTGCTCACATTTACCTGTCCTGTCCAAGTCATATCTAAAATACCACTTATTCAGAGCCACCTCCTAATTAAAACCCTGGCAGGTTGCACCTAGAGTTTTCCTGTTTCAGCATATGACTTTGCTGGCTCCAGGTCTTTTGAAATTCCTGGTCGAACACAATTTAGTACCCATCTGCCAGACTGCTCTGCCCCAAAGCATAAATTACAAGCAGCTGAAGCTCATGTTAGGGATGTAAATACAACTGACTTCCAACCCATTAATTCCAAGTCATTGATCCATTAATTTCAAATCATTAATTAAATTCAGTGATGATGAGATAGTCTAAAAAAAAACCTTGAAGGATGATGTTTTTCCACACTTCAGTCAGCATGTCCACATTGCATCTTTTATGCAATACAAAACAAACACCAGGAACAACTGAATTTTATATTCTTGTGTTTGTGTCGTATTGTTCTATGTGCAATGTAAGAAAATAAGTCTAAATTAGGACAGATCTCTTGAAGGTCAAACCTGACACTGTATGTGCTAAAATCTGTCCTTCAGTGAAGTTTCATATGAATACCAGGGAAAGGAAGACATCTCAGAGCCCTCACTTGCAGAGTAATTGTTGCAAAGGATTGTTTTCACATCTTCCTTCAGTGATGCTGAGCTCCCATGTGCTGCTTCCTTTTTCTGCATGAGGATACGAAAGGCTCAATCATATCATTTGCAGTTTGCTCTGTGACTGTTGCTGGAGATGCCAGAATAGAGCAGATGTTGGCCTGCTCCAGTCACATCCTCTGAGTTCTGAATCCTGTGAGTTTCTGGGCTGACCAGAGACAAGGGGTTTTTTACAGATCTGTTTTATGGACATTTGTGGGCCATTCAGACATAACCATTATAATCTATGTATTTTTCAGCTCCACACTTTGTGTGACTTTTCTTGCAGTCAGCTGTGGAGCTCCCAGCTCCACAAATTAAAAATTTGTTTGAAATCCATTTTATAACTTCTCAGTACTAGGAAAGAGAAATAAAATTGAAGAACCTGTTCTGTACACATTGGCCAGTGGACTGGAAAGAAGGATTTTTTTTAAACTCTCTCAGGTAGAATGAAAGGCTGTAAAAGATCAGACTTCCTGGCCAAGGGAAAGAAGGATTTTTCTGCTTGCATAGTATCAGCCTTTTACCAAAATTATGGAGACAAGCAGGGACTTGCTTCCATTTTAAGTAGTACTATCAGTAGCAGCACAAAAAGGTCTGACTCGACAGAAAATTTCAAGTTGCTGCTTCCTTGGAAATCTCTTTTCTCAGAGATCTGGGGTAAAATTCTTTTCTAAGCTCTCTTGGCACCATACCAACAAAACCCTGCCAGTGTAATTGAGGGAGCCCTTAAACTGAGGGAGCCCTGACTCCTGCTTCCATCTGGACTGTGCTGCCTAGGTGTAGTCTGACCTTTTTTCACCATGCTGTGACCATCTCATGTATGTGTCAGCCTGAGGAATAATGTCCTTGAAGATTGCTTTGAAGTGAGGTGCATATTGTAGTATCAGACAGATTGATTCCTTCTTTTTTAATCCGTGCAAACCAAAACTCTCGCATCAAGCGTGCTCTCAAAAAATCTGCTCATGTTTAATCCAGTGCAATTTAGAGCCTGGCAGCCACCACCTCTGTGTCTTTTCCAACTGTGTGCTGAGCTTCCTCTGCCACCCTTAAATCAGAGGGTGATCCCTGTGGGGTCACCTCCAGCTCAGTCTGTTGAGGCCTCAGACATTTTCCCTGCAGCTGCAGAACGTGTCTGTGCTGAGCTGCACCAGGCCTTGGGGCAGAGCTTCGCAGATAATTCAGCATAACTATGCATTTTACTGAAAGATAAGGATTTTCTGGTTTAGGAAAACAAATCCATTTCTTGATGCAGGTTGCCAGTGCTTTTGCCCTTCTTATAACACCATTTCTTGAAGGCAAATCTTTTAAAAGGGACCTCTTAGTCTCTCCTGAAGATTACACTCTTGTAGGGGTCTTGCCTTGATCTGTAGATTTAATGGCTTAATAAGCATTAGACACTCCTATTATGCAGTAACAAATAGGAATACAATACTTTTATCAATATTTGGCACAATTAATTTTTTTTTATGTGAAACTAAATATTGATGCTGTCAAGTGACTGCAGCTTAAGGGCATAAATTACAAATATTCTCCTGTGAGCCTTGCTCAAATCGTGCATTCATATACAGTAACTATCTAATGTCTTTCTATTCCTGTAAGCTATATGATTTGATTGCCAGATTACATGGTTCTGTATTGTGCTTAGATGTCAGTGTTTTTATTGTTATTACCAATATTATGTTTTATTCTTACTGTAAGTGGTAACAAAAAATTAACTGCTTCCTTACACTATAAAAAGAATACAGTCCCATTTACAGAATGTCTCCAAACAGAAAATATATTTAGAAAAAAAAAACTGAATAAATAATTCACAACATGATGGGTGAGTAGGAAGAAAGGTCTTTTGATGTATTTTGCTACTCAGGACAAAACCAGATTTTTAAAATAAAGTATCTGCCTATTTTAATGGAGAACAAAAGCTCTTCTAAAGAAGAATGATTGTAATCAGTGTATTTTTACCCATTCTGCACTTTTGTAGGTTATAGGACTTGTGAAAGTAATGAACCCATCCCTTTGGTTTTCCTGATTATTGTCTTTGTTCCATCCTCCTCTTTCTTCACTAGCTTATTTCTTGGCTTATTTTCTAAACTAAATGTCAACCCACCCACCCAAAAGAAACCATATCATTTCAAGAATACCAGACTGCAGCAAATATTGACTGCAGCCTGTCAGTAATATCAACAGACAGTAAATAAATTCCTTACAGTCTTGGAATTCAAGACTCCCATCTTAAAACTGCCCATGGTTTCAGTGCATTATGCACTGGATTTCCCCAGAAAACATCCCTGGGAAAATCAGCATGTGCATTTTCCTGTTTTCTCACGAAAGCGGAGCTTCATCCCCTCGCCAGTGAACGCCGCGGCCCCTGCCGCTCAGCGGGGCGGGAGGCCGGGCCCGGGGCAGAGCTCAGCGGCACCCTCAGCTCGAGCAGAGCCCCGAGCCCCAGCTCCACTGCCTTCTGCGCGTGAAGGGGCCGCTCCTGAACTGAAACCAGGTAAAATGACGGCCAGTCAGGCTCTGGGCTGATCCAGGTGAGAGGGGCTGGCACACGGTGCAGCCGCTGGGCAGCGAGGGCGCCGGGGCGGGTGAGGCGGCCGGGGCACCGCCGCGCTCCGCACCCACACAGCCCCGCGGGGCCCGGGCCGCCCGTCCCGCACAGCACCTCCCACTCCACAGGCCGCTCCGCAGCCGCAGCGCTGCCGCCGCTCAGGGAAGGGGTGGGGCCTGGCGCTCCCCTCCTCCTCAGCGGCTGGAGGCCGGGCGCTCTCCGCCCTCCGGCGCCCCTCAGCATGGCCGGGGCAGCGCTGGGCCCGCCGGGCCCGCCGGTGAAGGTGCTGGCGGCGCAGCTGCGGCGGGCGGAGCGCGGCGCGGGCGGCTGCTGGGAGCTGCGGCGGGCGGCGGCGGGCCGGGCGCCGCTGGCCCTGCGGGCCGTGTGGATGCAGGGCACCGTGCTGGAGGTGCAGCGCGGCGCCGAAGGCGGCTCGGCCCGGCTGCAGGACGGCAGCGGCGCCTTCACCGTGCTGGGCGTGGAGCAGGTGCCGCAGGGCCGGCCGTGCCTCAGCGCAGGTACCGCGGGCCGGGTCCAGCGCACATCCCCTCCGCACGGCCCCGAACAAGGAAATTCTTCTCCTATTTCTCTTTCCTGTTTCTTGCTTGCTTTCTTTTCCTTCTCTTCCCTTCACCAGAACTGCCAGTTCAAATGGAGAAGTGTTGGTCTGCAGTGTTGCAGAAATTGCAGTAAAAAATAGGCCCATTGCTTAAAACTTCAGCCTTCTGACCTACCCTCAGGCCCTCACACAGCAGCACAAATTTGTGTTTGTTTGGCTCTTATCGTATGTGGAAATATAGTTAAATATGCCTTAGAAGTGGCTGTACAGGTAATGAAGCCTTTTTCTGAAATTCAGTTGTAAGCAATCTTCATTCCCTGAGTTTTCTTACAAGTATCACCATCTTCAATTTGCACTGTTTACTTGACTTTAAGTAATTTGGTTTATGAATTTTAATGATAATACAAAGGTTAATTAAATTTAATGCTTACTTGTTTTTTAGGGAAGTATGTAATGGTGATGGGTGTGGTGCGGTGCTGCAGTCCGGAGCCTGTTCTTCGAGCAATAAAGATGACAGATCTCTCTGAAAACCCCATCCATAAGAGTATGTGGGACCTTGAAGTGGAGGATTTGCACAGAGTCCTCCCCTAATACTTTTACTTTCTGCCTAAAAGAACTGGACATTTGTTTTCTTTTGCTTTTTGGTGCAGAACATTGGACAATTCTGTGTAACCACTCCAAAGTGAGAAGTTGGGCTCAGTTAAGTGTGGGGACCAGTGCTTATCTGATCATAATCACAGTTCACGTCTCTCTCTTTTTCTACCAACATATTTCAGAAGTGCCTATTTGATGTTCTGATTAAGATGTCCATGCTATTAAAAAGGCTGTATGTTTGTTTCTGTGTGTGTTAGCTGCTCTTTGGGGGAGCTCATGTTGAGGCAGCTGTTCTACAGCAGGGCTGAACGGGGCTCACGTTACCAGGGTGAATTCTGCACCTGGCATCAAGGCAAAATTTGTTTCAGTCCATTTAGGCTGTGCTTGGAAATAATCGTTTTCACCTGTGTTTTGTATTTCAGTAATCACCATGACTGTAAACTGCTTGTAAGACAGGTGTCTCTTGGTAACAATTAGCAGTGTCTTGGACTTAAAATACCTCTCTGGTTTCTGAAATACTGAAAGTGGTAATGACTCCTCTGTTCCAGTGAAGTTTATGAAAAGTTGTGATGCAGGATTCCTTGGAATAGGTTCTCCAGGTGCAAGATGTAAATACTTTTTACCTCCAGAAACAAGCATTCTGTCCCTAAGAGCATTTTCCTTTTTGAAAGTTGTTTTCTTCCAGTGTATTCTATTTTTAACTGTTTAAATAATTCTAAATTATATTATCTTTCCTTTTCTATAAAAAGTACAAATATTACTGCTCTTTATTTTCCATCTTGTCTAAAGAGAATTTGGGTCCTGATGAATGCATTGCAGTATCTGTGTGCAATGGCTTTGTGATTGGGGACTGTGTTGGAGTTATGTTAATTAGGAATGCATATTGGAAGAAAAGAGAATCTCTGATTGTATGCTCTACAATTTAAGTTGAGAATCAAGTGGTGGTAATTAAATTTTGTAATTGTGGGACTAGGTTTTCAAAGCATGTGGAAACTAACTAGCATCCTTTAAAGATTTCAGATATTAGCAGACTAAGGACTGGATTTCAGAGTACAATTCCAGCCTTGAGTTTGGTGTTCCAAACCAGACCATATCACAGGCAGTAAAGTCCTGTGCTCTTGAGATTCTGCTGATGAAATCCAAGACATACAAAGATAAAGACTTTTGGCAGTCTGGGTTTATTTATTGTTTGCAAGTCTGGAAAAAAATTTGCTTGTGGAGTGCTGTAGCCTTCAGAAATAATCCATGTGACCGCCATATCAGCTGGTAACAGGTTCATACTAAAAATTCTTTTCCTAGGAGTTCAAAGCAAAAGACACTTGTAGCCAAGGTGAGTGTTGTATTCTAAACAAAAGACTGCTGGAATTTGCTTTGACTCCCAGCTCAGTTGTGCTTCACCATGAGAGGCTGATGGTGCCTGTTTAAGGCTGGGCTGAAGGGCCTTGCTTCTGGATTTCCACAGTTAAGCATTGTGGGGCTCTGCTGGGTACTGGGAATTCTCCCTTTTCCTCACCTTATATCTCAAATTCTGCAGTTAAAACGCGGGTTTGTGATTTTTGTTGCTGTTGAACAGCAGAGTATGTAACTGAGAAGTTACAGGATAAGGGGATTCTTTAGCCCTGTGTTGAGGAGGAGGTCAAGGCTGAGCTCTTGTTACAGCTCTTGTTTCGGGGTTAACTTGGTGTGATATGCAGAAATTCTGTGAACTTTATAGATCATGGGGGTTCTCTATAAAGAACATGTTGGAGGTGAGTTGTAAGCACTAAAACTACACTGGGAAGCACGACTGCACCTGTGTGTGCCCTGCAAGGACAGCTGCTCTGGGCAGGTGTGTTCAAAGTGCTCTCACAGCAGGATTACAGAGGCAGAAATTCCTGTGTGTTGTGATGGGGAGATCCCTGAGATATGCAGTGCATATTATGTATTTGCCATATGACAACACAGTTTATATGTATAGTTTATATATAATTTATATTCTGCATGACCTGCATCTGAGGCATAAACAGTTTGGATTACTTCAGTCAAGGTGTTCAATAATGTGCAGCGTTGCCAGTAGTTATCTACTAACAGCTCAGTCCTGATAAAGCCAGGGCTAGTGCAGAGATAAAAGCCAGTTTTGAAATACTGAAGCTGATGGATTGATCTGATAAATGCTTCAGTCAAAGCCTTCCAAGGTGGTTCTTCTCCAGAGGTTCACATCCATGAGAAATCACAAAGGTGTCTCAGTTGGCCTGAGGGCTGTTTAGTGTGGAGCTGGCACACTGCCCTGCAGGGACACTGCTGTCCCTCCCTCCAGGTACACCTGGATGGGCTTCCCCACATCCCCCTGTCACTGGTGTTGTGTTTGCTGATAGGAGCTGCCACCTCTCTGTTAGGCAGGAGGGTGATGTGTGGGCTCCATTTTTAATTCCTCAGGTAAGACATTACCATGCAGTAAATAAGGTATACTTAAGAACAGTCTGGCTGGATGGTTTTATTGGTTCATTAAAAGGTTTGCACAGTTCAGTTGAAGAACCCCTGTCACAGCCTGTGACACTGCTGTGTTTGTGGGCAGGAATTTGGTGAACAGGTGTGACAGAGCATTTGCCTTTGCATTAACAGCAGAGTCAGGCAGGGAGCAAAGGCACAGCTGCCAGTGCAGAAACATGGAGATAAGGCTTTATTCATGACAGCTATGAATCAGTGCTAAACTCCAATTGTGAACGTGACCTGGAACACTTCATTTAAGTGTGGATTTGTTTGTTGTTGTTGTTTTGTGGGGGTTTTTTTTGTTTGGGTTGTTGTTGTTGTTGTTGGTCACCTCTGAGGGTGGCTGTTAGCCCTGCTCAGTGTGAGTGGTGTCTCATACATGCTCTGTGTGCAGGCAGCTGCCCGGGGTCAGTGGGGTGTCCAGCCCAGCCTAGGGGGTCAGTGGGGTGTCCAGCCCAGCCCAGGGGGCAGTGGGGTGTCCAGCCCAGCCCAGGGGGTCAGCAGGATTTCCACCTGGCCTGTGGCTCTAGAGCTGGAGCAGGGTTGGGTCTGGCTCCTGCTGAGCTTCAGGGCTTGAGGTGTGTCCAGGGCCTGTACAAGTTCCTGACTCTCTAAAGAGTATCTGGACAGGAACTGTGCACACAGAGAACCTAGGAACAGCTCAGAGATACCAAACAACTGGACTGAGTGAAATGGCTGCAGTTAAAAATGTTTACTGGTAGTTAAATAGCTTCTTTATTACAAGTGATAAGTTATATGCAGCTTTTAGAGGAGACCTAGTGTCTGCATCCAGTTCAGTGTTGCTGTCTGCAGTTAGCATTTAGTTAAATTCCTGTATTTCTTTATTGCTGACTGAGCTCTTCTCAGTCTTTTCCTCTACTTGCTGATATTTTTCTTTGTTTCTGAAACTGTCACTGCAGGATTTTTTTCAGAGGTGCTTGGTATGCTTAGTTGGGGAGTGAAGTGACATTCAGTGACTGGGGAGAAAATTATGTGGGTTTTTTTTATTCAGTAACTGGTATAAATATTCTGTAACTTCCAGAAATATTTCATACCATTTTGGCTTTTTACAAGGGTGCAGGTATAAAATTATTACAGAAGAAGACTTCACTTCTAGCATCTGATGTGTGTGGGAATCCTAAAACTTGCAGGATTCTTTCCTGACTAATGTAGGAATCGTGTTTTAATTTGTATCAAGCTAGAGAATAAGTGATCAGAAAGCAAGTGCAGCTGCAAGAGCATACGTGAGATAAGAGGCAGGTGCTTGCTTTTTCTGAGCCAGTCAAACCCAGCCAGTGCCAACTCTCTATAGAGGTCAGTGCAACTTTGTTGCTACGAATAATCAATAAAAATGTACTCCAACGTAAAAATAAGGCAGTCAAATGTTTATTAGCATGATGTCATAGTACAAAACACCTTTCTTTCAATGTTTGCATATTATGCAAACATTGCATTTGCAGCATTTACCTTTTACCAAGGAATAGCTGCACCATGTGGAGAAAGATGATGCAATTTTTTAATGAAGTGACCTATAATACAGAAAGGGATTCAACATCTGAGACACACAGCAGTAGCTGTAACACCCTAACGTTACTTCATGGGTAGGGTGGATACTGGTCACCTTTTCCCAGCACATCAACTGGCTGCTGACAAGGGCTTTCTAAAGACACAAAGGGAAAATGTGAAACTGGTGCACAGAAACCAAGAAGGCTGTTTCTCATTTAACAGTGTGTACATTAATAAGGGAAAAGTCAACCAGCATAAAAATGAGACAATTATTAACTGCTTTCCATTATTTCCCATCTTATTTCTCTCTTAGCCTTCTTGTGTGTTGGAACATTTCCCTGGAAACTGTCTCCAGAACCACTGAATGCTGGAGTTTCATTTCTGGAGAAAAAAGAAGTCAGCATCTCTGCTGACTGAGCTGATGATGCTGCTTTCACAAAGTAGCCCACTTGTACCAATCTGAGCCAGAAGAGAGCTTTTCTCAGCTTTTCAGTGTATTTGTGCTGTGGTTCAAAGTTTGTGGAGAGGCAGACTTTTGGAACTGAAAGGGAGAATTTTTTTAGAGTAACTGATACTTTTCTGTCTGATTTCTTTTGGTTGATATAATTTCTTGTCAATACACTGAAATAATTCCTTTTGCCCTCAGAGGTTCTGGGTGGAAAGCTTTCCTTTTATACTATATATACTTCACTATATTACCAGTTAACACTAATGCATTCACACTTCTACTGTTCTCTCCCTGTTCTTGCCTCTAGCTTGTCTGCCTAAAATAACTGTTCTGTTTTGGGTGCTGAAAGGGTTCTTCCATCTTCAGGGCTGCTATCTGCCATTCAGAACTGGCTCGAGCTGAAAGGAAGAAGAGATGAACTCCAGGTAAGTGATAAGTAAGTACAAGTCACATGTAATGCAACCTCTCATTACAGTGAAATACAAAAAATCTCTGAAGGGAAAATAGCATCAGATATATTTATGACATCAAAACACTGTGGGGAAAGTACTGCAGCATTTTAGATACGGTTTTATCTTAGATCACTAAACTGAAATAAAGATGTAAGGTTCTCTCATGTTTGATAAATTCACATTTAGGAAGAAAAGGGCAGCATTATTTCTAAAGTTTATGAGGTCTGGGTAGTTCAGCTATTCAGTGGAAGATCCTTGACAAGAATGAATTTCTAAGAAATAGTGCAGAGGTAGTTTCTGCTGACAGCCACTTTCTGTTTTGCTGTCATGACTGTTGCTGGTTATCAGTTACTGTGTGTGAGTAACCCAACCATTACAGACTCTTTCACAGTGTCAAACCTAATTCTCCCTTAGTTTGGTCTGTTCAACTTCCTTCTCTTTAGAGTCTTTACATATTTAGAGACTTAACTCATGTCTTCCCTCAACCCTTCCATTTTTTCCCCAGGATTGTTCTCAACTGGTTCACAGTTTAAGTAAAACATGATGTCCAAAACTGGATATATGAAATAAGTTAAATAGAGAAGGTATTTCTTGTCTTCAATGTGTTGATTCATGTGTACATCCCCAATGTATTTTGCTTCTTTATTAACATGTTCTAGTTAACTGAGCTTGTGGTCCACCTTCATTCCAATCCTTTTTCTCAGAAATGGGATAATGTAAACTAGCAGCACTAGCTGACTGCAATCATTCAGCTACCAAACTATTCTAAAACTTTATTTTCAACTGAATATTATGTTGACTCAGATTTAACAAAATTTGTCTCTGTATTTCATATTTATATGTTGAAGAGTTTTTGTAACTGCTGGAGCTAAAACCTCTCACTGCCTACAAGATGCTGCCCAGAAATGTCCTGATCATCCACTGCTCAGGAGCTGAGTGAACTAAACTGCTCAGGCAGATACTGACAGGCAACATGTTTCAGTGTGTGGGAGTGTGATGTGATGCACTTACAGACACAAGTGTTCTTTTTCTAGGTTTTTATTTTATGGCCAACAAACCCATTTACAAATACTACTCTCTTCCTTAATGGATAAGAAATCAGGTAATTGTAAATTTTTCAAGGCATACTACAAATGGGTTTATAGTCGCCAAATCAGTCCTTTGAGATAGCAGTGAGTTTACAAATGCAAATAAATAATGTTTCAATACATATATTAAAAACCCCACCCTCTTTTTATTACTAAGCCTTAGCAAACCATGGAGCTTTTCTGCATGATTCTGCTATTTATTTGGTGTAAATGTTTCCATTGCAGTCTTGTAAAAATACAGTGAGTTACTACTTGGGCAAGAGTATCAATTATGGAACTCCAGTTAGCAGCACAGGTGGCTCCAGTCACTTTTGGAGTACACAAATTGGCACAATAACTACAGAAGTGGGAAAGGACTGTAATTATAAAGATTTCAAGCAAGTGCTACTGCTCTCTTCAGGCTTTTCATCTTCCTTGGCTATATTCCAGGAATCCACTTAACAATGCAACCTGGATGACAGCTGCATTAAAACACAAGGATTGATAATCTGGATATTCTAGGTTGAAAAGATAGATAAATTTCATAATTAGATGTTGAAAAGTACAAAAATAAGTCCCTGAGTATTTTGTGTCTGTATATGTATTGTTGTTAATATGAATCCAAATACATTATTCAGACCAAAAAAGATGGAACCAGACATGGTATCCAAGAGGAGGAACTCCTGGGGACATTACACAGTATTCTGCAGGAATCCTTCTGCCTCTGTTACACAGCACTTTAGGACAAAATAAGAGAGGCAGTGGATGGACTCTGGTGTGCTTGTGAGTGAACAGCAGGAAGGGCAGGTAGCCAAGAGGCAAGAGGAGCATTTCTGGGAATAGGATCAGTTTTGCTCATGGCCACAGTCAGATTCATTTGTTTTATTTTCTCATGTGCTCTTGCATCACAGACATGTAAGTACTGGAGCAATGCACTCAGAATATGCAGGGTGGTAAAAGAAATGAAACTTACCACTGTGGAGGGATTTCAACAGGGACAAAATTCCGGTTGCACAAATGAACAAAAGCTGCTGCTAAGCTGCAGGCAGCCCCCAGGGCCGGGGAGTCACAGCTGTCCTGTGTACACATGGTGTAGAATGGCACGGGATCCACCTGGGCACAAAGGGAGAGGTTAGGGGGGACCTGCAGGAAAACCCAGAGCTTTGGGTTGTGTCCCCTCGCCCCTGCCTGGTTAGGACCATTTATAAACCTTTATTTCCTTCCTAACAGTGAGGAGGTTATTTCTGTTTCCAAATTCTAGACCTGTATCCTAAAGAGCGGTGCAGTCATGCCACTATTCTGTGGATGTCAAAAACCTCCATTTATATTTATGGTGATAAAAACCCCTTTTTATTCTGTCTGGATTGCTGTTTCAATTACTTCTTAAGTCTTCTGCAACTAATCTCTATTCTTGCAATGGTTATGTGACCTCATTGGAAGTATGACACATAATTAAGACAGTGCTTCTGGCTGAAATTCTACTTACAACTTTGAAGCAGTTCCTAAGAAGTGAATGTGGTTCTTCAAAGAACGCTTTACAGATGTTTTGCTTAGCTGTAATTGGACATGGCTTCTCTTTCTTCTGCACCAGACTGCACTTATTCACCTGGGAAAATAGAATTACTGAAGTTGGTGTATTTTGGGGGTTTTTTGCATACATCAAGGTCGGATGAGTTTTTCAGATTTCCAGTGTGAGCTGTTTTGAAGGATGATATGGGCAGCTCAGTACCCTGCTCTAATGTTGATTGTTCATTAATATTGAGAGGCACCTCACAGATTAGATATTGTTTCCTTTTGCCATTGATTATGTTATTCACTGAAGGATTTTGGTAAGTAGTTGCTGACATAGCAGGTAGTTGGCTAGTTCTCTTTTATATAGATCTGACAGGTCAGTTGTGCTTTTACTACATCTTTCTCATGGAGAAAAAAAAGCTCCATACCCTTGCTGGATTATTCATAGGCAAAGGTAGCTTTAAAAAGAAAGAACAACAAAACCACACCACCAAGAAGTTCTTTAAGCAAGTGTAAATTGTAGTTATTTTACTTACTAAGGAAAATGAACTGGCAGTTTACTCTGTGCTAACCCTCATCCTGCAGGAGTCAGACACTCAGTCCCTTCCTGTTGTGCAGCCTTGGCCTTGTGATGGTGGAGCTCTGCTGACGTCCTTTGCAAGGTCAGTGCATGACAAAGGCTGTGATAAAGCTCCTGGGAACAAGCTGCAGTCAGAGTTCACAGTCCAGTTTGAGCCCTTCCAATCAATAGTGCAAGTGCAGCCATTCTGCCCCTAAAGAAGGACACTCAGGGCTGCCCTGCTTCTGCATGACCCTAAGTTTCTTATGTATTGCTTTTAATTGATTCTTTTGTTCAATTTCTCTGGGGAGTTTTATATCTTTATAAGTATATTAGAAGTTAATATTTGTAGCAATAAAGAAAACTGTGCCTATGGTCAGTCACATTGGGATCCTGCCCCATTATTAACATAAACATAGGCTGCAAGCTCATTAACTGTATCTGCAACAGCAAGAAGTACAAGATACTTCAAGCAATCTCTCTTTTACAGTAAAGTACTGACATGAAAATGAGATTTCTGTTCCCAGAACTCAGACATCCTCTGTGAGACAGGATAAGTGGAAGAGTCACAAAATCATTGTGGGAATAAGATGCTGATTTCTTTTCTTTTTGGTAATAGATTCTTAAAACTAGATTCGGAAGGGATTTAGAGGATCCTGTCAATGTCACTTGAGAGAATGTTAAGGCTACTTTTCTTTGTAGGTTGTATTCAGAAATGGTTCTGTACAACTGCACGTTTGTGTATTTAGATTATTTGCAGCTGATGACAGAGTACATTAATTAAGCAGAGCTATAATGTTACTGGTATAAAATTGTTACATCATTTATTCATGGTAGTTATAGGAGTCTTTTTGTGCAAGTCAGTAACTGCCAGCAGCACCTAACCTTCCAAAAAGGTCTGAGTACTTAGTGGTGTGGGGATAGAGAACAAATTTACTTTCAAATACTTACAGATTTGTTTCTAAAGTTTTGTGTATTGATGAGATGTAAAGCATGAAGAAGAAAGAAAATTAAGAGGCTCAACATACCCTGCTAGAACTAACAGTTCTAAAGAAAACCTCAGACTGTGGCCTGAGTGATGAACACACAGATTTAGCCCAGAACTAGTAGCACCTGTCCCTGCATTCCAGGAAGAGGTGCTCTAAGGAGGAAAACATCAAAGATACTTAGCTCCAATATCAGTTTATTCTAAAATCAACAACAGCCACCTCTGTGTTTTACCTTACCACCTAGGCCAAAAATATTCCCTATTTGTAGGGAATTCTTGAGCAGTTTTTAGCAAACATGTGCAACCCTTTCCCTGGTCAGACACAGCAAAACAATGCAGTGTGCTGCTGTTCTCACTATCGAGCTTCAGTTCATCTAAGCCAACCCAGCATGTCAGACAGTGCCCTCTGTCAGCAGCCCTGCACACAGGAGCCCCTCGGCTCATTACCTGCCAGCTCTGTGTGAACTCTTTCACGCTGTCAGTGAAGGAACCATTAGGCACCATCCATTCGTTCCCAGCTTCATTATCATTGGTACCCAAAAGCCCAGCTGAAACACCTGGGAGGAAATGGAAATGGAGTAAAATAGGGATTGTCAGGAGTAGGTGCAGGAATATTACAGCAGCTGTCTCTGGGCTCTGATGATTCTGTGCAGCAGAGCTCAGCTCTGCTGTGGAAGAGGGGAAGCTGCCCAGCCTGCATTGCCATCTCGTGTCTCAGCTGCCCATGGGCTTCTGAGCACATCAGCATCAGATCCATTCTCTGCTCATCTTTGGAGGGTGACTTTTACAGTAGTGTGGGGTACATGGATGGTACATGAATGCATTCCAAGTATACAAAAAAACTCCATGAGGTTTTGGGCCTCCCTCTGTAGTTGTCTTGGGGGCCTGACAAGCTAAGCCTGCTCTAGAGCAGATTCTCAACCAGATTTTGAGGCTGGGCTGACTGCAGTACCTCTGCCTCTGACTTCTGTCTGCTTTATAGCATTGAATCAACAGTAACCCTAACTTGCTCTTCCCCCTGAAATGGTGCATTCCATGCACTATTTGGCAATTACTAGGAATGCCTAGGACCATTTCCAGGGTGTCTATAAATTAAGAGGGGGAAAAAAAAAGTGAAAGCACAGATGCTGGTACTACTACCAGTAATACAGATAATTCAGAGAGATAGCAAAAATGACTAACAGCTGACAACAGCTGTATGACTGATACTCACCATGGTGCCACCCAGCCAGCGTGACAGTACAGAGATCATACTGAAAGTCACAAGAGACAGAAACTCCTTTCTGATCAGATACTTCTATTTTGTTGGTGCCTTGCCTTGAATTCATGGTACTGTTTTCAAGGGATTGATCCAGCACTTGGCAGTTCTCTTCCGTAAAGGAGAAGTTATACATCTTAGAGATCTGTTTTAAAATGAAAATGCAGTTTCAAACCTGTCATAGTGAAAGTTCAGTCACAGGCAAGCACAATGGATTTGCAGGTGCAATGAGGCCAACTTAGCCCAGAATTAAGGGAATAAGAACAGGGTTGTGTTAAACTTCTGAAAGAGCAAAAAGCACAAAGTCTCCCTCTTCAGTGCCATTCCCTTAGACCATGTCTGAGGAAAGTTGAAAAGTTTGTCATATACAGAGGGCAAAGAGGCAGCCCTTGAGTTAAACTGGTTTTGTTTTGGAGAGGTATTTTCTTTTTAAGAAGCTGTCACTTTAAAGCCATTGCCTGAGAGTGCTTCTGATCCATGTTTTCAGCATTTATATTTTAAAAACATTTTTTGTCAGTTGAAGAAAATTTTTGCCAAAAATAAAAAATGTTTGATTTGATCTTCCTACCTTCAGTCGTGGGTAGATAGTGATCACAGTCTGATTCATCTCCACATACAGTGATCTTGAGTTCCTAGTTTCCTCGTTTAGTATTACAGTGAAAGCACTGTGAACAAAATCCTTGGCCAGAAGTACGCTGCACTTTGATGCCAAATCATACATTCTTCCATCAAAAGTCACAAGATGTTTGGTCCCCACTAACATAGCATGATCTGGATAATGGTATTTCAGAAGAAACATCAGTGAGTTTTCCACAGAGCAGTAAATGCTGCACGTACTGCAACACACGCCACTTCGTGCTGTCATACTCTTAAAATAACTTCTCAACTTATTATTACAGTGGCATTACTACACTTACATTTTAATTAGTTACAATGTAGTTGCTCTACAATAAAACTTTTCTCAGAAATAAAACAATTTAATGATTTATTTTTTGTTATAGATTTACCTGAGTGCCATACAACTTTGTTAAACTTGCGCTGGGATTCTGTGGGAACTCTTTCACTACTTGACAAATCATATTTATAAACACACAAATTATACATTCTTATGCAGAAAACACAAGAATATTAATTCTCAAAAGTTGTCTCCAAAAATGACCTTCCAAATCAGTGCATCAAACAGCTGCAATCCAGGAAACCCTGCTGATAGATGACTCAGATTATTGGGTCACTAGCAGCTACTTTCACAGCCCTCTGTTGGGTCTCTCTGTACTGGGAGGAAACCATTAAAAAGGGTTTTCTGGAAAGCCATTCTCTTTAAGAGACAGTTGGGACTGTTAGTGCATTCCTTTAGCATTTAGCAATACTTTTACAGGCAGTGCTGTTGATGAAGTTTTGGTAGGGCTGAGCTTGCTCATCCTAGAGGCAGCAAAGTCACCAGTTTCCAAGGCTCTGTGCCAGGACAGAGAGCCAGCAGGTGAGACTGGCAGTGAACCACAGTATCAACTCACAAGAGCACATGGATAAGGCAGATAAATACCACCTGCTGCTTCTAGTCTCAAGAGTAGGAAATGTAAAGAGTTACATAATTTGCATTAATATTAATTACAGCAGTGTTACTGCTTGCCAGCTTTGCTCAGAGTGTTGATCTTGTACATACCATCACTGTCTTAACAAGAAAGACTATATGTAAGTTGCTAAGAAAATTATTCAATAGTGACCATCTCTATGTGAACTCCTATTCCAGATACAATTTTTAAAATACAGTACTAGGTGGAAATAGACTCAGGTACCAACCAAAGCAGCACTTTGAAAGGGCTTACATTCAAAGGGGCTCTCCATCATCCTCCGTTTGATTCTGTAGTACTCTGCAAGTATGTTGAGATTGTAGAGGTCTTGCAGAGGCCTCATTAGTTTTTCTCCAATGAGGTAAGTGGTGACATTTGCCAGCTGCAGGGACAGGTCTGCTGTAGGTAGCACTGGCAGCTTTCCTGCCACTGAACAGTTCCTGTAGAATACAAAGAGAACACCCCTTATCTGCTGAACTGATGAAATGCTGGTGTTTTATTAATAGAAATGTTGAAGTGAAATATTCTTAAGAACTGCAGTCTGGTTAGAACAGCAAAACACAACCCTACTCTGGCCAACAGCTGCACTTCCCCAGGTCACCTCAGGCCACTTATCAGTTCCTGATGCCCTGTTTGCTGCCCAGTAGCTCCTTTCAAGCACAGTGGGTCTGGCAGCCAACAGAAATAAACATTAGGATATGATGTGACCAAAGCAAAGAGTGGTTGGGTGGCTGTCCAGAACCCTCAGCTGCACACTGACAGGAAGAGTAACTATGCACATATCCTTTTAAAACACTGCCCAGAGCAAAACCTTTCATTTTGCAAAAACACCAGTTACCTGGGTGAAAAACTGTACAGGTTCAGCAAGGGCTTCCTGATCTTGCTCACAGCTCTGGAAAACGTGGCCTCTGCCCACCTGAGCACCTGCTGGGTAGCCTGTTGGAGAGTCACCGATTATAAAAGCAATTTCAGTATGACTTCAGGGCAGGGTCAGTACTTGCAAATGAATTTTAGATCAAGAAATGCAAAATACCACTTCATTGTCTCTTGTATTTGTCTCCTGTCTGACAGCATCTTGTCATGTAGAGGTCAATAATATCCAGAGTATAGACTCTAGTCAACAACATCAATGGACAGAAATATATTCCTCCTAGATAACAAAGTGTAGCAATGCTTCACTAAGTTAATGTGCCTCAGTAGCTTAGAAAGGACTGGTATCTTTAATAATATAAGTTAGCCTTGTGATATAGCTTTTATGCTTTTCATTTCAACTAGAAGAACCCAGATTTACTTGTACACTGTTTATTGGAATCAAAATTTCTCCTCTCTATGCAAGAAAAGTAAAAGCTACGTGAATGACAGATTACTGCTGCTGTGATTTCAACCAGAACTAGTAAAACAACCTCTCCTGTAGCTGGAAAAGTACTCCTTCAAAGCAGGACAAATGCTGCAAGAACAGTAAATCAGCTGTGCACAATATGGAAAGACATTATATGGAATATAATTATTATGGAAATTATTATTACATGGAAAGACAACTGCACTATTTCCATAAACAAAAATGTTAACTATTTTTGTGTATCCATAGTTCAAAGCTGAGACTTATATTTGTAGGCCTTGAATTAGAAATGGAGAACAGAGTTCTACCAACCATATCCAAGCCTGCTTTTGCAATCTTTAATGCCATCTGAATTGGTTTCATTAGCCACACATCTTTTACAATCTTGGGTAAGAAAGCCAGGATTTTCTTCATGTGCTCTTCTGTCTTCTCTTTCCAGACTTCATCCAGTGGCTTCAAGGTTACATCGTAGTAGGCATCTTTCAAAGTTGCTAATGGCTCTGAAGCAAACACATTAATGAGACAAAACTTAGCTGGTTTGGTACAAAGTGGCTGTTTGCTTGTTTGTTTCCACCCAACTTCCAGAATAAGTGAAGGGGGAGCACAGGAAAGTAGAAGCAGCTGTGTTTCCATGGCAGTCAGGCACATTGCACAGCTGTGAACTGAAAGAGCCATTTAACTCTGACCCTGACCCTTATAAATACACTGCTGCTGTCCAAAAGCAGTGCGAGGATGCTCTGCAATGCATCCTCGTCAGAGCTGTACTGCACAGACTGCTCTTGCTGAGCAACAGGACAGTTTGGTCACAACTGATTTCAAGCATGGTACGTCAACCACATTCAGCTTTTGAGAGGGAATAGCCTAGAGCTATGTGGCCCCAAGTGAGGTTTTACCCTTGTGAGAACCTTCAGTTCTCCCAGCTAATTCCAGCTGACCACATTTCTCAAAGGTTTCAGTATGGGCCACAGTCCAGCTGAACAGTGAATTAGTGGCTACTGGATAGGCTTGGAAAAAAAACAGATCAAGTGAAATCCAATTAGAACAAGCATTAAAACTCAAGGAAGGATATGAACAGCCCTTTGGGAGGAAAGGCTTGCCAGGGAACTGTTAGCAGAAATACTTCAGCTTAGGAATTAAGAACTCTCTTCTCATCCAATTGAACCCGGCCTCCTGCGACCCAGAAAGAGCCTCACCACTGATTTCATTAGAAAGGTGCTCACACAGAGCCTTCTCAGAGCTTATTGCATCAAGGCTCCCACTCTGTACACTAAGAGCCAAGGTCAGCACTTATTGCTAGATCAAAATAGAAACCTTTGTGCTGTTCAGTATGTTTTATAGTTTACAGTGAAGTTTGGTTTGCCCTGCACTGACGTTGTCCCTCTTCTTGCTTTGCACCGTTTTGCTTACTTTGTAATTCATTCTGCATTTGCTGGACAACATCTTGAATTTTCTCCAGGTAAAGTGGGATCCTGGTTCTCAGAATGTGCCCAATTCCACTTTGCTTCCACACCTGGGTGACAGCTGTAGCCCCACTGTGAAGGAATTCTGCTGCCCTTTGCAAGGCCATTGAAGGCCAGCCAGCTGCTTCAGACAGGAAACCAACATGCTGCACCTACAGTGGGTCCAAAAAAGAAGCAATTTAAAAACACAGTGATCTCAAGCAAAGCTTTGACTTCATTGCCAGGCAATTCTGACTCGCAGCATTAAACATGCTTTTTGTCTCTGTACACAGGTCTGCACGGGAGTAATCACTGAAACGTTTGAGCAAAACAAAACAGCTGCAGGCAATATAATGATGTTTAACTTACACTGCATGAACACTTCATGGTGTTTTCACAGATCATGTGCAGTTACTTACTGATCTCCTGAATCTCCACAGGTATCCATCAAACTTCTTTATCTTCTCAGTCAGTGTGGCTTTCAAAAGGCTCCCAATTTCATTAAGCTTGTTCTGTGAGAAGATTGTTAAAACCCCAAATTCATTACTTAAAATTGCTTGGATCCAAATCATTCAAAGTTTGTACTAGTTTAAAGGCCAGCAAACATTCACAGTGGCCTCACGTTTCTTAGGGGAAACTACTTCTGCATTGTTCAATGTAGACAAGGGAACACAAAAGACAAACAGTAAAAAGCAAAAAGCCTTCCCCAAGCAGAGAGTATGTGAAACCCTACTAAAAGTGAAAGTACATTCAGGATTCTAATAATTGCTTTTGTAACCAACAGGCTAAGCAGTTACTGCTGCTCTCACTTTATTTACTCACCCTCCTCAGAGGATCCACCCTTTAGAAGAGGGTCCTGTATTTTCTTTCTCTAGGCATGGCTGAATTTCTTAGTTCTCACCGTAGTAACTTCTCACATCAACGTGAAAATAATTACAACATTGCACAGTTTTGCCTGGTTACTCACCAAACTCGCCTGCATGGAAGGTGCTCCATCAAAATAACAAATAATATTCTGGGAAAATCACACTGCAGTTAACAGGCACTCAAGGGTCTCACCTCAGCCTTAAGAACTGGATCCCCACATCCATGGGCCAGAAAACTCAAGCTTCCATTAGCAGCTGCTAGAGTTACTTGTCCCACGTTTTCCTGCCTTTCACCATTGATGCTGAGATAGGTGTTAATGGCAGCCATCCGCTTCCCATCGGAACAAGCACTGACTTCCATTCCTTCTTCCAAATCCCCTTAAAGAATGAAAAAAGAGCCTTCATTTCCAGGAACAACATTGACAGACATTGTTTCAAAGCCAGCTTTTAATTACTTAGGTGATTAATCAGAGCTTGAGTGTGTTAGGTGGGGAGGAAAAAACTAAAACAAAACAGAAGAGATAAACAAGAGACAATTAGATCAGTGTCAGGATTTGATCTCTTCTGTGTGGCTTGTTAATGAATTACATAGACAGATTTGCTACTGCAAAGGAAGCACTGGATTAATGTAAATCTAAATCTCTCAGTCATACTGATTTACAAGGTATTTTTTTCTACTTTAGTCCTCACTGTCCCTTGTTGCAGATGTTTCAAAACTGCTCAGCCCTTAAATGAAAGCCTGTCAGTTCCACCCACCACACTCACAAGTCCTTTCTACAGAAGCACTGATGAGGATAAACAAGTGGTTGGCAAGGTGCACGTAGAATCTGAGTTGAGAGAGATAAATTGAGTCATTTCTACAAACTTCAGACTTCAGTGATTCACAAACTAATGGTCCTAATCTCAGAAACATCATAGCACATGCAGGTGAGGACATGAACTTGAGAGAAACTCTCATGCAGAAGTGTGGAATAGCAAATCCATAAGTGAAGCAAGGGCTGGGATTGTCAGCAACAGGAGTTTGAGACAACTGGGATACCACCAAATCTATTTGGTCTGCACCCAGCTCTAACTGTAGCTGAAATGTGGGTGAGCCGACCTCTTGCAGCTCATTTCACCTCGATTTACTCTTCTAGAATTTAGGCATAACTTGAAACAACGGCCTTTTTTCCCCTCTCTGTTGTCAGTCAGAGCTGACTGCTGTGAGACAATCCCCTGCAGGCAGTGGCTGCACACATCCCACTTCACACATCCCAGTTCATACAGCTGTTCCAGCATGTGGTACAGTCAGTCTCTGGAGGTGCCTCTCTCATTTCCTTTATTGAATTTGGAATACGATTATTATTTTAAACAAGGCACAAAACTTTAAGATGGTTAAATCAAGAGGAAATCTTTTGTTACCATCTATTGTAATCATACAAAAATGTGTCCCAAACTGAGCTTTGTAACAAATTTTAAACTTAAGGTTTTCTTCATCTGAAAGACCATAGTTTGAATGAAACAAGCTAGCTCAGTGCTAGACACACGACTTTCTTCCTGTCTCTGCCTAGCAATGACACTGGGAGCTGCAGAATAGCTCCAGTTGGAAAGGACCCATCAGGATCATCAAGTCCAGCTCTCTGACCTAAAATGAAGACCTATGGCTGAGAGCATGGTCAGTGAGATACATACCTTGCAGATACCCCATGTAGTACTGAAAACACTCCTTTCCTTTTGAGGCAGCTACTTTTACTTTCTCTTTCTGGTCAATAATCCCCTCCACCAGGATTTGGCTCTGAACAGATGAGGAAGCAGCAGTTCCTGTCAGGCCTAGCCAAATATCTTCAAAGGCTCTTAACTGCAGCCATAAAGGAAAAACATTTATTCAAAGCCACCACACAGAATTAATGATCATTCAGAGATGGTGCTCAAATATCAGTGCTTCCCACAAAAGGATAAGTGGTGAGGGAAATGTTTCCCAATGCTTGTGCACTATGCAGGAGTTACACTAAGAGAGGCACAAGCATCAGAGTGATTGGCCCAGGAGCTGAAAGATTGGATAGTACGAGACTTGTGGACAAAATTTTAATGGAAGCAATGAAAGAAATAATGTCCCAGTCAGTTCTCTGTGAAGCTGCTGATTTGTGCCATTTATTCCAAAACACAGAATGAAGCAAGCTCATGCAGAGCCGCTGATACTCATTTCATCTCCCTCTTCTCTAAAGAGAGAGGAATGGAAAAATAATTTAGTATTTCTTACTGATGAAATCATCATCATAACTTTGTTAAGGAATTATCTGTTGTCTCAGTTAGTACCTGACCCACATTCCTACTAATGAAGAGTTTGGATGCTGCCAACCCTGTTAGTTTTTTGCCTCACTCTGTTGTCTCCATCTGCCTCTCCACCATTTTAATTTCACAGGAAATTAATAGCAAATGCAAAACAGGGGAGAGGGGAGATAAAAACTAAGAGATTTGTCTCAGAATGAGCATCATATGAGCAGGTTTATGCCTTTTTTTTTTTCCCCCGCAGTTCTTGTTTCCCTCTTTCTTCTGACGAGGTGAAAACCCAATACCTCACACAACAGAGCAGTAATGCTGAAGGGAAGTTAGAACAGCACACAGCCTCTTAAAATTGATGCACTCCACTAGAAATATGCTTTATTTGTGACAGCTCTGCAGAGAGCTGATGTTGGTGCCTTCCTTTGTCTGTCAGTCACACCACATGGACGCTGCCTAACTGCTCCTTTTGAGACAGCACTACAGGAACCAGGAGTGTTTCATGTTGCCTGCTGTTTTACAGTCATTGCCGGCACCTTTGGGATCCCTTTGGAAAATAGAGGCAGCAGGCCTTTGAAAACCAAACCCCAGTGCCAGTAAAATAAAATAGAAGCTCACTTCAATTTCCAGAGAATAGTTCTTCACATCTGCAGTGCTCTGATTCTTTATGGATATTCCAATCAATCCCTCATCTCTCCCATGATCAGCAAGGTGGAATCTGCCCTCTGACTGCAAAATGATGTCATCTTTGTTGAGCTGGTGCTTTCCAGATAAAACAATGACCTAAGTATGCACAAAAAAGGTGTTAAAGCTTCCAAATTATTTCAAACAAATGGGCTCTGCTTTGAGTAGCAAGAAGTTGTACAGTGGCAGCATTCTCCTGAAATTACACCCCTAACAGAACTTGTAGTTTCAGAAACCAGCACATCTCCTGCTCCTCACAGCACTGTCTCCATTACATCTTCAGTTTCTGTGCTCTAACAAAGCACATTCCGTGATTACACCCTAAGAGCAGAGGAACAGCTGCAAAGAACTATATTTTGTTAAAATGTCCAATGTTTTTTACTCCTACACTTCTCAGCTACTCTAGCCAGACATTTTGATAAAGTTGGGGATACATGGGAGGTGAGGTGAATTCTGTCCTGGTTTCGAATGGGATAGAGTTAATTTCTTCTCAATAGCTGGTACAGTTTGGGATTTGGAATGGGAATGGGTTTGGTTGCACACTGATGTTTTGGTTTTGCTCAGTTGATGAGCAATTGTTTGTGCATCACTTCATTTAGCTTTTTTTCCTTTTCACTAGTAGTAACTATTGTTGTATTTTACTTTGTTTTCAATTATTAAACTGTTCTTATCTCAACACACAAGTTTTACTTCTGATTGTCCTCCCCATTCCACAGGGAGAGGGTAGGGAGGGGAGGCGTTGAATGAGTGGCTGTGGTGCTTAATTTCCACCTGGGCTTAAACCATGATACCTTTGAAGAGAATGATCCAAAAATACAGAGGTACCTGCTTTTGGAGTGACATGCATATACATCCTTTGCATTATAAACAGGTTCAATCACACCTTGGTCTGGGAAAAAGGTTTCCTATTGCTAACAGAGTGTGATCTGCTCTGGCACTAAATAAGGGAAACCAAGATGTGTTTCAGCCACTGGGAACTGGAGAGAGACATTTATTGCAGGTTCCAAGTTCTGTGTGAGTGTCTATAAGCAATTCTGAGGACCAGCATGCACCTAAGGAAGATCCTGGGTGGGCCTTCAGTTTATGTGTGTAATAGAAAAATAAGGTTACAGTTCAAAAATCCATCACTACCAGCAGAGAAATCATAAAAACAAGCAAACTTTTACCCACAGGGGAAGGAAAGCACTTTTACTCCTCCCTAGTCTCCTTTTTGATCACTTATGAGCCTGTTTTGATATTCTCCAGAAACATAAAATTAAGATACCTCTGAAAGAGGAACAGAAAAGAAAGAACATGGAGGAAGTGAGAATGTTTACAACCATCAAATGACACTGTCCATTTATTTAAGCTAGAGAAGTATGGTAAGTCCTCTGAAGAATTGCAGCTGAGGAAAACTAAGCCTTCAAATAAGTAATTACATTTAAACTGAACTAGGTTCAGTGTGTTTATGTCAGACTTACATTGGGAAGGTCACAGAACTCAAAGCTTGTATAGTAATCCAGGCAAGAGTAGTAGTTTGTTTCTATTTTACCCAGAATCTTCTGTTTGGCACATGGGGTCAGGAAAATATTTTCCAGAACAGCTTCTAACTGAAACTTATCAGGATACAACAGTTGATTTCTCTGCAAGTGAACCAAGAAAACAAAGTTAAAAGATGACAGCAAGATCTTAGACACTCCTTGAAGTCCACTCATCCCATCCCTGGGCTGACTTTTGTTATTCCAGTAGCTTTTTAATGTAAAACTTCCAAAACATAACATTTCCATTTGGCAATGTTTTGGCTTATCAGCCTTGTTACCAGTCCCCATCCTACAAGTTTTGCAAATTTAGGGCACAGGTGAGGCCTCTAGTTTGTAAGAACCCTTTCTTTCTTAACTATGCTCCATTTAGCTTTCTTCCTGTGTAGAGAAAAATGTAAAAGGTAAAGTGAAATAATGATATTTCACAAAAAATAGTGCTCTATAGAGGCTTTCTTAAAATCCACTCAACATTACATCTAAAATCAAAATAATTCCTCATCTATTGAGAACAGCTTCCATAAAAATGGTGAGTCAACAGATACAACTGCCTTCTCTTACCTCATACGTGAAGTTGTGTTTGAATTTTTTGTCATCCCAGTTCAGATCTAGGTACTCATTAAACAGTGTTGGTCTTTGCTCTAGAGACCCACATGCATGCAGCTGTTCCATGCTTAATATTCTCTGAAGCTGGAGAAGTGGAAAAAATTGACACACACAAGTAATTTTTTCAAAAGTATTCAGTATATCCTTGGGCAGTTTCCTGGGCAAAACCACACCCTGTGAGAAGCCCTGGGTGCTCCATACCCATGGGACCTAAAGGGCTGACAGCTCTGCCCTCAGGGAAAGCTGCAGCCCAGGCACAGCCGTGTCTGGCAACAGGAAATGGAATTTTTCACAGCATTTATTTTTTTTCCTCTGAGATGCAAAAAGATTGACTTCAAGGCTTTCATATGGTAAAAAGTACAGGAAAAAAAAAATCATTCTGTGAGGATCAAACACAGAAATTCAGCTACACTCATCCCTTCCAAGGGATGTACGACTCATACCTGGCCTGCAGAGAGTGTCACACAGCCACCCCAGGCACTGATGTCTGTCTTGGATTTATCCTCCAGCCCCAGCCAGAGGTGAGCAGGCTGCCCAGCATTCCCTGAGACCTGCAGCTGAAAGCAGAGAAGGATTTGTCCAGCAGCAAGACTAGAACCAGCAGAAGGATCCCCATCCAGTGGAGGAAAACAGAGCCACTGTGAAAGCTGCCACAGAACCATGTTCAAACTGTGTGGAACTCAGGGGTCTGGAAGCTCCAGGCCTGAGACAAACCCAGGGAAGCTGCACTTCTACAACCAAGGCCATGGAAGGCTTTTGTCACCCTCTATGGAAGTTGCCTGGGGTCTGTCATGCAAAGCAACCAATGGCACTACTGCAATAATGACCCTACAAGAGAATTTATTCCTCTGAATGTGATTCTGGAAGCATACTGAGTGTTGTGCAAACCCCCCTGAGCACCAAAGGGCTTCAGACAAGCAAACACTGCACAGCTGGCACAGCTTATTGCTGAAAGGCTTCAGCCTCAGTAGCTGCAGTGTCCTGACCCACACAGTGCACTGTCAGACAGAAATTGTACTGTAGTATTTCATCTGGAAGGATGATTTGTGGAGTTCCTCCTCCTCTTTTTCCCTTGCTTTGCAAGTGCATTTCAAAATTATCGTTTAAAGCCTTTCTAGTCTTGCACATTTTCGTATTTGTATTGCAATTTCCTATATAGTCTAAAAATTTACATCTTCACAGGGGTATCAAAGGGTTTCTGGTTTGGTTTTATTGTGGGGTTTTTGTTTTTTGTGGTTTTTGTTTGTTTGTTTTGTTTTTCTTGTATGTGCAAACTGGGAGTTTGTTCATTGCTTTATGGACAAAATTTGCCTCATATTCATTGCTTGACAGATTCCTGGGCACTTCTGTGTTCCTCCTATCCAAAATGGGTCAATACTAAAAGTGTAAGACTGATTGCTAGGAAACAGTGCTGGTGGTTTGGACACAAGGAGATAACAGCACTTAGTGCTCTTTACATTTTTCAGGATGATTTCTGGTTCTGCAATTCTCAGGGCTGAAAGGCACACTCACAGTAAATGCAGAGTCACAGCTGTGTGTTTTGCAGCCCAGCCTCATGATCTCACCTGCTGGTTGTACTTCCTGCCCCTTCTTTCTGCCAGGGAATGCACCTCCAGTTGCTTCAGAGTGTAATTAAATGGGTGGGCAACAGTGGCTCTGTAGCTTGTCCGGTGTCTTCCAGTCTTCAGAGAAGATGACACTGATATCTGATCATATCAACAGATGGAAAAGGAACTTGTGAAATAAAACACCTCTCACATACTGACCTCATGCACCCAGTAAGATTTCCCTGTACCTTGTCCTCAGATGAATTACGTGCACAATAAAGTCCTTTCTGAAGAAGTGAGGCAAATTAATGGTAAAATTAGGACAATTTTTGCTGCTTGAATTCCCTGCACAGCACAGTTCAAAGCAGAACTACTGTCTGTATTTTACTAAAATAATGAGCAATGCTTAAGTTTGTTGAAGCTTAATTTTGATCTCATCTTTAGGCACTGCAGGCTGCACTGCCACAGAATCATTGGACACAGCTTACAAAGTTAAAGCACAAGAAAAAGCATTTGCTTCATCAGGAACTAAATTCTGCTATGTTATTGAGAGCAAAATGTTTTTGTGGTAACTTAGTGGTGGGATTTTAATAATTGTGGTAATTTAAGAAGTAGTAAAAAAATTTATTCTATACAACTGCTAAAGTAAATTTTAGAATTTTAACACTTTTTAAATAAATAAAAGAATTATGTGCTCTTTGCAGGCACATTTATGTTTATGTGTGGTAGCATACTTTATACGTTGTCTTCTATCTTTCCATTATTCAGAGAATAATGTAATACTCAGCCAAGGTGCTGCATTTCAGATGCACATGTAAAGACAGCACAGTTAGCAGCAAGTCAGGAAAGTGTCCCCACTGTAATATACGATTTGGAATAATTCGTGCTTGTGTAAAATACACATGAAGTAAGTTATGCTTGTAGGAAAAATTCTTAAAGTTTTAAACCCATAAGCCGGAGCCTGGGAGAGATTGCTTCACAAATTGCGAAACCACAGAGGCAGCGGAGAGAAAGACCTAATTAACAAATGAATCACGTGGCTCCTGCCGAGATGGGCCCTTTCCCGGGACAGTCCAGGAAACACCCAAGTGATGAATACTCGATAAATATCTACATCGAGATAGCCAGAGTCGTCAGGAGCGTGCATCCCAACACCAGGTTCCCATAACTCTACTGATCGCTTCCCAGAAACGTTTTGTCCAGCCCAGCACAGAGAAAGGAGACTACATGAATATGTGCAGCCATGAAAAGAATAGGGGAAACTCTGCCCCAGGTGA
The DNA here is from genome assembly GCF_036417665.1 of Passer domesticus. NCBI lineage: Eukaryota > Metazoa > Chordata > Aves > Passeriformes > Passeridae > Passer > Passer domesticus. The sequence continues at coordinate 6,943,795 of NC_087488.1, forward strand.
AAAAAACTGTATAAAAACTACCCGGACAGGGACAACCTTTGTGAACAGAGGGGATCCGGAGCGGTGCAGTTCGGATCAGTTCACCCAGCGCCGATCCTGGGCTCGACGCTGTCCCTTTGATTGTGGCCATCGGAGACCGAATCCCGGTCGTGAAATAAAACCTATTTTATTAATTATTATTTAGCTTTATCGTTTATTACCTATAACACCACTTAACCACATCTGGAAATCAACCTACCCTATGTTCTCCAAGTTCTGTCTTTTCCACTTTTTATAGTTTTAAAAAATAGAGATGACCTTATGAAAACAGAAACTTGTTTCAACTGTTCCACATTTGTCAGTCTTGCTAATAAGGAGGAGAGTGAAAGAATGAAATACAAAAGAGCTTTGACTGAATCAGTAAAGCTGAAAATGCTAAGCAAGGTATGTATCCTCTTCTTGTGGGTAAATCCAGTATTAGACCCATGCAACGAGTTCTTCATCCTTCTCAATCTCAACTAATGCTCACACTCACTCACTTGCCTTTGATTTTACTTCTTTGTCCATAAGCTGCTTTAAGCATGACATTTGTGCTATTCTTCCCACCTGCTCTCAGAGGCCTTTATCCAGTGCTTTGAAGCTTATGCATTTTGGTACCTTTGGTTAAGCAACAAGGTGTGGGGTTACTGCAAACAAAAAAATACTATGGCCTGAAAATAATTTCTACAAGAATATCAGCTACTCAGCTTTCACAGTCAGAACTTTTTATACATCCAAGAAGGGGGGTAGTTTGCCTTATACTTGAATTGCCTGGCTTGTTTAGTGCCTTTTTTAATTAAAAAACCAAAACCCTCTTACTCTCCTAATACTCTCCTGACATTTAGTTGCTCTGGGCCACTGTACCTTGTCCTTCTCATTCCAAATGACAGTAAGAACATCCTGGTGACTGCGTGCTGAATGTTTCACATATAAGTTGGCCCAGGCATGCCGTGGAAAAGGGATGGAGAGAGGATGGAGCAGTTCCACTACAAGAAAAACAAACAAGTTAAGATTTCCCACCAGGAATCAAGACCCTTCCCAGGACATTTTTCCCACAGGCAGCAGGACACCTCCTGGTTCCCAGGGAAATGTGGTCTCTGCTCACACACACCCCACACAGCAGCCACAAGGAATTCAGTGTGCTGATGTCTGCTCAACATGAGGAAATGTGAGAACAGGAACCCTCTCTCTATTTACCAGCAGAACAGTAGTTACCTGCAGTAACCAAAAGATTGACAGCTAAACCCAGAGCAACTTCAGCAACAACAACAACCAGGGAAATAATCTGTGTGAAACTGAGATGGCCTTACACTGGAAGAGGAACAGCTTACAACACTCAAACAGGTAAGTGCAGTTATCTTCTCTATTTTCAGATCATATAGTCTCAACACAAGGGTTTAACACCTCAAGGTAGCAGCCAGTGTGACCAGTGCTCCTTTCAGCACCCAGTACATAAGTTTTATGTTCCATAGTCACAAAGCAGAAAGAATTCTGAGGTGGATGTTTCTAACAGCCAGACCTACAATGAATTTAAAGCAAATAAGACCTTAAAAGCCCTAAATTGAAACCAGGATTGAAACCCTTTGGACATGCATTTTGAAATAAGACTTATGTAGTTTTTTTAATAGTCTGCTTTGAACACTTGTGAAAGACTTGAGAAACCTACCCTGAATGCCATGGCCTCCAGGCAGCTTTGGAAAGGGTCCAGTGTAAGTGCCTGTTAGCCTTATCTCTTTGCTATCCCACAGGGCAATGTGCCTCAGCAGATGAGTTCTGTTGCCTTTTTGGTAAATTGTCATAAACACAAGTTGCCTTGGAAGAATTTTTACCTAAAAATAAAAGAGGGCAAACATTAAACCCCATGTTCTTGGAGAAGGTAAAACCTGAGTGTAATTTTGGTACCCCAAAGTCCTGTGGGGTCTGTAGGAATGTGTTTTTAAAGGTCTAGTGCAATGATACTCTAAGCCCACTGTTCTCATACAAGCAACTATTCATTTCTACTTGTCTTCATTTCTACAGAAAGTTGTCGTTGCAAATAATGGAACATACATAAACAACCGAGTATTCCCTTTACAACAGTCTTTGATTATTTTACAATTTGATTTTATCTCACAGAATAAACCTTACAACATCAAGAGTCCCATTATTACAGAATAAATCCAGTAGATAGCACAAACAACAATAGGTATCTGGGATGTCTTTTCTTATTTAGAAAAAGAAATGTGTGGTACCTGCATTATAAAAACTGGTTCAGTTTGTAGCACATTATTTTTCTTATTTCCTGTAAATCCTATATGAGTGCTCCATCTATGGGAGCAAACAAATATAAACTCAAACTAGTCCACAGTCTAAAGTTTGCTCATGCTACTGGAGAAATCAAGGGCAGCAACCTCAGACAGCAGGAGCTGCATTTGGCCTTCACTGCTTGGCAGCCACCCCCTGTCACAGCCTGCCTTTGCTGTCAGTGGATGGTACCAACCTGGGCCATGGTCTGTGCCACTTCAATGGCATTAGTGTAGCTGCTTCCCGTCAAAGTTAGCTTTGCTGAAACGTTGAAATCCCTTTTTTCCATCCTGAGGTAGAGCTTGGCTTTTGCTTCACTCATATCATAATTTACCTTTTCAAGTTCCCATTAAATTTAAAAAAAAAAGGAAAATACTGAGATTGTTAGCATTTTAAAAACAGGAACATCCTCAACGATAACAAAAATGTTAGAGATACTAGAACTAGAACTAAAGTAGCTTGACTCCTAATATATTAGACAGGTCTACTTTGCAGTGATGGATACAATGGATTTTTGTAGATAGTTACCTTAGAAGACAGTTGTGCTGCACAGGGGAAGTACTGTAGAAAGAAGGGATGAGTCTGGAGTGCTTTTATATTCAACTCTTCACTAAAGGGAAGAAATGTTCTCTTGTTCAACAATATTTTACAAAGTCCACTCTTGTTGGCAGCACAAGTTCATCTGAGTTAGCTCTAAGTCTGCCACAGCTTTTAGAGTTAAAATGGCAGCACCTGCCACTGAACACTTACCCAGCTCCCAGTTTTTGATACATTCACACAAAATGACCTCAATAAAAAATCTGTGTATGCATCCCAGGGACAGAATGTAGCCCATTGGACCAGAAATCATTTTGCCATAGCAAATGCATCCACTTTTTAAAAATGAGAAAGGTATTTTGGACTCTGACTTTGCAAGCATGGTCATGGTTTATAAACTTAGAATTTACAATGACTAGAGATTTTAACAGAACTCACAAGACTTTTCAGTGCAAAGGTCTTTTGCTAGAAACTTAAGAAATATCTGACATACCCCAAGGCTAAAAATATCACACCTCTAAACACCCTTAAAAGTCTAAAGTTTTGTGCAGATACAGCCATATCAACTTAGAAAACCAAGTCACCATAATTTTACAAGTTTCAATTGTGCCAAAACAATTTAATTAGATTTAAATATTTATGTCAAGTTAAGTTATATTTTCATGAACTTGTCTGGTCCAGGCAGAGACAGGTCCCAAGCTGTGAAGGGAAGAACCTGTCTGCAGCCCTTCAGAAACTCCCTGAGGTTTACAGTGTTTGGTGTGACTACTCACTTTATCCAAGTTCTGTTATCCATTTCACCAGTCATTTGGTGATTAATACAGTAACTATATTCCATGGAAATCACAGTGGCCTAATGACATTTTTATAGAGCTCAGAATGACCCTTTTACCCTTGCTGGTCTTTTTTCCTACTGATGGAAAAGGAGAAGTTTTTGTTTTGTTCATAGGTCAGCCTCAGAGCACCTTCAGTTTCATTTTCAGTCATGACTTCTTGAATTGTCATCTGTGGAGGGGGAAAATAAACAAATCACACGCCATAACTTCTACCCATCATTTCACCTCAACTGAGCACTATCTCTTGACTCACTTAAAACCATCATCTTGACTGAAGTTTATCTTCCAGACAGGACTTCTGGATGCTTCCTAGATGTAAACCAAGAGCCTCATGAGAGGTTGTCCTTTTGTGTGTGTGTGTTTCCATAGCTACTCATTTGCATTATTGACAAATACTAGTGTTACTTTCAATGTACCCTTATCTGGTTAAAGTGTAAAGCTACTGGTTCTTGTTTATGTCTCCCACAATCTCATGTTTCATATACCAGAAAGAAATTGTGCTTGCTTTTTATTTTTTTTTAAAGAAACAGAGGAGACTCCACCAATTTTTTGCTCCAGGACATTTCTCCCACAGCTGCTGCATCATCTACAGCCTTATCCTGAAAATGCTAAAGAATCTCTCTGGGAAAGCTGAGGGCCATTTCCCACACTTCAACAGCAACACTGGTATAAGTCTGTGGGAACAGTAATCTGTGAAGGCCCCTGGTTACACTCACACCTTATAAATGAATAAGGCACCTCAAGAATTACCACCTCTGCTTTTCTTTTTTTTTTTTTTCATTCAAACATTTAGAGGATAAAAGACATTTCACTAAGTATTAATGGGGAAGAAGCAGTGAAAATATCTTACACCTTTCAATAAAAGGTTGGCAGTAAATATTCCCTTGAAACACTGATACTTAATATGCAGGTTTAATATTGATCTAATGTTTAGAAAGTTGACCTTTACTCTTGCATCCTAGCCACATGCCCTGTTATTTGAAGAGAAGGTGGTGGATCACTTGGAAATGTTTTTCTGTGTACTACCCTTCAAAAGGGAAGGGGACATTCCAACTAATGCTTCTTTCTCCCAAGGAATAAACAGACACAGCCTTTGCTGATCCAAGTAGTTTGGAATATAAATCTCCTTCTGTTTATTCAACACTGAAGCATTTTAGGTATTTGTGCTAGAAGTGGTTTAACCAAGGCAAGGAGTTCTCTAGGTATGAAGGACTGCTGTTTTCCACCAAAAGTTCCTTTTACATTTTTACTTTCCCTACTAGCTGCAAAGTGATAGTAAATACATGCCTTCCTGAAATAATTAACCCTGAAAATGGGGATTTCAGGTACCTGACCAGGTTCCTTAGAAACAGACCACTAGCTCTGTACTTAAGTTAAATGAGGATTCAGATAAACTGGGCCAAGTCAGCTCTCAGCTGCACTTCCATATATACCTGGAATAATTTCACTGAGGCCACTGGAATTGCTCTGGATTAATGAAAATGTAACTCAAGTGACAGCTTTCATCAAAGCACAGCAAAAGTTTTGTGGTGCATGCATTACCTTAAGAAAGAAGGGAAGTCCCAGGTGATGGAGAAGTGATATTGAATGCTTCACCTCTGCCATGAACACAAATATACCAAAGAGTTCAAAGTCTGTATCAACATCCACAGTCACAGTTACATCTTTCCCATCATATTGGATTTCACAGACAGTCTTGGCTTTGTTTTCTATATAGAAGGGACAAAATAGTGCCAATTTGAGCAGCTAATTTTTGAGTAATTTCAGTACTGCCTGCATAAAATCAACCCAGCCAGCTTTTAGCTTAAGACATTCATCAAGACAAAGTCATCATTCAGGATTACAAGAACTTCAGCCTGTGGTTGGAGGAGGACAGAGTTTTTCTGGATGTCCTTGAACTTTGTCCTTACAAAGTCTTGTGGTAACAGAACTTGTGTACCCACATCCAGTGTTAGTTCCTGTCAGAAATGGGTTTGTGCAGCTAGAGCTGACTAATCCATACAGCCAACTGCATCCCTGGCCTGCAGCAGCCTCTTCCAGGGATGAGATCTGAGCTGTTCTGACCTCCAGTGACTCTGGTTCCAGCTGCAGCAGCTCAACAATACCCAAAGAACATGACCTGAAGACCTTTCCCCACTGTCTTACCAGCTTTTCATTTTTGAAATGGAAAATACAAGACCGCTAGAAGATCAAATTGAGATAAGAGATGTGAAACCCTGCAAATTCTTTAAGATAAGACAAAACCCACAGAAATGGCGGGCTTGTGGAAATCACATGATGACTGTGGCTGTCCTGAGAACGACCTCTCCTCCTGTTGCTTTTTTTCTGAACAGATGAAAGGAGATGATGCCATTCACATTAGTATTGATTCAGTGCCTGCTAACCTCACTAACTCCTGCCCTTTGGTGCTCTCACAATTGTTGAGTTTTCTTCAACATGAATACATTCCCCTGGGGGCACTTAAGGTACCTGATCATAGTGTAAGAGAGACATGCAGATAGGATTTATGCCAGGGCAAACTTTGAGGGTAGACTGGCTTCATCAGCTAATCACAGATACCGTTTCAGAAAGACAAGTTTACTTACAAACAAGATAAAGCCTCTTTTTAGGTACTACCAGCAAATCTTAGTCAGTTTGTAGCTGTTTAAGGAACAGCTGAAACATCCTCATAGAGCTATTAGAGATTAAAAACCCTGCCAGGAATGGCAGGTACCTACCTGATTTCTGTAAACTGAAAATCAAGTTGATTGCCTTAGGGTAGCCAGATGCCTGGAGTACTTCACTGCTGTGCACACTCTGGCAGAAGAGATCCACTTGGTGGCCAACATAATAGGAGTTTATTATGTATGTGATTGATGTTTCTCCAGCTGCAAGGTGCACATATCTCTCTTGAGTAGTGTTTCTCCCTTGAAAAACCACATCTATCTAAAAATGACATGTAAATATAAGTTCTCAAAACAATACTTAAATACTATTTTGTTTTAAGACAGGAGAAAATGGAAGTGACAAAGTTCTGTCTAGTCTACACTTTTGTCAAAATCGATCCATTAACAAAATGTCTCTTGGCCTTTCATTAACCATCTTTGATTTTCAAGTATGAAGCTCATTCAACTGAATGAATCAAGCCATGCCAGCCTCACTGATCTATGGCAAATTATCATTAGGTTCTTTTTTATCCCACAAACACAACTTCCTTCTTCTGAAGGATACCTAATATACACCTACTGACGATATTTACCAGATAGTAGGTACTCCAGTACTTCTCTGAAAATAGCACACAAAGAAATACTTCTTTCAGTATAAAATTCCCATTAAAGAGCATAGGAGCAATACTCCAGCCCCTGGTGCAATGTGTTCCAGCTGTCCTGTAGAGTTACAATATCAACAGTGCCCATTCTACTACCACTGATCAGAATGGAAGACTCTCGTTCAGAAAGCAGTCAAGAGGATACTTTAAGTAGTTCAGGTTTTAGGCATCCACAGTTTCTAAACATCAGAAAATCTCAGCTTTCATCCTGTACCTTACAAAATGGGAGTTTTCATTTAAGCCATGAGCTTGAATTGCATCCTTATACAGGACAATTATTATAATTAAAAACAAACAAACAAAACCTCAAAACTACCTGTAAAGATGATGGGACTCTGGCTTGTAGCAGCCATGGCAAAGAGTGATGGAAATTCCCTGTTATGTTGGTAATTGTTTCAAATTCTTGAATTTGTCCTTCAAGAACTGTTAGGTGAGCACCATAAAGCACTTTCAAACTAAAGCTCCTGATGACTTTGAGGTTCAAGATAGCCTGTGTGCAACAAAAGTAAATTATGAAAAAACAGAATTGTACAAGTTAAAGCTCCTGCTGGTCAGGGTTCTTTTTTGGTTGAGACAGTATAATTTCAAAGATGTGTCAAAGATGCATCTTGTGTCATTTTATAACACAATACAACATAGTTATAAATGTCCCTTTTATTTTAGAATTCAACCATTTAACATGTATTCTCAAGTATGGCCATGCTTTAATGCTATTCAGTTACATGGTTAATAAGTCTTGTGTTTCTCAGATTAAAAATATATGCCAGGTAATCAGAGTTCAGAAGGAAAATATCATTTGGAAAGGACCCAGTGAATTCCCAGCAGTGCTCCCCTCTGCCCACTGTGTCCAGGGGACACTGCAGCTTTGTCAGACACACAAATGCAGTGCCCTCCTCTCACTCCACATTGGGAACAACCTCCAGCCCCAGGCCTGTGGAAAGTCCTGGTCTAAACTATTCTCCCACGAGAACAAACTGAGCTTCTGGACTCCCCTCAAGAACAAAAGGAGCACCTGGACTCCCCTTCACCAAAACAGCAAACGTGTGAAGTCCCATCTACACCCGCTGCTCTTTGCCATCTCACTTCCCCAGCTGCTGACCCCTCGTGCCTTGGTTGATAACCTACCTGCAGCTCAATCCTGTCTTTTATTTGCAAAGTCTTCAATGTGTCTATGTTATGAGTAAGTTTGTAATTAAGAGACACAACATCCAACTTCTGGACAAAGTTCAGTTCTTCCGTAATCTGCTCAGTTCAAGTAAATATGACAAAAGTTAACTGTGGCACATCTCTGACATGGAGACTTCTCTGAATAACCGTAATCATTGGACTAATTACACATTAGAATAAAATTATGAAAACTTTGAAAACTTTATGGTGAAGAATTGTCTAATTTTTTTAGAAGTCACAGCTTTGTACTGTAAAAGGGAATATGGTGTTCCAAGTGAAGATTCTTGATAAGGAAGGTTTGATATAATTTACAAGCAAGAGTCAAGGATCATTGCTGATGTCAAATTTGTTGCAAGGAGCAATTGCACAGAAGGACTGGCTGAAAGATAGTGCCTTCATTTAATTAAGGCCTTTAGAACTAACCCAGCCCCAGCAAAGTATTGCATTTGGATTGTCTGCAGAAACAATATTTACCAAATCAATTAGCTCACTTCAGCTTCTATTTCACATATTACTGACATGGAGAATACACTTACTTGTTTGTTGTTCACACAGAAATTAATAAATCCTTTATAGAAGTCACTGTTTTTTTCTGATATCACATCAAGTAACATCTTCATGGGAATGCCAATGTCAGCAGCTCCTTGGATGTTATGGGTTAGCACTGCATCCAGCTCTTGCCTTTCCTGTTGATATTTCACAGCACAGAGAGCAAAGCACATGTAGAACCCAAAGATGTCTGCAATACAGAGCTCAAACCAGAAATCTGTCTATCCTACATTTAACATTAATTAAACTCCCACTAGCTGTGTTGTTTCTCTATGGCACAGAAACATGCAGAAATTATCAGTTATGGCAGGAAAGTGAAACACCCGAGGAAACAGGTATTTGTGTTGTTCTCTGCTCTCTTGCTCTGATGACAAGAGAATCCAAACTTGTAATTGTCAACAGAAAAGCAAGAGATTCACAGCCTTCCCTGTGTAGCTGTCTCACTGAATAAACAAATAGCAGTGTCTCAATTAATCACTGCCTATTATTTTGCAGGGTAAATCACAGTATGTAAAAAAATATCCCACAGTAGAATACAAACAACAAAAATTTACACACAGAACATAACAAGGAAATTTTTCAGGAAGTGCCAGAGCCTATATCCTATTATCCTAGCATCGGTTACTGCACACTGAAGGTGCCAGATTTTCAAATATTTTATTATTTAATTTTTATTCTGGCATTTATTACTTAAGCTTGACTATTTGTTCCAAATAACATAGGTTAGAGTACATTACCCAGTACTTTGTTCACACACTCCAACAGCCTGCAGGGTACTCACATCAGTGACTTTTAGTATAAAGAGTCCTCGGAATTTACTTTCATCAACAGTGATCAGTGTCTGTGAATCTAGGTTCATTTTATCCATCAAAAGATAGCCTGAGCCATCAATTTTCATTGGTGCTCCAAGATCCTGTACAAGAAAGAAAAAACTTTTAAAAATCACCACCCTTGCACGTAACCACAAATATATTATAGCTCTAATAGTAACTTTAATCACCTAGCTGTAAAATCAAGCATATCAGGCAGCATAGGTCAAAAGATGTTTCAGAAATCTTGAGAGCTTTTTAATACATTTTATAAATGCTGTATTTTTTATTTTGAATATGCTTGATTATTTTTGATAAATGAGTTAGCATAAATAGAACACTGGACAATGTGGCTGCTCTTCCTGCCTTAATGACAAGTTAATTAATATTCTATGTTTGGCATTGTCCCAGTGGCCCAAAGCATCCATAAATTCAGTGAAATCAGACAGTATACCTAAGTTTATTATGGCAGTTCTGTTTTTGGAAAAGGGCAAGTGAGTCTCATCTTTGTATATTCAGACTTACCCTGACTTTCATATTGAATCCACAGATCGTAATGTGATAACATGTCTCTCAAACTTTCCATACACTGAATTTTCTGACCTGAAGATTATCTATTTACTTCATATATTTTAAAACTACTTCAGAGTTTGTTTCTCAAACTGCTGAGAAACTGTAACTGCTAATAAAGCCAAAGAAAAATTTGAATAATCATTATTTCTGAACAGAAAAACCCTGCAGATTTCTCAATCATGTTTTAGAAAACACATCAGAGCTAGTACAAACAAGTCCATGATCTGCAGGTTCTGCTTAACAGAAACTCTGGTCTATACCATAAGAAAATACAGTGAATGACTGGCTCCAGAAGTAAGATGCAACACTTAAAGAGAATGTTTTTTCTTATTTCTCTGCTACCTCTTTGAAATACTTAGATTCTTGTCTTTTGACTTTAGCAGGTACAAAGGTTCTAGCTTAGACGTATAAATTCAACATTAAAGGAGAAAATTCTTTTCCATACCTGGATTGTTTGGCATTTGTTTTCTATAAGCATTTTCCACTGCAGGTTTTTTTCGGGGTCAAAGTCCCCATTCATTTGAAGCTCACAGGCACCCAGCTTCATTCCAACTCCAAGAAGATATTTTAAGTGTTTCCGTGCAGTGATGGACAGCTCATTTTCCCTTGGGATTTCCCTCAGCTGGGGGAGGTCGTGCCTGAATTGAATTTCCAGAGCCATCTTTGGCTTGCACTCTGCTCTCACTTCAAGACGGGCAGTTTTGCCTTCTGTTTCCAGGACAGAGAGCAGCTCTGCCTGGCACTTGTCTTTCTGAAAGGATCCTGTGAGCCGTGACTGAGTTGGGAAACTGAGATCCTATCAAGATTCAAACAAAAAATCCTTTGGAATATACAAACACTTTAAGACAAGTGTGTATTATATGATACAATATCAGAGACAAAACCTACAATCTCCAAGCTGCCATTTTTCTCCCCCTCAACAAGAAAGATGATGATTTTTCCTGAATAGGGCATGATGGAAGAATTAAGAACTATCCTGCAGAATTCACAACTTCTGCATCTTCACAAAGTTTTACATTGAAACAAATATTTTGTATTTTTTGTATTCAGATTGGCAAAGTTTACTAAACATTCTATGCTTCATCCAGACCACACCATTCTCAGTTTTCAAACAAATTAATATACAAAAAGTCATAGGCCTAACAGACATTCTTGCACCTGGTTGCAGAAGGTTTGTTTTTTTTTAAATAATTCAACTTCCAGCTTATCTTGTATAACATCCCAAATGAAAGGTTTCTTTCCATTCTGTCAAAGGATTTCTAAAAGCACTGAAAATTCTACTTTTTAATACTTTAAGGGGTTTTCATTCCCTTTTCACTGTAACTTTGCTGTCATTTTTATATTGCCACTTTGTAATTGAGGAAGTTACTCAGTTTGAGGATTTGAAAGCAAAATATAAATGCCTATGAACATCTAGAAAAAAACCCCTGATTTTGCAATAGTCATTCTTTCCAGTGTAGTCAGTGAGGCTAACTGGAAAAATCAAGGAAGTTCTCTGTTGATACAATCCTCGCAGACCAGGGAGTGTACTTCTGACAGAGTTCAGGCTATTATTGCTGTTCAGCCTTAGAGGGCAGTGTCGGCCTGCGAAGGCAGCAGTCAGCAAAGGCTGAACCGATCTCAGCCTCCAGAGAGCAGCTGGGAACAGGATGTGTGAGACCCTGCCTGTGCCTAATGCGGTGGGACAGGCGTGCCTTTAGAGCGCCTTCCCAGCACTCCAGCAGTGTCATGTTAGCTAAAACCCACAAGGCCTTCATATGATCCCCAAACTCTCTTTAAAAACTTCCCAGAGCTACCTGCAGAAGCTGACATTCTGTTTCTGTTTCCAGTGTCCAGTCAGCTTTATTCTGAATACAGAGATCTCCTCTAGCCCTCAGTCTGCATCTGCCAGCCTGCAGCAGGAAAATGCCCTCTGTGGTGGAGTCTGTGGCTGCAGAGAACAGGACTGAGTTTTCAAAAGGCAGCCCAAGCTGGCTGAGCCAGGGAAATGAATGCCTGAGCACCCCTTGGAGTGTATATTCATGCTGGCAGGAGGTGTCTATCTGCACATCCAGTGCTCTGCCATCACACTGCAGGTTCATTAACAAGGCCATGTTGCAGATGTTCTGTTGAAATGAGCCCCCCAAGACTGCAGCACGAGGCAATCCCATCCTCTGCAACAGAAAAGATTGCACAGTTTAAAACACACAAAGCCAAGCAACTGTCTTTTCATTTGTTCCAAATTCATAAGAAAGCATTCCTTCTTTCTGAAACAATCTGTGTTTGGAAAGGACCATACAAGACAGCTTGTTTCATAGAGAAATCAGAAATTTTTCTGTGAAAAACCTGAAAAAAAGCTAAATGGGGGGAGGGGGAAAAGAAGAATAAATCCTCAAATAATCTTTTCATACCTAATGTAGAAGAAATAAATCTTAACCTCCACAATTCCAAACCTAAAGGACATGCTTTTCAGTAGATTTTAGGACAAAAGTTTATTTTAATTAATAAACTATTATTAAGCAACATTTTCATGGCAACAGCAGTAACACCTACCATTGTATTACTCCAAATTACCACTTCCCTCTGCAAATGCTCTGACTCATTGCTCTGTCTGAACTTTAATGACCAAATCTGACCTATCCATAAATGTATGAGGAGACAGTTTTCTGTGACTCAGTGAGCTGAAATACACAGACTGGAAGGGCATGCAGAAAACAATCTGGTCTTACCTCTAAACTGACGCACTTGTTTCTAAAAGCAAGTACCCAACGTGTCTCATTGCTTGCCAGGCCCACTTCCCCATCAGCTTCCAAAGTGCAAGGCCCAAGGACAACACCAAGGATGCCCTTGTACTTGTCACTTCTCATGGCTGACACCTTCAGCTGGTTCTCTCTGGCAATTCCCAGAGAATGAAGTGAAGGCAAAGAATGCTGGAAGTCAATTTCTAAATGAGGATGGGTGTTACTGGTGGCATAGAGTTGTAGGCAGGCAAATATGTCATGAAAAGAAGCATGTCCAAAGAGGATGACAGTAAAGTTGCTGGTAAATATTGACCCATTCAGTGAAATTCTTGCTGGAGTCTGAAAAATTACAGAAAACTGTGGTCAAGTTTGCTTTCCTGTCAGGTCACATACTGTTTTTAAAAGCTCATATTACTAGAAGAGAACACGTTGTTCCTTACACCATTTTGTATTCATCCTACATAATTATAAATGCAGAAACAAATGGTGAGATTGACTCAAATCTTTATTTTGGAGTTCCATAATATAAATAATAGGAAGAAAACCCAAACCAATTATTAACGGAAATATTTGAAAGTGCACACAAAATTTCCAAGAAGCTCAAATCCATTTCTACATGTCTGACACTTTCAGTACTTATTCCCTCCATAGTAGTTAAGACACTAGGCTGTTGAGAGCAAAGTTTATAAATGAAGCAAGTACCTCAAAATGATGAAATGCAACTGCACCATTGCAAAGGCCAGAAAGTTGTTTGTTAGCTGATTCTCCACTGCAAGCAACCTGTTGATGTTGTCAAAAAAGGACATTCAGAAAATGAAGAAAAGCAGGGAGGACTAAAATTCAAAGGAGCAAGTTACAAGGCTGCTTTAAGGATCAAATAGATGAAGGCACCAAAACATAGATTAAAGGTTAGAGTTCTGTTTCAAAAAGATAAACAGTTTAGTGTTTAGTGCACTAAATACATTACAATAAATGGCAGGATTTCTGCAAACCTCTAGTACATGTGGAACAATGTCCATCAGTCCTCCCACATCATGGTGAACCGAAAGAGAAATTTTCATAGCAGTGTCAGTGGTTTTCTTCTCCATTTCAATCTTGAGCTGCTCTGTCTCCACTGTGGTTGTTATCCCTGCAGCAATCTTTCTGGAGAAATTCTATGCACAAAAGAAACCAAATCATGGAAAGAAACAAAGAACAACATCCCAGCAACAACTGGGAAAGGCAGAGTATATTGCACTGTGCTTAAACATCACAGTCTGTGTCAGGGTGGCAGCACTGGTAAAATAAAAGTGCAAATTCATCAAGGCATCCTCATTTCAAATAGAGATTGTAGTGTTATGCCAGACCTAAATGCAGCATATCAATAATTCCTTCTGGCTCCAAAACATATGAGAGCATTCAGTACCCTGAAGGATTTGAGCCCACAGGCACAAACAATTAAAGCACTGGAACTATTAAAAAGCAAGGCAAAGGAACTGTTTAGAATTCTTTCTCTGCACACCTTTGTGTCTCACCCTACCACAGTGGTTGAAGCCACCTAAATATAAGCATGTGAGTGACTTCAGCCTTTCAGTGGGTGTCTGAGACAGCAAAATATTTGAACTCTTCTTTTATGGAATGATAATCTGCAATGCAAAAGAGCTGTAACATTCACAGATCTATAGCAGAAATGCAGAGAGAGAGAACAGCAGCCAAGCAACACCATACCAGGAATCATGGTCCATAATGCTTCTGTGGGTAGGAATTTCCAAAGGGAAAGCCATGCTAAACACTGTTCTGCTCTTTAGCAGCCATCCAAAGGATGACACCAGGACCAGTAAAATCCAGTACCAGATGCAAGCCTTAGGCCTGCTGGTCCACTTCCCATTTACAGGGGAAAGATGAAATTGGACAAGACATAGGTTCATATGCAGCAAAGCACTTCACTTAAACGAGAACTGAATGTAGCATCTCATTTAGTCTAGATTCAGCTCCAAGAGCTCAGATGACAGGTCCACAGTATGACAAGGAGCCAGACAACACCTTTCTTTCACTCAGGAATTTAGTACATCTCAAAAACAGAGCAGCTTCTGGAATAAATATATAGAGTGCACAGGAAAAGCCTAGAATTATCATATATACACAAATTGTCCTGCCAGAAATTGAACTTTCACAGGCAGAACTCTTCTTACCTCATAATAGCCATCAGCTTCTAAAACAAAAGGGATCCCATGTTTCTTTATCTTTGAGATGTTGTGCTTTAAGCTCACAGATAGCTGGGATGTTGGAGGCTCTGTGGCCAGTCCGTGCCCCTCAAACACAGCAACCATCCTTTCACTGCCACTCTGCAGGGCTATGGCAATGGTGTGATTTCCTGTGCCATGCTCACACGTGGCAGTAAGAATGCCATCCAAAGGCAACCCTATTGACAGGGAAGGAAGTAAAATCAACACAGCATTTCTGGGTTGTCATTACAGACTACAGAGAAGGTGTATTACAGATCAAAAGAAGCCTTCTGTAATTTTTCATAAGAAAATACACACCTTTATATAAAGTATGATCACTTTACTGATATTTATGGAAGGACATTACCTACCAGATGAAAATCATATTGAAAAGGGACTGCTAAATTAAAATGTGGCATGCACTTTGGAAATTAAGAACTTTCCTTTTCTTAATAAAGGATATTTACCAAGTGGTATTGTGTCCAACTCCAGTAGTCAGCTGTCAAAAAAATTCAAAAAAGATTTAGTCTGCCCAAACAAACCCATGCAAAATTACTGATAACTCCAGTTCATGAAAATCCATGGCTTTGCTTAGGAAACAACACTTGGCATAAAAGTATACTCAGAGGAAGTGGTCAGTTTAGATGCTGTGCAAGAACAGAGATGTACAAGAGAGAAATAATTTCCTCTGAAGTATTTCAAAACTCTTTGAACTATTTCTGGGTCCATTTTATGGTATTTTCTCAACAATACTAAAAAGAATGCTGCTAAGACTAGAAGACATTTTGTTCTGGTGTGAGCAAACACAATTCATTTGTTTCTATTGGTTAGCAGTCATTTAGATAAATTCACCTTGTAAAACCACATCTTCAAGTCAGATTTTCTTCCTACCTGCATCTCTTAAAAAGTCGACATTATGTGTGAAAGTCCCACTGACTCTGCCGTGCCCACGATCCATGATATTGAAAAAATCTACAGAAAGAGCCTTCTCATCCACCTGGAAGCTAGCTAGCCCTCTTTTCTTCTCTTTACTCAGTTCCAGGTGTCCTTTCAGTCTTGCCTCCCCTGGGATTGCCTGACTGCCATTCTGAACCATGGCAACAGTGATATTGTGCACAGTGGTATTCCCAAACACATTCCTGTTCCTGACATGCAGTCCATACAGTCTTTTGTTGACCATCACATTGATGTTACCTGTAACAGGCAGAAATTGTTACTGTGGAGAGAGTTTCTTAGGACAGAAATAGACACAGTTTTAGAAGTAATGTGTAAATTAACAATTACTTTAATACCAGGAGGAAGTACAAGAATTTCCATTTATTACACTAGATAATTTTGCCTAATTTAGAGAGCAAAGCAGTTCAGTGTTGAGGGTTTCTCTACTAGTGACTGCCTGTGTCTAAAACAAATTACATAACACTATTTCTGGCAGCTGTTCCTTTTTATTCACCAAGCTGCTTGTGCCGTTAGACCAGGTACTATACTGCAGTCCCTCTGAAGGAAAATTTACAGATGGATTGTGACCATCCATTGACTTGTGTAATTGAAGGCTAAACAATCCCTCCAGAGCTCTGCAGTGACCTACTCCACCCATGGAGCCATTCAAAGGAGTGGGAATCTCAAGTCAGCCCCCACATTTCAGAAGAGGAAAGAGGCCACCCACTATTTCCTTTAATCCATGAAAACATGAAAAATCCAAACTATGTTAGTTCACTGAAAAATACTCTCAACCCAACGACCCATGGTTCATTTTGCATGCTAAATACTCTGCTCTGCATTATACAGAATCACAGAATGGCTCAGGATAGAACAGACCTTAAAGCCCATCTTGTTCCAACCCCTATTCCATGGGCAGGGACACATTCCACTGTCCCAGGCTGTTCAAAGCCCTGTCCAGCCCAACCTTGAACACTTCCAGGGATTGGGCATCCACAGCTTCTCAGGGCAACCTGTTCCATTGTCTCATCACTCTTACAAGAATTTCTTCCTAATATCCAATCTAAACCTGCCTTCTGTCAGTTTGAAGACATTCCCCCTTGACCAAAGTGCTTCTCCAGCTCTCTTGGAGCCCCCTTTGGGCACTGGAAGGAGCTCTAAGGTCTCCCTGGAGCCTTCTCCGGGCTGACAACCCCAACTCTCCCAGCCTGGTTCCAGACCAGAGGGACTCCAGCCCTCTGATCATCTCTGTGGTCTGCTCTGGACTCACTCCAGCAGGTACACATTGCTCTTCTGTTGGGGGCCCAGAGCTGAATACATTGTGCAGCTCAGGAAGGATTACATTAAAATTAAGCAGCATCCTTAGATAGCTGCAGGTTAGAACAAAACACAAAGGAACAGAGTACCATCATGAATGTTGCTTTTGCACTTCAGTAATCCATCCAGAGAAAGGAGATGAGGAATGGCCTTTAATCCAGTAAAAGTGTGTTGGACTCTTCCATTAAGGGACAAAACAAAACCAGCTTTCTGCTCCCTGGCTCCCATGAAATCCATGTGAAGCCTATTTTCATTAAGCTTCAAGTCTGAAGACAACAGAAGTCTAAAAAGACAGACATAAAAATTGCTAGTAAGATATTATTATGGTTGATTCAGGTTTGTCAAGACACCCCTCTTCACTCAAAGCAAGATCAGTGAGAGCAGGGTGTTCAGAAGTGTGCGTGGTCAGGTTTGGAGTCTCCAAGGATGGAGACTCCATAGATTTTCTGGACAATCGTTCCAGTGTTGTGAATCAGGCAATCAGATGCCCTGCAATCAGCACATGTTATTCACCAGATGTTTATAAATTCCTCAGTAAAGATTTACAGATTGGCAGACTAATTTTTTCTTTAAATTTCTTGAATGCTTTTGTTATGGTTCCTAATAAAAGAAAGAGCTTGAGAATCTTTGAGTTGGAAACTAAGCCTTCTCTGTCACAATATGAAATATATTTTTGGTGCTGATTTAAAAGCAGCATTTGAGAATACAGTTTAAAAAATAATTATAAGTGTGACCATCATTTGAGTTTGGTAAACGAAACAACAATATTTCCTTGCATCTTGGCCCTGAATTGAAGAGTGCTGGAGAAATGTGGCACAGCTTTTCAGAGAAACTTGCTGAAGCAACAAAATTTTGTGTTGTAAGTATAAGACTACACGCAATTTTCACATGGCCTTCAACAAACTATCCACTGAACTATCTGACTTTCTAGACTGTAGTATACTACAAAAAATACCTAAAAGTGAAGCAATCACTCCAGTTTTCATAGTGTTATCCCTCCTAGAAATTGGAGCCCTGTTGAAAGATTGATGACAAGTAAAACCCAAGTGAAAATCCACTCCATGGGAAGAACAAAACTACATAGTTCAGGGAAGTAAGGTTTATTGCCTCAGTCAGCAACTGAAGTCTGTACAGACTGCATCCTTTTAGCTGTTCTCCAGAAACATTCAACAGTTTATTTTTGTTTTTATTCTCCTTGTAAAACAAACCCTAAACAAATAATCATTCCAAAAATTTTAAGTGCTCTGTTTTCTTTCCTGTGAACTGCAATAAATTTCTCTCTTATGGCTTACCCTGGTATTTAAACAAATTAATGCACGAAACTGCAAGCATACTGCAGAACCACATTAAATACCCTTCTTGGAATATTTTATCTTATTTTTAGTGTTACTAGTAAATCTAATGTGCTTCATCTAAATTGTAGTAATTTCTGATTTCTTTAACTCTTATTTCCTTATTCTCCTTATCCTATCCAAATGGTAAACACTGGGACCTCTGCAGAAATTCTAAAATTCTTCACTGCATACTTTTGTATTTATGAAATTTGAAAAATCAGCTGAAACTTAGAGGGCCAAATTTCTATTTCCCACCTCTGCCACCTCAGAGCTTTCTCCAATACTTTAAAAACCCTATAATAAACATTGGGAAGTGCCCTTTTCCACTGGCATAACTTGTACTATCTATTCACTCAAAGTTCTCTATACAAAGTCCTTGGAAAGCAGCTAAAAGACATTAACACAACTTATATCAACTTATGAAACATAAGGAGCAGAAGTATTTCAATAGTAGGGATAACACATGAACTGGCATTTACTCAGGGGCCTTGCTGCAGCCATAGGAAAGTAGTTACATTTAAATTTGTATCCCAGAACACTCTTCAGTTCCTCAATTAACCAACATTCTGATTTCTCTACCTTGATGGAAATATTTTGCCCATGAGCTGGAGCTGTACTGATTCTGGATTTGTCAGGACTGTCTGATGGAGAAAAGCCCTCAGTTCAACAATTCTGGCATTCCTCCTCTTTTCATTGTTCACATCGACCTCCAGCATCAGCACTTCCCTTCCATTGGAATGAAGGTGAAGGGAGCCATTGACATGGTTTTCACCATAACTCTTCAGGGCTGCCTGGGCCTGCACACAGAGAAAAAGGAGAGCAGGACATTAAGGATCTCAGTTTATCATACACAATACTGAAACATCAGTCTGAGCAATGAGACTGCAGACAACAAGCTGGACTGGACAAAAGCAGAGAGGGGAGCAAAGGGGGAAAGCAGTTTTTAGTTCTCATCTTTGTTTCTCATCATTTAACTAATATTATTTGGCAATACATTGAATTAATATTGCCTATGCCTATTGAGTCTGTTTTGTCTGTGAAGGTAATGGGTAAGTGATCTCCCTGTCTTTATTCCAACCCTGTCACAACAAAATGTGAGCTACACTGAATTTTAAGTACAATTTAATTAGATTTTAAGAGTTTTCTGAATTTCAGCCAAAACACAAGCCAACTATTCCAACCCCATGTTACTACCTAGCCAGAACAAACTCTAACCATCAAAAGTTAACTGTTTCCCTAACAATTTACACCTGTCCAGTATAGTCACTGAGTGTATGAAATGCAAAAGCTTCAAGTTCAAGCAACAAGACTGTAATGACCAGAGGACTGACCTGTGAAGACATGTTCTTGTTGATGATGGCTTTTACACTCACACCACAGTCTAAGTGTTCCAGTTCAGTCTGCCTGGAGAACAGCTCCCCACTTAAGGCCATTGCTTGTGGAAACTCAAGCTATTTGACAAAGTAAAGTATCAGAACAGAGCAGTGCATTCCCCCAACTGCCTCATGTGATTTAATGTCTGAACTTCTAGCATGAAGGGGGTGATGCATATAAGCAAATGTGGTATCAAATTTTATCAGTTATATCACAAGATACTGAAAAATATATTGAAAGTAGTAAAAAAAAAAAAGCATGAAAAAAGGTCAATGTGTGCCTTACAAGTATTATTGACAGAAATTATAGATACATAACTGAATCTACTGAGATACCTACAGTTATTTGTCAGGGCCAGGACTTGATTGGTTTAGGATATTTAACAAACAATTATAATTCTAATCAAACAATTATAATTCTAAAGACAACACAGTAAAACAATCAGCAAGACATAAAAAATACCAAAAATGAAACCCATCAGTACCTGGAACGAGTGTGTCACATCCATGTGTAAAAGGTGTCTAAAATCTGCCTCACTGGATTTGTCCTGATATCTCCCTAGAAAACTGAGAACATCTTCCTTATTCACCTTTAGGACAGTCTCAAGCTCATGCTTCACCTGTGTGTTAAGAATGGGAGTAAGCAAAGTGCACTGAGTATTAACCCTGTGTATAAAGAAAGATCAGAGAAGCCATCCCTACACATTATGAAAAATGAAACAGTTTCAATCTATTGTGTTTTGGCTCAGAATGAAAAATGAGGAAGAAGAATGACAAAAATGAGGAAGAAAATGAGGAAAATAGAAGAAAAGAAAATGAGGAAAAATAGCTACATTTGGTAAGAAAGATGAATAGATACAGCTAGATAAAGTGAGAACCCTGAATCCATTCCACCCCAGTACGTGTTTTATTAACAACACTCATACATAATAATATTCTAAAAATAATATACGAAGTATTCTTATAATAGATTACTACACAACATATTAGTCTACAAAATTAAGGAGGTACCAAGGACATAATCACCCTCTGAACAATTTGGTTGCAGCAGCTCTGTGGTGAGAAACTAAAGACCTGTAGCAAGTGAGGTCTGAAAAGACAATAAAGTGTACATAAACAGGTAATGAATGTCTCCTAACTGAATCTAATGGGAAATTGACTCACATTTTGATGACTTAGAGTTAAAATGCACATTTCAACATCTTTGGGAAACATCCTGATGTTGTAAGGATGAATTAAGCCAGCACAAATCTAGAAAGAAGTTTGAGAGAAAATGCAAGGAACGTAAGTAATACGCAGTAAACCACTCATTTGCAGGTTGTTTTGGTCTATCAGACTAAAGGAAGTTTTTGGATAACTCACATAGGGGTTTTCAGGTTGGTAACCAAGTATGAGAGTCTGAACTGTTTCCTCCACCCCATTTATCAAAACTTTTGTTTCCATGAAATAGTGCTTTTGCTTTTTGTCAACAGTAAATGTCTCCTGCAGAAGGAAGCTCTGCAGAAAAGGCACTTTAAAAGGATGCCTGGAAAAAAACCAAGAAATAAACATAGTGTAAAAGATCTTAATAGACAACTACAACAAGAAATCATGCAGAGTTCAACCAAAATTATCAGTTACTACCAGGGTGTCAGGTACAGAAGCAAAACACATGGGCCTGGACATTTAAGGAACTACAGAGCATAATGACAACTTCATACAAACTCCACACACTAACCTGAATTTTTGATAGAGTTTCCATCCTGAATTTGGTAAATGACTGGAAGGGCATGGGAGAAGGTGCTACTCTAAAATTCTGACATGTATAACCAGCATATACACCTTCTATACCTGCATGGCCAAGACTTCATTTCAAATAAGGAGTGTCCAAAAGCTCCTGGCAGGTTTGGAAATCTCACCTATCCACGTGTTATGCTTTATGTAGAAACAGTGTCGACATGCCAAGAATCCTGTGCAACAGATGTTCAGCACTACACAGCTCTAGGAGAGGTTTACTACTTCAGTGTAATGGTTTATGGACTTCATTAAATATTTCTGCACATTTACTTATTCAGACCTCTTGGAAGCATGCATGAACCTTTGTAAGCAGACGCTGGAGTGCCTTTACACATGTTAGAATATCTGGTACAGCTCTTCATGAACATATTTCTCTACTGAAAAGACACCTCCAAGTGTTTTAGTTATCTCTGAGCTGTACAGGGCCTCCTAAGGCAGCCTGTGTACTCTTGTTGATGCTGCTGTGCCTTAAGAAAGCTGAGATCTCCCCAGAAGTCATCCAGATGTCTCTAATTGGAGCACACATTTTTACTAAGGCCTTCAGGCTGGGCTTTAGTAATGGATAATGAAGAGAGAAATTTCAAGGACAGCCAATATGTAAGAGCAGTGTACTCATTCTCATCAGAAAATGGAAACATATTCCAAAATCTAAACAAGACCATTTATTACATGTTTTAAGAGGATACCTCTGGCTTTAGAATGACTATACAATGCCTAAGGACTAGGAAAAAGGCACATGGATGGCACAGAGAATCAGATCTGGATATGGAACTTCTCATCACATACAAGTTTGGACACACCATAAATCCTGCTGTTTCAGGAAAGGAGGTTATATGCCTGGCTGAGTTGCCAGCAAACATGCCACAGCACACATGGTCTGTTGCCTTTGACAGCTTTTGTTCACTGTCATTTCAACAAAGAGGCCAAAATCTAACAGATGCAAATAACCAGTCCATGAAGCTGCTGTACTTGAGCAAGTTGAGGGAACCAGATGGGATAAAGAACAGACCCTGTGCATGTGGCATTCTCACTTTGTAAAGCCCAGAACATTTCCTAAGTGCATCAAGATGCACATTAAATTCAAGGCAAAACATTCTTAAAAGATAGAAATATGAATACTCAACCTGAAATGGAGGGTTGCACGTTTTTGATAGAGCATCTTCTCCTTCCTCAGCTCTTTTATCTGACCTTCACACTGCAGTATAACAGGCAGACTTTTATAATCTCTCCATACAATCTTCACAGAAAAGTTTGTCTTCTTAGGCTGCACTCAAATCATGAGACCAGAACAGGAAAGGACAATTGTATCAGATTTACTGCATTCATATTCAGGAACCTCAGTATGGAAAGCATGCTGTTCAAAGGGCTGCAGCAAGGCTGTCACTTCACAGAAAAACCATTTCTGCTGAAGTTTAAGTTTTAATCCTCTGAGAGATTAATGGAGATTTTAAGTGCCACCAGTAGAAAACTCACTCCAGCAGAAGACAAATGCCCCTTAATATATCCCTTTAGTGTCACTCACTTGCAACATAAGCAAGCTCTGGTACATAAAAAACCAAACTGGATTTTCAAAGCATGGAAAAAGCATTTTCAAAGCTATGTTTAGAAAAACACTTTTTAAGACTTCCTGCAAGGTGTGAGTGGACCAAAGCAACTGATCAAAGTACCTCTTGTGAGGAGAAACTGCTGATTACCCTTCCTGTGCCACAGACATCAAGCAAAGCAAAAATTATTTTAAGACTGGAAGGGATGTAAAGATTAAAATAACATATAAACCTAGGCTGTTACCGTGCACACTAGCAGGCAAGAGATTCTTATTCTCCAGCACAGTAGAATCTTCTACACTTCTCATACATCTTCATCAAGTTGTGAGTAACCACATCTCCAGCTCTCTTTTTAGTCATGCTGTCTCTCTTCACCCTGTCCTCCCTGACTGACTGTCTGGGCTCCCTAACAGGTGAGAAGTACTCCAAACTATGCCACACAAGTTTTTGTTTTATTTTTGAACCTAGATTTACACTGCAGCCTGTCAAAACAGACAGAAATAAATGCAGTACTGGAAGGGTTTAAGTTTCAACACTAGCAATAACATCTTTCTGGAAGAGAGCGCTGAGTCAAAAAAATTGCTTTTGTTTTTCTTTCTCACCGTGGGCAGATTCTGATAGCTGGCTGTGAAGTTAAATTCCTGTTTTGTACTCTTTATCTTAAAGCAGAGAAGTTTGGCTCGTTCATTATTCTCCAAATGAATCTCATTCTTCACAAGCTGATTCCACAGAGAGATCATTTCACTATAGCTATGCAGAACATTCCTCCCAAGATGATTAACTGTGGATGCCTGAAAAACAAAGACATTAGGCTGGCTGAGCCAGGACAGACTGCATTCCATTGTGCAGCAGCACAGCACAGAGGTGACAGAATGATCATTTACGAGAACTGTAAGAAATGTGTGCCATTTTTTCCATTATCAAAATATTCCAAATTACCATACAGAGTTCAAAGTTTATTTTATCTCCTCCAAATGAGGGAGAGACAAAAAGCTAAATAGTTGATGAACCTTTTTTTCTCATTCAAGAATGTTTCACACATTTCTCCATGACTGTGCCTGAAGCTGTAGTGACCTAAGGAGGAAAAGCTGATAAAGGAACATCTTAATGATAAACATAAGTCAAATTGCATAGTGACAGAAGTCTATCACATTGCTTAATGAACAGCAACTATGATGAAATCAGTTTTAAACTTCTATTGCATAGCACAGTCTAAAATAAATTAGGAGGAAACTTAGAAACCACGGAGTCAGAGCATAGTGATAGCACAGAGCCCTGTCCCCAAAGCCATACACCCTGCAAAGCACCATGTCACCAACCTGCAGGTATGTGGTAGCTGGTGTGTAAATGTGAACTTTTCCTTCCTTCTCATTGCCTTGATCTTTATAGAATAGTTCCAGTACAAGGTCTTTAATGGAGAGAGCTTTTCCAGCTGTCAGCTGGGATGTCAGTAAATAAGCAGAATGCTGAGGCTGATGCAGTTTGTGAGCTGTGTACAGGTAGAGCCATGGGGTGTCTATATTGAACCCACCTGCAAGGGACATATATTAAAGCTGACAGAAACATGAGGTTTCAAACTACCTGGATTCTAACTCCACACCAAGGCTGATAAGATCCAGGATGAAGCTAAAATGCTACTATCAATCTTTTCTCTCCCAATGGCTAAAATCTCTGGGTTTTATATGATGAAATTAATGTCCTTCACTGGTGTAAATGGAACTGCTGGAAGAGACCAGCCAGCCAGGTTGGAGATTTTGAAAACTCAGCTAGACAAAGCCACAACAGATGTGATCTACTGCTAGAAACAGTCCTGACTGGAGCAGGAAGCTGGGCTGGACAACCTCCAGGGTCTCTCTCTTCCAACAAACATCTTTATCATTCTGTTGTACTCACGCAAAACTGCTCAGAAAAACCTGGCAGCAGCTTCCAATGCCTGCTTTTCTAATCACAGACTGGAAGTGGTTTGTGGTACTTCACCTTCCCACTTCTTCAGGCCATTTCTGGATGCATCCTTCCACTGCAGCCCAGCCACAAATGGTACATGGTCATTATACTGCACCTCAAAATTGGTGCTGCTCTGCAAATACACCTGAGAGGTGTGCAAGTGCTGCAGCTGGGTTCTATAATTCATCTGTTTTTCCAGGACTTGCATGGTAAACTGGAAAAGAAATGAAGCAAATTTAAATAAAAACAAGATCCCATTTTCAGGGCTGTATAAGTTACTCACACACACAGAAGCAGCAAGGTCACAGCTTCTGCCTTTGTGCATTTGCCATTTTCATGCATGCTCACCAATTACAGACTGAGGTTTCATTAATATGCATTTGTTAGAACTACAGGAGATTAATAAAGAACAATGCTGTAATATTCTGAGTTGTTGTAACCTGTGCACTCCTTCCACATTGTAAATATTTATGAAAGCTGCTTTGGTGACACATTCATTTTATATGACTTAACAATGCAAAAACCTAAGAGCAAATTAGACCCCAACTTTTTCAGTATTATCTTCTAATTTATCTTTAGCAAATATCAGAGATTCTGTGTCTCTGAGCTAAGTCCACACCTAGCTCAAAATTATTAGGTCTGGGTACTTGCCTTATATTGTTACTACACACCATACTTACAAAAAAAAAGGTTGTAATAAAAAAAAAATCAAAATTTATTCCTAGTTTGTCTGTTAAATATTTGAAGTGAAGGTCTTACTTTTCATCCACCACTATTACCTCCAGGAAATAGCTGACTACAGATGAACTGGAGCTGTTCTTAAAGGCTTGGCTGATCAGCACTTTCTTCTTGTTGTTTATTTCATCCCAATGTTTCCCATAGTTCACTTCCATCTGGGAGGAAATCCAAGATGCAGTCACTTCATGTTTCAGGTGAACCTAAAGAGGAGAGCATTGCCTTTTGCTGTGATCTCTTGCTGATGTTGAGAGCCCTGAGTACAGGTGACACACAGAGTGCCTGGCTCAGCACCCACCTGGTGGCTGTAGGTGGGAGCCTGCACACAGTGAAACTCATGGCCCAGCTCCAGTCTGTAGAAGCCCCGTGCACCTGTCTCCACTTGAACTTTCTGCTGCGTGCTGCACTCATGGCAAGGGTTTTTTGCATCTTCTGCTCAAGTTAAATCACAAAGTTACTTACTCAAGTAAATCAGAGTTAATATTTCAAAATCTTAGTAGTATGAATCTGGCACTGGCTTCAATACTTCTATTTTCCAGAACATCAAAGTGAGATTTGTTTATTTTTACAGCTATATACTTGTTGATTCATCCTACAAATCCAAAGGAAAGCACAAACATCATTACTTAAACAGAATTTTACCTGGTTGAAGTAAAAAAAAACTACAAACTAATCATGATCAAGCTTTGCAGCTTTCTTGGTATCACATAATATTACAAGACATTTCATCTTAAAAAAAAAAAAAGAACTTCCAGCCCTTCTGGACACTGACAAGAAAATTAAAATAATGAATTTCAAGTTCCACCTAATAACTAGGATTACTTTTTAAAACGAAAAATCCAACTCTTCTCCAAGGAAGTATTTGCTGAACACTTCAGCTGGAATATCTGTCAAACTGGGTTTAAACTAAAGTGTAACTATGCTCCAAGTATCTAACAGCACAATTACACAGCTGTAGCCAGGCATCTTAAGGTACTGTTTAAGTCTTTAGGTATGTTTTGATTGTTGCTTATAAGATACTGTGATCAGCAAGCCATTGTTAGCAAAATTATGAGGTCATGCCTGCACTTGCATAGGTTTAAGAAAACTTTATAACTCATATTGCTATATACTCACTGAAGGTGCAACAGAGGTAGCACAAACCATCCCCCTATAACATTTATCATTATTAGCTACTACAAGGATTCAATGCTTTGATATAACTGCACTGATGTTCACCTGCTTTGTCCCACAAAATTAACACAATTCCTATATTGCAACCAGGGGAGCAAAGCCAGCTGCTTCCTAGAAACCACGCCTCATATTATTGAGTGCATGCATGCAATCATCTGAAAACACAAATTAATTAGGAGCAGTTCTCACTGAAAAAGTGATTTTTAATCTAATGATGGATATGCTTGTGAAAAGCCCATTTAAAAAAAATGGTTCTTATATGCAGACTCAAAGAGTAAAGCTTATCCAACTGAAAAGAGAAACTTGTTCCGAGTTTCAGATCATAGTGTAAAAATTAACTGAAATCTTTCTACTGTGTTCTATACACAGAGGCAAATCTTGTAGGAAAAGTGAATAATACAGAATACTTTTACTTTCCCTGTTTTTCAGTGTACCTAGGAGTCCATATTTTATCTGCAGACCATGAGACCACAATCCCTGACGCTGCTGGAGAAGAGCGACGGCGTGAACTCCAAGAACACCTGGAAGGTGAATATCTCCTTCCAACGAGTATTGTCTCAGCTTATCATCAACCTTTTGCTCCAGAAGTGCTACAGAAAGAAGAGAAATGATTATGCAGCGGTAGAACTTGAAGTTACTTCAGCTATCAAAGGAATACTACAGTGGGGAAAACCAAAAGGGCCATTATGAATTTCCTGTGTAGTGAACAGATAAAAAACACAGAGCTGGATGTTCAGTGTCCTTCTCCATCTCCAGTGTGGCCTGCAGACCACACTTCTCACAACCTGCTTCAAGCTTTGAAATGCATGCAGCCAAAGCTGCTTCTCAAAGGAAATAAATTCAGACAAACAGATCTTTTAATTAACTAAGCCCTAAGGTGTGAACACGTATGTTCACCTCTACATAAAGTCAGAGCAAGCCTGTGGCTTTGCAGCAGCACAACTGGTGCAGCCAAGTTTTCTCAGGTGCTAGGAGTTTGAAATCAGACCAGAACTGGCTTGGATACAGTCACTGGCAATCCATGTGAAAACTAAGTATGAAAACTTCACCAAAAGATCATCTTCCAAAAACAAACTGCCTTCTGCATTCCTTAGTTCTGTTAGTTAGTTCTGTTTGAAAGTGCTGTGTAACCCTATGACATTTCAGTCAAAAATGAGAGCTTTAGACATAAATTACTGTTTTATTTCATTGTGTTATTTTAATGTATTGATGTTATACAAATATTAATGCTCTCTTTCTGATACTTTCTCGTGTATTTTTCTCTTAGCTTATTTATGAGAAAAAAGTCTTCAAGATTTTTAGAACAGCAGGTTTTAAGACATTCAGCTACAAATATGTGTCTCTGCATTGTTTTATACCAACAAAAGTGAAAAACAGCTGTTCTTTTTTGGCATGTTTTTATCAAATAATTCCTTTTCTATTATTTCCTCTACCCTTTCCAACAATAATTCAAAACAGACTTATTTTAAAATTTCTTCTAGTCTGAAATATATATATATTTGTATTAATTTATGCAGGATAGTAATTTTAAAAAACAGTCTTTATGGACTTGGAATTTAAGGAATAAGTGTCCAAACCAGATAACCCTAACAAATAACAGTTCCAGAACCTGCATTTATAAGGCAAATACTTACTGTCCTCTAACCTGAAAGAAATGCAGCTTCCTTCAACAAATTATTCAGAGATACTGAAAAAGCTATCTTCTTGCCAAGCTGTTTAGTGATGTTTCCTGACAAAATGATAGGACTGCTTTGCTTTATCAGTTTTACCTCCAGCTGGGTCATGTATCTCTGCTCTCCACTCAGCTTCTGCAAATCTGCCATTCCCTAGAACAAACAAATCAAAAAGCAAACCCCAAGTCGCTCAACAACATAAGTTAAGTTTTAAGAAAGCAATAGTATAGACTTGGGTGTTTCAGAAATGACAGAAGAGGAGGAAGAATGTTTTTCTATACATCTAACAACAAACCTTCCACACCCCACAAAGCCTAAAACTTGCCATTGATAAATAATGAGGAGGAAGGATGGATTTGTTTTTCCAGTTACACAGAGGTCACAGTGGTGCAAGATGCTACTTCCTTCAGCTTCTGCTGGTTTTAGGACTGAAATCACTACAAATGTTACAATACCAGGCCAGAAATTATTAGGGTGTTACTGAAAATATTGGCAGTCTCACAGAGATCTAGGTTGAAATTAAGCACTGAATCTATCTCGAAAATATGTAATAAGGAGAACTGGTAATTTCTCTGATGGACTGCTCACAAAACTGTTCTTCAATACGTGTATTTTCTCTGCCTTTCTTTTCTGTGCTTTTATGTAAGTATTCATGCTAGAAGGAGACCTCACAAAATGCAAACATACCTTAATGTAATACACATCTTGGTCATCCACTATCAGCTCCAGGTGTCCAACTCGGGAATTTTTGGAAAACTCAATCCTCCCTTAGAGAAAAAGAAAACTCTTTACTTTCAGTGATGCTTCATAAGACTGTACTTGAAATGACAGTATTCTTTTTATAAACAATAGATACAGAGAGATTAAAAACATAAATATCAGCTCAAAGGAAAAAAGTTAGGATCAGAATTTGCAAAGGCATTTTGCAAGGTGTCTTCAGAATAAACTAGTATTTTTGAAAATATATTCTGAGGAGAATAATTGAGAAGAGGCAATGAAGCTGTCTCCAACAAAAACAGCTTAGTTCTGGAATTGATTTATGCACTTCCTTTAGGCCTGTGCTAAAACTTGTAAGTTGTGTTGTGCTGTGGAGACATTTCAGGAGCTCAGAACACTGTGCACACAAAGCTTTGCGCAGTGATGGTAAAGCTTCCTTGCAATCCATTTGGAAATAACCAGGATCAAAAAAAAAAAAATTCTAAATACATCATATTGTAGAATACATCAACACAAAACATCACTTGACCAGCAAGCCAAAGAAGCTAAAATTTTTGTCTATATTATTACCATTCATTTATCAGTTTCTATTTCCTCAGTGGTTTGTAGACTCTGAATTCTATGTTCCACTGTGATTAAAATGTTATTTTTTATTACAATGCATTACAATATCATAGTCAGTACTTCACTGATTCAGCAACAAATAACAATCTCATAACTAACAGAACACAGCAAACTGAAACAGTAAGGCAAGATCAGCATATGTAAAAGATGTCAGAACAATGCACCATATTCTTTAATCCTCAATTCATCAATCCTGATAACAGCTTTCTTCTCTAACGTGATTTTAGGAACCAGGTACTGTTCCTCTGACTGTGCAAAATATAGTCTTAACCAAGATGAAAACCCCATTGGGAATGGCTGCTACCTAAAAGAGTAAACTGACAGTTATCACATAATAATGTAGTTTCAGCATTGGATTAGTGAGTGAAATATGCTGATATTTCTCACTTAATTGTAATTAAGTTCTAACTGATACAATAAAGTTCTCCTAACTGGTATTAGCTGATGATCAGGCTCTTAGCTGAAAAACCTACCATCAATCTCAATTTTTTTCTTAGGTTGTATAAATTGGATTCTGAATTTCTTCTGTGGGACACTAAAACTTAAGTCAACACCAACATCTCTTTTCAAGTCTGACTTTGGAGTCCCAAGGAAGAAGTGAAAGACAGCTTCACTAGGGATCCATGAATTCTCCTGAAAGAAAAAAAGGATAACCACATCATTCATTGGCACACCATTTATAAAACAATCTCTTACACTGAGACAACAGATTGTTTGTGTGTGCTGTTTTGTAGATAAAAAGAATATACACCTCTTATCAGCATCAGTAATTTGTGTTCAACATATCTTCCCATATAGTGGGAATGGAATGAACAATAACATAGAGCTTGGAATGCAGAGGGTTGAATATGCAGTACTGAGATACACCAGAAGAGCAAACTGCAACTAAAGCCAGAGCCCAGCGTGCCAGTGGTACCTGAGCTATGTAGTGATAGGCAGCTTCCAGCACGTACTGCTGCAGGCCTCTGTCTTGCTTAGTTAACGTCACAGCCACTCTCAAAGGTCCAGTGAGGGGGAAAACCAAACCACTGGCTGGGTCAGGATAGGACATTTCAGAACACAGCTGCCAGCCAATAATCTCAAATACTAGTGGAAGACAACAGTTGAACATTCAATTAGAACAGCAAACAAAGAAAACACGAAAATGAACTGTAGACCTTTTAGAGAAAATATGTGAAAAAAGAAACTCTAGTGAATAAAATGATCTGTTATGGATATTTCAGAATGCCTTTCTAAGACAAACAAAATAGCTGAACTCACCTTCCTCCCTAGTGCAAGATCTGGTTTCTGCATGGTCTTGGAAAACATCTATATCTTCTGTCTCATCCACCATTCTGAAGTAGACTTTAGAGCTACAACCAAGAATTTTGAACAATAACTTAAAACCAATGATGCTAAAGTTACAACAATATTTAAGCAAAATTGTCAGTTATAATCAAGAAAGTTAACAGTTACTGTTTTTGAAGATGGCTGTGCTTAATCTTACCTGAAATTAATTATCTCCATAGATTCTTCTGGAGTGTTCAAGAAAACTTTGAGCTCTTTCCCTTTCTTCACCTGGATCCCCCCATCAAGACTAGTAGATGTCCTCATTCCTGTTAACCACTTTAGGCCAGCTTGTCCCAGAGTCCCCACAATTCCCATTTGGACAGAAAGCTGAACAAATGCACTGTTGAAAGATTCATGTACATATCCTTCTATGAAATGCAGTTTCTTTTTAAAGCACTTAATTTAAACCTCTTCAATAAATGCACAGCACTTGATGCTGTAACACAGTACATTCTATGATTAAAATCATGAACTATTTTGTTTCAGGAAATAACTGAAAAGATTGCATGCACACCAACACACACTTTCTAACATGAATTATAGTTAGAAAGTGTAACTTTCTACAGTTACACTGTATCTCCTAAGGAGGGGATTTGAATGCAGCTTTCAGCATGAAATATTAAGAAAGGGAAAGCAATTAGAACTGACTATCCCAGGACAAATTTCTCTCTCTCTGTACAGCACTTAGTAAAGTTTAGTAATGTATTCAGTATGTACAAAAGCTAAAATAACCAGGTAAGGAAACACAGAGTTAAATCCTCCACTGGTTTGTGCATGCATAACCTGTAAAAGCATTATTTGATCCCAAGAAAAATCCACTTGTCACATGTAAAACATTCAAAAAAAATCATCTGCATGCAACAATTCAGGAGTTTCATTTAGAGACAGAGAGGAATAGTCAGCTTAAACCAGTACTGGAAAAACACAGCAAGAGTTCAAAATCAGACAGGAGGACAGGAAAGCACTGCTGCCCTCACACCATGGCAACCACTCAGCAACAGAAGGATGATGACTGCTTTTGTTCTTCAGGAATCAATTAATTAATTGGAATTAATTAATAGGCATTCACACAAAACTTTCAGATCAGGAATTGCTACTTTACATCAGGGACATGTGAAAGGAACACATTTGCAGCATTTACTACCTTGGCTTGATATATCCATTTAGAAAGAAATTGGACTGTTGTTTGAAATCAGCATTCCCTTTGATTTTTATGTTGATTGCTGCTGAGGCATTGACTGCCAGTTGAACAGGAAAGCCTGAAATTGCTGGAAAATGCAGCTCTTCAGTGGCCAAGCTCATCCTTTTATTGAACTGGACCTCTTGCCCCTGTGGCGAACAAAACCCAATCAAAACCCAGAATATTATTTTGCATAATAGAGCTAACATTCAATAAATTTGCCAGATATAACTTTTGACTGCATCTGTCTATTGTAAGTGTTTTTACCTGAGCTGATCTGGGACATAAAGAAGAAAGCAGCCCAAAGCCTGCCTATGGCCATGGCACCAGTCCTACTCCAGTTAAAAAAAGATTTTGCATTTAAGCATGGATGGATTTGAATGAGAGAAGCAAGAACCATTAGACAGCAGAACAAATCTTTGCCTAATGTACTGAATGCTGTTTAAAACAAATACACACTTATATCTTTTAGAGTTCAATTTAGAAAAACAACAAGTAATATTTTGTATCTTTAACATATCTGTCAGAAGGCAGTTTCTCAAGATATTTACTTTCAAATAGAAAAAAGGCTCCTTTTACCTTCAGAAGTTTGACGGCCAACTCAGCTAGATTTAAGGAATAATGTTTCATTTGTTTTCTTAAATCTTCACAATCTAAGAAGCTAAGTTCATTTCCAAATATTTTCACGCTTAGCTCACATTTCAACGCCTCCTTTTTTACTGTTCTCTCACTGAACTGGCATGATAAAAAAAGAAAGTGTGTTATAATTTTCTTTCACACTCACAATAAACAATTCCTCAATGCAGGCTATGCTATTAGTAAAGAAACATTAAACCTTCCTTTTACAAATACTTTGGAGACCACTTAAGACCCCGGATTAGTAAATGTTCTTTTCAGCTCCACAGCACACAAGCTGGCTGCCACTATAAACACTGGTCATGTCCAGTCCTAACATGACAGCCAAAGGAGAAGTATTACTATACACACTCACAAACAGATGAAGCTTTGAAAAGTACAATCTCAAAACAACATTAGGGATGCCTTGATTGCTAAATAAACTGCTAGGAAGTAAAAATTTCACATGTTCTGTCCTTACAATTCTATGATACAACAGCAACACAACATGATCATGAGCTTACTCTCTAAGAAGAAACCCTAAGAAGGTGAGTCCAAGAAGAGAGATGATCTAAGACAAACTAAATTAATCACAGTCCCTGATTTTTCCAGCTAATATATCAACAACTGAAGTAAATTCTCAGAGCTTTCCTGTTGTGTACATAAAACATAGCTCTCTCTAAAAATGAGTAAATTCACAAAGCATCAGTCTAACATCTGACACCAAACTGGGAAGTCAGATTGCAAACAACAGGACTCAGGAACTCAACATCAAGCTGCTGTTTACAGTGTCACAGCAGTCAATCGACAGAAGGACACCAGCATAAAGGGACCAGAGCTCAAAATAATGAGAGGAAGCCCAAAACACAGGCAACATAATCCCGTGGCTCGGTGTCATTGT
Organism: Passer domesticus; assembly: GCF_036417665.1. Classification (NCBI taxonomy): domain Eukaryota; kingdom Metazoa; phylum Chordata; class Aves; order Passeriformes; family Passeridae; genus Passer; species Passer domesticus. The sequence goes on from NC_087488.1 coordinate 6,977,969, forward strand.
TTTGAGATAATAAAACAATCTGAAAAAACCCTAAAGATCTGGTTCTTTGCTGCTCTGTATTTTCTACAGCTGTTAAATTCTCCGCAAGTGAGCAGAACGAGTTACAAGTGCTTTATGCAAGGGAGTCACAGTAATCCAGAGCACTTGCCCAATGTGAGATGGGGCCCTGTTTGACTGGGCAATGTCATTCATTTTTTCAAGACATACAGATTCAGTTACCTTTTTGACTAACTCATTCATTTTACTGTATTTTCTCCCAAGACAATTTTTCTTTGTTTTTCTCAGCTTTGGCTTGCCAGACTTGCTCACAAGATGATCAGTGGGGCTATATTGCTTCAAAGTTGGGTTCCTCTGCTTGACTTTCTCTGCTGTTTCCACTGGAGTTTCTGACTTGTGGCTTGTTTCATCAGTGTTTCCAAAAAAATAGTCACTGAAAGTAGAAGATTTCGGCCCAAAACCCTTCTCTATGAGAGTTTCAGCATTCTCCAATCGTACACCAACCTAGTGAAAAGCATGCAGCAGTGAAAAGCCTAACAGTGACATGTACAGGCCACGGCCAGTTCTAAAGCAGAAATTCAAATATTCAACCAGATGTAGCCAACACAAAAAATTTGCCAAGCAAGGTCACAGTAGTCTACAAAGTTTAGCATTCTGCCTTCAATACTGGATATTCTAGTACTAAATCTTCCCAAAACAATTAGATACCTAAAGCTCAGTCCAAAATAAAGATCCTTTTTCCTTCAGTTACTGAGGTCCATTTACACCATGATGGGCCAAAAGGGGATACTGCTATTTTGGCTGGAAAACACTAACACATCCTTTTCATGCTCTGGAATAAGATTCTGTTTGGAAGTTTACTTAAAACAGAATTACTAACACACATAAATTCAGGGTATGAAGCACTGAAAAAAAATGTTGTTTTCTTGCAAGCTTAAACTTGAGATCTGAAGGCTACATTAAATACTTTCTTTCTTTCATGTTCACATTGTTACCTGGCAATCAGGTAAAGATGATGAGGTCACAGGCAGGTCACTGAAATGTGCCAAGCACTGGAAGGTAAATGGCACTAGAACAGTGACTTCAGCTAAGTACAAATGAGTCTATCTCTGTATTAAAGCAACAGTGTACCCAAGTCAATCCATTTTCCACTGTAGATCAAGAAAAGGAATCTTACTGTCCTAAACAGGAGCTAGAGTGTCTCAGGAAGCACTGACTTTAATGTTTCATTTGAATCAACAAGAGTTGAGTATAAGTCACTTTCCTAGTGCATGGCACTAGCAGAGTGACAGTGCTCTTACTTTGACTAAGGCCATTACACAAAGGATTCCCCAGTCTGAGGCAACTGTGCTACAGCAGTGAAAAGCACATTTTGCTAAAGGAACTGCAACAGGAAAACAGAAAATGCTTTGTACTTCAATATATCAAATGTCACTTGAGGAGGGCGATAAAAAATCCCACAATTAAAAAAATCCGTAAACTTGCCTCCAGGAGATTTATAGCCTGTCCCATGAAGTGAACAGTCAAATTTGTCATGACTGATCGTGGTAGAAAAGATGCAGGAGAAAAGACCACTGATGCTTCCATGTTTGCACCGGCACCAGCTGCAATGGAAAATAGATGTCTGTCAGCTGTCCTCATATATTTTGCAAAATTCATAATTCTTTGGAAAACTGTTACTCCACTCAATAAGAAGATGGTGAATGAAACATTGTCAACAGGTGGAACTATTTAACTTTTTAATACAGCAAAGTCATTACTGTAAGTAATTTCCATTGACTGGAATTCTGCATTTACTGGATATTACTGGGTATTATTTCACTGATATCAAAAGGGAAGTGTTTTTAATACATAAGATACATAAATGCACTGGAGGAAATTGAGAGAAAATCAAAATGTAATCTGAAAAAACATCATCTAGGATTTTCACTGAAAAGAAAAGAACAGATAGTAAAACAGGAAGAAACTAGTTTGACTCTTTCCTTGTACCAAAGACTGCACATGGATCAGGAGAAGAAAAAACATCCCAGTCCCCTGCTGCTGCAAAGGAACTTAACTAAGGAAGGAATTAAAAGTTGATGTTCACAAAAATTATCTTAAATGTTCTCTGGAGCAATATGTAAAGGGTCAGAAAAGCCATGTGGGATGTTAATAATCCATATGCTACAAAGTATTAAGTTCTACAACTCCACATACCTGAGTGAAAGGTGACATCAGAGTATGAGGAATATTTCCATGTCTCCCAGTCAAAATCTTTGCTAAGGATTTCATCAGGAATAGAATCTCGAAGGTGCTCCTTCAATGGGTCATCTGTCTCCAAGAGCTGAGAGAGATGACTCCACACAAAGGAGCCCACTAAAATTCAACAAAGAAAAGCATGTGGAAATCAGAAAAATTACAGGAGTCTTAAAAACAGATACAGGAATTTTTATACCACCATTTTTATACCACCATTCATTCTAAGCCATTCCCCTGACCACAAAAGAATCCATTCATTTTCAGCATGATTAAAATCAGTCAGATGCACCTACTGCAACAGCACATTAAATAAAAAAAGGCACATACAACTAAACAATTGTGATTTAGAATTAGTAATTCTGCATGACACCGTCAAGTCCCAGTTTGGCTATGTATGTGCTGTGTCATGGGGGAAAATATTTCCCCTATGTTTTGGAGTCTGGTTCCTAAATAGAGGCTTCTTTGTCTCTTGAAGATAAAAGATATTAGGCTCCAGTGCTAGTTCAATGCACAGGCACTGAATAATGATGTAACTGCATTTTTCACAATACAACTTCTTCTTTTCAAATTTCATTTTCTGAATGTGGAGCTAAAAACTAACATGTGCCCTATGCCTTCAAAAGCACTCAGTATTCAAAAGTATTATATAAATTATTTAGCTGTCACATCAACAAAAGACAAAGAAAATAAATTAAGAATATTCATGAGTACTGCATTAAATTGTTTGAAACGCATAACATTTTGGATGGACTTGTAGAGCTCCTTCATAAATCAGACAAATTAAATTTGTTACATGGAGTCACCAGGAGGAGTCACTGAGGGTACACCTTGACAGGAATTTTGAGGTGGATGCTCTGTCTGAGCTCTGAACAGAGAGGAATAAGTGCCCTCCAAAGCACAAGCCACATCAGCAGGTGAACACAAGGCTGAGCCTGAACTCACAATCACTGCAGGATACACTGGTCTGGACATAACATCCTGGGAAATGGATACCAGCTCCAAGGCAGGGCTGGCCAGGATCCAGACACAGGGCAGACAGAGCCTGCTTTCATCTGCCTGCAAACAATCTTACAGATAGCCTTCTCATGTTTGCTTCTTCATGACAGATGTAAATGCAAGGGATTAGTCTAGAGGCATCATTCACTGAATGTGGTGAAACCATTTTAGAATATCGTAACATTTTTTCTGCCACTTGCTTCTTTCTCAACAAAATGCAATTTGCAGTCATGAATTTGTATTTCTAATGCACTGAGCATCAAAGCTCTTCCATATATCCTTCTCAGGAGCCTTCAGTGAATGAAATGCTGACAGTAGAAGGAACTAATTCTATGAAAAGTCAGTTCTTACTATTGCTAAACTAATGGTATCACAATTTCAATATAAAATGTCACAATCATACAAACAATTACTTAAAAACAATACACAAAGCATTGAGATTAAATAAAAACTGATATAGATTGGTACCATTACACCTGCAAAGTAAATGTCACATTGAAGTAACAATTAGGAACATGTAAGACTTCAGGAGATGCTTGGCTGACCTTGGCTGGATGTCTCTTTCAGCAAAGTTTTTTGTACTTGTTTAAATAACTCTTCATGTGGACATTTCACTGCTATATAATAAGCAGCAATTCTTATTTCCACATCTTCGCTGCTTGCTTGATACAGCTGAACTAATATAGCATTCTAAGAGAAAAATACAAAAAGATAAAGACAATTACGATTCACTCCCCTGGAACACCTCGTGCACTTTCAGGTCCTGGTGGGTTTTTGTTCTCAAAGAGCTATTGCTATATTTATAGCTATTGCCTTATACCTGGCAAAGTCACTTTGTGTAACATGGATACATTTGTATTTACACATTGTCTATACTACCTCATCCACAAATTTCCTGAACAAAGTGTCATTATGACCATGAATCCTACACAGACAAATCTGTACAGGACGCTGCAACACAGAGCCTCTCCTGCCAGCACAACTGTTAAGGATGGTCTTATTCCACCACATGGGAGACCTGTCTGTTGTATCTCTAATGTGCTACAGCCAGTACACAGACGACAATGGCCAGGGCTTTGTTCATAAGCTATTCAGATCAGTACTTTTGGTCTCAATCAAAGAGCAGGCCAGCAACAAATTTATTCTGCTCAATATTTCCCCAGTATCAACCAAGATAACATTTTTTGTGAACTGCCAGGCATTAAGAAACTGGTGAGTGATAGTACAAACATTTTTATTAGCATTTAACAGCCTCAGTCCACCCAATTCAGCAGTTAATTTGCTAGACAGTGATGTGGTATATGACAACAAACAGACTTCATACTTTGAATATGTCCAATGAGCAATGCCAAGCTTCATAACTGCAGAATAAGGGAATCACACCAATCCATGCTGAAATTAAATTTTAAAAAGCCATAGAAAGGTGCTTCTCCAAGTGCAAGTCCACGTGGAGCTTCTTATTTTTCTGGAGCAGGACTGTCAGCTTTACCCAGGCCAGCACTCCTGGCTTTGCCATTCTTCTAAGTATCAAGGTATTAGAGATAAACAAGTCTTGAACTTTCTTCCATTAAACATTTAACAAAATGTTCTAACTATGGCAGTGTATTGCAAATCACAACAAGCTTCTCACATTAATACTTTATGTTTTGGAGAATTAAACAGTGAAACAGACTATGGGAAAAATCAAGTCCTGTGGGTTCTCAGCCATAGCCCCTGCAGACAGAAGGCACCCACCTGAAGTGCCTAGTTAAGAAGTCCCAAACACTGCCTCAGTCACTGGATGTGTTACCTCAGCTGCAGCAAAGCTCCTTATAGGATTGCTTATCTGGGTGGTTCTACCCTCTCCTCCAACAGCAGAAGGGCTTTGCTGGAACATGCCTACTCTTCTTCCTCATCCATTTGTGTGTTTTGTAACTATTCCAAGTCCCAAATGTGTGGCAGTGGCAGGAAGCCATCAGTCACCTGTGACAGTAAATGACTCACCCTGGCCGCGCAGGGAACGCGCCGGAAGGCCTGGACAGCAGCGAGGCGGATTTCCACGGGACGGCTCCTCAGGGCAGCGCACGAGCTCAGAGCAGGAGCCAGCGAAGCCGCTGCCAGTCCCGCATTTCCAATGGCTTTCAACACCAGCTGCATCTGGAAATGCAAAGCAAGGAAGAAGAGAAAGCTCTCCAAGTGCTGGCAGCTGTACATTGAATTTCATGGCACTAGCATTTTCTGTGCAAACACCTGTTTAAAATGATTACTGGTGATTTGGGGAGTTTACTGCAGCCCCTATTGTATCATCTATACCCTGGCTTTACTGAGAGGACAAGACAAACATGGACCACAGTTCTACTCTAATGCCATGTGGCATTAAAACAGAACCTGCCTTAGACCTGGAGGAATACAAAAACATTTTTTAAAAGCCTACATTGCAACAGAAAAGCAAAAGTCACAAATTTTATGTACTGGAAAGGTTTTTCAAGTACTTTGATATTTTATCCCATTTGATCACAGATATTTTGACATTTTAGTGATTCAACATAGAGTTCTGGACACTATAACTAAATTAAAATAATTTGTCAACAGATATGTGTTCTTCATATTGCTCAATGGTATGAAGTCTGCATTATCAGGAAATCCAAGGCTTTTCTTTATTTCCACACACAAAAACACCCACACTGATAGGTTCCACTTGTTGTACTACAAAACTTTATCAGCTCATTCCTAGCAAGGCATATTCATTTACTAAGCTTCTGGAAATCCAATGAATACCATTTTCACCAAGTTCTATATCATAAAGGGAACAGAAAAGTAAAGCCCTATTTCATGTGTCTCTGTTCAACCAATACCTTGCTGAGATGTTCTGAATCTTGCACGGTACAGTTTCCTCCCAAAAATTTCCCAAGAGTACTCATCACACTCTGCACAGCAGGTACAACACCACAGGAGCTGTGAGCTGAACAAAACCTATGTATAAGAGCAGTTACTCCCAAGAAGCAGCTCTGGCTTGCTCTAGGTGACTTCAGCAAAGGCTGTAAACAACCAGAAAAGGAACAAGGTGTTTCAGAAAAGCAGTGAGAATGACTATTGTGATATACCACAGATTATAAAAGTATCAAAATATTTACATACTCAAATTGAACCTCAACAAAATTACCTGGACAGAGCTTTGTATAAATCTGTGAAAAAGACTGTTACTGTAAAACATAAAAATTATGAGCCATCTAGATTAATTACAAATTAAAAAAGATAAAACAACATCCACTCACAGCAAGAGATTCAATCATGCCCGAGGTGGGATTAGGAATGAATGCTAATGACCAGAAGAAATATTCTACTTTGTCTTCCTCAACTTCTTCAGAAGCTATGAGGTCTTTCATTAGGACAACACATGCCTCTGTGGCACAAGATGGGAGAGCATCTATTAATGGTTGCCTGCAACACAAGAAAAAAGTACAAAAAAACCCCTAAAATGACCAATATACTTCAGAATCACATAACAAGTCCATTGAGACTGGGCTTCTTTCAAAGTAAATAAAAGTCCAGTGGCTTAGCAAATTCCAGATTCCACAGAAATCAATATTATCTTCTGGTATAGTGGCCTTATAGAAATATGTTTCAGACAGGATGCAATGGAAGTGCATTGGTGTTTCAAGAATAGTACCTAACTAGATTTTCAAGAAAATATTCAGTTGCTTTCTCTGAGAATTGAGCCACATCATATCCCAGGTTTTACTTCTAAAGACTGAGGTACCTTAAAGCACTGACTTTTTATTAAGGTGGTTTTTACCTTTCATTTCACCTGTAACAGCAGTAAAAAATTAAAATATTAAAACTGAATTGACTAGCTTTTATTTCCTGAGCTCTTTTAGACCTTATCTAAGGGGAAAGCGAACATCAGCATGACAGACAATACGTATTTCAGATCTTAAGAGTCCCTCTGTAAATATTCTGTACCTGCCTCCTGTACTGATGGAAGGACACTTTTATATTAACTAGAAAGCAGTTAAACTAGATGGAGTAAAAACATCAGAATGTAATCTGCATGGGATTCTCTTTCACTCCTTAATTTAATAACCATATCCTGAGTAAAATTAGTCTAAAGGTAATATAAAAGAGCCAGAGTAGTTTAATTACTATCTAATACTGAAGAATATTAAAGGATGAGAATAAACCTAACTCAAAACAAAATTTGCCCCTTTTGCATCAAGTAAAGATAGTGTTGCAAACATAAATCTTGGCATTAATTTCAAATAGGCTGATGACATTTTGTACTGAAACCACGTAAAATAATTGTTTCATTATTTTCAATTTTATGAAGGGAGAAAAATGTACTGATTTTAATAACACTAGATTTGTATTTCTGATAAGTCTCAAACCATTGGATCAGAACTATTCCTGACTGCAGAGGAGTAGGGTCTTGATCTTCAAAGCCACAGTTCTACAACTGACATAAACCTTCCTGAGATCGAGCAGCTACTGAAAGATGCAGCTCCACCACTTCCATACTTCCAGCCTAACATCTGTCTCCTCTGCACCACAACTATTAAGGGCATTGAAGGTACAGAACCAGGTCAGCTTTTTCATAATAAATGGCAACATAAGTATAAAAGCAGCAGAACTGATTTCCATCCAAGCCATGACTCAGGTTTCCCATTCACATTGCTTTGGAAACAGGAAATCTGGCTGTGGGAATAGGTAAGTCTATTTTGTACATAACATTCATTCAGTGAGGAGAGAATGTCATCCTATTACAGAAACAAGATCTGCAATACAAATTATTCCTTTGAAATGTTCCAAATTTAAATCCAACATTTGGGCACAGATTTAAAACACTTAAATATTTGCAAAATATTTCTTTCCTGTATATTTTTGACTACAATTATTAAAGGAGACTTACCAATTGTCTCTGCACTTAAATGATGATCTTTGCCATAGTGCTCTTAAGGCCTCAAGAGAAAGGTGTCGAAGCTCAAACACGAGAGCCATGAAAAGGTCTGCAGTCTGTAATGCACAACCACAGCTGTAATATTCCTGCTGTGCAGAAACCAGCTTAAGAGAACAGAGCACAAGAGGTTATGCTGGCATTGCCATTAATTTACAATGTAACTTGAGACTGAACCCTCCTTTCTTCCTTGTGTCCTTACATTCCTTCCTCATTTGCTTTTCTGTCCAGACTACAAACATATATGGGGAAGGGCTTTTGCTTTGGATGCCAGTCAGTCATTCAGACAACAGTCCTCAGTGACCACCACTGGCATACAAATGAATAATAAACCAAAAGGCAGCAGCGTGGTTACAATCCAGAAGAGAGAGTCAATCTTCTCTGAGTTTGTACGGCAAGATCCTGATTTATGACCAGAACTGCTGACATAGCTTTGACACAAATGAAACAATGGTCAAGCTAACTGTGTATTAATCTTAGGTTTATGTGAAAGATCATTTAACTGAGGTTTGGGCAACACTTAGAAGTTTCACTTGAGAACACTTGGGCTGTGAGAAATTTTTCCATCTTACTGGGGAAAAGCCTAGGCAGAACTGCCTTCACCTCTGCAGGCAGCACAGGACTAGCTGGAAACAGAGGCAGAAGAGCTGTTCTCTCTCACTAAGAGTTGCTACATCATACAGCAACTATTTTACCTGGCATTTTAAATGCTAAATAGCACACAGATGTATTCCTCTGAGACCTGATCCAAAGTTCAAGAAAGAAGATAGGTCTCATTACTTGAAAAAATAGCAGAATGTTCAATACAATATCTTGTATGTTCATGTTAACTGAATTTATAATGTGTAAGTTTTAAACATCATCCATGTCAGATTCACTTCAATGCTTTATTCACCTCAGATGTGAAAGGCTTAGACATAGGACTAAATTTATGGTTCCAAAGAAAACATTCTTTACGTAAAAATCATACAAAGTCTAATTTCACTAAGTCACATTTCCAAAGGTTTGGGGACAGGCCTACTTTGACTTTCTGACCTTCCTTCCAGGACCTACTCCCAAAAACAATGAAAACATGGAATAACCCAGTGCCAGCATTCAATTTTAATTTAGGACTGCCAAGCCATTTTCAGTAACAAGAAGCTGTCTTTCAGTAAGAAGTCTGAGTAATTTCTCACTGTTTTGTTTGATAGGCTGAGGGAGTAATTTGACAGATCCAATATAGATATAATTTATGGTTTTATTCTTTTGGGATTTATATTATTGCTAGAAATAATATAGAATTTCATCAAATTAAAGCCTGTTCTCGTATGTGAAGCCCCATCTATGTATTTATTCTGTTAGCATTTATAATTCCACGCCCAGAATTCAGATAGATCCACATGCATTCCCTTCTATTCCATTCCATCCCCTCATTATCACTGAGGTCTCTTTTAAAAAGAAATTCCAAGCCTGGACACTATGGAGCTATTGACTAATATTGGGGGTGGCAGAGGATCCTCACAGACTCCTCACACAGAGCTGTGTGTGCAGTTCATGCTGAGCCCAAGTAGCCCATCAGCTGGAGCTGCAGCATAGGTCAAGATAAAACTGCCAGACTGATGTACTTTCACGTGATACAATTTTAGACTGCAAACTGACTTCATTCTGCTTCATACCTGCTGACTAGACAAGCTCTCATCTAATAACTCCATGCAAAATTTTTCAGAGAAGCAGCTATTTTTACTCTCTAATAATACTGTCTGACCAGGTGGGCTGTTTTCATTTTTTTAACGTTGGCTGCACTGAAATTGAGCTGTCATTACAAATTTCACTCTTTGTAGCATTATAATAACAAACTACATTCAAATCTGACTCCTGCTCCCACTTCTGAAAGAAACATAAGAAAGCCTGGCTTTTATTCTCCATAGAAGCTTGATTATCCTTCTACCTGCAGACCTGCCATATTTAAAAAAAAAAAAGAAAAGAAACTAGGTAAAAGCAAGCAATTAGAATACCCTACAAGAAAAAAAAATCCCTAAAAATCAAAACCAACCAAAAATGAAAGCTCATGCCCTGAGAGTAAACTTTTTTGGATCAGACTGGGGTCTAGGAGCAAGGCAAAGCAAATCTGACATACTCTTGCCCACCTTGCTCAGTGCATACACAGCCACATTCACCAGAGCTACTGACCAAGCACCAAAACCCAGCCAGTCACTGGAAATGCAGCCCCAGCAGAAGTGGTGTGACAGGCTTCTCTCCAGGCTCTCTCAAGAGAGGGTCCCTTCTCCCCATCCCTTTTTCCATTCTTTGTCAGCAGGCAGCTTGTTCACTTAATGGTCCATTAGCTAATCTACATCCGCATTGAAACTCAATCTTGTCTCATAATAGCATTAAAATATTAAACAACAACTTTGCTTCCTTGGAAATGACACCATCTCCACCTCCATTTTCTCATCCCTTCAGTGTTTTCCCCAGAGCTGGAGAGTTTCCCTTCCATTTATTCTTGGTTTTGTGTCTTGAAAGAAATGCATAATCTCACCTCATTCAGAGTCAAACAATAAAGGGACAAACAAGCTCTACATGCATAACAGTGCAGCTGTCTCCCAAGCAACACTGTGGGCATTCCCATAACTTCTTTCTTGGCTCAAAGGACATTTCATTGGTTGAAATGAGGGATGATAAAGATTCTCTTTGAAATGTCTGGTCACACAGAAAGAACACTCTGAAACAGTGAAAATGGTTGACAACCAATCAAACTCTCTGCTGGGACAGGCACATGATGAATAATTCACTTCTCCTTTAGGCAGTGGCACAGACAGCAGCCACTTGTGCTAATCTTAGTGATTTAAAAAACAAATTTCCCACACATGAAGCCAGTAGGCCTTTCTGGAGGCAGAAGAGACATCCCACTGTCACTGGGAAAAATGATCTACCATTCTTTCAAAGACATTGAATTAAGAGTGTTCCACAGAAGGTAGATTTAGAAAAAGTTGCTCAGGTCTCCTGCAGTAATTTCTTTCTTCAAAGTTTTCCAGGCAGTATGTGACCCTCTAGTCTGTGCCTAAATGCCATTTCATACTGCTGTACACTGACAATCACATGGAATCAAGCATTATCCTTCCCCACGAGGAAGGCCTGCTCTTCTTCTATATTAGCACCAACCATTATTGTATGGATCTCTTAGCCCTCCACAGCCCCAGTCTCCATAGCATGCAGCTAAAAGAGATGGCAGACCTGCTTATAACTCAGACAGAAGCCTATCCCAAATATTGCAACACTCACAGAAGTCATCAGCTACTTTCTCCACAGCCCCATGCCCAGCCTTTAGTCAGGCTGTGATACCAGGTCAGCTATGATCACCATTTAACAGGCTGGGAATAAGGTCTGGGGCTGGAATTTTTCACAGCTGATTGAAGGTGCTGGTTTCAGCAGCTGTGACTTATCCTGCTCCACCCTGTGCCTTGCCCTGAAGTCTCACACACAAAACATGAACACCTACCTGTGCTCATGAATCACAGGGGACACTAAGAGAAAGGTGAACACACCCAGGATATCACTGCAGAGCTGCAATCCAGCACTGCATGTTTCTCCAGTCCCCATAAAGCCTCTCCTCCATCCCTCAGTATCAGTGTCCAGCCCAGGGGAAAGACAGGAAGAGCTTCTGTTCTTTGACATGGGACTTAATCTAAACAAAGGAAGGTGAGGGACTTCCATGCTGGGTCTCAAGCTTTTGTTAACATCACTTGTAGCTATGTGCATTTACAGGAGAGATCTCAGCCTCTCTGCACAGGAAATAACCTTGCTCCAAAGTACAAACAATCCGACAAGAACCTCAGAGGACAGAGTCAGCAATGAGCTGACTAAACTTATCACTGCCAAATTCATGGAGGTACCAATGCCCTGTTTAGGGCCTCTCCCATTAGACCATACTTGTTTTTTAGTAATATCCTGACCAAAAATTACTTAAGAGAGTTTTCTTTTGTTTTCACGTTTACATTTTTTCTCTTATTTTTCTCTGTAGGAGCTTCACTACTAGCAAGAACCACTTTATTTGAAGCATAATGAAGGGATATGAAGTGTCCTCTGTTTGCCCTCAGTTGATCTCAGGTGAACAGTGATTAAGCACCATCATCTGTTGATCCTTCTGTCTTGTACATAACAGGTGTTCTTGATAACCTCTGACTTTCAGAGATAGGGATGTGCATTTCAAACACAGAGACAATTACTGACTGATTCAGCTGCTGCCAGTATCAACAAAAAATACAACACCCAAGTGAGCTAAGGAGACAGGAGACTCGCCTAGAATGATGGTCATCATAAAAAATACTTAAGCCACTACCTGTTCCACATGACCAGAAGATCCACCCCATCTTAGCAGCATTCACCAATGAAAATGTCAAGGGGGCAGAGATTCCCTCTGGACCCAAGCAGCATTCCCAGAAAACACAGTGGTTGTTAGAGTTCATCAGAAGCACAAGGAGCCCACCAGCCACGACCAAGAGGAAAGGGCTTCATGTGCAAACTGTTTTGAGGGGATGAGGCAATATAAGGATGGCAGAATTCCAATGAACATGGAGAGTACAGCACTACTGGAGTAGTATTACACACTAAAGCTGTAAAAGATGTGTTTTGTATAAATAAAGTATCAAAACTGCCAGTGACAACCCAAACCAGATACTTTATATGCTTTTGTTTTTTCACAGCAAAACAAAAATTTGGGACATTTTCTTTCAGATTAATTTAGAATATAGTTCAAAATTGCTTTTGCCTAATATTCAGGGGGCTACAGGATGTGTTAACTCCTCAGTGTGATTTACTGCTTATGTAAGAACATGACATTTCAAAGCATTTTCTCTTTTCTAATTCCACATTTTACAATGTCCAAAACAATGGAAGGCTTCAGTATTTCAAAATTGCTGCTCTCCTGGTCACCTCTTATCTGTGCAGGAGAATTCTCAGCCCACAAAGAGCTTCCCAAGGAAGCAGAGGCTGTACAGCTTACCTCATAACTTGCACTGTGTGCTAAGCAAAGCTTCCACACCAGTTCAGTCACTTCTGCACCAGTGACCTCCCTCTTAGTTACCTCCCTTTCATAGAGAATGCTGGTCACATGCAGATCCTCAGAGTCCCCTGGAATAAGGAACACAAAGGAAAAAATCACATCTCTGGTGGTTGCTGGCCATTCGCTGTCATTAACTCTATATGCAAGGGAAAAGTTTCTCTCTGATCCTTTATTTCTCTCTGTATGAATATTAATATGAATGCAGTCAGCTTGAATTTAAGAATACAACAGAATAAAGCTGGGTCATAAGTGTGACCCAAAATAAAGAGTCAAAGAAACAAGACAAAGATACACATAAAAAAGCCCTATTTTCACCCATCCATCTCTTAGTACGGCTCTGCTACTTTCCATTCATCACCTTTTCCAATGTCATCTAATCATCAGACTCACACTTAACTACCCAAAAAGTGAACAGGAGATCTAGGTGCAAATTAAAATAGATGGCTTGGCCCTGAACCTCTTCCTGAGGAAGAATGCTATCATCTTATATTGGAATAATTGCAAACAAAGTGTCCTGGGCATTTGGGGATTCCTTTTAAAAAAGAACCAAACAACTATTTAGAAACATACAAAAATCATGTTCCTCAATATTTATAGTTGAACTTTGAAATCATTCCTCAGGAAAGGCACCTGTTGACTTCGGTAAAATAATTTTCCTAAGAAGAAACACATAGAGCAAAGAAGGAGCAAAAATTAAAACAGTTCTCAGACATGGCATGTCCATTAGGACTTGCAATTATTTAGGCTCCATTCGTATAAAAACCAGGAATTGTCCACAGACCTGGGAAGGCTGATGCTCGACACAGAAGGGCATGAAGTATGTAAGGGGAATGAAGTATGATAAAGGGGAGCTAGCTGTTACAGATTGTCATTTTTGGAAACCTACCCAGTTTTGGAGGTCCACACAGTTTTGTTATGTAAGGCCCAAGCCCCCAAAGAAGGAACAGCTCAGCCCAGCCTGTAAAAACACCCACTTTAAAGCAGTTTAATACATTAAAGGTGAAAATCATGGGTGCAAAGAGTTCTCACAGGCAAGACAAAGTCACAATGTTTTTCTAGGAAATAAATTTACTTTACTTTAGCAGAAGCATCGTCACCTTTGTTGTAGAGTGTCTCTCTTTCCACTTGCACGAGCCTGAGTGCAGACAGTGTCTGTGTCTCTGCCCCGCTGCCCTGCTGAGGGAACAGCGTCACGCGGTCGGACTCGGTACATCTGGCCTCCTCCAGGACCCCATCCCTAATGCTCTGAACACATTCCAGCTGGGAGGACAGAATCTGCTGGTCAGACTGAGAAAAACAGATACTTCAGGAATATTCTTGATGACCTGTGTCAGCCTACCCAAGCTTTCCTCTCCCAACTTCACAGAGGGTTCCAGTTCTGGGATAGTGGGAAGTCTCTTGTCTACACCTCCACAGTGCCCAGCCTGTGGAGGTTTATGCACTCCTTATCTTAGCCTAGTTTTTCATCACTGAAAAAAACTGCTATTAACTGTCAGCATCAAATGGTGTCAATTCATTTCAATTCACAAAGCCTCAAAGTTAATCAGGTATTTTTGGTCAGCAAGGTAGAAAAAAGCAAAAGTCTGGTAAATTATGAATAGCTACTACAACACAAGAAACAGGTGATATTCACCTAATAAAAATAGCACAAGATACAAACATTGACTGTATTTTCTGTCAACAGCAGAAAGTTGCAAGTCTGGCATTTAGAAAATCTTGAAAATCTTCTATCTTTCCAAAGTTTTCTACAAATAATAACTTTCTTTTTCTAATGTATTTTTTCTTATCTGTCAATTCCTCCCTTCCACAGACTATTTTCAGATTATCTAGGTTAACATATTTTAATGAGAGTTTAATCCAGGTACCCAACAACCTCTTGCATTTATACTGTAACATTCATCAGTTACAATGCAAATTTGCATTAAATTCTGTGAATAACAGACATTACACGGAAAATAATATTCACCATTTCTTTGCTAAAAACTCAAGTTTGGGCAGACACTCTCTTCAAATGAGTCAAAAGCAAGAGGCAGTGTCATTCTCCAAAACTTACTGACACATGAGGAAGAACAACAGACTGCACAGAAGTCAAACCAGAAGAGCGATGGGAGCAGAGGTTTAGGTCCCTTGTCTTTACAAGAATGGGACCCTTTCGCTGATACCTGGTTGGGCATACTCCCAGGACATCCACCTAGTAACAAAAGCACACTGTTGAGTCACACATGCACACAGAAAATACAAGGAGATAGATAGTGTAGGTTATTGCAATTAGTATTAATTATTAATTTTTTTGTAATAACAACAAAGATCTAAATTCTCTGTTGCAGAAGACCAGTTTTGCCACAAAAGCCATGAAAAGGCAAATAATTTTAAAGACCTTGGTGAAGTTTATAGTAGCTAGGCTCTGTTAGTTTGTTTAATTTCACTGTGTTATTCTGAAGATAAATACAGACATATGCTTCTCCATTTAAAATTTTGTGGGCATGAAGGGAAGCATAAATTCAGAAGATCATTACTAGGCAGAGTACTTCAATTACAATTATGGGTGTGCCAAGCCCTACTGCAGAACATCTCTTTAAGCACTGACACGCAGCAACAGCCTGAGATAATTTTAGAACATTCGCTACAAGAAACAATCAGATGACTGCCACCGTCTGCTGAACCAAGTAGCAAAACCCTTTATATATTTACAAGTGGAGTAGACTTAACATGTACAAGAGCTAGGAGTCACCTCAGAGCATGACTGACAGTCTTACCTCCTCAACAACAGCAGCAGCAGGGAGTTCTGGGGCTGTCTGCAGGACACTGAGAATACCTCGTTTGATGTTCAGTGCCCAGGTCTGTTCACTCCTCACAGGACAGAGCTTCAGAACTTTCCCATCATGGAAAGAAAAATGAAGAGGATGCTGTTCTAGTATATCCCTGTGATAAAAAGGTTTGTCATTTCTTGCTTCAAAGAGTGCGAGTCAATTTATGACATTAGACTTGGATTTTCCTCAACAGAATTGTTCTTCCAGAATGGATCTGTCTCACTCTGTACCTCTGTTCTTTACAGCGAGCCTCTATTCTTCATAAACTCAGCCTAACCCAAGGAGTCCTTAAAAAAAACCCTGTGAAACCCTAAAAACAAATCTGCCCAAGGTAATTATAGCATCCTCAACATAACTGCAACACTTAATAAAAGCAGCCCTGGCAAATTATTTACGAGTAAAGGTACTTAATGGCAATGATTCTTGTTTAATTAAGAGAGAAATTCCATTTTATTATTCAGGGTGCCTTTAGCTTTGGTAGGCATGTCTGAATTGCAAAGTAACTGCACCATGCCTTTTCAGCTGTGATGCACACAAGAACAATTGCTTCCCAATTAACCCATATCTTCCTGCTCTGCTAGGTGTGAATACTCAGGCTCTATCCCAAATTTATTCCCCAATCTCTGCTGTTAGTACACTTCCTAATGGCTTTTACTATCCCAGACTGAGTGTACAGTGTTTTCTACCTTTCTAAGGGATCACTTTTTAACATTGATTTTCACTCCTAAAGTAACATACTTTAATCATATATTTTCCCTCTAAATGGGGAAAAACAAACCATCCAAAGGAAGAGTTTTATTGTAGCCCAGTGGTCAGCTCCCAAACAGGGAGCTAGACAGTTCATCTGCACCTTAACTGGGGCATTAACTATTAATCTAGTCAATCAGCCACAGAGTAAAACTTTAATACACATCTGGATATAATCCTTCCAGAAGAGACTGTGCATATAAGATAAGGGTTTCTGAACTCCCAGGCAACTGAGCCTGGTTTTGCTACTATCTGTGGAAATTACATGCATGTTCAGAGGACAAGCTAGACTACTGTATATTCACAATAGGCTGAGGCAAATGCTAATAAGGCTCACTTGTCTGAATAATTATTCTGAATAGCCAAGCTTGACTGAATGCTTTCTTTGCTACCTCTCTTTTTTGGCTTCTCTGCAAAGAACAATACACAACTGCTCTTACTGCTATGAAAATCTTACAAATAACTTCGCAGAAGATGTGCCTGTACACTCATTTGAGCTCTGATACCACTGCCTATAGAGAGAGCACGAAGTTCTTCCTGATGAATATAGAAAGCAATGCATTTACCCCAAGCTTGCTCTTTTTGACCCCTTGAATTGAGTCAATTACCTCAGCTCTCAGTGTTGTTTAAAGGCTGAGAATCCAAGTGGCAGGACAAAGAGGAAGATTACAAGGCTGAGCTTAATCAGACAACAGAACTGCCTTTTTTTTTGATAACACAAGAACCATCAGTTCTCTGGGAAAATGCCAGATTTCCACAGTTTGAGATCTTTTTGTATAGCCATCTACACTAGAGACCATACCTTGGCAAGTCAATGAGAAACACTGACATATGTTATGAATGAGCTACTAAACCCAAAAACAGGAAAGGAAGAAAATCTCATTGGACAAATAAATTAAATACCTTGGAAGAAAAAAACCCCACGTTTTGCCTTATGATAATCTTCTAAACCAAGACCTTCTGAAATGTACTGCAGTACTCTAGAGCCTATAGAAGTAATATCTGCAGCTCTGAGAGCTGTGATCCACACGTGCTGCTAGAGGCCTGGTGATTTGTACTCAAAATAATTTGAACTGTCTACCATCCAAATGGTTTTACATACAAAGGGATGAAAGTTACACTGAAGAAAAATTGGACCAAATGCCTCTCATTGTCTCACTTTTGGTTATGGTGCTCATATCTGGATCCTCTTCTAAAAAAAAAAATAACCAAAAAAAACCCCACCAAAACAAAACAACTAATACCCTTAAAACTAAGCAGAGTATGAAGCAGAGTGAACAGCATCCAGTCAAGCTGCTGCTAGGCCATATAGTTTTCAAAAACCCCAAAAAACAGACCAATTAGAAGGTTTTCTACCTTAGACTGTCCATTTCCATCAGAGACTCCTCTCTGGATGCAAAACTTTTCTTAATCTGTACATCTTGCACCTAGGAGCAAAGATTATAGGCAATACATTTCATTGTCAAGAGGAACTTGTGGATTTATCACATCAGGATATCCACACCAAACATCACAGACTATGAACAAAGGTTCAGTGTTGCAACAGAACTGCATTTGGCCTATCTTCAGGTGGCATATCTGAGGCAGTTTCCAGAAAGTTCTTCTATGAAGAAGTTTCATTCACTATTAAACACATTTTATACAGCACTGTTATATTCCTTTTACCATCAAATCACTAACCAGTTAATTTTTATGCATGTGCTAGGACAGGGATAACTGTGCTCTTCTTTGTTGTCCTTGTGTGTGTATTTAGTGGACACATGTCAACCCCCCAGCAAAACCAGTGAATTATCCCCTCTGTTAACCTGAAGGAAAACCCAGACAGCTGAGAACTGATTTTCCTTGCTGCCCTGTAGTTCTAAAGCACTGTAGTTCTCCACCTGGCCTGCCACAGGGCTAACCCTAGGAGAAGCTCTGCAGTTTGAAACTGCTGTCACTGAGACAGATCTCCTGTTGTGATGAATGGAGTGCTACAAGACTGAATTTTACACTGGGCTAGGAATGGCACCAATCCAGCACATTATACAAGTTTCTCAAGTTCTCTTTAAAATGTTAGCTTTTTAAAAACTATTACTACAGATATGAAAGTGGTTTAAAGTAAACTAAGTTCCTTTCAAGGACTGTCTTTAACTCCAATTCTGCACGTCATAAAACCAAACCATGAAACTGTTGTGTCACTTAGAAAAGAAAACAATTATTTGCTTAATCTGCCTTTTAAAACTGGCAAATACCTAATTTCAAGTTGTGGTGCATCAAAGCAATACTCCAACTCTAATTATGAGATCCAGAACTGAACTGACTTTTAATTACAAGAAAAACAAAGGCTTGAAATGTAGCAATAATCCCAAAGAAAGATAAGATTCCACATCAGCTCATCTCAATCACTCAAACAATTATAACAATACTTACTTTCAAAACCATCTGGCAATTCCCCAATACTTCAATGATCACTGTGCACTCCAGAGAGATGCCACTGCTTTTGTGACTATTTCCCTGCAGGAATGTGTTGGTGACTGCTGAATACCTGTAGCTGTATCTAGCTCTTTTGGGGAAGTATGATGCACTGTGTCCTAGGAAATAAACAAAAAAGGGAGGTGTTTTTTAAACTTCTCTCTCTATTTTTTTTCTATCTTTTAATCTTTCAGCCACAGAAATCAGCTAAGTAAAGGGATGGATATTCAGATTGTTCCCTTCCCACCTGGACTTTCAACTGAAAGAACTGGGTTTCTGAAAACACCCTGTGTGCCAGCCATAGCTCCTGTAGGGTGGGTGAAAAGACTTCCCCTCTCCCAAGCACATAACCTCACAATTTTCTTCAAGGCAAGAATTTAATTTCCAAGGGCAGAGCGGAAATGTGATGAATTTACAGCATGATGCTCTTTTGACACCTTTCAGAGAGCAGCAGAGCAGGACCTTCACCACAGCAAGATGAAATAGATCTGCTCTTCATGCCTATGACTGGGCTTACTCCCACACTGGTTTATTCCTTTGCTCAGCTCTAATAATTAGGAGTTTTTCAGAGTTCACAGAATGCAAACTTCAGGCAGGTGTGGGCGTGGTAAACCTTGGTGGAACTTCTCTGCTACTTCCACAAATGCTGATCACTCACAGATAAGTATCACTCTCCTCAGAACAGAATATCCCTGTGCAAGTTTTCAAATTCCTCTTTCTTCATCTTGTTTTACTCACCTGCACATTCTGCAAAACAGGAAGCTCCATAACTTAACCTCTCTGAGGATCCTGCAATGACAGGTAACAGAACAGAAAAGTGCTGCAAATTTGTGTGCAGCTCAACACAGACCTGTTGCTTCTGAACTTCAGTGAAATTACTGAAAGCATGGTCCTCAAAACAAATAACTAAATCCATGAGAGTTGTTCTATAAAGTATACAGACTGACAATCTCACTATTTCTGTTGCTTTCCCCAGAATGCTGAAGGAAGATGCACTATTTAATGCATCCTCTCCAAGGAGGATGCTCTCCCACCTGCCCAGTATGACCCAAAAAGCCCAGTAAAGCAAACTGCTACAGTACACTAAAAATCCAGACAAAGCCGCTGCAAGAATTACTACAAACCTACAAGCTGTAACATAATCCTCTGTAGTTTTGCCAGTGAGAACATTTCTTAGTAGAAGTATTCTGCATTGAGAGAGATCAATCTTAGCAGAGGAAAAATTTCTTCTACTTACTACCCGAAGTTCCAGCCACAACAGCACAGAGTAAAACGATGGTGAGCAACCCTGTGGCCATCGAAATCACCTCCTCAGACCAGAAGTTAACACAAACACATCAGTTCTGCTCTCAAAGGCACTTCTGAGCAAGGCACTGAAAGAAAATTTCCTTCACAAAGCAGGAGCTCACTATTTCAACTCCCTTCTTCCTGACAGAGGAGGGGCTCTGGCAGGGCAGCCTGCAGAGGGGAGGGGGAGGTTGTAGTGATGGGGAGAGACAGATACATCACCACTGATCCCATCCCCAACAGCATTTCAGCCTTTTTGCAAAAGAAGAGAAAGAGAAGTTAATCTATTAGAAATCCCACAAAACTGCAAGGAGAAAAAAAATAGGTACATGGCATCATAATGGAACAAATGCTCAGAACAATCCCATGTAGTGAGTTTAAACTAAATTAACAAATGTAAAAGCCACCCTAGCAATCACTCATTGACGATTAATCAACCAAAAAGCACATGGGATGAAAGCCAAAGCTTTGGGAGTAAAGGGAAAGTGTTTCCATTGGGAGCAAGCAAGTTCATGGGAGGCAGCTCATCCCACCAAACAAAGTCCCAAACCTCAAATGGGTGAAACTGTGTGTGAATAACACAAATCCACTGAGCCACCATCCTTCTGGTAGCAGTCAGGTATGTACAACACATCAGGCCTTCCAGCAGACCCCTCTTGCCACACTCCCCATGCACTCTGAGCCCAGGTACCCCTGAGCCATGGGCACAGCTCAGCTGTCTGTGTGCCAGCACCTCCCAAGGGAAGCCGTGTGGGCAGGCAAATGCTTGTTTCCTCCTGCTGCAAACCCTCTGGTCTAGGCTGAGCTACTGCTCACTGCAAACAAGAGTCACAAGTAGAAATTTCAGTAACAATCCCAGCCACTGGTACTACTCTCCCCCGCAAGGTTTGTGCTGCTACACAGCCTCTTTCCTTACTTCCTCCACCATAGAACATTTGCTTGTGAAATGCTTATAAATGTTAAAGAGAAAGCAACTTCTCAAGTGTGCTTTGCAAACATCAACGACTAAAGAAGGTGAGAGCGACTCCAGCCTAAAGAGTTAATAAAATACTCCATGATGTAATCTGGGCCCCTCTATCAAAATCTCTGAGCCGCCAAATGCCAAACTCAGTCAGTCCAGGTTTGAAACTCAATTTAAAACTAAAAAACCTACATATGTCACACAGCAGCTCCTAGAACCAACCCAAAGGAGTAACTGAAAGCCTTCTTCTGCCTTCACAGTGATTTTTCAGAATATTCTTATTCTGAAAATGCTTCAGAGATTTCTTTGTGGCAAATTACTTGCTGAGTTTGCCATTTTTACTCTGCTAAGCTACTCAGTCTGGTACTCATTCTAATTTTTCATTTAAGACTACAGCTCATCTGGGCATAGTATGTACTCCATGTAAGCAGTCATCTAGCTCTTGGATACTATCAGCAATATGGACAGAAGCAGGAAAGTTCATAGCTGGGCAGGAACATAAAAACATGATGAATTTACCGGAGAATTGCTAGATCGTGACAATTCTTTTCTTGAATCACTACTATTGCCCATGTTCCACACCAGTCTGACTTCTAACTGTTTATATAAGATTTGTCAACATATTTCACATACCTATTGAAAAAAAACCAACTTTACAGCATAAAATTTGCATCAAAGTCAAATAGGAACATCAACACTGAAATTAGACAGAATTTCTGTTTTATCTTGGCACTGGTTCCAGTGCAGAGAGTAACTTAGGCCTTCTAAAAGAATCTAATTTACATTTTAATCTCAAGTTTTAGCTTTGTAGCTTCCCATTTTTTAGCAAAGAAACTATACTAATAAAAAAGGAAGAAAAATATCTTATAGTAGGACTATGAGAACGCTCAAGAATTTATAAATCTGAGCTTGCCCGAATCTTGATAATTTCATAGGCAACAAACAAAGAAATTTACGAACGAACTCTAGGGCTTTTTTTGATAAAAATATTTCCAACAGATGTTTTCAGCACAGCACAGACTTGGGCAGTTTTTATTGAAACATCTAAATATAGAATTAAATGCTTGAATAGCAGCTGGCTCCTAAATGCACACTGAAGGCAATCCTTTAAGGTAAAATATCACATACGTGTCCTGTGCACTTGACTCAGGTGACATCCCTCATGTAGTGACTGGCAAGTGCAGGATGGAGCCCAAGACTCAACATCTTATAAGCATTTTTTCCTACCTCACACGAGGTGAGCTTTTTCTAAAAAAATCAAAACACCACCCCCAAAACAGGCATAAAAATAACCTCCTGAAGAGAAATTTCCAGCACATTGCTGTCCTAGATAATCTTAAAAAATGGAAGAAAATCTGACACACGTGCTGCAAACTCACTGGTTTAATGACACACGAGACCCACACTGGCTGTAAGTCTCAGAAAAGTATTCATCCATTTTAATGGATGCTGTACTCAAGGCTGAAAAATGAATTTAATAAAAAGTACCTTCTGTCACACAACAGAGTATGCCTGTCTGTAGACATCCCAGAACTGCTCACTATTACTGCCAAGAAAGCCTGAGCTTTTACAAACTGGCAAAGTCTGCTTTGTATACGCCCCGCAAATAATACCAAATTAATATTATTGTAACACTGACGTTTAGCCCCAACAGCCGAAGGCAGGAGGGAAATGCCCTTGGCCAGGGTGCCACACACACCTGTGTGCTCGCAGCCCTCCCATGCCCGGGAGCTCCGCCTGGTTACGGCCCCGAACCGAGCCCGCGGAGCCCTCACAGAGCCGGGCTCCGCCGGGACCTCGCGGCCGTGGGTCCCTCACAGCGCCGGGCATGTCCCGGAGCCCCCTCACAGCACCGGGCACCGCCTGCAGCCCGCGGCCATGGGTCCCTCACAGCACCGGGCACCGCCTGCAGCCCGCGGCCGGGGTGTCCCTCACAGCACCGGGCACCGCCTGCAGCCCGCGGCCGGGTGTCCCTCACAGCACCGGGCATGTCCCAGAGCCCCCTCACAGCACCGGGCACCGCCTGCAGCCCGCGGCCATGGGTCCCTCACAGCACCGGGCACCGCCTGCAGCCCGCGGCCGTGGGTCCCTCACAGCGCCGAGCATGTCCCAGAGCCCCCCTCACAGCACCGGGCACCGCCCGGGGCAGCAGCACGAACGCCCTCCCACCTGTGGGGAAAACGCCACGAAAGCGCTGCGAGGCACCGGCTGTTTCCAGGGCGTTTTCCCAGCCGAAGTGAAGCGATGGAGGAGCCACCTGTCCACCCCAGGGCTCTGGCCGCGGCCGCTCCCCGGCGGACCGTCCCCAAATTCGGCCTCCGAGCGCCGAGGAGCGGCCGGGGCGAGGCCGGGCAGAGCGAACAGGTCAGCGGTGGCTGCGGGGAAAGGGGTGATGGGGCTGCAGCTCCAGCCCCGTCTCCAGTTCCGCGCTTCTCGCAACAAGGACATTGGGCTGCTGCAGCGGGACTAGAGTGGACGCAGTGGACGCGCAGTGGAGCTCCGCATCAAGGGTGATGAGCAACAGCTGAGGGAGCTGGGGGGCTCAGCCGGGAGAAAAGGAGTCTCAGGAGGGACCTTTCCCTCTCAGCTGCCTGAAGGAGCGGTCAGGCATTGGAACAGGCCGTGCAGGGAAGTGCTGGAATTACCAGCCCTGGAAGCATTCAGAAAATATGTCCATGGGGTGCTTAGGGACATGGCTGGAAGGTGGAGCCAGCAGGTTGGACTAGTGATCTCAGAGGTCTTTTCCAACCTTAGTGATTCTATGATTCTGTTATCCTGGAGTAAAAAAAAATCTTATAGTTGCCAAGACTCGGAGTAGCAACAGGAGAAGGTACTTCAGAGGCTGTGTGGAGCAAGAAATGGAAATTGCTTTGGGTTTGTCCTTTTTTCCCTCCTAAAGCTTTTGTGAATCCCTTGCTGTCACATTCAGGTGCACTGTGGCTTTAGGTCCTAGAGAGTGTCTGTCATACCCCCCTGTTAATGCCAGCGTCCTCTGGAGCTCACTGAAGATGCTTTTTGGGGGTAATTTTTTATTACAAAGACAAAGCTGTAGTGTGAAGTGAAACAGCCAACCACAAAAGGACTTTCAAGAAGACGCCGACTCACTCTTGGTTTATTCTCAGCTTGGGCACAGCTATTTCAGCACCTCCAGACCACACATAGGTGTCACATGCACCTTTTAGTGTCCTGCTTTGAAAAAGTACTAAGATGCTCATTGGCAAATTTATTTTTACACTGTATTCACACCCAGCATATCATACATCAGAGTATTCTTCTCACAAAAAATACATCAAAAGTCATCCTAAAAAAAATAAATTCGTATGACATTGCAGAATCTTATGAAGCAAACAGGAACACAGAAGTTAATTTGCTATAAAAAGCAATCCCTGAACTACAAAAACTACAACTTTGTTACAGCACTTGTTAGTTTTTACCCTGAGGATGACATTATTGTATACTCCATTACTGACCTCCTGCTGCTCAGTTATGAATAATAATTAACTCTGATTTTTTTTAATTAACTAGAATTTCTTAAAAAAAAAAATCCTTGTGGTTAGACTGCCAGAAGTGCTTTCACAAACATTGCAATAAACAGCTTTCTGAAACCACTCCAAACTCGCTTAACAACTCCCTCTTGTAGGGCTATCAGCTGCATTTTACTTGTTTTAACAACTTTTATTTTGGATCCTGTTTGTATGACAAAACAAGTTTTCTTTCTTTCTGGCTCAAGCCTCATCAGAATTTGAACATTGTGCAAGTTCTAATAACAATAGAAGCCTAATGAAAATAACACTGTCAAATTGTAAGAGAAAGCAAAGTCATCCTGGAAAGCTCATGCAGGTGGGTGTAGGGAAGGTTTTACCTGCACCTGTAATGTGAGGCTGGAGGATTTCAGGTGCCCTGTGCTTCTTCCTTATGTGAAAACAGCTTGAGTCCATAAAGCCAGCATTGCTCCTTCTGTACCTTACCTTACCAAGGAAAAACTATTCATACAACACTCACTCACCTCCAAAATAACCCTAAAGTTGCTTAATAAAAATAACTTGTTTGAGGTACTAACCTTGCCTTCTTGTGCTTTCTGCACCTCAAAAAAAAACAACCCAACCAACCAAAAATATAAAAAGAATATTGAAGGATATATAGAAAATATTGAAAGAAAGTAGGGTATTCTCACATGATTCATAGGGATTCTTTCATACTGAATACAGTGATATTTGATATATATTCCTGCTATGTGAACATGGAGCCATATTTATATGTGTTTGTTTAGTTGCACTGTAAGTGAAAGTTTTACCCAAAAATTTTAATTGAAAAAATATTTCTATGACTTGGGTTGTAGGAAAATAACACATTTTCAGTGTGGCTCTGTGTAGGACAGTTGGTCTGCAAGGCAGATGGTGCCATTTATCAGAGACCTGGCCCACATGAGACTCTGAAAAACTTCTCCCTGTAATTACCTTTCTTCTTTTAACATTTCAGCCATCCACGTGTTTGGAAACAATCCAAATATTATAATTTTCCAATTACAAGCACTAGATAGGAAAGACAAAGTTTTTATTTTAAACAGAGTCAGTTTTAAAAACAAACAGTAATTTCAACATAATCAAACACAAAGTGCTTTCACACAAAGCAAGTTATATCCTGCATTTGTTTGTCCAAGGTAGGTTTAACAAAGCAGGTTACTTTGGCACAATCTGTAGATTATTCCGTACACAAGAGAACAAACACAGGCTTTGCATTTAAGGAAACACAACAACAGAAGGGGCAGCAGAAAGCCTTGCAGAATACTGAATTAGAAGGAAGAGCTGCCAACATTGTGTGTCCTATTCTCAATCCATACAAGGAACTTAGAGAATCAACGGACTATCCACATAAATCAAAATTAATTTTTTTTGGTGTTTTGCATTCTGGTGCCACCACCTCAGATTTTCCAACCATCACTTTGGAGAGAAAAGTGGAGCTAAGGTAATAACAATTGGAAGACTTACCAAATTAATGTATGGCAGGATTATCCAGACCAGAGTGACAAGGTACTAAAATGATTAAAACTCCTTCCCACCATGCAAAAAAATCCTAATTTTGGAGACACTGTGAGATTCACTGCTTCATTCTGTCTTGCTCTGACAATAAACTGACAAGAAGCACATCTTCTGTGACACCCAGTAAGGCACAGGACTTGCTCATGTCACCAGAACAAAAGATTTAATGCAGCATCACCCAAAGCCCTTCAAGAACACAGAGAGCACTATGGTGGTGCAGCAGCAGACAAAAGTACCATGTCATCAACATGGAAAGCTACAAAACTACCAGCTTTTTATCTCCACCATCCTCTTGTCAGTGAGTAGCTCCTGATGTACATTCTTTCATCTGAGGAAACCAGAAACCTTTTCCAAATACAGAAGGAAGCTCTTAAGTCACTTGCAGACTGGCTCACAAGCAGCATCAGTTTACAAAACCTCATTAAGACAAGGCCTAGAGATTGTACATGATCTACAAAATTACTGGATTTCAAAGTATTTAAAAACTTTTGAAAAACTAACTTATACCAGATATATACAGAAGGCACATTTGGTAAGAACAGTAAATGCAGTATTTTTTATTTGTATTTATTTTAGCTTTTTACTTTTACAGATATTAATACAGTGTTACCAACACAGCCTTGCTTAAATACCTGTCTTCCTTTTCTGGACAGGTATCATTTAGGTTGGATATTAGGAAGAAGACTTTTCCAGAAAGGGTGATCAGATATTGGAATGAGCTACCCAGGGAGATGATGGAGTCACTGTCCCTGGAGGTATTTAAGAAAAGACTGGGTGTGGTATTCAGCACCACAGTCTGGTTGATAAGGTGGCATTAGAACACAGGTTGGATATGATGATCTCAAAGGCCTTTTCTAACCCAGCTGATTTTGTGATATGCATCAAAATGTTGTTTGATCCAATTGCTTATGACACAGAAATGACTTTAACCCTCAAAGCCTCGTTCCCTAATTTTTTGTGATTATCATCTTAAATAAGCATATCCAGCTTAAGTTTCTAAAAGCAGAACTCATCCTTCATTTAATTTAGAAAAATCAGAGAAACTCCTTAACACACATTTTACCTTCTTAATAAAGAAACAATAATTAATGAGCAGATCAACAACTAAAAGCCCAGTTGTTTTATTTATGCATTTCAGGAGGAATTTGAGCCTTAAGATAAGGCTGAGGTTTCTTTATGATCAATCAGCTGACTTACACAAATGTACAAGGAAGTTTTCCAATGCTCTAACCAAGGCTCTCTGGGCATTTCCACTGGGGTGAAGTAAACACTTCACAGACTTTCCATCTGCAGTAAGAAAGCCTCCAGCCTAACAAAAACCACTGAACAAATATCTTCTATATGAACATCTTTACTTCAGATAAGAGACATGACTAGGCTTGAAACTGGCAAGAAAATTCAGATACTAGATTAATTCACTATTTTTGCAGAACCACCTGAACTGTCCATTAGGAAAAGCTACCTCCAAGAAGGAAGAAGCCTTCAGGTTGGTTCTCTTCAAACTACAAAAGTTTTAAAATTAATTCTAGTGCTCATGAAAAGATGACAACAGGAGATTTCTTTTTTCGAAGAGGAGCACCTGTCTCTGAGGCAACTCCCTGCAAGTTTGTAAGTTTAGGCTCATGCTGCTGCCAAAGCATGAGCCTAAACAGTTCTCCATACACGTCCTCCTCTTGTTCTGTGCTGAGACTTTACAGTCTCAATGCAAGCACAATGTGCAACATGCCTCAGACAAGATTAACTGAAGAATACCACCAACCTGCTCTGTATTAGGCAAAAAGGGAAACACTCCATTGCTCTCCACTGGTGCTGGACTGAGTGGCCTGTACAGATTAGGTATGTTTTTCACAGACCTAAGGGAGACTCCTCTCAAGCAATTGCGTATTCAAACCATCTAGCAATAAACATTACTTTTTATTGGTTTCCAGTGACAGGATGCACAGAAAAAATGGGAAGTCTCCACGAAGCTTCAGAGAGGGCTTTTAGAGGTGCTAAACAACTTCATCAATCAATGTTTAAACACTGCCTATAAACGTTTGTAAGAACCAACAAGAGCGTTGCATTTCGGACAGGTGTGATCCACATCCTTTAGGGCATCAATGCAGAAGGGAATTAAGCAGCAGCCTGCTATACACCTGCAAAGGCAAAAAAAGAGAAAACCACTGCTTTACCACTTTTTATACACACAAGAAGGTAAAATGTATCTTGTTCAAAAGCAATCAGTAAAACCAGTGCCATAAGCTTTAGGAAGAATGCACATGGCTATGGAATCCATTACCATAATGTTCCAGAACTGCTTTAAGGGCCGACAGGACACAGATGCAGATGTAGGCTAACTGAAGCACAAAGGCTCAGGTCCCACACAGAGAAAGAGAGCTCTGTCACATGTTAAAGCTAAAAAAAGTCAAGGTAAAAGTGCAAATTTGAGTTGACTTACCCCAGCAGGCAGAGGCCACCACATGACAGCCAGGTCAAAGCTCCTGAGTCATACGAGAGACGTGTCACTATCACCTGGTTACAGGAAGGGCAGCACATCTGAACTGGGCGGTCATAAAACATTACTGGCTGCTGCACGTACACCGTCTGAACAGTAACTGAGCAGAGAAACGTCTGTTTACTCCAGGAGGAACAGGGAAAAAGAGCAGCAATCAACTTCCTCTAAACCAGGTATCACTGAAATATTCAGGGCTCAGAACAATGACATACACAACAACAGACTGAAATAACCATGGCATTTCCTAATGCAGAAATACACTGTCTTAAAAATAAAGCTGCACTAAAAACTTCAGAAAGCCAAACGATGTTACTGGTATCACTGCACACGGAGGAATTCACAAGAATTGATTAACCTTATTCTCTTCAAAAGTATTTCTGGCAGGCGCTGAACACCTGCAAACCACAATTTTTCATCTTCTAACAACACTTATAATACAACCACTTTGACATCACCTTAACATGAGGTACAGAAAAGTTTTGGAGGCTTACCGGGGTTATTTGCTGCTGGAGGCTGTCCCATGTGTGGAGGAGGATTCATTCCTTTCCCATCTGGCTTCTGCCCCAGGCCAGGGACAGGATAGGGGTGAGGATAGTTCACATTGATTCCTACAGCTTCCTCATAAGAAGGTGGTGCAGATGGGGTAGGATTGCCACTTGCAGCAGACATTGTATCTAAAACATAAAAGAGAGAAAACCATAACAAAAGGTATTGTTTATTAATGGCAATCGACAAATAATTAGGCTCAACTCAACAGCAAGAAGATAACTAGCTCAAAAGGGACTTTTACCAGCATGAAATTAATTGGCTGGTATTTGTTTCTGATAGTATTAAATGTCACTCTTGATTTCATTGTTGTTATTGCCTACTTCCCAATTCCTTTTCACTGGGAATTTTTTACACTTTGCCCCAACACCAATTCTTCCTTTATAAATTAAAAATACTAAAGCAGGGAGTATACTAAACATCTTTATTAGTATACTAAACAATCTAAGTCTGGTAATTCTCCAAGGACACTATTTCTAATCTCTCTTGTTCAGCTGAAAAATGGAACAGTATGATAGGCCACATGGTAGTTGCCAACCAACATGAGCCTGGCTTGTGGTGAAACTTCAATATAGTATTTACCTCTGCTGCAATTTGACAGAAGTAATTATATTGAAGGAAAAAGAAACCCAAACAATTAAGCATGTCCAACTGAACTCAAAGCTTTTACAACTGTCAAGTATATCTAATATATCTACCCTCGCCATTTTTACTTCTTAGCAATGTTTTAATGAATTTGTTGGGCAAATTTTCCTTCACCAATTGTTATTTTGTTGCAGAGGACAGGAACGCTGACCACCGCCTAGAAACTACTGTGGTTTCAATGCAGACTTCCTCTCCTCCTCCCCAGCTACCCACTTCCTATAGTCTGCCCACCATTTTCGTTGTGGAACAAGGTCTCATGGCATCAACGCTGACCAAGCATCTCACTTTTCCCCTTCCTCCTAAGGACCACCAGACAGCTCTCCCAGAGCCACACTCCATTCTGTTGCCACACACACGATCCCTCTGTACACATTCATGTCTTTTCACTCAGTACTATCTGGGAAAGGCAACCTGTATTTGGGATATTAATTCTATGGTGCTATGAAACTTATATAGGAACTCCAATTACCCACAGCACTACTGTGAACAAAAGAAGGGAAATTGCACTGATGCAATTTGAAGGTACAAAAGACAACATGCAAAGAGAAAGAATTTCAGGTGTGTCTGTTTAGGACTGGTGTCACTCCATCCACACAAAGCTTGGGTGAGACCCAGCACACAAGTCTCCAACAATGACACAAGCCTTTCCACTCTCCCAGAGCTTGGAAAAGTCCTTGGAATACTGCTGATTACCTTCCTCACACAATACAGGATTTCAGTGAAGTCTATGAACACTTCCATAAAGAACTTGTCACAGGTTTGTTCACTCTTCCAGGTCACACTGGACTAATCAGGTGCACTGGAGGCACGGGGATACACCAGCAAACACCAATGCTTATACATTTCAGGAGTCCCACCATCTTCCCAGCAGATTTAGCAGAAATGTGGAAAGGTGTATTACAAAGGGAATTGTGTACTCAATCAAGTGTGGTTTTACAGTAGCCCTGTGGCCAGGACAAACACAGGAGTTGGTACAGAAGAACAGACATGGCTACAGGTGCTGGAGCTGTAATTGTGGTAAGCCTGGGACAAACATTGCTCCTTCCCACCTTCCTCATACTCACACTGCAGCTTTGGCAGATTGAAGAGGGAACAAGACAGCCGTCGAAGATGTTGAAACTCAGTAAGTTTTTGTAGCAACAAGTATTTTACAGCAATACCTTTTAAAAATTGTGATCTTGTGTTTTCTTTAGAAAGGAGAAGTTTCCTCCTTGTGACTAAACTACAGAGCTGAATCACGATCTACTGGCCCCACTTGGTGTGCTGGTGTTGGCTGGGGGTGTACAAGAAGCCAGGAGGGGACACTGCCAGAACAGCTGACCCCAGCTGAGCAAAGGGATATTCCAGACCACAAAGCATCATGCTCAGCAACAAAACCAGGAAGGTTTTTGGGAGGGAAATACTAATCAGGGCCTGGCTGGGCATTGGTTGGTTGCTGGTGAGCAATTGCTCTCATTTGCTTCACTTGCTGGACTGTATTTCCCTCTGTCACTTTACTTTTCATTACAACTCTTAAATTATTATTTTTCTTATTATTTTATTTCAGTTGTGAAACAGTTCTTAACACAACCCATGAGTTTTCTCACATCCATCCAGTTTCTTCAGGGGTGCAGTGAGTGAGCAGCTGTGTGGTGCTCACTTGCCAGGTGGGGTTAAACACACAGCTACTTCAGCTGCTCAGCTCTGCTTCACTGACAAGCAAGTTCTAAGAAACTTGTTGAATTACACCCTTTCACAGATTTCAGAATTATATAACTTCCAGCATGAACATTTCAAGTCTTGATATTTACTTGTTTTAAATTACATTGCATGTTCATTTCTTACCACCAAATGGTTTTGAGCAACCATTTCAATTTAAAAGTGATCACTGTGCTTTTTGCTGCACTTTCACTTTTCTTTTTCTGTAGATAAACATGAACAGATCTCAGGTCCTAACAGCACTTTGTGGAATCCCTTTTATTTTTTAAAAAGTTTCAAATCTGTAGCACAAATAACATGTACAAAGTACTACAGTGAATGGTAAAAAAAGTAAAACCATGTATGAATTCCTTGAAGTTATCTACCAAAACAAAAATTCCTAATAAACATCAAGATGACATCGGGACTACAAAAAAAGCCTCTTCAACGTACTGAATACTGTAGATGTAACTACAACTTCAGCTTTTCAGTTTCATTTTTCTAATGTCCCTTCTGCTTTAAATGTCAACTCTGAAGAGGTATTTGAACCATCACTTCATACAGCCTGTGCAAGTGTGTTTCACACTCCAGGTCTTAAAAATTAGGCTGGGGACAAGTGACAAAGAAGGTAATAGCCCACCTCTCTGCTTGGTATGTAAAAAACCAACCAACCAAAACCCCATCTAGTAGAGAACTGCTTGAAACTACAACTATCCTAACCTAGTCTGGCCAAACAAACTGGTTGTTGCCCTTCCCTTAATCTCTTGCTAAAATTTGACACAACTTAATCCTTAAATTCAACAATTCCTACGCAGTCCTCTTCACTAGAAATCCCAAGCTTCCCTCCAACACCACGGCTGGTTTAGAGGGCTCTCTGGGCATCAGAGTCTAACACAGCTACCGGTCAGAACACCGAGAATGAAATACAGGTTGAAGGCTTTTAACAACCCAGCAGGATATACAGGTTTATCAGAGCACTCGGATTTTTGCAGTGCAAAGCCCTAACACAGCACCTTCTTGGACCACCAACTTCATCTGAACGCTGGACAACTTCCTAGTTTACCAACCTGCTGAGAAATACTACCTCAAAGTTGTTTAAATTTCCCAGGCATTTGTGAGAGAATAAAATCCAGTAATCACAACAAAAAAGACTCTTGACATATTTCAGGAAATCAAATGGTCACATTGAATTCTATAGTGGTGAAGTAGAAATAGTACCCGCACGGTGTGTTCTGCCGGCAAGAGCGATTTCAGAGCTCAAAGTGTTACTTTTACCAAGTAATCAATAGTTTTGGAATAATCCTGTGAGTGGCTTCATCCTGCGAGTAACCCCCTCCTCGGGGCAGGGCAGGGCCAGCCCGAGAGGAGCCGAAGCGTTCCCTAAGGAAAGGGCCACCTTCCGCCTGCCGCGCTGGGGAAAGCGAAACCCCGGCCTCGCTCGGCCCCCGCCCGCACCGCCGAGGGCAGCAGGCGTCGCCCACGGCCTCTCCCGGACCGTCCAGGGACCGGCACCGGGGCTGCGCCGCTCGGGACACCGCTGGCCCGTGAAGCCCCCACCTGCCCTCGGTGCCCCGGGGGCTCCTGCGGGGCGGCACCAGCCTCAGAGCCGCGGCTTCTCGCCCTCCCCGCAGCCGGGCCGGAGCACTGGAGCACTGGGAGCGGCCCGGGGAGGGCAGCGCTCGGGCCCGGGAGCGGCCCCGGTGGAGGAGCAGAGCCCCCCCGCCGCCCGCGCTGCCCTGCTCTGCCCTGCCCGCCGCCCCGCCAGGCTCCGGGCAGCGCGGCACAGCCCTTACCGTGCCGAGACGTGCCCGCCAGCCCTCTTCGCCTCTCCGCTCGTCTCCGCTCGCCCGGGCGCAGCCACCGTCAGCAGGGCTTGTCCCGTCCCGTCCCCACCCGCGTTTCCTCCTCCCCTTCCCCCTGGAGCCGCGAGCAGGCGCCGCGGGGGTTGCTCGGGCGGGCGCTGCGCTGGCCCGGCCGGGCCCTGTCCGGGAAACGCTTCGGCCGCTCCCCCGACCCATCGGCTCCCGGCAGCGGCCGGTCCGGGCAGGACGGGAAGGGAACGGGGAAAGCCTGTGGAAGTACAGGCACTCCTGACGCATTTCGCAGCCAGGGCCATCGGGAACTCCGCGGCTGTCGCCAAGAGCTCGCTCCCATTAAACCGGTAATCTTCAACTGCCCCGTGGGCAGCGCAGCCAAGCACCGCGGTCTGTAGCACTGCAGGGAAATCACTTCTGTAATTCTGCAGTGCCCTTTATGTTACTATATCAGGTATTTCAGACAGCACACAAGAACATATAAACATGATCAACAAAAGTTCCAAGTTCAAGATTCAGTGATTTTAGGTAGTGCCTTTACAAGCAATTGAATTGGATTCAGTCTTTGGAAAACACAAGAGTATGTCAATCCTTCCTCTATCCAGCTCCAGGATAGCACAAAAGTAAATTATGGGCAGATCCCTAAGCGGGCTTCAAAAGGGACTGCTTCACATGCTGGTTTGTGTGAATCTACCTTAGACTGAAGGGACTTGATAACCCCTGCAGGTTATCAGCAGGGACAGTTCATAAGGCCTTTTGGCTGAGAACATCTAAAATCCATCAAAGTCCTAGTTTTGTGTTTAAATCGGTTCTTGAACCTTGCCCTAAAGAACACACATAAAGCTTCAATTGAAATCCATCCTGGAGCAAGGAGTCAGGTTTTATAGGATGAAAGAAGTTTACCCAAAGTGATGATAAACCCAACATGAAGCCCTGCTTCAGGTGGGTTTAGATTCACAGTAATCTACTGAATCACCTGCAAGTAGGGGTGCTTGGGGATGTCATCAGATGTTGAGAGTATTGAGGGCATAAATGCTCCAGTCCCCCTGGTTTAGGGAGAGGAGTGTGGAGTGTGATTCATCAGCACTGAGATTAGAACTAGATTTAAAGGTGAATACATTTACACCATTATCAAGAAATCACATAATGTATTATTTTTCCAGAAGCAGAACCTGAGTAATTTGGGCTTTGGTGGCCTGGATTAACTAAAGTTGAAATACTTGTTCTCTTAATAAATAAAGCCCCTTCCCCAGGTGACCGTGAGCAGCTTAGGAGCCACAGAAGAGAGAAGCCATGACTGAGCATATCTCCCAGGGTGAAATAAGGCATGGCCTTCAACTGAAAGCCTTCTTACTCCAGCTGCCATGCTCTCTCATGTGTTGGGTTTTGCATCTAGTCTAGGCTGGCCCGTGCTCCTCCTTGGGGACCCCAGTAACATTTCTCCTTTTTGCCCCACTACTGTTTCCCCCAAATGTCCAAATAGGCAATTGGCATCCGTTTAGTGGTATGTGAGTGTGTTTCCTCTCACTATCCATCCTCCTCCTCACCATTTGCTAATTCTGCCTTTCCAGTCCTTTTGCTGGATGGCCCTGGGTGAATGAAGCATCAGCTTTAGCCAGTCTGTGGCTGACCAGGTCACCACAGCACTTGTGAACATGTGGAAAATGACACAGAAGTCACAATTAATGGAATGTTGTTTAGTGGTCAGTGGAACAAATCAGCCCAGCACAGGCAGTGGGCTCTGTGGCCACCTAAAGTAACAAACTGTAACACTTTTCTGAGGGATATGTATATCCTTGCTAATAAATACCACCTAGAGCCAAGCATGCACCTTAGGCAGAATTATCCTGTCCATTAGGCACCATAAAAAGTAAAGCCCTGCTTCTTAATACTACATGGGTGTTAAGGAGTTTTATTCCTGATTGTCAGTGACAAGCTTGTGGAAAATTGGCAGGTTTGCTCTGGAGAATTGATAAGGCTGGTTGGGCAAGGATGAGTTGAGGCACTTGCTTATATTACACCTGACTTGAGTGAGGCTTAAGCCCTTCATGGTGTCTGGGCTAAAGTGTAGAGCTCCCAGCCCAGTGCCTCAGTGAAGCAGGGAGTGTGCACGCACATTGTATGGACACAGGGCCTCAGCCCCCTTATCCACACACAGCAGGCTGTATTAGAAGTAGAAATCTGGTCCTGTGAGGAGATGTGTGGCCAGCAGGGCAAGCAAGGGGATCCTGTCTCTCTGCTCCACTCTCATGAAACTCCACCTGCAGGGCTGCATTCAGGTGGCCCCAGCGTAAGAAGGGCGTGGAGCTGCTGAAGCAAGTCCAGAGGTGGCCATGAAGATGTGCCAAGGGCTGTGCACCTCTGCACTGGAGACAGGCTGGGAGAGCTGGAGATGTTCAGCCTGGAGAAGGCTTCAGAGTGACCTTACTGTTCCTTTCAGTACTTGTAGGGGACCTATAAGAAAATTTGAGACAAACTTTAGCAAGGCCTGTTGCAACAGGAAAAGATATGATGATTTTAAACTGAAGGAGGGGTCAGTTTAGATTAGATGAGATATAAAAAAGGAGGCTTTTATAATGTGGGTGGTAAACCATTGTCACAGTTTGCCCAGAGAGGTGGTGGATGCCCCTGGAAACATTCAAGGCTGGGTTGGACAGGACTCTGGGTAACTGATCTACTGAAAGGTGTCTCTGCTCATTGCAGGGACCTTGGACTAAATGATATTTAAAGGTCCCTTCCAACCCACGCTGTTCTACGACTCTGTGATGATGATGTGCAGTTGTAAAATGTTGATGGGAATAAAGATGATCAAGCAAAGGTTGGATGACCTTTACTGCTGCCTCAGCCGAGTGGAGGAGGAAGCAATACTGAAGTATCATGCTTCTGTTCTGCCTTTGATTCAACCATTAATCCTAACTCAGCCTGACCAAAGGTAACTGAAACCCTCATTATCCCTCATTTCCCTGTGAAACATACACCAACGTGCAACTCAGAAAGTGCCTTCCTCCCCACTGTTTAAGATGGAAGCAACAGGTAACCAATTGTATTTGAGTGCAGTGCAGTCTCACCTCTATTTATCTGAAAATATAAAACTGATCTTTGGAATCCTCCATACAGAGGATGAGAATATGACCCCATTTCATAGACAAGTGGATGGTTTTGCTCCTCTCTCCTCCCCAAAGGAGAGATCCCTCTTTATTAACTTTCATGTCTCTGTGTCAGACCATACCTGGGTGAAACTAAGCTTAAATAACTGTGAAGTTAAGTGTAATGAAAAACTGATTTTTTAATTTAGCTTAAAGCTAACTTAACCATTGGCTGGTGCTAATGCACTAACAGCATTTATCAACAGCAATTCCAAATCTGTATCCGTGTTGCTTCAATAAGTAGCACTATTTATGAATCTGTGATTGTGGATGTTCTTATTAAACACAACCAGACTAGAGTGCCACAGTGATAATAACCAGAAATTAACGCCAGCTGCATTCAGCCCCTCTGATCTCCAGCACAAGTGGGGTTATTTTGTGCCAGATTTCTTAGTCTAATGGAGAGAGCTGCAGCCCAACAGCCTGCCTGGGTTAGGCCCAGGATCCCAGAGGGTTCCCCAAAACTGCTGCCTGTGCAGTGGCACTCACAGGAGGTCCCTTCCTGCGGCAGACTGGGTGACTGTGGGGACACAGCAGTGCTAGCTCAAGGCGTGCATGAGGAAATGTGGCTGGAAACTGATACAGCTTTTTATTCCCCCCACCCCCAACTTCCCTATGAGCTGTGTACCTGAAGATTACAAACATAACTCGTTTTTAAAAAAACATAAGAAAAAGGGGCCCCATGGCAGTTTCAGAAGCCTGACACACAAATGCAGCAGGATGCAACCACAAGAGCTCTGCTCCATCCCCAGTCCCGTGGCACGGTGTGATCAGCAGCCCCACCTGCTCTATTCACTCTTCAGCTTCTCTCTGCTGTACTGAGTCATCACCAGGGCTGCTAACAGCACCGTGGAAATGTACAAAGAATATAGTGATGTTTTGTCATCACACTGATTGCACACACGCTATTGCAGAACACCAGCAGATGTCAGTTTAGCCCCAAAAATAATTGCATGCTGGATATACTAGCCTTTGCTTTTACAGCAGTAGGCTTCTGTAAAAGAAGCTAAATGAAGTTCCAAAAGTTAATGTACATTTAAAAGCCTTTAAGCCATATTTTATATACTGTAATATGTTCTCAATAACGTGTAAATAAGTAAACCTTCATCACACCTTAAACTTCCCCTGCCTGGAAATCACAGGACTTGCACACATACAAATAAATATTTTATGTGTGTATGTCATTTTGCATATACTGATTTGTTGAAGGTAGATAAGAATTTCTATGACTTTTCATCATTTCAGCAATACTAGATACTTATGGAGTTGTACCACAATGATCAACGTACAAAGACAGATTTAAAGAGAAGCAAGGTAGATACATTAAGCCAAATAATCTGAAAGCATGTTTGTTTTTTCTTTCACTGCTGCAATGGCTGATTCAAGTTGCTAAGCAAACAGAACAAAAACTCCAACACAGTTTCAACAGTTAGTACAATAATACAAGCTTTGAAGTTCACATGAGAAGCCTCAAAGATGACAGCAGGATCCCACACTTCAGAGTCATTTATCATGTTCAACAGAAGCAGTATATTTAGTCTAAAACTGCAAATGATTCCCCAGGAATGCAATTGATTGACAAATCTAACTATTAGGACTTTGCTGTCCTTCTAGTACCGCTTCCTTCTTAATTACCAACTCCCGTAGTGTTATTTGGTCGTCATAACAACTGATAACAGCTGCCAGACTGCAAAACACAGTACAGCAAAATATTTAAGTATGTAAATCATATTATCTCCCCTAGAGAGTGAGACAAAAGTGTGGTGTCAAAAGAGGAAATGATAGATTTCTGTTTCTCAGAACACTTGGCACTTCATGTAAAGGATTATGAGGAGAATAACCACTCATTGCCAGTAATGGTTCTCCTAGTATGAACAACCAAAAATAAATGGTTATGATAGAAAAGTTTCACCTTTAAAAACAGCAGGTCTGTCTTGATTAAGTTAACCACTATTTGATGAATGATCTAGTAATGCCACGATGAAATGGAGAGGAAAATTATGCTTCTCCAACTATTTACCCTTCAAATTCATCTTCCTACTCCCTTGACAGGGTACAGGAAGGATGTGATTTTAAAAAGAAAGCTGCCTGATTATTTTTCCTCTAGACAGAACTGAAACATGATTTCCACTGCTCTGATGTCATTGCTGAATTAAGTGGTGCAAAAATCCTTTCCTCTTACCCTTCCTCCAGAATAATGCCTGACCTGCTGTTTGGCCAAGCTGTGGTATAATCTTGGCATAAATCAGCCTTGCCAGCTCTTGTATCTGACACTGAAATCACTGACCTAAATCTTACAGTGAAGCTTCCTGCTATTTTGCTTGGGGCAGCAGCCAGGCGTGTTTTCATGAAGTGCTTTGATCCAGCTCTGTGGATCTAAAGTGAGTAAGGATTGGTACAGTATTCTCTTGTGCATAATTCTGAGAGAATATTCACACAGCTGTCATCTGGACACCAGGATTATTGTGATCTAGTTGGGATATAGGCAAGAACTACAGAAATATGTATAAAGATTGAGACCACATTACTAACAATTCATAGTTATCCAATAGGGCTTTCCTTCAGGCCCCCTTCTCTTAAAGTCTGCTTCTAGCATCACTCACACATTATGTGCAAAGCTATATTGCAATGAGCATTTATTTTCTTATGCTTCTCTCACTTTATGAGTTATCAATATTGAATTATGTATTAATTTATAATTTCTAGGTTTTTTTACTTAGGTTACATTATTTAAGGGTAGCTTTGACATCATGTTTAGCATTTCAGTTGCCCACCTCTGCAGGACTGCCTTCATTGAAGCCACTTCAGTGAATCTCTCAAGTCTCAGCTTGGAAGGGGTCAGTTCCTGTTTCAGAAACTCAGACATTTTATGTCATATCTGGTCATTTGATTATCTGTAGGAAGCAGCAGGCCAGGAAGCTTATCATCTGGGCACAAATGTCACAGCTACGGAGCTAAAACAGCAGCAGCAATGTGAGCACTGACAGCCATTTACCAAACAGATGACTAACCATGGGGAAATGCAATCTCATCAGCCATTGCTACACAGTAAGAAAACACTTCCCCAAATTTGCTGTGCAGCCTTGAGTGGCTTGTTACACTGGATGCCAAATGTTTAGGACACTTTTGTTTGCAATGAAACCTTTGTCTTTTCAGACCGATCCTTTATGATAAACAAAGCAATCAGTAAACAATTGAACATGCTTACAAAGACTAGTAATAAAGATAAGTGAATTAGAAAGCCTCAGGTAGGCTGGTGAGAGCTGGCTGATCTGCTGGGTGCAGAGATTCTGCAAGTCTTGATTGTATGCACAGCTCCTCTTGAATTTGCCCTGCAGCAAAATCATGTGGTCTGTGACACAATCACAACAGAATCTACAGGAACTAAAAATAAACTGCTTCTCTGCAAATGTATGGCTCAGTTTAGTCCAGCTTATAAATAACTGTCCAGCACTGGTCAGCAAACACAGTTCCTTATGATTATCACATTGTGCACGGCCTCATTAATTGTGATTAGAGCCAGCTCTTTTACAACATTCAAGCACTTGCAACACGTGGGTTCAGTCCCAGATGATTGTTTAGTAAGTTATCAGTTCTCTGAGCAGCTTATGTTACCCTCACTTGCATATCTGACCCAGCTGCTTTGCCCCTTCCTTGACAGCTTTCAGCAGTCCAGAGCTGCCTCACAAATCTATTGTGAGGAGCTGCCACCTCTGTGGCACTAATTCTGTTACACCTGGGTGGTGGGAGGGCTTGGTACTGGGTCACCCTTCCGGCACCTCTGCAGGAGCAATCCAAACATCTGCCCTAAAGCCAGGAATGGCTCTGACCACCTGTAGGGCAGACACAGCTACCAGCACAATGAACCTTAATGTTTATTTAATCAGATGGGAGTGACAGTAGTGACAATTTGTCCACTAAATTTCATTCATTAAGTCAGATTTGAATTACAGACTTTTTTATTTTAAACAAAAAATTGAGTCCAAATTAGATTTTAAGTCAGATCAACAGCTGAAGCTGTTTCTTATTAGAACTGTACTTTCAGTGTAACAGCAAAAACATCACCTTTGTAACAATTTTTTAAAACTTTCACATACTTCTTTTTGGAACTTTTACCATAAATTTTAGAAAAACAGGCAGTGGGCTGTCTCCAAAGGATTTTACAAAAGGGAAATAATCTCATTCAGCAAGCATAATATTTTGACAAATACTGGGGGGTTTAGAGCCTTCCCCATAAAATGAATCCTTATTGCATTTGGAAAGGATTTTTCACTCACTAATTTTCTCCTTATTGTTGGCATGTAGCAATTATGCTGCTGTGACAGATTTCTCAGAAGTACTTCTGACTGGTTCTCAGATAAACATTTTAGGTTATTGATTTTAACTTACTTAAATAGAAAACTGCAGAGGATTTTACATTGGATAGTTTTACAGCTGGTGACAACTGGAACAGAGGAAATCAAGCATCCTCAAAAGTAAGGGATGCAAACTCAAGTAACTTCAATTGAAAAATAAGTCCCCAAGAAGAAAGATTGTTTGCATTGAGCTACAAATATCACATAGTCTTTAAATATTTGTCTCAAGGATTCAGACAGAGTGTGTCTTGTCCACAAGATGGCAGGCACTGTATCCAGGAGGTTCTGACACAGAAAGGTGCTTTGTAACATCTGTGGAGCAAAAAACCTTCATGGTAATTATCCTTTTTAATTTCTTTATCCTTCTAGGCAAGCACAGAAGAAAATATGTCTATAATTATTTTCTTGGTTTGCTTATATAATCCAAAAATCTGCTTGCTTCAGAGATAAGCAGATTTCAGTTCAGATGGAAAACAGAAAATGCTTGTCATCCAAGGGAACTAATTTTTCTCTTTGAGATTTCAGGTGGCTGGAGCCAAGTTAAGTCATACACAAGAGGCAAAGGCATTGCAGGGAGAAATATTACAACCTTACCAAACATCTGGTTTTTACCAACCTACTGCCTAGGAGAAACAGGCAAGAGTGGAAGGGGCTGAGGGTTTAAAGGACTGACCAAACCTGAAAAACTCAGAGTGAAGGCAACAGTGCTTCATAGGAAGATAAAATTAATGACAGTCCAGAAGAATTTATCCTTACGTGCCTGATAACTGAAAGGCATCAAATTCTCAGAGCCCTCACAGGTCTGTTCAGATTAAAAATAAAATCTCTCATTGTTCATTTCCCCCCCTTCAGACTGACCTTGTCATTGCCAACTGGAATTAGCCTAAACCAAGACAACTGGGCAGGCTTTCCTACCCATCTGCTTTCAAGCAGTGTGAAGGAAGCTGCCCCTTGGTGGCTTTTCAGAAAACTGAAAGGTGTTTGGTCTGTGTCCTATAGGCAAACTTCCAAAGGAGTGAAAAATTCCTGCTACTATGGGCATCTGTATTAGAAGACTCAGAGGCCAACAAGGGGTTTGAGGTGTCACTCAGGAGATATTTTCAGCAGTGGGTACATGAAGTGACTAAAATCCATTATATTAGAAGTGCAGCAAATACAACAGGTACAATAAGTACAACACTGCTCCCACAAAACAAGGTCCCTTTCTAATGCTGTCATCATATTTCTGTTTGCTCTTGATCATTCCACAGGAAAAAGCAGAGAATCTCCTGTGTCCTGCAGGGCAAGGTTGTTCTGTGTCAGTGCTGCTTCCTCCACCTGCCACAGCTGAAGTTTTGAGCAGAAATTCTCTGGGTGATCAGGCTGTTGAGAGTGAAAGAAGAAGGTTTCAAGTCTCAGCTCAGCACAGAGACACTCAGAAGTTACAAGGGACCAGTGAACAGGCAATGCTCTGAGCTGTGAACTGGCTAGTAGTGAGTGTGAGGTGGAAATGACACTTAGAAGAAATTTATTTTAAGGTTAACAGCTCTACAGAACTTGTGAAAGTGCTCAGAAGCGCAGTAAGAGAAACAGATATGCACTATAGTGATTTTTTTTGTAATATTTAAACTGAAGAGACTGTGGAAACTTGGGGCTAAATTTCATTTCACACAAGGTAAAGCAGAGTGAAGACACACAATTGCATACAATAACTCCTCCAACTCCTACTTTGCACTCCTGTGCTTTGTTCCAGCCAGGAAGTGCTCCTGAGCATGCACCAGGTGTGCTTCAGGCCTGGGGAAAACACCTGAACCCCCTAAGCCCTCGAGAATAAGAAAGCTGGTGAGGGGACAGC
The DNA here is from genome assembly GCF_036417665.1 of Passer domesticus. NCBI lineage: Eukaryota > Metazoa > Chordata > Aves > Passeriformes > Passeridae > Passer > Passer domesticus. The sequence continues at coordinate 7,020,977 of NC_087488.1, forward strand.
TGATGGGTCAGACATTGGTAGTCTGAGCACCCAAGTTTAGTTTCCTGTTTCCTTTACTGAATTGCTCTGTAACAAAATAATTCCAATTCCACTGCACAGAGCTGCCACTGACAAAATGAAATTAATTGCTGCTACTCAGAGCCCACAAAGGGGACCTCCAGCAAACAACATGGGAAAGCCACGTCCACAGCTGCAAGATGAGGGGTATCAATAAGAACAGAACACAGAATTTCTTCTGTTGCAGATGATTATTATGGGATTGTGTTCTGAGCAAATTTAATGGGCAGTCCATTATTTATTACTGTTTGATGATAAAACAGAGGGGAAAAACAAGTAAATTTAAAGATCACCCAGGTGCAGAGGTAGAAGTTACACAAATTGTTCATTAAAAATAATAAAACCCAAACAACTCACCCTGGCCCCAATCCTCCCAAACACCTATATCACACACACACACATTAAAAATATAATCTGCAGTAATTATTCCAGCTCTAAAGTGGGAGCTACATGTCTGTGTAATGTCCCTTCTCCATATCACTCCCAGAGAGATTTACACAGTGTGCAATGGAAATCCCCATCAGAAAAATCTTATACTCAACACACAATATTCTCCAGGGTATTCCATCTTATTTGAAGTTATACTGCCCCATGAAGTTACTGGAGACTGTTGGCAGTAGTATCAGTGTGCTGCCTATCCTGACAACTTGAAAAATTAGATTAAAAGTTAGTCTAGCAAACCATGCATTTTATTTTATCCTCCATAAATCAGTAGGTGTGGACCACTGACTGTATATGATACTACTAGTACATTTCCTATTAATTTATTTCTGAGTTGGAATATGTATAATTTGTTCCAAAATGCCCAAACCATTCAATGTTCAGTCATTGCTGATTAGTTCAGACACTGGGTTGGGATACCCAGGGGAAAGACACAAATGTCAGCTGCAAGAGCAGCCTAGAAGAGAATGTTAAGTCGGTGTGAAATCAACATCTAATTTCCCCATGCAGAGGAATGTGACATACTTTTTAATTAAATGTCAGCCTGTCGATATTTTTCAGATTAGTTATGAATGTGAAATATACCAAATAAAATGGAATTAAAATGGGCAAATTGGTTTAACTTCTGCTGACACATTTAATTTTTATTCTCAGTGCCCTACAATGAGCATTCTAAGAAATTAAAGCATATCTTTTTATTGTAGTAATGAATCAATTTTCAGGTTCTGAATGTAAGGCAGAGACCAAAATATTACATTTATTCCAGTTCAAACCCTATGTAAAGGCTAGAATTTGTTTATTTGCAGCTAGGATTCAACATCAAACATTTAAGCTGCAATGTCACCCTCCTGGAATTGAGGCTGTGTGTTCAACCATTATTATTCTGGGGACCACTGACCTGAAAAAAAAAAAAACCAAAAACAAAACCTGCTTGTCCTTGCTTCAGTACAAGCACACTGGGTGCTTTTAGCTGTGGTTATCTGAAGCACTTACAAAATCTCAATGAAACTCAAAAAACTCCAACTTTCTTCAGCAAGAGCTGCACTGAATTCCCAATTATACAGGGAAAGCTGGATGGGTGATAACAACCCTGCCAGGATTGTAACTGAGAATGCTGCAGTTGCAATTCTGCTCTTTCAGCAGCTGTGCAAAAGCAAACTGGAAAATAGAAATGCTTCCCTGGAAACTGCAGGATATACTAGTTAAAGCTGCCCTATTTGAATTTGCAAATAGGCCTCCCAGCTAACAATTAGAAATCATCATACCATCTTTTATTGCTTGGATTAGATAAAATTTGTATCTGAGAAATACAATAGTGCAAAAAAATAGAGCTACAGCTCCTTATTAGGACAGTCTGTATCAGAATTCTACTAAAAGGTCTTGAGCATCATCTTTTAGGACTTTCACTCATTTATGTGCTACACAGCATTGGATGTCCTTTTAAGTGAAAGGGCAGAGTGCTGCTAGGGTCTAAACCCCCAGAACATTACTAAAGCTCACAAGAGCAGTATGAGATCAGCACTAAGAGAAAGGGGGTGAAAGATCCTGGACAAGGCTTGCTGCTAAATGTGGGAAGTGCATGAGGCTCCCATGGCAGGTCCTACCTGGGACACCTCTGTGTAGCTTCAGACTTCACAAGGATGTACCAGCACAGTCCATGGCAGGATCTTCCTGTGACTTCAGAATGGTCCACAGGCAATACCCACACAGTCAGAGAAGCAGACAGGAGCTACTCAAACCCCTGTGCTGGAGCAGCCTTTGCCAAGGCCTACAGATGGTGAAGGTACACCCTTCACCTGTGCAAACACCCAGGTCAGGAAGGTATCCATGCTCTCTCTTCTCACAGTATGTGTTTGCCTTCTACACAAGGCAAATGGAGCAGCAGTAAGTCATTTGCTTATCCCAGGCAAAGAGAGGCTGTACAAAGGATGTTAAGGTATGTGTTAAGACATTCTGGTTGAGGATTATATTAATTTAAATAGCACCCTGCTCCTCTCCTGTCTCTCCATATTCCCTCTGAGTTTTCATGAAACAGGATTGCTTCTGTCTAATAAGAAGAAACTCAGAAATAGCTTTTGAGATGTTTGCTGTCATTCTGGTCGTTTCTTGTACACCCTTGTATGGACTATGCATCATTTGTTATCTTCCTAGGCATATGTCAGAGTGCACTCCTGCTGTAAGATACTGGTGCTGAAGGTTTAGTTACTGTGTGCCAGACCACGGGGTGAGGAACAGAAGGAGCCATGTCTGTAAAAAAGCCAAGTGACCTCGTTGCTGCCAGAAAGAACAACAGCTGAAAAAAAAAAAGCTTCTGCTACTTATTCCACAATGAAAAGTGAGCTCTGCTCAGCTCCAGAGGCTGGAATTCTGGCTCTCATCCTCTCATTAGACTGGATCCTGTGTCCAGTTCACAAGCACACAGTGTCCCTGACAGGCAGCTCTACAGGATCTGTGGAGTTTTGCTACTCTGGCTGCAAGGTCACACAGCCCAGAGCAGCCAGCCCAGTGTGTCCAGTCCTTGTGCATGCACAGGAAATACTGTCAACTCTCTGCAAGACTGCCAGCAGGACAGATGCACCTGCAGCCTGGGTTGCAAAGCTAAGTGAGCATTTTTATACCTTCTTCCCCAAAAGAAAAAAACAAAATCAAACCAAAAAACAACACCACCTTCAAGGATATCACATTAGATATATTTATTAAGTAATATATTGTAAACAGATTGCTTGTCTGTGTTGAAGAGAAATCACTGCTAATGATTATGGACCAGCAGCACATACGTGGCTGAGGATTCTCTTATTTTTTTCTCTGTGAATTGCCAAACAATGGCAGTGCTGCATGCAGGGCACACAGCTCCTTGCCATGTTTTAGTGTTTTAAATACAGCTCCACTTTCTAGCAAAGAGTTTTCTTAGAACATGTGCTTCTGCTTATGTGGAAAATGAGATTCCTTTATGCAAGATCCAGGTTTTTCAGGCTCACCAAAAAAAAAAAAAAAAAAAAGCACCAGGAAAGGGAAAAGGCAAAAGTTTATTTTATAACAGCAACTTGCAGTTATTTCTGCATTTGAAATGTAACTTCCAAAAGAAAGACAAACAAAATACTACCTATAGACAGCAAAGATTTATTAGGACAGACAGTGTTTCATTGGATTGCTGCAACTATTTCTTTACTACACACATTACTCTTAACATCAATTTCTCCGTCCTTCCAAGTTGAATGGGTTCTATGTTTTTCCACAGCAGCAAGAGCAATTTACAGCTACTCACATCAACTACCTTGCTGCAAAACATTGTTCTCTTTCATATAAAAGATTAAAAAGAATCACGGATTAAACTTTTACAAATAGATCAATTCCAGATGTTTCAAGCTCTTCCCTCTATGTGAACTTGGTTATGTTTTCCTTCTTTCTGTCTGCATCAGGATGGCAGAACTACCATCACCCTTTTTCCCTTTAGCTCCTTTATTAATCAGACACAAGTGTATAACAGCTATTAATAATTAGAGTATAGCAAGAAAAGTGAACCTAATTCTACCTCAGTGCTTTCACTATCCATGAGATATTATTCCTACTCCTGACAAGATCTTTCATCAACTCCAGCTTCTCCAGTCATCCTTCTCTTCCACTTGTGCTTCCATGCCATCCCACCTCTGGAACCACAGCAGCTCTTCCCCTGGGCTGGGTCCCACAGGAGGAGCAGCCTCTGGCCCTGCAGCCTTGTTCTGCTTCATCTCACAGCACCAGTCTTCTGTTCCCATTACACAGGGCCTGCCTGGAGCTACACAAGGTACTGTTTTTCCTTCAAACCATTAAATGCGTGTTCTGAAGGGAATTTATGCTTTCAAGGATCCCTGCTGTCAACAGGATTTTCACAGGTTGCGAGTTAAGGAACCTATTTGCAGAAAATTACTGTGTGGCTCCTGCAGAGTAATTACTCTGACAGCTCCCCAGTCTTCTCTCAAAGTGACACTAAATACACCAAAGCTCAAGACCTGCACACAAAGGCATTCAAGATTACCAGTAATACAAAATGTTATCCTCCAACGTGGTTGAGGCTTCTGAGTAATTCAGAATGCTGCTTGACCACATCTAAACTCAGTGCTAATTTATAGCCTTGCTTTTCTCTTGATTAACATATAACTGAACATTAATTCAGTGATTAACCTCCAACAGATAAAAAATAGTTTGAAGGGGAATGTAACATAGTCACAAGTGGGTTGTATTGCGCAGTTGTTTCCCAAGGGCATTCAATCTCAGTTTATGAATCTTTTATTTAGATTCTCCTGAAACCACACACCAATATCTTCCTCCTTCTTTCCCTTTAGAAAACTAAAGGGTAGTCTGGACACCACACCCACAGACACAGCAATTTGGAGAAATTTCATTGTTAAAGACATACTAAAAATACACATTTTCATAAATTAAACTTTTGTCCAAAAGGAAAAAAAAAAAAAAGCCAATGTTTTGAACCTTAAAATTATTATGGAAGTACCATATAACAGTAGTAGAAGAAAGAGAAACCACCAGTTAAAATGAAGATGAAAAAAAATGTTCATAAAAAAAAGCAAGTTTTACTCAAAGAGATACAAGGAAGGGTTAAGAACATAGGGGTGAAAAATACTTAAGTTTTCTTCTGCAGATTTTGCAATTTAGGAAAGAATTTGTGTATCACACAGAGATGGATGTTTACCAATACCATGCCACAGTGAACAAAGTGGATGAAGCCCATGTATCAAAAGTAATGGAAGTAACATTTCATTACAGATCTTAATATAAGCAAGCTTCACACTCCAGTGGTGAGTCCTCAAACAAATGACTGCAGGAGATGTATTTTGAGTCACGAGAACACAGCAGTCTGTGGAGCTTTGCTTGTACTGCCACAAAGAATGGCTGCATAAAAACACCTTGAATTCTTAAAGGCTGCACTAGAAATGCTTTTCTTCATAGCCACCTTGCCAGCATCACTATGAGCTCTGCTTCTCACCTGCAGCTGCAGTGTGAATATGCCTCTCCCCCAGCAGCCCAGGCTGTGGCCAGCCCTGGAGTCTGTCCAGCCAGCCCAGGACGAGCACCCCGAGCTCTCCCAGAGCCTGGGCAGCTCTTCAGAGGGGCTGACATCATGGCTTGCAGCTGAAAGGATCCCTTTGAAACAAGCTGCTTTCTCAGAGCTTTGAACAGCCTATTTACTCTGCTTCAGCTCATCTGGAAGAGATAATACAAATAATCCCACTCTCCCATGAACTGCTTGAGTTATTGAAGTCCTGACGTGACCAAAAAAAATGGACTGTGTAATTTTAAGTGTTAGGATTGTACATATTAATATATGTGCTTTTTAATCACAGAAAGAAGTAGGTAGAGAATTTAGGAGTTGAAAGGAGATATCTTTATTAATTTTCTTTCTAGGGCATGTAATTCCCCATCAAACATGCCCAGATAATGCCTTGCAGCCAGCAGCACCTGAACACACTGAGCTTTGCTGAGCTTACATGTAAGGGGAGAACTGGGTAGTTTGTATCTAGGACATAATTGCTTAGCAATGTTTTAAATAACATTTAAACCCTTCCATGTGAAAACTAGGCTTAATGTATTAAAAGCCTCTTTAAACTTAAAAATTCCAGAGAGACACAATCTCTTTGAAATTTAACAAAACATTGACAAATATCTTTCCTCTGAATACCTTATAGTGGGTATGTTAAATTTCAGACCCTGCACTGCTTTCCTCCCACAGGAGAAAACATTGGATTGAATGAGCTATGCTAGTAAATCCCAGGGCAGAAATCTCCAGGATCTCAAGGAGTGTGGATTCATCAACCCTGCAGCAGGTCTATCAGATCCTGTCCTTTGTCCCTGCCTCACTGAAAGCAACACACCATGAGGAATCTCTGCTGCCATCAGTAGTGACAAAAATGTATACTGGATATGTGTTAGCCTAGAAAAGCAACATCTGCTACTAGGTTTGCTTGGTATTAGGAAGACTTGACAAAATTTTAAAAAATAACTTCAAAGCCCTGAAGAGTTTTCTCTTTTCATACCCATAGCATTCAGCTGATACTGTCAAATACAAAAACCAGAAAGGACACCATAGAGACATCTCATATACCTCTCTGTTATGTTTCATACAACTAGGCTGGTTGTATACAGGTTAATACCTTCCCTTTCCAGATGTTTAGTCATAAAATGAACATTTTCATGTGCATTTTCTGAACACAGGAGTTAGAGAATATTAATACTCCACAAAATAGCCCAACAAAATGTTTGGAAGGAGAAGGAAGAGCTACACTTCCAAACCCAATATCCAAACCTAAATAGCTAAAATAACCTCTTCTAATAACCTATCATCTCTACTAAATGCTTGGTGACCACAGGGAATTACTGGCATGGCTTTTTTAGTGATGCCCTAACAAAAACAGATGATGGCACTACAGCTTGGACTGTAGATTAATGAAATCAATTTAAGTCTTACAGATTTTTTTTTTGAATGATCAGGTTGTTTATGTAAACCCATATCATAGTTATGGCCAACAAACATTTTTAATTCTGCCCAAAATAGCTAAGCAGCATGATATATGATGAAATCACAAGGCTGCATGATTGGCTGGGTGTACTTTTTAGATTAGAGAAATTACTTAAGCTTTTTATGAAAAGGTTGAAGCTTTTCTGGTGTCAGTCCCCATTCACACAACCACCACCACTGTACAGACAGAGTTCTGCTGTAAGTGCATGCACTTGTATAAAGCACCAGTACTTATCTACTAGCAGAACTCATGGCAGTGGCAGGGCTCTGCTTCCCCCTCTCAGTCAGTTCAAGTACCTGCTCAGTCAGAACTCGCTGTTCATTCCCCTTCCACAGCAAGTGGTGCTGACAGTACAGAACTTGCTGCAGTGCTCACACTGCACCAACACTTGGACCTCAGGCAACGATCCAGCATGCAGAGGAAATGGTAGGGACTCTTTATTTGACATAAACCTTAAACATTGGCTTATTTGTTGGAGCCTCTATCTTTGCTGCAGTTATTTTATGCATTAATAGCTGCAGAGGCCATAGCAAATCAGGTAATTGGCTAAAACTGGTTTAGACCCCTATTCATCCCACCTAATTTCAGGCATCTAAGGCATCTGAACTGGTAATACAGTTACCCAAACGACACAGAACAGGTGCCCAGAGACAGCATCCTTTAGCAAGTGCTCGGCTTTGTAATTTGTTATTTCCTTTAACAAACTCTGTTCTTCTGTGTTTTGTTTAACGGAGGGAAGCCACAGTTTTCTACAGCAGTTCCATTATTTGCAGTCACAACTCACTGCGTTAATGACTGGCAGGTTTGAAAAGCACTTGAAGTCTGTGCTCCAACAAAACACAGTGCCCTGAAGAGAGCACAGCCAGCCTTAAGCTCAGAGAGCTGCTTCAGGGAAAAACCGGAGTGTGTCTGCAAAGAAACAAAGGAAGACAGATGGCACTGCCAGTTCCATTCCTGCCAGGCTGGAGAGACGACTTAACCACGGGTCTTGTGTTGTGACTCGGCACTTCTTTAGCACCTCCTCATCCTCTGAGAAGAACGATGCGATTTAAAAACAAGTGATGTTGAATGTGCCGGCCGGGTGAGATTGCATTCGGGTGTACTTTCATTTCTGAGGCCTCACGCACACAGGAAAGCTACAGAGTCTAAACTGCAGTTTAAATTAAAACAAAATGAATCATATCCAATCTAGTTATATCAGTGGAAATCACTTCAAAGATACTAATTTAATTTCTACAGATTGTCTCATTGCAGCTCAGCTACTGCAGATACTCATGGTTAAACATTAAAAGCTGCTTCAGACTCTTAAAAATTTATTTCAGTATGATTTGAGTAATTTCAAAATTCTATTTATTCTAAGCTACAGATGTCAATATACCTTCTGGTACTCTAAATACTCAAAAATTACAATCTGAACAAGTGTAAACAGCTTATTCCTTGTAATAACTAAAATCATAACTGGTGGTTTTTCATTAAAAGATCTTCCAGTTTTTTCTGACAACACTGACTTAAACACACCTAGTGAACCTGTGTCTCTTGACTCACAGAATTCAGTATTTCAATTTACTGTGAAAGCTGAACTTTCCACCTGTAAGTATGGATGACATGAGCACAGAGATTCATGTACAGCATAATTGCAGAAGAATACCTGTTAAAATAGAAGGTATTGCAGAAATGGACACAGTTAACAGGAAATTAAAATCTGTGTATAGATGACATAGAGGTATCTGCAACTTGAACAGTGGGGATAAAGCTCCTCTCTCTCTCTCAATAGTATAACCTCAGCTTGCTAGTTTTCACCATGTTTTTGTTTTTACTTGATTCTGATTTTGTTTCTTTGTATTAATTTCAAACTCAGCAAACTGGCTACAACAGAGGCTAAAAGGGGTAGTGAGTACCTTCTTCCTTGTACCAGTGCCTTTGCAATGGTCGTAGCAGATTGTCAGGCTTTTTTTCTCTTTTCATTCCTTCATTTTGGGAATGAAGAGAAGGATTGTGCCTGATTGCATCAATGTGCAATGATAGCTCTCCTATCACTGTGCTGACAGTATTTCTGCAGATTTCCATCTGCAAGGCTTTAAAGACTAAAGGAATGCCAAAAAGACCTTCCCTCCCTTGTGTCATTACCCTTGCAGGACTCATGCAAGGCAGTAGCTGCCTGCCCCCACCACAGGCAGGAATTGTGGGGGAATGAGGCCAGACTGTCCTGGAGATCTGTGTGGATTGAGAAAGGGAATGGATGTTCATATCATGAGAATCTTCTGCCACTAACAATATCTCACCTAACTGCAGTCTTCTTAGCTTTCATCAGGAAAAAGTACAACACAGAAGCCAACAAAGCATTTCCCCCAACTGTAACTGCAGTATGCATATAGTTGTATAGACAGAGAATGTGTGCTTTTAGAAAAGATGGCAAAAAAGAAGTAGAGCAGCAAGTCTAACTAAAGGAGTGGGAGTATGTGGGTAGGGATGACACCACACAGAGGTGTAAAACAGGCCCAACATGGAATAATTCAAAATCAAAGGAATTCAACAGTAACATCAACAGGATTATCAACTGGGAAGTGAGCAAATTGTGCATTTTTCCAGAATGTGCACAGGATTTTGACAGGAGGATTGTGCACATTCCTTAAGGCTCAAAGAATTTCACCCCAGAATTGGCAGGAAGGGTGGCATCCTTTATGTGATGTCCTGGAGACACTCTCTGGGAATTGAAGGAAAATGTATAAATGTAACTCATTTCTCCTTAAGGGAAATGTGTTAAGGAGTTGCCATTCAGCAACTCTTGCATCATATCTGTAGCACTTAATTTTCTTAAGCCCTTTGGATTCTCTGGCAGAAAGAGGGGCAGCACAGTAATGTTGGAGATCTAGAAGAAATGAGATCGGTTTCAAAAACACTTCAGTGAGAGGTTTAAGCTCTTCTATTTCATATCCAAAAAGGATATTCAAATAAAGGGGAGGAAAAAAGAGACTACTAAATCCATAATATACTGGGTTTGCTCCCTATCTGACAATTTATATCTTCTGTTGAGCCATAATGAGATCTGATGTTAAATGAGAAGCTTCATTCATGCTGTCAAGATTCTAATGAGCTGCATTCCCAGCTTTCTGAATGAGGAACAAGATTCTTTTCCCATAGAAAATGCTGGGAGTGGAGAGGCAGCAGACACATGGCAGCAGTGGCAGAAGGACTGCATGGACTGCAGCACTGCCCAGGGAATTGGGAAAGCAGTGCAAGAGGGACATTGTTCCCCTCACAAAAGAGGCTGTTATAATGCCTGAAGTCTCTCAAGCGAGGATTGGACATCCCTGCACCACACACACAGTGCTCCATTCATTCCTCTGGAAGGAATCAGCTATTCTCACCCAAACACAAAACAAAAATTGGATTCCCCACAAGAAAAGCACAGTGTATGTAAAATCTCCATCACTGCACTGTGATAACAAGCCTTGAAGAATCAAAAGGCACATACATTTTATTTTGCTGATGGATTGCAGAAACATTTCACTTCCTACATGGAATGCTAAACAGGACTTTGCATCCACCCACACACATACATTCATAAAGACTGTATGTTGTGATACCTAAACTCCACAGAAAACTGGCCAAATGCTGTAGGAAAAGTGAGGATGTGCCAATTTATGGTAAAATCGTATCTTTGTAGAGCTCTTCTTCAACTTTATAGAAAATGGCAATAGGAGACTATTGAAAAGACTTGAATACCATCCTAGAAATTACAAATGAAGGTGGTCTCCTCTTACTGGTCTTCATACATAGACTGTGGTGTTCCCCTGCCCATGAGCTGTGCCTTCATTCCCTGCTTCCATAAAACTCAGCATGGTGGGTTTAGATCTGTGGAGATTCTTACATAAGAGCTTGATTCCAAGTGTGTCATGAGTTCTCTGGAGAAGCCTAACATGCAAACTGAACAAATAAAAGCAATGACTGCACTAGACATTGGCTAAGATATTCTGTCTCCCTCTTTGTCACACCTTGGCTGGGTCGTTCTGAATGCAAAAACAGCTTTATAAAAAACAGGCAAGGAATTTATGGAACAGTATTGTATATGACCTCAGAATTTCTTACAGATTTCAAACAGACACTATTCCCTAATTCTGCTGGGCAGAAAGGAAAGATACTGGAAATAAACTGTTGACATTTTGTAATATCACTGCTGAGAGTGGAAGGGAGGCAGCAATACCTATTGCTATTCCTACCCCAGAAAGCAAGAGCTGCCCATCAGTGGGAATGAGTTGATATCTTCCTTTTTTTTCCCTAATGTTCTGTAAGTCATTTCCAACACAGCCCACTGACCAGCAACAATAGATCCACTAGCAATTATTTTAAGGATGGACATGTCTGGTTTAAAAAAAAATAAATTCTTTACCACAGCATTTGTGCAAAGAAACAAATTAACTCATATCAGCATTAAATTGTAGGTTCTGGTAGTATTGTAAGCCCTGCTGGAAAATCTGAATTGTGCAGTTCAGTTGCTAATCAGATCTTTAGTTTAATAAAACTGTTTCCATTTAAGGTTAATCACATTTGCAATTTGCTGCTGCCAGAGTTTCTAATTGCTGTTAGTAAGGGCTTTCAGGACACTGGGGAACTGCACATTCAGTTCTTGATCTGATCCTATTTTGTGCTCCATCATACAATGGATTGCTCAAATAATTATTTTTAAATAATTCTGTGACTATTCAGCTGGAGTTCTATGTCCCAGGCTATAGGGAGACTGTATGCCCTTTGAATACAGATGCAAGACCAAGAACTCTAGCTGCAAAAATATTTATGGGAAGTGAATTTCAAAGCAATTGCAGCATGCTGACAATCTGTGTGCAATCATTGAAATCACTGAAGTACCACCACAAGATGCTCAATTAAGCATTAGTGCCTAAATGTAGAGATTGTGATTGAAAAATTGGAGAAATAGCTTGGAGCTGTTTCAAAATTGCAGAAATTTTGAATATATACAAAATCACGGAAGTAAATAAATAAACATCAGTTCTGTGCAAGAAAGTCACTATGCTGGGAATAGTTTTTTCAAATAATTGTGTTTGGAATTCCACAAAACTGCAGCATGAGTCTTCCTCTTACACAAAAACTGTGTGGTGAATAGAACAAACACAGCTCTCTTCTGATAAGGGTACTTTTGAATTCAGAAATATTTCTTACATCTTGTGCTTGAAAGTGTACAACAAAAGCAGAAATCAGCCATGGAATTCTGTTGAGGGTTTGCTCAAAATACCAAACTTCTCTATAACTGTCTTACTAAAGCAGTAATACTTGATGCACTTACAGAAAGTAGATGCTGTTTTGGATATACAACTAGTCTTGTGTCAGCAGTGAAATAATCTTCTACTTTATTTTTCCAATTCAGCCTTCAATAGTTGTTTATTACAAGCACATAGCTGTAGAAGACCGATGCTTTGAAACTTGTGAGAATGCAAATATTTCTACAGGACTGCTGGCTCAGCCTATTTACTGCTGTCTTGCATACATATTTCTGAACAAGCAGAGTTTATTTATGTTAGAATCTTAAATTGTGCTATTAAAACATTGAATGTCCTGTGACTAATTCAAAATATTTTTGGTTCCTCATAATTGCAAATGTACAACTTTCTCCCTCTCTCCAAACAGTGGAATTAATTTTGCCCTCAGCTGTATCTATTCTGTTTCCATATTATAACTGCAGTTAGAACTGCCAGGCCTTGTTTTGCTCCACTGAAGTCAATACTAAACCAGCAGCTTAGTTCAATGATAATGTGCACTATATTCAGCCTCAGTCTTTGCTACCTATTGGAAAGAGAGGCAGGGAAATGGGGTCTTGCAGCTCCTGGACCCTCTCCCTGAGGAGCTCCTGCACGACTGCTCACATCTTCAGCTTGATGCCATGGTGACAGGAGTATTAGCAAAGAGATGGTATCAGAGGCAGCCTGTCTCAGAATTCCCTCAAAATGCTTTGAAAAAACTAATGGACTTTCATCCCCTGCACTTAGCTGTTTGATGTACTTAGATATCATCTTATCCTTATGTTTGTGGAGTTTTTCTTAATTTCTTGCCAAGCAAGAAGCTTTAGAAGCTTCATACTAAGTACAAGTGAAGTTGACAGAGCTTCCCGTCTTTTCCCTTTAATTTGGTTTTACTCTGACAAAGCACTTTCAGTACCTGTCAGGTGAAAGTCCCCACACATTGAAAACCACCAAAATATACAGAACAGAATGCTAATGCAATCTTAAAGAGATTAACAAAATCTTGTGAGCACAGACCTCATTGCACTAAACCAGCTGCTAGTTTCTCGTGCTTCAGAAATTATTTCATTGCCACAAAACTACTCAGGATCCCTTCTCTTGAGGAGAAGAGCCAAATCTACAGCTACAGCCAGTATTAGACCTGCCAGCACAAGATAAGCTTTGTCCTGCCTGAAGGAGGCAGCTCCCTCTATGCCTCACGACCTGTGCAGAAATTCCAGAATGTTGATGCAAATATAGGAAGAAGTGACAAACTCAGCAGGCAGAAGATTTTAAAACTGCTGAGAACTAACATGAGAACTTGAGTTTGAGACATTGTGATGATAAACTGCTCCAGCCATTGGGGCTGGTGCCAGACAGCAAAAATAGGCAGGACAGAGAATGAAAAACGAATCAAGTCTTTGGGTCAGAGACAATTCTGCTCCTGCCCCAGGCAGCCTGTGAGTGCAGCACAAACACAGCAGCCTGGGCTCACAGGGCACTGCAGGCTGCAGCTGCACACACTGCCAGCTACTGCTTATCTTCAACAATCACATTTTGGCAATAGTTTTTTTAAGGCTTGTTGAGTACAGAAAATCTCCCTCTAGGAGTGGAACAAGGACACTTAAAAAGATGAAGAAAAGCAACTACACTTTAAATTAAAAGCTGTTGCAATCAGTTCGAGATAATTAGGAAGAAACTAAGACAATTGTTTTACCCAGCCTGAAATGCAGTTTTCAATATATAAAGGAAGTGTAAGAATTTTATTCAAAGAAAATTGCTAGGGTGGTTTTTTTTTCCTGGATTTACATTTTTCTCCACAGAGTAGTGCATTAAACCAAACCAGTGAAATATTTTCTCCACGCTACAAGATGGGCAAAGTGGCAGTGGCTGTATACAGATCCTGCATAACATGCTTGTACCACAGGTAAACTTAGTTCTTGGTGGAGATGGAGGAGAAACAGACCCAGAAAATGGAAGAATATCCCTCGAGCAGCTGGCATTTACAATGTTATATGTAATAATCCCATGACAATGTGTGCAAATGCACTTTCTCTGAGAAAGATTCAAACAGCAGCAGAGCTATTATTTGTAATTACATGTTCAGTGTAGTAGTACAAAGTGCCTAATTTAGAGTTGTTCATTGTGATTTAGTCTGTTGTATTCCTGCAAAGGTTTATTCACTGAAACAAAGCAATGCCAAAAGTTAGTTATTTCCAGCTGTGAGTGTGAGGGTTATCCTCTTCAAAGAGGGAAGCATACTTTCATATCCTTTGCCCATCTGTGAGATACCCACTATCTGCTTACATCAGCTGAAATTAGCTGCCACTTGGGAGCCATAAAAAACTACCAATTACTTTTTCTCTCTTGCACTAAATGAGCTGTGGTTCTTCATATTATCTGAGGAGTAAATTTATGTCAATACATCTATTTCAAGGTGGTTCATGGTTCATATTTATACTTTATGCACAATAACCTGGCTATGATGGTTTGGATGCAAAAATATTTCAAATGTCAATCAAGTTGATTGACCATAATGCACCAGCACTTCTGATATCTAATAATCATTTATAAAAGTTTTGTCAGAAATCTGAAGTTCAAGATGGCTTCACCCTGGTCTTGGACAGTCAGACTGCAGATGAGGCTCTCCAAACTCAATATGCATTTATCTGTACTCCAGGCATGGTGATTACACCGTGTCCCAAAACAGCTCCAAACACTTCACAGTTTGAATGCCCAGGCTCTCCAGCAGGGGCCCATCCTGGATATACCTTGGCAAATTCCAAAGTCCATTGGGGCAGTGTTTGCACCTGAAGCACCATTACTGGTGGCATGTCCTGAGAAGTTAACTTTTTAAAAGCAATACATATGATGATGGATCTATGTACATAATTTAAAAATGAAGGCCTCATTTAAATGGAAAGATACTTTAAAAATGTTTTAAATGGAAAAAATGTTGAAAATCAACCCAAGGAGGTTATTTTGGTGAAGATATAATACAGTGGACTCAATTTTTAATTTTCTTTCCACATCTCAAAAATTAGAAACTCATAAATGAAACTTCAACAAGCTAAGCATGTCTTTTGTGATCTTTAGAAACAATTTGGCAAGTGGTTTAAGGGCTGCCCTTGGCCATGCCATAAATAGAAAGGAGCAGATGAAGATATTGTCCCTTTAGGCACTGACTGAAAGTGCAGGGCTGATGTTACTTTCCACAGAAAGCAAACTACACAGTGATAGTACCAAAAATATATGGCAAACTTTCTCCTTGATTTAAAAGACTCTAGACTCCTTTGTAGCATGGCAAAAATAGAACAAATATATTGATTCTGCTGCCTAATCCTCTGGTCCTAAACTTTTGATTCCTGTAAAGCAGGGCCAGGCGAGTTCTCGGCACCTTCTGCAGACTGAACGCTCTCTTATCAAGTTCTGTGGAGCAGAAAATGCTAATCCATTGCTGGCTGGGATATTTTAGGCAGTGGATGAGGAGAGGGAAAACAATAAAAATAGCTTTATTATCCCAGTCCTTGAAAGGTGAAAGTGACATACAGCAGGCTTAAAAATATTCTGTAGATAAATTTAAAAAATTAAATTTTTTTCTTCCATACCTATTTTTTTGTAACTTCTTTTGGGTTTGCTACACATTTTAAGGTCAGTCTGGCAAGTAATGCCCTTCACAGGAAAGCCAATTCTTTTATACTGGCCAAGTCCAAATTTTCTAGGAATCTTATGGAACAATCAGACTTTCTCCTGTGTCACATGGACACAGGATGTTAGCAGTGGACTCCTTGTTGCTCCTTCCCCCTCCTTTCTGCTGCCCTTCCCTCCATCAGGTTGAAGGGTAGTGATGACTGTCTTCAGTCACAGACTGATTAATGACATTTCAGATCTGTTCTTTCACTGTATTAATGCAGATTGTATTTACAGTTCTGACCTGGCCTGAATGACCAAGAGCTGTACTCTGCAAATGAATTGTCAGATCCAGTGCAGTATTTTAGAAACTTATCATCACAAGACAGTCTTCCTTCCAAATTTATAAACTTAGATGTTAAATCTAGAGATAGATGCTCCCTAAAAATAAAATGAATCAATTTTATTTGAAAATATCAGCATCTGTTGAGACTGCAGCATTAAGGTTTAGTTTGGAACTGGTCCAGGCAAAATAAATCTTTGCAACTGAAGGATAATATGACAGGAGAGGTAGATCTAAGCATTAGGAACCAAATAGTTCTTTTTCTGTAAATTACACAATTTTAGATCTCATATAAGTTCTTTTTGATCTGGACTTCTCAGTACATTTGGAATTAAACATTATATAAACAAGGGAGGAAATGGAAAAATAGTTAATCTTTGAGATATGTTGTTCAAAAAGGCAAAGTCATAACCCTGTAAAAGATAGAATTAAAATACATTCTTGGAAAAAGAACTAACAGAACTACAAAACTGTGTTTGAAATTTGCATTTTATTTTACTACTTTATCTTTGATTTGAATCCTCATATGTTTTAATTAAAAACATCTCCATTGCCCGAGTGCATGAAGGTCTGTTGAACACAATATCTATGTTGGTAGAGCCAATACAGCTTGACCTACCCTCTGTGTGTAGGGTAGATGGAATACAACCAGAAAGCACATTAGAACAACACAGCTCAATATTTATTGGATTCCAAGTCCAATCCAATTCCCTTGTTGCACCAAATATTCTGAAAAACTGAAGTGAAATTGGCTTAAAAACAAATAAAAGGATGCATTGTAAGGCAGAATATTTAACAAATATGAATCTACTGTGCTCAGGACTGAAGTATTATCTTCACATCTATTTGGATGACATTTTTCCTCTACTCACCCTGAGTTTTAATTCCCATAGGTAGGATTATAATAAAGAGCTGATCAATATAATACATTTATTCAGATCTGGTGGTCATTAAGGAACAGGAGTGTTCTGAAGCTTACAACAATTTAGATTGTTCACATTTTATGTGGTCACAGGAGTCATTATGTGCTCATAAAAGCATGTTACCTCATGATACCTATGAAATTAGCATTTGAGTTTGAAGATATTCTTAATATACGCAAGAAACACTAGATACATGTTCACTGAAATTACTGTAAAGCAGTAGGAATACACCTTCCACATTTCATGCATCTGTTAGTGTGGGTGGAGTAACAAGACAAAACCAGTAAACCTATACTTTGTACTTTTAATCTGAAACTTTATAAAAAACCCCATTATTTTATCATCAGTATATTTTAACAAAGTGTTTTGCACATTCCTAATTTCAATGCAAATAAACATACTGGTTTACTAGCACCTCTCAATAACTCCAGGAAAGGGCAACACTGATGGACCACCTGATTTCACCTAAATTCAGGGATGGTCACATAGAGATGGTTTTAGGAGCAAAGTGAGAACGCCTGTTCTGCCTCAGTGTTAGACAAGAGCCAAGAGCCATGCCTCCAGCAGGAGGGAAGGGGGTTTCCCTGCCTTTTGCCACACTTGTAACAGAGTCAAGTTAAAACATCTCTTGGATCAAAAGGGAGGCTTTTTTGCCAGTTATCTATGAACGAGACCCATTTAGGTCACAATTTTTGGAAATATTTAATAAGAGAATAATTTAATTGGATAATGTGCCTATGAGTACCTATCCAAATGAAGAGAAGTGACCTACTTTCACTTTTATTTCAGGCCCCAAGGAAGGATCACACTGTTCTCCAACATTAGAGCAGGAGTAACAATCTTTTCTATTCTTGTACCTCCTCACCAGCAAGGAAGCTGTGGGTGCACAGGAACTTGGGAGGGGATGGCTGATCCCACTGGAGCCAAGGGAACTCACAACACACGTCCTCAGGAAAGCATCCTCTGAAATACAGGTGTGATACCCACACCTCTGTGGGTCACACAGGTTCCACAGTGACCCTGCCTGGGTCATCACCATAACCCCAAATGCTGTGGCCAGGGACGAGGAAGGCCGTGCTGAAAGATGAGTTCCTTTGAGGCACGTCACATTCAGTTCTGGAAACAGAGGTACCCAAGCCATTGGTGGCTTTGGGAAGTCATTTTCCCTGGACTTTTCAAAATCTGACTCCTACTGCACACAGGGACTGACCTGAGCAGCTTGAGCTCAGAATTTCTTAGTGGAGCACATGGAATGTAGAGCTAATGCCACGTGCTTTTGTATTCTCTGTGTGTGTTTGGGGGATCCTGGCTGTGTCTTTGCACAAACACCTTCCCCAGTTCACTGGGACCAGCAGCCAAAATCCTCCATAAGTACCCACTGGACATGAAGTCTTCATTGTTTCATCCTGTCTGAGCCAAGCATGCAGTTTCTACAGTGTCAGCTATAACCCAAATTAAAGAAAGCGAAAACCTAATCAAACCAGCGAACAGCATTATTTAAGAGAAGAGCCTCTCATTACCCTCCCTTGTGTAGAGGAAGTGTCCAGAGAAATCCTGCAGTCTTAGCAGACTCAGACCAGAAATAACACTCTGGTACTTTGACATGGAATATTTTTCTAGACAAGACTTTGCTGTTCATACAATAAATTTCTGCCTTTCTGATGATGATGTACTGATTGCAACGCAGCTGCTTTTCCTAGGATGAGTCTGCTCCCCTGAAGATTTTCCTATTTTTTAAAATAAATTTACTGTTATTTTGATAAGGACAGAAAAATCCTTCACTGTAAAAAGGCTACAGAGGGGAATAAGAAAAGCCTGTGAACATTTTTGAAGGATACATTAAACAAATTACATACACAGATCAGATTTCTGGAAAGAAAAAGTGTTTGTTTGCTTGTCTTCATTTTTCATTCTCTTTTTACCCAGAGAGCTTTGATCATGACAAACTGAATCCAGTTGGATCAGCAGAAAGAAATAAGTCATTAATGAATTTAGATCTTGAGGAAATTCTTCTGGCTTCAAAGGTATTATAGTTGTTGGCAGTGAATGCTCTTATATTGGCCATTATTTGTTATTATTCAAAATTGCTAATTTTTATACATGTTAATCAGATTGCTTTGGATACATGGTAATCAGATCACCATGTATTTTTCAGCAGGAAATTATGCAAGCACTCCAACTCCTGTGGTGGACTGGCTGTAACCAGCCACTGAGAAGAAAGGTCAAACTTACACTGACTTACCTCCTGGGGGAAAAAAGGTAATGGAAAGGGAGAGGAAATGCTGGTAAACAAGTTTGCCTCAATACTCCCTTATACACCCCCATGAGTGCTTGGACATTCAAGCCCAGATGCTGCCTTTATTCCCTTCAGCAAGCACTGCTACAGCCCCAGAGAAAAGTGCGTCATATTTAATGTGTATAACTCAAAGAAGGAAATTGATTAATGAGGTCTAGAGGAATGCGTAGATTTTTTTCCCCTCACAACTGAGTCCTTCTTCTGTTCATTGATTTTTTTTCTGTGCAATCAATTTCATTTTGAATTGCTTCTAGCAGTTATTTTGTTGCTACAGGAGTTTCCACAGTTTTTCTAAGCTGATCTCACTATTCAGCTCCTAATGATAAACCCGTGACACTGAAATCACCTTGCTCCAAATGTTTTCATTTCTCCCACTTTCTTTTCCTTGTCCCTTGCAGCAGCACTATAAAAACCTCCCATGTACAGTGGTCTTAAAACATTCTGGACTTACTTTATTTACTGAATTTTTCTATACTTTTTTTTCCCCTAATATATTAGGGGTATAATTAAAAGTGTCATTTCTGTCTCTATGCTACTGACTTCCTTCAACAACACTTTTTACTCTGGTAGTTTTTAAATGATTCTGTCAAAATCTGCCTGAAAGATCTTTTTTTTATTCTTCTACCGTTATTCTCCAAAATCTTTCCTAATCTACCCCTACCTTATTTTCAGGTCATACTCTCAATTTATGTGCTCCTAGAGCTGATCTGCTGTTTGCTCATGTTGATCTGTTCACCAAGTTTCACTGATCACCTCTGCAGCCTGCTGTTTCCTTCCTTATGTTTATCATGAGCAGAAAGGATTCTAAAAATTTCCTGAGGAGCCTCAGGAGAGAAATGTAAACAATAACTCTCTGCTGCTGTGGAATGCAGCAGGTGCATCTTCCATTGGTCCGTGTGGATTGTTTGCACTTGATGACCAAACACAGCCACCTGTATTGAGGCTGTAAGCAGTCACAGGATTTTGTTGTGCATTCTATTCTGTTCTTGTTCTTTCAAGCCTTCTGATCATTCTTTTCTCTCTGTTCTTTTAGTATAGTTTTAATGTAGTACTTTAGTATAATATATATCATAAGATAATAAATCAGCCTTCTGAGAAAATGGAGTCAAGCCTTGTGTCTCCACACATGGGCTCATCTCAACAGGTATTCTCTTTTAAAAATTGTTAGCTTTACACCCTATGCTATCAAGTACACATTTTCCTTAGCATCTAGCACTTTTTTTAAAGAAAAGGAAAAAAAGTTTCAGCCTTGAAAATTCATTAAAACATATAAAGGATGGAAACACCTCTCATTGAACAATCTTTCCATTGATTGCCAGACTAGACATTTGAAAGTCTTGCAGCTTAGATTACCACTGTGAGTTTTGGCATAGTTAATTTTTCTGTGAATAAGATCTGACAGCCATCAAAAGCACCAGGATATCTGCATCACCAGTAAAGGACTGAAAAAACAATCTCTGTTTATTGTGGAGATGTTCTGGAGTATCATACAGTGCTGCCAAAATGTATCTGTGCTGCCCCTTGGCTGGTTGAATTGCACAGCTATTCACTGAATTATCATCCTGCAATTGCCATATCCCACTTCAGAGCCTTGGGAAGAATTTAATCAGTGTCTCTTCCCACTGGGGGCTCAACATCAATGAAAATGCAAAAGCAAATACTAAAGAATAAAAGGTCAAGCCAGCTAAAGCTGACTCACAGACGCAGGAAAGGGAATGCTAATCCTTGCTTAGGAATTGTCAGTGCATCTCCCTTTCTGCCAGCAGCAATATTTTAGGCCCTTCTTCAAAAAGGGTGCCCTGAGTATGAAAATCCTCCTGCCATTCTGAATGTCTTTGAACTGAATGCCTGTTGGAGCAGCTCCTCACATGCACAGAACCAGACACTGCACTACAGGCACAGGCACATGAGACTGTCTGGCTCACTGCACACTGTTGATCCAACACAGGACAGACACCCCAAAGGTTTCTGGAAACATCTGGAAACGTGACACAGCTACTATTTTTAACCTAGTTACATCCACTACTCTATGTCGTTACCAGTTCAGCCAGGAAGAGTAAAAGATGAGTATCTTAGTATTTCCTCAAAATAAACAGCCTATTGAAAAATAATTATAATTTGGAATTATGAAGATATACAATCAGCTTCTGTACAATGTTGGGATAAAAATTGGTATCAGTTTGATTAGTGATCAATGATTAGGGCTGCCATGCCAACCTCAAAGAAGACTAGCTGCAGAAACATGCAAGAATAAGTTGGTGGATGCTTTTAGAGAATCTGGCAGATTGCAATTTTTTTGTTCTTGCATGATTTTCTTAATTTCATGTATAATAGGACTGCTTATTTTAATTTAACAAGCAGTTTGTGTGCTGAATTGAATGCTATGTAGTCTTTTCCTAGTGCCCATTTAGGTAAGCAGCTGTCCAGGGCAGCCATGGGTCATTGCAGGAGTGTAGGGTTGGAGACTGAGCAGAACTGAGTGCAGACCCAGTGAGAGAAAATCAAGGAAATCCAGTTAACCAACTTCTAACATTTAAAATGAAAATAAAAGTATTGTGTTACTGTGGCAATACTTAAACTCCTCATTATTTTCAGTGAACTTTAAGTTCAGTTCCTTGCAGTCAGGTCATTCCAGTAACATTTATCTCAGCATTTCTATTCCAATAGCTTCCTATTTTAGAGGTTTTATAACTCACCTACCTATAAAAATATACTTCAGACTCACAAAGTACAGTCTCCTTTTCTTGGTATTATGAATGTAGCACAAATTTGATTTTAACCCAATTCCACATTAGTTCACAGGTGAGTAAGAAAAGCAGAAATCTTTAAGAGGGCATTGAAACAGGATTGATTGTATAGAGAGGGGAAAAAAACAAGACATGGAAAAGAGGAATAAAAAAGTAATAAAAATAGGATAGAACAGACAACAAATAAGTAGAAAGGGAAAATCTAGCAAATGAAATGTTGTTCTTTACATTTTCAAAAGTGTTTTTCTTCCCCAGACTACTTGGTAGAAGTGACAAGAAACAATTATTTACATGAAGAGAAAGACAGATTGAAAAGTTTGAATTTAAAGCCCCTGAGTTGGCTTTTCTTCTCTGGCTTACCAGGATGAAGATGTTGCAGAAGGGTCTGAAGTGCCCTTGTGGTGTTTCCTGGGCTGGTACAGAGTCTTTCAAACTGTTTTGCTTCTCTTTGGTCTTCACACCTCCAATCAGATGCAAGTTTCAGGGAAAAGGGAAAGCACTTCCACACTCTGCTCAGTGCAGAGAGGATAAATAAAAGAGGCACTCTGGAAAGCATTTTGAAAACTGACAGTTCAAAGACAGTCAGGATGTTCAAAGCTGCAGAGTCATAAATTAATCATTTTCCATCCAGCACATAAGTGCTATATTTTTACTGTGTTTCTTCATTTGATGTCAGCAGTCTACCATATCTGTGAGGCACAGCAGCACACAAGTTCATTCCCCATGATAGTAATCTGACACAATTCACTTTGAATCCTATTGCACATTTTAGAAATATACAAATTTCACAGTTTCTTTGTGTTTCCATTTTGTTTAAACAACTGTGGTGAAAAGAAAATAGTAAGTTGCATTTCCCTCCCCTCCACAAAATACTAATCTTGGTTTTCAAGTTTTTTCCTCCATATGTTGGTGTTTGCTTTCCCAATTGTGTAACCATTCAGACCTGTCATGCTGTAGGACTCAAGGCATGCATTTCCTATGGAGTCAATTACTTTCCATAAATTTAATCTTCTCTCTCACTCTTTTTAGTAGCATATGAGAGGGTTCAGTGTTATTTTTATGCTCTGTGTTAGAGAAGAAAAATAACTTGCTTTGAAGATGTAAAAAGGGGCAATGGCTGGGACAGTTTTATGTGTATTCTTCTACTTGAGGCCAAACAACTGGAACCTTTGTCTGATGTCATGCAGAACAGGGATGTATTCTGATTTAGAATTATATTGCAGTGGGGTGGATTTCTAGAAGATTTGAGCCACAGAGATATCAGTGGCTGCCTAGGGAGCTAAGAGACCTCAGCAGCTCCAAAACTGAAGAGGGCTGGGGTCTGTAGAATTAAACAGTCAAGCCATTTCATTCATATGAATGTGTGCAATAATAACTGAACTGAGGGTTCTACACTATGACCTGAATCTGAGTCTTAAGTTAGTAAATCCCTCTTTGAAGTCTGTGTTAGAATGTTGTGAGGTTGTTTAGGTTGTTTTTTATTTAAAAAAAAATTAAACCTAGCTGGCATGTGTCATATCTAATAGAAAAGTGTTTAACTTAATTATTCATTAATAATATGCATACAAATAATTATTCATGCAACTGGCCAGTGTAATTTATAACTGTGGAAAAGCCTGACTTCCTTCCCACATAATTCTAATTCACTCTTCATACTTCTGACAACCATGGCATCAGTCTCATTCTAAATGAAAATGCGTGCATTTCTCATTATTTCGATTACTGCTTTCCATGTTTAATCACAGATAGAAGTCATTAGCTGAGTTGCTTAACCTAGCAAAGCAGAAGTCTGAATAAACAAAGACATGGTATATAAATACAAAGAGATTCACTATGCATTTAAACACTTTCTACAGCAAGTAATATCATGGAGCTACAGTCCTGTTTCCCAGAAAAATTTAGAGATTCTGTAGTAATCTTTCTGTCTAGTCTAGAGAGATTAACGATTCATTAGAACATGAAAGTTTGATTAATATTTTCTTAAGCTCCTGTTAAAAAGCCAAGATGTCAACTAGCTAAAGCTGCTGTAAGTTTAGCACATTTGAAAAAAATGCGGGGGAAAGTGTTGTGGTAATCTGTGTCTTCAAGAGATTTTAAAGTGTCCCCACAAACTGTGCTGCTGCAGCCTATTTTTAAGTGGAAATTTAAGACCTAGAAAATTCAATAAAGCTCAAATACTGTGAATCTTTTATATATTTATATATAAGATGCCTGTCTATAGGGAGGTCAGCAGGAATCAACCAGAACCTTTAACAGCTTTAACAGGTACTTCCAGGTATGAACCTTTAGCAGAACGTACCTGGAGGGTCATAAAGAATGCCCCTGTAGCTTAAAAAAACTGTGGCTTAATTCCACCTAATGATCATGGCCAAGGGCTTGTCACTGTTGAAGGCATAACTTGGTCTGTTTTGCAAAGAGTTTTGCACAGATCACACACACGTGGCAAGTGGGGGAGCTCTCCCAGTTCCCAGACCGTGGTAGTGGTGGGTCTCAAAGGGAACTCCAGGCACTGCACTTAGTCCTGTGTGTGATATGTTCCCCACTGACACTGTGTGTGATATGATATGTTCTCCCCTCACACCTCTCTGTTCTGCATGTGTCACCACTTCAGACTCTGGTGATGCACACGTGGCTGGAAATAGCTGGGTTATTTCAAGTTCCTATAGCAGCAAATCACTAAAGTTTTTCACAGAGAAGCTTGGACACCATTAACACTTGGCACAAGGTAGAGGCAAGCTCACTGTTACAGGACATGGAAGTTGGAAATTTCTGTTATTTCATGTAAAAAACCCAGTTATCATCTATATTTGAATGGGTCACATCATGCAGAGTCTCTCATGCTGTGAGGAGAAATGAGCATTTGAAGACTTTTTGAAGAGTTCTGCCAGCACTGCTTTGCAAACTTCTGATGATTCCAGCCATTGGTACAGTTCATGTGACTCCTTTAGCTCACAAAAGAGCTGAGTTCATAAAGAACACATCAACAGCAGAAAATGCGGGTGTTGTATAAAGCATTTTCCAGAAGAGATGGGTCTTTGTGAGGGAACACCAACTGAAAGGCTAACAACATTTCCCTTTTATAATAATAAGGTTGCTGATTGAATTTTAAAGCTGTGCCCTAAGCTGATTCAGCAACAACCAAGAAAGCTGAGCCAAGATGGATTTAAGGTGCCAAGTTCTTGATCTCTAATTCTGCTGTTAAGTGTATCTAGTAATTTGGTGTCCTAATTACAGCTCTTTCCCTTTTTTTTTTTTTTTTTTGTAGGCACTTCTCTGGTATTGGAAGGGAGTAGTGATGCAAAAACTGGGAGGAAGGGCAAATGTAGTATCTACAAAGAATGAAAATGCCTTAAGTGCATTGCCATGACAAAGTCCTTTTAGAACTTGGAAATTAAAGTGGGCAAAAAAACCTCATTTAGAACACAAATATGTTTAGTCTGCCCTGAAAAGAATGCAACAGAGTAGGAGCAAGCTTCCTCCTACAGAAGAGTTTAATTTTCACCAAAAAAACCCCTAATTGAAACATCTGATAAATGTGTATAAAGTTTCTGTGTACACCAGGCTAGGATGGCTGGCTGCACAGTAAGTGCAGCTGTGTTTCAAGTTGATTCTTCCATGCTGCTAAGGAATCTCTTGATTGTAGCTTTACTTAAACATAGCTCCAAAGATTCAGTTGGCAGTTGGGATTTGGAGAGCACTGCACACACCCTCTGAAGAAGCATTGTGTTCAGCATCTCCAGCTGAACAAAACTGGGCCACAAACAGTGACCTAGACAGTGCAAAACTGCGAGTAAAAAAACCCACTGCTCCTCAGTCAAAGGAGATTTGAATTCTTTCTTCTGTTTCCATGGCCACCATTACCTTAGCCTCACAAAGTCAGAGCAAAGTTTTGGTTAAGGAAAGGGAAAAAGGAGGGGGGAAAAGACAGAAAGAAAAAACAGGTTTATACAAGGTAGTTTTAAAAGAAATTTTCACTGGAATACCCTCTCATGACTTCCACTAATGGATTTTCCTTTCCAGTATAGTAAATTAGCTAACATATGAGTGTGGGCCACAGTTTCTGTAACTGGCTGCCACTGTGTAGACAGTGACATGTGGTGGTGTTTATTTTTATTAGACTATCTATCATGTAATCAGAATGCAAATGTAGATCTGGTTTTTCTTCAGTGGAAGGAGAGATCTGGAGGAAAGTAGAAGAAAAAATTCAAATCTCTAGAGCTGCATAAATGACCAATAGTAATCTAATACAGTAGGAAAGGGGATTCTACCAGAACACGTGAAAAACTTTCACAATCTTGCTGTTAATCTTATGAAAATGTAAAAATCCCCGTTTTATTTTCAAACCATGCACTTTTATCCCCTTTCTGCCACATACAAAATAAGTTAGCTTATTTGAGGGAACACAACTAGCCTACACTGGACCAAAAGTGTTTGTGTCAAGAACAGACAGGTCTGCAGAGACAGGAACTAAAGTAAAGAAAAGGAACTCTGGTTATGCACTGACACTCCAGCAAACAGAAGTAATAATGACTACATAAAATAGAAATATGAGAACCAAATAATCACACTAATCACATCTCTATCCAGATATCTGATAAAAAGTTCCAAGAGAAGCCACACACCATATAAAGCTAAACTGCTCACAGCTATAAGAGTGAGCAGATCTAAATTATGCCCTAGTAATACCTTTTATGTTTGAATACCTACGTTTCCTTGATTTTTCTGTTTAAAAAAATGTGTAACTAAATCTGGAAGACTATCCCCAGAATGCCTTCATGTCTGATATCCTATATCCCACCTGAAGCTACAGTCTTTCCACAGAGTGCTTCAACAACAAGTAAAATGGAGAGGAGCAATGTTTGGGATAATCCCCACAAGTTTCTGGGGTGATACTCACACTGCCTCCCAGTGCTCTGTATTCTCCTTTAGCTTTTAAAGTATTTTTCTGGTCCTTCAGATTGCTTACTCTCTGTTTTTCTTACCATACTATTGTTGTTGCTACTATTCTTACCACAGAGTCCTGGACTATTCAGAAGACTACAGGAATTAAGGGAATTGCCCTGTGTTCATAAGTAACTGCTCTCCCAGCAGCAGCATTCACTCTAAGTCCTGTTACTCAATTTGCAATATCCCACAAGCCCCAGTACAGCACATTGTCCTTGCCAGCACTCAGCCAGTGCCAGGGCCAGCTGCCAAAATGGGAACAGCTACAGTGTCTACCTCTGGACAGTCCAGAATATTAGTATATTAGTATAGCTGTATATTAGTAATTAGTATATTAGTATACCATCATTAGTATAGCTGCAGTAATGAGAAATAGCAGAGAAACTTCACAGGAAAGTCCAGTAGACATGAGACTCTTCAAAAAACAAAGAGGTCTCTAAAATGGAGAGATGGTATTCAGATGGGGTGTAAGAACATCTGAGAACAGACAGGGGAAAACATAATGTGTCATTCTATTTAAAGGGTTATATATTTTTCCATGTAGCACAGTGAATCTGATTTCTTACAGCAATTAATATAAGCTTCAAAGAATATGCATGTCCAGTTTTGGAATTCTGAAATGCAGTGGAAGAAAAAAAATGAAATATTCCCTACAAAAGTTGCCTTGCAGGGAATAGCTGCTGACTGGAGACCTCACCATAAGGAATACCATATAGGTTTTCTTTTACAGAAAAATGCAGTGCTGTTTTGAAGGCCTGTGCATTCGCTCCGGGGAATCTCCAGAGCACTTTGCACTGTAAGAAAGATATCTTGTCATTAATGACTAATGACTGGTGGGTAATCCTGCAGCAGAGTTTCTTTATCTGACAGGGCTGCACACATGGATGACTTGCAGCACAATTACCCTACTGTGGTTGCTAGGTGGCAAATGTAGTGCCTAGAAAACATCTGATGCTGACAGTTACTGTAAACTGTTTTGTAGGAACAGCTTTACCACTGCATAAATTCTGCAATAGAGTTTTCTAAACTAGAGCTATTCCAAACAAAAGCACCACAAAAATCACATTTATACTGAACTTTTGAAATATACAACTTAACCCACATTTCTCAGGATAAAAATTTATAAAACCATCATTTTCTAAAAGCTGAGTCAAGAAAGCAGTCAGGTCACTAGAGAAAAGGCTGTTCTGATCCTTCCACAGTTTACAGGCACTCATAGCTCTGCCCTCCCAGGAGGGACTTGGCACTGCTCAAATAAGCATCACAGCTGATGAAACAAGGATGTAAAATCTTACTTGCAAACTAGTCAAGCACCAATGCCCTTCTTGTGTGCTGCTCACCATGCAGAGTTAACACCTTGAATTCTTGGTCTTCAAACTCCCCATTCCCTAAGGATTTGCATATGTTGTTAGCTGTAGTACTCTCCCAAGATACACACCTTGAACTCTGTGATCCTTGCAGCTTTGTGGCCTTCATCAGGAGATGTGATCCTCACACAATGACCAGTGCATCCTCTACCACTGCAAACTTCCATTTCATACCCTCTTCATCTCTGCTACCCCTGTCTAAACTGGTCACAGAATGCTACCAACAATTAAAATGTAGCAAAAAACACACACTCTTACATTTAGGATTTGACACAGCATAATGCAGCTACTGTAGCAGAATCAACCCAAATTATGTCCAGCTGCAGATATGCAGAGGGAGAGTACATCTAATCCTAATAAAGAGAAAAAAAAAATCTTTACTTGACACTTGAAACAATGGCAGTAAATGGAAAAGGGGAAAGTTACAGATAGATTAAGTTGCAGGAGTCTGAGGGAGAGTGAAGGTTTTTGAACAACACCATCAGAACAGCTTATGGCTCAGTGTGTAGTATAGTGAGTAATTGCTGGTATTCAGGAAATTAATCTGAAGATCTTAATTGCAACTCAAACAATTACTCATAATCAGACTGCTGTAATAGTCTTCCCTACTAGTAGATAAAACAGCTCCTTCATGTGTTAAATATTGTCTGTGTTAAATGTTGATTGCTCTGGTGCAACATTCCTATCCTGGGTTTCATAGGTTGTGTTTACTCCCAGGAAAACAGGAGGAGTAAACAACATCCAGGCCAAATTTATCAGGAAACTTGCAGAAAAAAAATCATGACCAGAGTTATCAAGAGACTAGATGAAGCTGTCTGGGTTGATTTGTCAGTTTGGGCTTAGTTTTTCAAATTATTTCCATGTTCCCTTTTTACATCACTCAAACCCCATTTTGTCTCTAAACCATCCCTACCTTCTCTCCTAGCATCAGGCAGTTAGTCCTAAAGTGCAGTAGCAAATGTTTCATTAGATTTCTATTCTGGGTAGGTATCAGCCATGTAGAATTTTCTGGTTTCCCCAAGAGCTGACCACTTGTAGTTTGAGCTGTTTACTATGATTTGTTTTCAGAAGTGCTCCTAAAATTCAAAGCTAAGTCAGGCAAATTGGCACAAATGTTGAAATAACAAGGGTTTTCTTGTTCTCTTTGCTACAGTAGGGAAGGTTCAAACTAGGCTTTATCTGGAGAGATGTTTCACTGCAATGCAATCTGTCACAGTAAATGCAATACACTGGGGGACACTGATTTGTGTCACTGCTCTAACACTGTTTCAGGAAGCACTTGCTGGAAAAAGCAGGACTATGGTGATAAAGTCTAATAAGACTATCAAGAAGTTACTAAATGTTTGACTACTCAGTCTCAAAACAATCCTACTCTAATCTGAATGATGTAAAGACACAAATTTGCAATCTTAACAGATTTTCTTTGGGTTTCCCCAGCTAACACGTCCAATGCCTTGAAGACAGGA
The DNA here is from genome assembly GCF_036417665.1 of Passer domesticus. Lineage (NCBI taxonomy): Eukaryota > Metazoa > Chordata > Aves > Passeriformes > Passeridae > Passer > Passer domesticus. The sequence continues at coordinate 7,050,937 of NC_087488.1, forward strand.
AATATGGCTCCAGTAGGGGAAGCAGTAAACAAGGAGAGGGCTAAAAATCTGGTAATGTTCAAAGCCACTTTTTGTTTATTTGATGAAATTCATTAAAATAGTAAACTTGAAAAATAAAGTTTCAGTTTCAGTGTACAGGATGGAGTACTCACTTATGGATGTCTCCAAATTGGCCAAGGTCTAAGATCCATACATAAACACTGAAGACTTCTTTACAATTTGATTTTTTAATACCTGGAAGAAAGAAGTTAATAAAATTAGTTCATATGACCAACTCTTCCAGAAGGTCACTAAATCACTCAATTTTTCATTAAATGTTTCTTCACAAAATAAAGAAAACAAAAAATCCAACCACACACATAATGGTTAGCCATGTCATTTTTAAAGCAAATTTTTATATTTTGCTCCTCTGGACTATCTGCAGGCTATGAAGGTTGCTAAGCTTGTGCTTATCTAATCTTCCATTTTTGCAGCCATTCAGCTTCCTACTAAGAAACCAGTCAGAAGCTGATTGCAGACTGTTTGTCCTAAGAGACTGCATTGCCAAAGGAAAAGCATATTCTGGGCCACACTACTGATGAGAGAAGGAAATAAGAGCATTCTAAGTTCGTCCAGAGTAGGAAAAGGCTGGAACATAAAATATGTGGGGTTTTATCCATGGATGAGAGAAGGAATGAAAATAAAACTTTTTGCCTTTGCTTCCAGTCTTGCAAGAGGGAACAGTCTTGTTGCAAATCTCTTTGTGGCAAAGTTAAATTGAAGGAAATGCTGAACCACTCTAACAAATGTGCTTTCCAAATGTATATCAAGGAATCTATTTTTCAGCATAACAGAGTTACCTATAGTGCCAAGAGAACACTCTTCCTTTAAAGTGAAGTTTGTTACACTGCCAAATCTTTTAACTAGGAAACCATCCCCTCTCCTGTCTCCCACAGATTGGGCCTGCAGCCCAATTACAGAGCAACATTTGATTTTGCTAAAACCTGTCTGTTCCCAAGTTTAAAATAACATGTTTTAAAATGACTGTTGGATGCTAAGTAATAACCTGGAAGGATGGGGAACTGACTGCACCCAGATCCGTGGAGTGAGCCTGAGGTGCTGGCACTCTCACCAGATGTCTTTTCTCACTATGCTTCACTACTCTGGCAGAGAGCTTTAGAAATAACTGCTGCACAAAGGAAATGCTTTGTACCTTGTTCATCAGTTTTCAGGTACAAAAACAGCCTCCAAAACATGAGACAAAGATCAACATTTTGCTGTGTTCAACACAGGAAATTCATCCTTTTGCATATTTTGAAGCCATGGCAGTGAATAGGAGATAACTGCAGCTATTCCTAGGGTTGCAGCAAAATAAAGATTATCCTTTTCATTGTGAATATGATATATAGCACTGTTTCCACCTTTTATCATCTATGGAGTTACATATAAAAGCTGTCTTTTCAGGGCAGAATGCAAGGCATCCAAGCAGAACCACCTCTTTTCCCAGCTTAGGTTCTATGCCAAAAAAGGGCTACAGCCTTCAGAATCCTAAATTAAAGCTTATGGTCAGATGGGTTTTAAACAATCCATTTTTCCTGGACTGGATTCACAGTCTCTCATCATGAAGTACCACTTAACAGCACTAATCAGAATTAGAGAATGCACCATTCAATTATGCTGTCATATAAAAACCATCTTTTGAGGGTTTTCTTTTAAATAGGTATGGTGGGTATTCCCAGCACTGATGCAGAAGTGGATTGATTCTACTGTTCAGATATACAGTGAGTCTATTCTCACACTAATCTTAAAAGTGTTTTTACACTTCATGAGTCATACCCATAATTACAAATAGCTGAGTACAAAACCCAACAGATGCTTTCTTAAGCAGAAGGCTAAGAAAAATTGGTGGGGTTCCACAGCAAAAGAATGCAAGAAAAGATTTGGGGGCATGCTCTGGTAGAGGAAGCAAATCTTGGCTTAGTATTACCCTGAAGTTTTGCAAAACTTAAAAAAAAATTAAACTTTAACCCATACAAACTCTTTATATACTTTCATTTCTCTTCATGCACAGAGCTGGATTAATAATTTCTCCTGCATTTTTTCCCAGGTGAAACAAGAAAATATAAAACCTGCTCAAGTTGCTGGAGAGGGTCAGCTTGATTCCATTTTCTGTGTATGTGCTCTCCAGTGACCTGTAAGTAAAGGTGCAAGATGCTATTTACACCTCCTCAAACAGAGACAGCAGCAGTTTGTCCTTTTTAACAATCCCCCTGCAGACCTGAAAAACTGTTCTGTGTGGTCTCTTTCCCTGATAAACTTTCTAGAGTGCACAATGATTACTGAACACATTGTGCACCAAGGAGTGCTACAGAACAACAGGAAATGGAACAGATATTATAGGTGTAATATGCAGCTGCTGCATATTCTTTCCCAGTGGAAATAGAAGGAGCACATGGTTTATTTTACTGGCCACCATTTCAGAAGTAATACAACATATGTCCCTAATTAAAGGAACAAATATTGACAGTAATTGTTCAAAATTGAAGCATAATGAATATACAAACAATATACTTAGAGGGCACAGGATACAACTGACAGAAGGAAACTCCAAAAATAAGTACTTTTAAAATAGTCACATTAGAAGACAAAGAGTGTGTGATGTGAATTTGCAAACAATGGAAAAAAAATTATTTCTAACAAAAAAAACCAAACACAGGCATATCATAATCTACTAATTTATTTCTCTGGCAGTGGTATAGTCCCTGAAGAGAAACAAAAGAATCTCTATAATTAGCAACACTTAAAATCAACACTGCTGGAAACTATGCTTGGGTCAGAATAGCTCCAGCACTGTCTGTCACAGTGGCAAGCACAAGTGACCCCAGAATTCTTCTGTGGATAATTCCCAGTGACATCTATAAGCACATGTAATGGTTTAAACTCTTGAGTGCTTGTGATATGAAAACATCAAAGCAGAAGTGTGTGCTTTAAATGACAGTATAAATTCAGAAAATAGTCAAATCTCTTTATGTAAGTTATGAATATTTAAATTGTACTGATAAACTTGTAATTATTCTCCAAGGAAGAGAAAAATATCTCCTGTAGTAGCATGTTTACAGTTGTACATTACTTGTGTACAGCTAAGGAGCAACAGTAAATAAATGAGAGAAAACCCTGATTTTTTCATCCTTAGCACAGCTGGAAGCCATATTACTCAGTGGCTTTAACTGAGTATGCTTCAGCAGCTCCTGGTGAAGAATACAGTGGGTTCTTTGCTCCCCCTGTGTGGATCTGAGATCATTAGACCCTTGCTCCTGCTGAAAGCCTTAAGCTTTAACTGGGGATGGGTGAAGGTGGGAAAGTAAGAGGAGCTTTTAAAGCAATTTTGAAGGATTAACAGCCCTGCACTTTCTCCACAACAGACTGGAAATTTCCTATCCAAGCCTGCACAGAGCAAGCAGCCCATTTACAAAGATAAGAAACTGATGTGAATGAACCCGCTTTGTTCTCTGTGCCATTTATTAAATATAAGATACAAAATGACTATTAAAACTTTCTCAAAGGCAAAAAGTTTTCAAATTATACCAAAAAGAGACTGCCAGTCTTTTTCTCTTAAGGCTGTGCTATTATTGGATGGCTTTTACCAGTCAGCTTTGTCGTAATTGCATTCATGATTTTGGTACAAAAGGGCATGACCCTTCTCGCTGAAATGGATTGGGACACTTGGATGGAGACTCTGTCCATTGTTATGTAAGTAAACAGGCATCTCTGGGGAGATCCAAGTATCAAAATGATATTTAGATATCTTATTGAATTACTGGTCCAAAGGCTACCTCTTGCATCTGCTCATGTCACAGGTTACAGCCATGGCCAATGCTACTTTGCCAGACTACTCAGACCATTAGCTACCAACAGTGGAAGTAAACAGTGTCTGTGCTTATTCCTGCACTTCCTCAAAAAAGGTTAGGAGCTTTTAAGGTTTAGTAGTGTTTTGTCATCTCTTCTATGGTGGTTGATGCATAAAGACAGTAGAAACTGATGCTGCACTACTCTTATTAGATCCGAAGCTTAAACTGTTAATCTTACATTAAACAATGACTTCTATAAAAATGTTCTTAACTGGCTGTGGTATCTCAGATATTCCATGCTACCATAAATTTTTGATTAAACAAAATATAGGATGGTGTGCTTGGGGCAGTGTGTACCATGAAACAGTTGCTCTGCCAATGCTGCAAACTGGCTAGATAGGATTTGGGAGCAGTCCAGAGTTACCTGGCATCTTAGAAAGGTCTTCTGACACAGCAGCATAGGTGAAGGGGGCTGTACAGCCCTCAGGTAAACAATGACTTGTGTCTGGATGGTTAAAGAGCAAGTAGAAGAGGTGAGACATCCATAGGGGTACTGGGCCCCATTTAGCTTTCCACTGAATGAGAATGGAAAGAGACCACGCACCTTGTTTCATGCTTATGGTGGACACTCCATTTAAAGGAGGAAAAATTAGTTTTACCCCATAGAAAATTTTTCAGTTGTGCTGGTTTTGGTTAGAATAGAGTGACTTTTCTTCAGTAGCTAGTGTAGGGCTACGTTTTGGATCTTACTTGAAAGCAGGGTTGATAACTAAAAGTGAAAAATAAAATGAAGTCATCTGATTCTTTCCCCCATCCTGCTAATGGGAAGCTTGTTTGCTGACTGGGGTTAAATCACTATATAAACTGTTGTAAAACAAGTTTTTCTGTAAGTCATGGTGACTTCCAAACTTGATCTTCTGTCACAGTCTATTCCCTGAAAACTCATTCTGCCAGACTTCAGATGAACCTCAAACAAGTTGGGATCTCTGTTACCAGTAACTGTACCACATCAGAGGAGTCGCAATATCCTTTTTTACTCCAGTAAAGAGCAACTTCAGCCGAAGGTTGACAAATACCCGTATTGGGTAATTTCCTCACTGCATCACCATGTCATGAATTACCAAATAAAATTTCTGTACTGGGAACGAGACCTTTCTGCAGGTTTGAGGCAGACGCCCTCAGGGCGGCCGGCGCTGTTTGCTCGGGGAAAGGGAAGGAGGGCTGGCCGGGACGGCGGGGCCGTCAGTGCCACCAGCACCGCGCCCCTGTCCTGTGGCTGCCCGCTGAAACGAGAAGGCGCCTCTCGCGGGGCCACAGAGGTGTCTGAGGGCTTTTACCCCGGCGGGGCTGGCGAGAAGAGCGCTGGGGCTGGGTCAGCGAGGTCCGACACCCTCAGAGCCTGGCGGGGGCGGCTGTGCCCTCACGCCCTCGCCTCGACGCCGCGCGGGGCTCAGGGCTGAGGGCTGAGGGGGCGAGGGGAAGGAGCGCGGCCCTTCAAGGGAGCCCTTCAGCCTTCCGCGGGCCGCGAGACCCGGCAAGCAATGTCTGGAAAATATGTCCTGTGGAAAGTGGCCGAGGGAGCTGGGTTTGTTTAGCCCCGATGAGGCTCCGGGTGGACCTCATCACTCTCTACAACTGCCTGAAAGGGGGCTGTAGTTGGCTGGGGCCGGTCTCTTCGCTGTGCTCGGAGTGAGGGGACCAGAGGAAATGGCTTTAAGCTGAGACGGCGGCTGTTCGGGGTCGTCAGGCAATGGAATAGGTTGCCCAGGCCGGTGGTGGCGGGACTACCTCTGGTGGTGTATAAGAGGAACAGGCGTCTGGATGTGGTGCTGGTTCATGTGGTTTAGAGGTTTAGGGGTGATTCTGATGGTGCTGGATTGACGGTTCGACTGGATGCTATTAAAGACCTCTTCCAACCTCGCTGATTTCACGATCCCATGCCTCTATGATTCTCCGACTCCGTGACTGCCTTCTATGATTCCATTCTCCACCTCGCGGCGCGGGGCGGGACCCAGCGCGGCTGTCACGGAAAGGGAGGGAAGGGCCGCGGGCGCCCCGCCCGTCAGCTGTGGCTGCCCGGGCCCCGATTGGCGCCGCGCGGCGCAGCCCGGCCCCCGCTATAAGGCGGAGGCGCGGGCGGGGAAGGAGCTGCCGCGGCCGCGGCGAGGCTGGTGGGTGCGCTGGGCTGCTGCGGGATGGTGACCGCGGGCGAGCGATGCGGGGAGGCGCGGCCCGGAGCCCTGCGGGGCGGGGGTGGGCGGCTCGCCGTGCTGTGAGCCGGGGCGGGGGTCGGTGAGGCGGGCAGGGACCCGCGCTGCGGTTGGGGCCGCCTGAGGTCCCCCCGCCCTGGGCCGGGGCCGCCCCTTCTCACTCTTTGTGTCCGCGCCCGGGTTCCGAGCGGTGCTGAGCGCCCCGCAGGCCTCGCGTGGGCCCCGTGGGTGGCTCGGGGCTCCCCGGCCCGTGCTGTCTCGGCCGGCGCTCGGCTCCGTCTCCCGGCGATCGCAGCCGCCCTGCCGTGCTGCAGTCACAAGGCGATGCCTCACGGAGTGTCGGCGCCTGCTCGGGGCGGGCGCCGGGCTCCTCTCGGCCGGAGAGGCTCGTCCCTGCTCGCCCGGTGCGAGGAGTTCGGTACGTGCGGCAGGGTTATGTCCAAACCGACCTGTACGATGACAGTCCGGGAGTTTTTGGTAACTCATGTTGTTCAAACTGAGTCTTGTTCCTTCCTCTGAGTATCTGCAGTGTACCTTGGCATCTCGTGCACTTCCTTTTCCTGACGCAAGTGTAGGTGTAGACATTACGCTTGTCAGTAGATACTGCTTTTGAATAAACCTAAAGAACTTGAAACCACTTGTGAGACTGTTACCTTGATTAGCAGGTAGGTGAAACAGTTAGGGATCTTTCCCTGACTGCTAGTGCCAGACTGGCACAGTTTAACTACTGGCTGGTAGTTAAACATGATTATGTCACTGGAAAGCCAAAAGTGAAAGGCACTTAGAATGCAGAGCAGCTAGAGACCAATGTGATCACTCTCCACAGGGGAAGAGCGAGAAGGAAGACTTGCCAGACAAGATCCAAAACCGGTGTGACCTTTGCCTTTGTAATAAGGTGACTCAGAAATTCTGTGCATAGAGGACTCCTAGCCAGAGATGCTTGGTGCAGGTACGTGACTGACTCTTGGCATACTTGCTGTCTAAAGATTTGAGCTGTGTGTTAAAAACTGTTTGATTGTTGGGAACATCAGGTGCTGTGCAGCTGCTGTTAGACAAAGATATTAAAAAAACCCAAAATGACACATTTGGAGAGCTACCTTGAATCTAAATTTTAAAAAAACATTGTTTTTATCAGCAAACTTAATGTTGGCATCTCAGTAATTTTTCTAATATATCAAGAATTAGGCTATGCCAGGGGATATACAACATAGTACTTCTGGTAATGGAATGTCAGAAGTGACTCTTATCTTGTCAGACTTTTCATTAGAGCACCATGTGGATGTGACACTGACAGATAAAAATCTGGACTCTGACAGATGTTTTGCCAGCCATGCAATTGCCTCTGAAGTCAACATGGTGTTAACACTGTAAGCCTGTTTCCAGTTCTGCATTAACTGGCTGACTTGCCTGACAGGCAGTTACAGCATAAACCTCCTCCACTTACTGCTGCTGAGGAAGTCTGTCTGCTCTTTCAGCTGTTGTCATGTCTGGAAAACATCTCAGACTGCTACTCTCTCATCTCTCCATCTAGCTGTCTTCTGTAAACAACCAACTTCTGTGTGGTTTACCTTGGTGCACAGCTTTAAAAGTGAATCTAGATTAAGGTACCACTACACCTCATGTGGGGACTAACTGCTGTTCCAGCCAGTGCTGTTAAGTATGAGCTTTTGTTCTAGAGTGTCAAACAATTGCCTGAATGCTAAGTTCTTTGAATACTGTCCACAGCTAATTAGCCACAGAAAAGCCCTGTTCTGCTATTCCTCATCAAAACTACAGGAAGGGTTGGGAAAAGACGATTTGCATTGAAGCCTTCTACTAAACAGCTCCCTGATTCTAAAATAGCCTCTGGCCAAGCCCCAGCTTGTGCAAGGTAATTTGGCATTATCACAAGGAGGTGGTATTAACTGGAGTTAATGAAGAATAACAGTGATGTCATTTTTTATGTGCAAGTGGTGAAGCCTGAGCACCCCTGTATTGTAAAGGCTTTGCTTTCTGTGGGTATTGTGGGTGCTGTACACACTTGTGTGCCAATGTGTAAATGTACAGCACTGATCTTCCCAGTGGGTTCTCCCCTTGCCTTCCATTGGCAAGAAGGATGTTACTGTGATGAGTATGCAGTATTCCTCAAAAGGGATTTTACTAGAGAAACAGGAGAAAGCATTTTTCACAATTAGAAGCATGTTGATATAGAAGCTGTTGTTGGAGGCTTTTTAAGTAAACAGTTTTTACTGATTTTTTTTTTTAAATTAAGCTGAAAGTCACTCTGACAGTTTTATTCTCATTTCTTTACTGTGCCCCATTTAACTTACTTTAGGTAGAACACTATAATACAGTAACACCACCTCCCCCCCCAAAAAAAAAAAAGCTGACAGATTTAATACTTGAACCGTAACTGCTTGATGAGGACTTCAGTATATCTGGGTGAACTGTAGTAAACTTGCTTTTGAAGCCTCTCCCTACAGCTTTGGCTTGAATGGTAGCAGTGAAACATGCCTGCAGGCATTAAAAATAGTGAACCTCACAGCATAATGCCTGTAATAATGAAAAACTTGGTTTAGCAACTAATTTCAGTCTTGCACTGCATTTTTCCCCTAGCAGCCTTCTACAATTCAGACTGCCTTTGTTTGTCCTTTAGTTACAGCTTCTGAATTGGATAATAAAACTTCACAAATGAATTTCTGAGTAGAAGCTGGTATTAGGCAAAAAAGAGAAGCAAGTTAATTATGGAAAAATGGTTTCTAGCTGATGTTTTCACTGCTTGATTGCTGTAAGAACTAAAATAGGCTATTTGCAGTTCACACCAGTCATCTGACTAATCTTCCCTATGAGTAAATATGCTTAGATGCTTGATTTGATAGCAAGTGTGGTGGGAAGGGACACAGCTCTACAAGTGCCACCAGATATGGATGGTGCTGCCACCCCCTTTGAAGATCAGGAATTTACAGCCTCTAATATCTTCCAGTAAAAGTGATGAACAAAGACAATGCTCCTGGTATGCTCATAGGGGCTTTTTAGCTCAGGTAGCCTGAACAATTTGTGGCCTTTAAATGAATTTAAGGGGATCTATAAAATGCAGTATTTCCCTTGTCAAGAAGGGGAGTATGGAGACAGCTTAATCTGGATTCCAGTCAATTGCTGGTGGAAAGAATAGCAAGGTTGGAGTTGTGTGTCCAGAAAATAACACAATCCCAAGAGTTCTCTGGAAGTTCTTGCTAATATAGTTACAACATGCAAATGTGCTGTGCTAAGGGTAGAACTAAGACTCCAGGAGAGCTTTAGCTCTAGCTGTACAGTGACCTAAAGCCAGAAAAATAGCAGTGTGAGCTAGCAACACTATAGGTGCCAAACTATCTAAAGCTACTGTCACACACTATTAACTAGTTTGTGCCATCTGTACAGATGCTTAATACCTAACTTTATATAGGGTGCTGGCTCTCATGTCCCTGAGTGGGAAGAGGATATGCCTGAAGGAAGGATGCCTACACTTTTTCATTGAGAGGTGAAGTTCTTTAAAATTCCAAATGTTTTCTATTTGAGTTAGAGTTCAAAGGTAACCTATGGATTTGGCCAAGAAAATCTTTAAGAGGAATCTGTAAGTTGCCCTGTTGGACTCAAAATTATCTAGTCATAAATCAGTCTCCTGCATCCTGAAACAAGATTGCCAGGAAAGGCTGGTGATGGGAACAGTTTCATACTTTATATAGTTGATGCTGTCTACTCAAAGACTGGCAGAGGGGCAGCATCTGCAATAGTTTCCACTATGAAAAACTATTTTCAGGGTGACAGTAACTGCTTAATGTAAGGCTATATGCTGACCCAAACTGCTGTAGAGGAAGAGTAGGCTGTCACAATAGTGCAAGCTGCAGAAGAAGCCTCAGTGTGGCTTGTGCAGAGTCTGCATGTGAAGCAAGGTAAACTGTCTTTTTGGCTGGATCAAACAGTGCTGCTCTTCAGACCTGCCCTGAGGAAAATCAATTATATGAAAGTCACTCTTAATCACCCTCAGCTGATCACCCTGTGTTGAATAAGCATTTCAGAACCAAGGTGATTATGACAAATCATACAATTCTCTGGCTGCAGTGGGCACACAGCCCTGCTGAGGGTGTGTGGTGTGGTCAGGTTTGGTTTTACTACTTAGGCAAAATTGGGGCTGCAGAACTTGGCTGGTTGTATCAGATACACTACAAGCTATCAATTGCTGTAGTTTACAGGGCTGGAAATGTAACCAGAGTGTCTGCAAGTTAGGTGACACTGGATTCTAATGACACGTGCTGAACCCTGTAGTGGTGTCCTTGCTGAAATGGTGATACACATGGGTCTGTTATTCCATGACACATCAAGGAACAAACTTGGTCTCTGGCATGAGCTGTCTTGGTAAGGATCCTGCACTGTAACTGCCTTGACTGGTGTTGAAATGCAGATGAGACTTTTGGTGCAGTTGGGTGACACTCACTGTAACGCAGTGGTCCTGGGTAAGGGTGGGTTAAGACTGACTTCTTCTGAGGGGCTTTTTTTTATGAAGATGCTGTACTTGCAGCTGAGACTGCAGCAGTGGTGGTGAGGAGCCTTTCCTGGATAAGTGTATGTGACCCCCAACAAACTGGCAGCCAGAAGATCCTCCTGTTACCCCACTGCCAGTCAGTGGGTACAGGTCCAGAGAAAGGCACATGTGTGCTTCGAGCTGGCCTCAGCTCTAAGGACTGCATCTTTTGTACCTGAAATGGCAGCACTGAGCCCTAACGTGATTTTTACAGTAGTACAGAGGTAAGAGATGTTCCCAGGTAGGACTGGCTCTGGTCTCTACTACAGTCTTGCATGAATTTGTGCTTTGTTGAAGAGCTAGGGTAGTAGGAAATAAGCAAGTCACTCATTCATTCATTACCTTTTATGGCCTAGTTGAAGGAAGGAAAGTAAAACTATCACCTTTGTAAACAGTAACTTGGAAACTAAAGACAAGGCTCACATGACTTTTTGAAAATAGGGTTGTGAATTTGGAAGAAGTAGCAAAAGACATTACCTGTATAATTTTTTTTCCTGCTCACACTACAGCAAACTAAGGAAGTCTTGGAGCTCTTCAGTTTCCTGCTGCTGCCTCACTTCCAATTCCAGCTGCAGTCCTAACAGACTATGTTTCTAATATGGTTTTAAAGCCACTAAGAGGAGCAGATGCTTCCATTGTGCTTTTTTAGTCTTAAATACAGCTCTACCTGCTTTTTATGAAAATAGCAACAGATGTTTTATGTGCTCAATGAACAAACAATTAATTACCGTGTACCCAGCCCTTGTAAGCAGACCATTGTTATGGACAGACTTGTAGTAATGCATTAGCACTGCAATTACCTTCACAATTAGCTTACCAATCCTGGAATTGTTAGTATATAAGAAGGTTTGTAAATTTGATTTTAGAAAAGGCCAGGCACTCAAATGTACTGTTTCTGTAGGATTCCTTGAGAAAAACTAAAGGTAGCTGAATTGCTTGCCTCGTCATGGATTAGAGATTTCACTTGCAATACAGCATTTGTATGAACAGTCTTAAATCTCCCTGTGCTAAACTATAATTCCATAGAGCTTTCAGTCTTGTCTTGTACCTCCTAGTGAAGATTATTACCTCTTACGAGGCTGACCGTGTGCTATCTCAAGCATGTCAGGAGCCAAAACATGGTTCTGTGATGCTATGACTGAGCAGCACAAAGCCCTGGAGTGCAAGAGGATCACGTGCCCTTGTGGACAATACCAGCCATGAATATAATCTTGCTGACTGCAGTAAAACTGCACAAATTCATTACTTATTTTTAACCCTGCAGGAGTTTGAAGATGCATCAAGACTGGCAGTGAGGACAGAAAAAATCTCCTGAAGAAGAGTACCGGCTGAACTCTTGGCCATGTCCATCACGGATCACAGCCCCACCACCGGAGTGGTGACTGTCATCGTTATCCTGATCGCCATTGCGGCTCTGGGAGCCCTCATTCTGGGCTGCTGGTGCTACCTGCGGCTGCAGAGGCTCAGCCAGTCTGAGGATGAGGAAAGCATTGTGGGTGAGGGAGAAACCAAAGAGCCCTTTCTACTGGTGCAGTACTCTGCTAAAGGACCCTGTGTGGAGAGGAAAGCTAAGCTAACTCCAAATGGCCCGGAAGTACACAGCTAACTCAGAGCAGCACCTGCAGATGGGCTCTGCTCATGATGTGCAACCAGCAGAAGCATCTCCATACTGTGAAGAACCTGGTCACGTGCACTCTTCAGAAAACACCCTGATGAGAATTAAATAAGCTTTGTTTGCAACTGCATGCACTGAGAAGTTGCACTTTGCATCAGTGTATCCACTTTGTATCCAAATTCCTCTATGGAAGGAGCTGACTCACCTAGTGTAATGTCCATTGCTGGCAATGGGCACAGGGATATACTGGTGTGAAGAGACTACTACTGTTTTTTGTTACTTGAATGTTTTGCTGAGCCTATTTTGATGGATCTGCTACTGCAATGTGAACTACTTTACAACTGTGAACTGTAAATAGGCTGCCAGAAACTTCTTGCTTTGTGTTCTGTAACATATGGGAATATGACACAACTGTGTGTAATACACAGGGACTCCTGAGCCACTACCATGGATGGGACTCCAGAGCTCCAAAACCAGATCTGCAGTTAAAGCTTGCTTCTGCTACTACACTGAGTGTGCAGCCAGAACTCCTCCTTTGAACAGTTTATTGGACTGATGCAGAGAAGTTCATTTAAAAAGAAGGGATAAACCTTCAGTAATATGCTGAAGGAGGAAACACAGGAGCAAGGAAGGATAAGTTCCTTTAGCTGCAGCTATGTTTAAGCTTTTGGCTGCTAGAACCGAGTTCTTATGTAGCTACTGCAAGGAAACTGCCATTTTGATGGGTTCCAACCTGGGAACTTATGATGGATACTGAACCCTCAGGGAAAGTCCAGATGGTTTCCAGGTGTTTGAAATGGCAGTAGAGCAGGCTTCTGTCTTCCACAGGTCTGTGTGCTGAAACTGCATAAGTGGTTACTTAGCAAAACTGGCTTAAGTGCAAGTAGTATGAATTCTTCCTAGAACCCTGGTTTGTGTACTTAGGGTGTATGTTAACAGCCTGTTACAAAAAGGTATTTTGTAATACATACAGCCAGACAACTGTAGAATTTCAGTTAATGTATCTTGTATATAACTTTTGATGGAACTGTACTACAAGAGGAGAAGTTTCAGTCTTTTCTACTGTTGACAGGGGTGTAAGGGTTATTGCTGGTCAGTTTGTAGAAGTTTTTAGAGAGCAATGGCCAAGTCCTTCCAGATAACACATTTCCTGCCCTGTGCTGGAGATCAGCTGTAGGACCGGTAAAAAGATTTTAAATGGGAAGGTCTGGACTGCAAAGGTTTGGGGAGAGGAGAAGGAACAACACTGAGCAGCCAATGGCAGCTTATGTATTCTAATTCTTTGTGTAGGCACACATGCTTAGAGGTTACTGGCCTGTTTTCTATTACTTTTTACATGGCCTCCTTTGCTTATTGATGTTTTTAAACACTTAATTGCCTAGCCTTAATTCAGCTCCAGAGGAAGCATTAGACTTGCTTCCTGTACTTACACTTATGGAATAACTTAAGGCCTAGCAAGCTTGCTTGAGAATTTTAACAATATGCAAGACAAGAATGGCCTAGAAAAACTGTCCCCTTCTTCTACACTAAGATGTTGAATTGCTTTGTTAGTGCTACATTTGCCTTTTTAAAATTGAAAGTTGTAATGTGAAGCAAAAAAATGCTGTTAGTAGTAAAAAGCTCCTGCTGTTGCCTCTTGAGTACAACATTTTGGGTACAGCTGATAATGTTCTTACCCTGACACATGCTTTTTAAAATACCGCTCTCAAGAGACCTGCATGTATTGTCGGACCTGTACACTTAAATAGCTGTATTTGAGACCTCTTAAAAGCAAAGAAAAACAGGATTAATTCAGTAAGACTTCCTCGAGTTTTCAATAGAGAACAGTTCACACATGGCTCTTGTGGTATCCAGTCAGAATACCAGTATACAAAAGTGATACAAAGTGCTGAAGTTTGAGAACAGAACAGTTGTAACAAGATGACTTTGTCCATTCAAGTTTACTGATTACACAAGTGAAGTATCTATTTTAATTCAGCAAAGAGAATGCAGTGTAAAGGGCAAATTTCAGAAATTATGGAAAAGTATAAATCAAAGGTCTGATTTCCCTTCTAGCAGCTTAAGAGAAAGCCAGTGAAAACTAACTGGTCCTTAGTCAGAGGTGCTGCAAACTGCTGCCCCTACAAACCAGTATCTTTCATTTAAATGGGTAGGTGTTTGCAAGTTAGTGCAATAGTAAAGTGCAGAAAGTGTTTTCCATTCTCCTCTTCTCTTAAGATGGGGGTATCTAATAAGTTGTTCAAGTATACAAAAATATTCCATTTGATTTTTCTTTTTCTAGATCATGTGGGGGAAGTCTTTATTTACATTGAATGTCAATAAAATTTGCATAAATACCTACCCAATACGGCATCACTTGACTTTGTGTAAGCAGTTATTCTGTCCTATTTCCACTACTGTGCTCTGTCTCTATGGTATCAATATTATCAATCCTTTTTTCCTCTAAAGCAGCAGTAGCTGTTGAAAGTGATATATCATTATCTTCAGAAAGTGTTTGCTCAGATTGAAGGGGTTCTTCAACTTCATCTTTGCTCTGTAGCTTTCCTCCTCGTGATGCCAACAGAATTCTCAGTAAAGCATTTTCTTTAAGGAGGTTTTCTGATGCATCAGCTAATTCTTGAAGCTTTTCAGCCATTTCTAACAATTCTTGATTCTTCTGGTCATATGTGGCCTGTAACTGCTCACTGTGGAGCTGCAGAGTTTTGTGCTGCTTTTCCAGTGTGTGTTTTTGCTGCTGTAGTCTCTGTTCCTCTCTCCTGGCTTCAGAAAGCTGTGCTTCAAGCTGGTCGTGGGCCTGATGAAGGGCACTGATTTCTGATCTTAACTTCTGAATTTCTCTCTCCAAGTGTGAGATGTGTCCTTGCTGTAGAACTGACTCTTTATGTAGGCATTCTTTGGTACAGGGCTCTGACGAAGAAAGACTTGAGTGATGTAAAATAAATTTCAGGAGATTAGGAAGGTTAACGGAGAAGTCTTCAGGGAACTTCACACTTTGCTCCTTCCTAGAAGGACATAGCAAGTTAACAGTAAAATACTCTGGAAGGTTAAGCATAATTTTACCTAAGCATCTGCTGTTTAACTCCAAGTTGATGCCTCATTTTTTAGTACAGCAGCTAAGAGAAACCTAAACTCATGTAATAGACCTAGATCACACAGACTTTCTTTTGATGTTCCACTTTTCCACATGTTCCAGTCTTGGTGCTCTAAACATCTCTGCATGGGACTGGTATTTGAAGAAAAAATTCTGCTAAATCTCAGAAAACAGATTTCAGTCTTAAAAAAGAAATAGTCATGATCATGGGTTATGAGCTTCAAGTACATAGGGAAACATCACTGTATGATCAAGTACAGTGCCATTACTATTTATAAGTTGAAGGATGATGTTTAAATGTTCTTAACTCTACATATATTATTTAGAATTTAAGTCCAAATACATAAAGCTACACAATGGGAAATCACTATTTTGAATCTGTTTTCCTGGAAGCAGTAGCTTGGTGAGTTCCAGTACCTGAAAGCCATGGCAAGGGAGCAGTTTGCTTTTGAACAGTGAGTCACTTTAGTCAGAAGTAAGGCCCTTTTGCTGTCAAAAAATAAATCTCTTTACTTGTTCCTCTTACTGCTTTGTCAGAGATGATGAAGGAAGCAAACCAAACAAGGTTTCTCTGTTGGTGTTTCCCCCCCCCCCCGAAGCTGTGAATGCTAAGCCCAGCCTATGGAGCAGGTAAGCCTCCTTGCTTTCTACAACAGCATAAACTCTTACAAGAGAGGCCAAGAACAGCACGTACCAAATTTCTTCCTCAAGACTATCAACCACTAAAAACCACCAGCTCCAGCTGTGACAAATGTTACAATTACAGCCCTTGGTGAACCCTGTACACACATATGAGGCTAACTGTCCTCTGAGGACTAGACTGGAACTTGCTCTTGTTCTTCCCTTTCTGAAGCAGTTCCACCTTCAGCCTTTCACTCAGCATGTTCCAGTACAACACAATTTCACTTCTTCCTGCAGCACAGCCACTTCCACCTCAGCCTGTACAACTGGGAAGCCAGCTAATAGTTTATCACCTTGGGTCTGCTCCAGCTTTGCCAGCCAGCAGTGTATTTTTCTCTTTCCTGAGGCAGCCATCAAAACAAGGAAGAAAAGCTTAGTTTGCTCCTATCTGTCAAATATGTTGTCAAATTCATGACTAGAGTAGTGGTAAGTAGCATACTGGGATAATTATGTAAGTGAGAAAAAGGACCGAGAATAAGCCCAAACAAAAATAATTGCAAAGCAAGAAAGCCAGATTCAAGTATAAAGCCTAAAGTCTCCTGGTGCTCCTGTACAACACCATGGACAACTCTTATGTCCCCTTGTGTGAGTGACATCACGTCCTGAATTGGTTACAATGTGCACCTGGAACAGGGGAGTTCCTTACCAATTACACTTCCCACAAAAATACCTTCTGTAAAATCCAACTCCTAAACATGTGGGATATAAAAATGTTTCATTTCATTTACTGAAAACTACTTACTGTACAGCAGGTAGAAGACAGATACCACATTTTATTAATAATTCAAGAACTTCAGTCAGATGAGGCTCCTGCTCATCAAGATTAAGCTATTTCTGGCAGAGTGAGCACCATGAGTTTTCCTCCCCTGCTGATTCCTGGTGATGGACCAAGTTACTCTTGTAATTACCATCAGCAGTTGCTCAGCTGACTATCAGCTCCCATCCCAGATTAATGAATCATGACATAATTTAGGCAAAAAATAGTCTACGCTAAATCAAAATTGACTCACTATATTATGGTAATGTTTTATTACATCATCATCCATTTTTATTGATCAAAACCACAGCATGTATCAAAGAAGCTAAAAGGCTATTTAAAACAAATAGCAGAACAAAATATTAACAGCATGTGGTGGAAAGAAATTGAGAACAGAGTTAATTTGCAAAAATTGTTTCATAAGGCAAATGAATAAGAAGCTACATTAAAAGCCCTAATATAAGGCACCTTTATATCCAAAATGGCAAAACTTAAGGCACAGGTTTAGAGATTTTGTGGTATGTAACTGCCCAGTATCAGTAGACTGAATTCCCATTTGCTGATGGTAACAGCCCTTGAGGGAGAAGGGTGGAAATCTGTGTGGGTTGGGTTATTTTGTTGTTTTCCTGGTGGTTTTTTTCATTAGAATACGCATGTGGTGAGAAGGCATATACAGAAATTAATTACTCTTTGGCTTTTTTCCCTACTAAGACACGTAACCAGATAATTACTGCAGCTCAGTAAAACAGAAGCTAAAAAACCACAGGGAAAAGAATTACATTACCTCTGATAAGGAAAAAATAAAATGGTTGGGAGACGGTCTGTCATAAATTCCCAGGGAAGGTCATTTCGAGTCACATCAATTCTGTGAGGAAAAGACACACTGATAAAGAGAACAGGCAGATAAACAATCTATATTTTCTTGTAAAATACCATTTTAGGGATTGGGAAAAAGGAAATCTAAGGATCTGTGAAAGTAAACGTGTTCTGCCAGAAATACATTGTGCAGATGAGTCAGCAGAATTAATTACCAATATTCAAGAAGATGACTCTCAGTTTAACAAATATTGGTGTGGGTTTTTCTCTAGAATAGTACATTCAATACTGCAACTGCTCTCAGCCAGCAATTAAAGCCCCGTTGCTCACTGTGTACACACAGAGCACACATTGTGTACACATCTTCCTTCTGAGATAGGCACACCAAACATGAGACAAGTTATTCTTAGTCATTAATTTGTTCCTCAAGTACATCTCTTAATATTGTCCCCTCGAGTAGATTTGGGACTAAATTATTTTGCTTCTTCCAAGAACAAGCACATGCTTAAAGGTGCTTTCTTCCCTAAAGCTATGAGTAGAAAGGAACACTTGGTTTAACTGTTTTGCTACTGTTTTCTTCTTCATTTTAGGGCATCTTTTCACAAATAAATTTCTTATTAATTACAAATTATTATAGAACAAAACAGACAATCACATCAGTATACTGCTGTGAAAATAATGGAGCAATGGAGAGAACTTCAAAGTCAGGCAAGAGAATGGGTGTAGCCTTGGGACCAGCATCACATCTGCAGCAATAAAGATTTTTGATTTATTTTTTTCTCTATATCTCATGCTATCTCCTGGAGTAGTTTAGTCTGATTCAAATAAAGATGCAATCAGAGCAGATGTTTTAAGTATTTATGCATTATTATCACATACATGAACAAGAATGTGTCAGATGCACTAAAATATTAATAACCCTGGAAACACCAAAGAAAACAATGCTTTTTTTACATATAAAATGTATTTAACATATATACATTACACACATGCATCTATAGATATAAATGTATTTCTGTAAACTGGTTTGCCTGGGATAGTTAATTTTCTTTATCATAGGATGGAGGTTGCCATTTTAGATTTGTGATGCAAATGGTGTTGCTAACAAATATAAATATATATATATATATAGACACAGACACACAAACAGCATATTACTATTTGCTACAAATCATCACAAAGTTATGGATTCACATGGATTCACTTCCTGAAATTAGGAAGTCTCAAGGTTAATTGCCCAGGTTAAAAATCAATTTTAATGAAAGTGGATAACTACTGCAGTGAGATTGAAAACCACCAAATATATAAAAATGAAAACAAAATAATGCATTAAAAGATAAATTAAGCAGATGACATTCACATCTATATTGCACAGTAGTAGAGAGAAAAAAAATATCTATTTTCTAGGCTGATGACCTCAATGATCTCTGGAAAGATGAAATTAGAATCTTTTTACCTTGCCACAGTGAAACTGTCAGGAGGCAAAAGCCGAGCAAGTTGAATAAAGATGTGATTAAGAGAAGCACAGAATCCACACCACTGTGCGTAATACAGCAGCAAGACATTCTGGAAAATGAAATGGAGAAGAGTCTGATTATCTGTTGGAGGTAATCTGCAGAAAGGAGGACTGGTTTTCACACCATCTAGCATGGGAACTCTTGAAATGTGAAAGCAAGTTTTTTCCTAATATTAATGAATTTTATTGTAAGTTATTCAATTGCTGCTCTCTGACTACTGAGTTAACACACAAAATTATTATCTTTCCATAAAGTCAAAATGAAAAGACATTTAGTTTAGGATCATTCCCTTTAAGTGAAAATGCACCAAACTTTACTACGCTTCTGGAGATTCTTTTGCAATCTTAAATTCCTATATATCTAACACTTCATAATCATATATCATGCACTTCATATATCATACACTTCATAAATGGGGAAAAAACGATGTCCAGACTTCTGCTTTCTGCCTCTAACTGGCAAAGCAGGGCTTGGGGCTGCTGCAGATGCAGACATTCGCTGCAGACTTGAATGACACTGGATTTTCCTTATTATCACACATTTTACAAAATCAAGGCAATTTAACTGTACTCAGGATGACATCTGTTTTCATGGCATGCAATTGGAAAGCTTTTGAATTCTTACAAAACATCATATTTTATGTTACAAGTAAGAAAAGCATATCAATATTAAACACCCCCTCCTTAAAATCTGTGCCATGACCTGCTGAGTGATGAGGGCTCACCTTGGCACTCAGGAACACGGTCTGGTGAAAGGTGCTCGTGGTCACTTCAGTGACCACATGCTCTTCATGAAAATGGACTGAAGGGTCATCAACCAGATGCCTCTTCAAGGGACTGTAGAGAACGCTGAAATTTTTAATGAAGTTCTCTGAAATGAAATTGATACATACCAAAGTTATTATGGTTTTGCAGAGGTGATTTTGGCACTTTCTGCTTTAGAATTCAGAAGAACTTACAGAGAAAATACAAACTGAAATCTGGCTTCACGTCATTAAATTCTGACAGTTTGGTATCAACTCTTGAGTAACCACAACTGATGTGAAAACAGGATAAAGCTTCACTGTTTGTTTTTTATTTTACTCATTACAGTCTTGTCAGTTGCCATACCAGACTTTAATCTTGTGTCAATGTGCCATAATAATATTCTATTGTCCTAATCACACACCTGATAAATCATAAATAGTAACCTCTCCATTTTTTAACTTCTACATATATTGAAAGGCTCCATTTAGTTCTACATTTATTTGCATTTTTTTCTTCCATTTTTAATTACTTTCTCTGCAATTCTTTTCTTTTGACCTTTAAATATCTGCTATTTCCATGCCAATACCACCAATCCCCTTTTGTCTACCAGTGACCACCTTCCTCTTTGTTCTACTTGCTCCTTAATTTTGAGATATTTAGCAAGTAGCTGGCCACTGGTAAAAATTTAAAATAACCTCCAAAGCCCTCAACTACACTACTCTGAGCCTGAACTACATTCTTGAAGTTGTTCCAAGGTTTCAGCAATATCCTTCTTTTCAACTTCAGTAGAGAAATATTATTCTGTGCATTAAAAAATGAATGTATTTAATAATCAGGAAAAAGTTAAAATATTAAAAACATTAAAAATAATCATTTGATCAAATAGAAACCACTTTGTGCTTGTATTTCCAGCATAAAAACTAGGCCCAAGTAAAACTGGCACTTTTGTACTGACATACAGAATACCAGATCATCAAGTTTATCTCTGAAATGTGAATAGCAGTACATTTAGTTCCTTATTTACTATTCAGCATTTCATTTAATTCTCACACTAGGGCAAAAGAGGCTTTTTTTTTCTTTTCAGATCTCCAGACTTGGAATATCTGTGCATGATAAAATAGTAATGAAAGAAAGGAGTTAATTAAAATAAAATAACTATTCCTGAATTTTTAGAAACCATCTATAAAGACTGAGATCTGACAAGGGTATTAAGCACCCATCAGTATGTTTTGATATTATGAAATATTAAGTTAAAATCTTAAGGCATTAAAACAAAATTAAAATAAAAAGCACAAAACCCAATCATAAATCAGAGACTCCTTGATAAAATATGTAGAAGCAGAAGTTTTCTGGATGTTCAAATGATGGAACAGAAATGTACTGAATCTTACTCTGCAGAGAAAGCCTTATCATGCTCAGGAAATCCTGTGACCTAAAAAATGTTTGAGACAGAAAGTACCAGGAGCACAAAGGGGAAGGAAATTTCTATGTCCTCATTCTGATCTTAGTATTTCCTAAGTATCCTTTTATGGTTACTGAGGTTTTTGTTTGTTTTCCCACAGTCTTTTCCTGGGGCTTGGGACAGAGACAGGATACAGGGCTGCATGTGATCCTTAATAAGAATGTGGCTATTTATTCTATGCTGTGCATCTTTTTGGACTTAGATTTATGGCAAAAAGGAAATGTAATTGGTGCTGTAAGAATTAGAGTGATATATATTCTTGAGCAATTTATTTAATAGCTGAATTTTCTTCCATGTTTACTTACACAGCTAACATTAGGAAACCCAGTATTTTCTGAAGGTACACTCAGTTTTGCATATCAGCACAAATGCACACAGGAGTACTTTGTCTTATTCACAAACTTGCAAATAAATCAGAACTGAAATCCTTGAGTGGTTTTGTCAGGTTATTTTTTTTTAATTTTTTTTTGTTTTTTTCTGAGGGTTTTTTTTTCCTCCTCCAATGCAGACAGGAAATAACAATAATTGGCAGATTTGGCCACAACCACTTCAGAGCTCTATCTTTTTACCTTGAAAACAGACACACTTTTCAAAATAAATTTAAAGCAATTTAAGTTGGTTTTAGAGGACAAGAGGATGGGGAAGTCTCTGCTGCTAAGTGGTCAGTATCTCCCAAAATTCTGTGACATTCTGTACACAGAACAGCTGAGCAAACACCAACACTGCCATTAATATACAAACGTCTTCTGTAATCAGGTATTTTAGATGAACAGATTTTTCCACACACAAGTTAATTTAGATTTTACCAATTCCACCAATGCATGCAGTCAAGAATCACACATTTTAAGGTTCAATTCTTATAAAGCAAATTACTTATGGTATAAAGAACTTAGCTCTTACATCACCTAGAATGTGATTCTGTTCTAGCCAACAGAATCATTCATAAATGCATGGTTAACTACTAAATATAATAGAATAAATTACAATTCAAAATGTTAACTTCACAAAGTAGTCTCACTTTTCAAAATGGCATTAAGTTTTCTATTCCTGCTTGGAAACACAATTTTCTGAATGCAAGCATTTGTATAATGAATACTGTACCCAGGGTAGGTCCAACAAGTGACTGATTCTGGTCCAGGACATAGTGCACTTCCTCTTTCAGGTCAACAATGGCAGCAAACTCCTTAAGATGAGTAGATCTTGATGCTCCTAGTCTCTCTGCATATATCCAAAAAAGATTTGAATCCAGTAGATAGAGATTCAAGGTTTTGTTGGTCCTGCAGCTCAGACCAGTAATGTTCGTGCTACTAATATTAAGGTCAGGAATAAAACAATTCCTATCCTCAATGTGAGGAATAGAAAATTGAGTGCTATCTTTCTTCCCATGGGAAGAAAATGCTACTTTGGGGGTCTGAAAGATGGTCTTCTCAGAACTAATGAAACTTAAAAAATGCCTGTTTACTGTCCTGCAACATGCAGTGTAATAGCTAAAGGGACTATAGAAACTTAAGAAATTGCTGCATTCTATGGTATTTGATATTACTTGAAAAAAAGTATGTTCCTGGAGGTAGAAAGAGTCCAAAGCTGCTTCTATCTCTAAAAAGTTACAGTGTGGCACATGGACTTTGTTTGGTTTGACACCAAGAGTCTGGTTAACGCAGAGCTCACAGACGTTGTGAGTTCTGGAGATGGAGTGCCACTGCGGGAGCACCACCGTGTTACAGCACGGGGACTTGGCGATGGGAAACGTCTCGGAGGACTTCAGCTGTGCATCTGTTACAGAGGAATCAAAAGCTGGTGAATCAGAGTCTCCTACGTGCTGAAGAGCTGCCTCAGCTGCCTGGCTTTTATTACACTTGTGGTATTCCAAGGCCACTTTGGTAATCTATGGGAGGGAATAAAAGAGAGAGAAAAATAAAATCAAAACTAACTGTACATAGTTCACCCAAATGCAGTTATCTGTTGCAGGTTTAACAACATTACATGCAATTAGAAATGGAATTTCAGAAACATGAAGCTGAGTAATCTTTGTTCTTAAAAAAAATTACAGGGGGCTCTGACTTGACAACAAAGTTAAATTTTCAGGTATTTCAGTGTATAAACATTGAATATACAGAACAATAAAGTCACTTTAAAGTATTTTCAGTCCACCACACTGATTGAAAGGTCCTCTATGCAAACATTTACTACAGTGCAATAACACTATATTTTATGGCTAAACCCCACTACATGAAGCATCACTGGATAGAGGCTCCTGAATCTCCTTCATTTTCCAACAGAAGGAGAAAATACATTAAAGCATTCCCATATGGAAAGGGAACAGAGATTTCTTCTGGCTTAGGTGGTGCGCAGATTTTGTAACAATCACTGAGAGTGTTGAAGCAATGTTTGTATTCTCCCAACCACTGGCATTTCATTGTAATACTCCAAGTGTACTCTGCACATCGTAACTTGGTGGGAGAAGAAAGGAAACGGGGAAAAACCAACCTGTCCTTCCATGCAAACACTTCTGTGCTACATCACCAGTTTGCTTTTCATGACCAAGGGTAAACAAGCAGAGAAAAAGGGACATGTATGGACCATAAAAGGAATTCCCTTTCTGGGAGACAAGGAACAGAACATGCAAGAAAGAAAAAGGAGAGAGGAAGTTTCCTATCATCCTTATTAGGACACTAAACAAAATACAGAGCATACACACACTGCTCTGTGTGTGAAGAACACTTTGACAGAAACTGTTAAAATTACCAAAGGATGTTGAAATGTCACATCCTGGAGGGCTGTTGTGTCACAGGACCCTCAGTATTAACATGTGGTCTACAGCAATGCTTTGTTACAGTCTTCGAGAATTAGTTGTTAGAAATTTTCATCCTGAAAAGGCTTAACTGAATACTTGAAAAAAATTTGGCCCCTCACACTATAACCTAGCCTGGAGATCTGGACTACCTAGAGAAACTTGAGAAGAGATTATGAACACAAAACCAGATGTGCAGTAAGAAATCTTATTTTAGTGAGCTGTGAGCAGAAAAAAAAAAATTGCTGTGAGATCTTTCAACATTCAACTTGAGAGCCTTGTTCCCTGCAACTGCCTTACAGTCAAGTAGTTTCACTGCTTGATGAAATCCACAGGCTGGCTGCAGTAAACAGCTCTTCCCAGGGTAAACAAGTTGCATAATATCTCCCTGTCAAAGTGAAGCTATACAAGGACAACGGGATTATTTTGTATCTCATTTCACATCTTGATAAACACTGTTATTTAGCAGAATGGAATTTGAAATGGAACATCCACCTTACGGTGCACTGATTTGATAGAAGTAAGTGGTACCTGTTACTAGAATGTTCGATCTGTGAAAGCACCACTGAACAAAGCCTGCCAAACAGAAGACAGGTTACTACAAGAGTAATGGCAGTTCTTCTCCAGGCACAGACTTCCCCAACCCTATTTCACAGCAGTCTAGTGTACCTTTTATTGTGTCTCTTTTGTCTGGCTAAATAGTGTATAATAAGTTACTTTAATTTTTTCCTTATTGTTTCAGACACTGCAATATTAATTATGCCTTCTTGTGGAAACTACACATTCCAGGACACAGATGCCATGTAAATAAATCAGCACTGTCACAAAAACTCAGTCCTGCTTTTGGTCTTTCACAGATGCTTGTCTGTTCCACACTGCTTAGAGCTACATTATCACACTGGGATGTGCAGCTTTTTGTATACTAAATGGGATGATGGCTTCCAACTGAAAAATAGCCCAGGGACAAAAGGCTAGTTTTCATTCAAGTTAGTTTCCCTATGTCATTTCTGCACAGCTCCACAAACTCCTGCCCAAGGCAGTTCAGAGGAAGAGAAAATTGGAAGGTGACTAAGGAACACACAGGATATAAAAATCAGATTAGCTCTGAGTAGTTTGATGGGGCTGTATTTCAAATAACACTGTCTGGTTTTACAAAAGATCCATTCTGCGCTGCACAAGCACCTCTGGAAGGACAGCAGAGGAGAAACAGAATGGGGTGGACAAAACACACCAGTCTTCAGCTGTAGCTGGGAAAGATCTGCATCTCTTACACTGCACGCACTGCAAAAAGCAGGAGGTCAAGGAAGAGTTAGATGCTTGTTCTGAACTGCTGCTGACAAAGAGACAAAGGCACGTTGTGTGGGATGCAAACCAGTGTAAGGGCGGTGTGATAATATGGCTTGAGACAGTGGTTTTAAACAAAACCAGATAACTTGGAACAGGGAGCTAAAATGATGCATCTGTCACAATTAAGCTCAGACTCTTGACCACAGCTCTCATGTTTTAGTATTTTTGAAGTAAACAAAAAAATATTTCACTTACTTCATCTAAGAGAGGATGAATTTCTGCTAGGGGATTATAAGGTATAAATATGAGAAGTGCTGGTCCTTTCTTCAGCTCATTGTTTAGAAGAAGGCTTTTCCCACCATGTGGTCTCAGCCAGCGTATGAGCATCTCCCGATTTTCCAGAGCCCACTTGCAAATGTTCTCAGCAGTGAAGTTCATGATGTCTTTTGGATAGATCTTGGAGGGGGAAAAAACAGTTTTGTCCTCACTTGATTTAGTAACAAATGCAGTTCTTCAGTATGGTATGTGCTGTTACTGTAGTGACTAGAATTTTCTTTTTAAATGCAATAAGCTTCACCAAACGTCAGCATTTCATACAAGATTTCCCTTTGGGAAAGCTTTCCAAATGCTCATCAGATTATAGTAACATCCACAAGCAAAAAGGATTCTACCAGGGAAGCTCCTCTTTCTTTTACTACATCTTTATAATCTTGACTTTGCTCAATAGTGCAAAATTTCTTTGTAAGTGAAAGAGCTTTGAGCTGATATCACCATATATTTTAATTTATGCAAAGGTAGAACATTCTTCCCACTATTCAGTCACCATATTAACTCATTTTAAATTAGCCTTTTAGACACAAACATCAAGGCTGCATTTAAAACTGGTGTTTCTCATTCCTGAATGCAAAGGAAAGAAATATATACTAAAAGGTGTTCACAGGTTCTAGGATCAATTTTAATATATTCAGGCAAGTTTATCTTAAGTAATTAGCACAAAAAAGTAATTTTTATGTGTTTTGTGCTATTTCACCCAAATCCCTGTTTGCCATAGTCTCAACTGAATAAAATACACATCACAATACTCTGTTTGCACAGAGTTTACACTCATGGTGCCAGTGTGGGTAGGTAGTGTCTCTATGCCAAATAGTAAATCTGAAAGTTAGTAATTTCAGCCTTAACTTTTCAAAAAGCAGGGCACATGGATTAAGAGTTATTATAAATTCATTTAATTTGTGTGATTTTTCTAATCAGTGCCATCTTTAAGCCAAAATGGAAGTTTTCACTGTTCCTATTATCCCTCCACAAAATCTCTGTCAATATTCTCATACAAGTAGTCTTCTAATTGTGATCCCTGAGCACCCCAGTACCACATCAGAGTCCCTACAGCACACAGCAATACTCACAAGAGATGTGTTGGCATGTCTGTGCAAATACACACTGCCAGAGTGCACCAGGGAGATCTCCTCTGCCACACGTTTATCCGTGACCACTCCAAAGCGGATTGTCCCAAGGTAATCTGAAAGGGCACGTTGGCAGTCTTTGAAAACAATTACACCCTGAACTCCCCTGGAACACCACCCTCAAACCAGAACACACAACAGTGCTGTGCAAAGGCACAGAAATCTGTGAAGAGCTACTGCCAGCACTGGTCATTATGGCAGAAGAAAGATGGCAAGAAGCACAAACGTGTTCCCCTTCTGCACTCCAGGTATAGAGACCTGTCTGTGTAACCTCAATTGTCCAAATTCTCCATTTGCTTAGGAAATACAGAATCTGCTATCACAGATGCACCTTGCTGTGGTTTACAGCATCTCAAAAGCCATGATAATACACATAAGGGAAAGGCATGAATGTTAAGTGATGTACATTTATAGTAAATATGTACTGTTTCTAAATATACATTCTACATTCATAAATATGTACACATAAAGACTGACTGCTTATCTTTATGTTGCAAAGAACTAATACCACATACAAATGTGAAAATCACAGAACAAAATATAGAACAGGCTCTTTATCACATCAGTGGCAAAAATAAGAATGAGTAAGTATGAATAAGAAAAAATAAGTATGAATCTCCTTCATTTACTGACAGGAAGGAAAATTCAAAAAACATGTTAATTTTTAACTTTACGAAAAGTCGATACCAAATTCATGACTCAAAAAGGAGGTATTAATCATCACAAAGTTTGCATGTTGGAACACAATCAAGAGGGTTTGTATTTTAGATTATCAGTCCAAAATAAGAGGGGGAGAAAGGCCTTCTCAGGCTGCCCTGCAGCAGCTCTGTAACTCCACCCATCACTGAATTCAGTTTCCAGGGCTGACACAGTCCAGCCCATCCCAGTGCCTCTGACACTGCACAGGACAAAGACTCCTGGATTCACTTTGAACAAAACCAGTCTGATTATGGTCCTGGATAGGCTGCAGCTACACGTGGGGGCTTGAGGGAACTCTGTCCTGGTGTAAAGCAGGCTGATCACATTGTAAGCTTTTCATGTAAGCAACCCTCAACTGTAATGAGACAGCCTCACAGATCAACACCAAGAAACACTCAGAAGGGATTCATTCCTAAGTTACAAAATATTGCAAAAAACTACTGCAGCCCTTAGACATAACTCATTCACAGACACCTTAAATTATGAAAATGGAGCTTTTACCTTTCTTTAATGAATGTAATGCTGATGTGAAGAATGTTAAATAACCAGGTGGTTGAGGTGAAGCATTGAACTCAAAAAACCCCACAACTCCAGGCTGAAACAATAAGAATTACAGTTAATTAAGCTATTTTCAAGTATAAATATATGGGACTACAGTAAGCACAACAGACTCTTAAAAGACAACAATGTTTGCTGAAGAGCAGTCACTTTATGCTGCAACAAAGATTTTAATATTAAAAGACTGAATGGAAATCAGTTCTCATTCAAAGAATGAAGCTGTCATTCAAAAGCTATGTAAGAGAAAGGGGCTTTATGGATGCTACATTTCTAACGGTGTGTTTCCCACGGTGAAGTTCACCAAAAACAATCACTATTTGCTTTAATTATATTTTAAACCAGTTCTAGCACCAACGTAAGAAGCATAAGCATCATAAAGATTTTTTTAGAACTGAAGTATCAAATACAGTTTCTCAGAGTACAAAGGGCTTAAGCAGTAACACTTTAATTGTTTATGTGGCACATAATTAGTATTTACATATGAATTCACAAATTTAGTGTGTCAATACTTGAACTACTAAGATAAGTGATCATCTCATCTTTAAGCTACAGTCCCTGTAAATCCTTTCAGTACATCCTGCAAGAGTCAGCGAGACCAACTGCACAAAAGTCTTGACAACTCCAGATCCCATCTGCATATCCATAAAGCTCTTCAAATTGCCAGACAGACAATTCCAAATTTAAAAGACTCATCCCAGAACAGGCCTACTGATTTTTCCAGGCAAATGACTTCCTATTAAACTCAGGAGAGAATCTGGGAGAAGCTGACTTGGAAAAAAGTGGTACACACTCTAGATTTTTCTTTTTCCAATATTTCAGTTAAGCTTTGGTTTTAATTTTTTCAAAATATAATCCATTAAAAATTAATATTAATTATGTTTTTGTTCATCACTCAAATGGGCTTAATAAACTTTCAGGACAGAGTAAGCGATGGCATTTGGTTATTTGGTGTTATTTGTTCCTCAATTCAACCAGGGCATACAGAAGGCATTTGACACACAAAGCAAAGCACTTCAGGGACTGCTGTGGAACAGGAGATTCCAGACTCACCTGGCACCCATTTGTGTGGCAAATACATCCTCACATGAGGACTTTAATTTGGTACTTCAGAGGCTGCTTTTTCTTTTTTTTTTTTTTTTTGAGCTCTACACATAACATTTTAAATTTCTTTTTAAAACAGGAACATACATTTTACCTGTTATTATTAATTAATGAATTAATATTAATTCAGTTATTCATATCAGTCTAACGCACTGATCTAATTCAGTAGAAATTAGCAATTCTGAAAATGCTCACCAATAACAACATTGCCCATTCCAGCTCATGACTTCTCTTTTTAGGCAGGAATCCTCTTTCATGCATGAATGCTAAGCATAAACCCCTTGTTCATAAAGATTCTTTGTGAGGTACCCCAAAAAATTATCAATAACAAAAATTAGTTACAAGCAATTAGGGAAATTTCTGAAATTTCTACCAAGAAGAAAATTAAAACAGAAATAAAATAGTAGCAGAAAAACACAGGAAAATAATAGCACCTAGTGTTCTTTTTTAAACAACATACAGGTTAGTAATTAATGATAATTTTTTTCTTTTAGTTCCAAACTAAGACAGTAAAAAGAAATAATCCCTTCTAAAAGACTTTGAAAGCATTCAACTGAACGAAAATAAGAAGACAGATAAGATAATCAAAATTCCCATTTCCTAGGACCATTTTTGAATACTAATCCTGCACCAAATTAATTTAGAACACCAAACAGTGAATGAAAGAAGAGTCAAAAGTGACAGTAAAATGTGGCAAGAAGCCTGAAGTCAGATGCAGAAGTATTTATAATGTTATTTAAAAGGTAACATTCTGATTCAGAGTGCCAGTTCTGCTTTACACCACCAGAAGCTTAAGATTTCCAGATTGTGAATAATGTTTCCCAAAAGATAATTTTTGTAAATTGTTTTTTCAATTAAAAAAAACTGTAGTTAGAGAATAAATGCTACTACACACTAATATATATTATACTACTATATATACTAGTATTTACTAATGCTCTATGCCTAATCAGTAATCTGGTTAAATAAAGTGCTGTTAATCATCATCCCAGACCACTTAAAGTTTTTGGCCTGTTACAGGGTGCAATTATACACAGGAGGAAAGGGACTAAATTACTGTATTTCTTCTCAAGTGCCAAGTAAGTTTTCCTGCTCATAAGAATGAAGTTTTTAACAAGACTGAATGCTTCCAGGTATTGCAACTAATAACAATTCTTGCTCTGTACAAGTGAGGCTCAAGTTTCACAGATGAGGAATCTCAATGTGAACAAGAAGCTAGGGCCGTCAGATGAGGAATGAGACATGCCAGTTTGGATTACAATGAAACCGTTACATCTCTGCAGTTAAGAAAACAAAGAAATCTGATTACAGGTAGTCACAGGTACCTTGTACTATGGCAGAACCGCACATCTTCCTGCTCACTTAACTTAGGTCTTCCTTAACATTCCAAGATTTTAACTGCTTTCCAAACGGCACATTTTCCTTGCTCTCGAAAGTGAATTCTTACCCGTTTCTAGCTTCACACTAGTACCATTCCACAGCCCCAGGGAAACCAGCCTTAAAGAGCGCCAGAGAATGCAGGAGCTCAACTTTGGAGTCCTCAACCGGGCTTGTTTCATGGGGAGTGAGCGCCCTCTACTGACAGCAACTGGAGCGAACCCACGACCAAGGAACAACCACCACCGGCTCCTGCGCTTCACTGGATTCTGCTCATCAGTACCTCTGCTAGCCTGCTGAATCCTTTTGCTATCAGAACACAGGACTGAAAATTAGATAGTGATGATGACAAATCTTGCAAATTATTTTGAGCTTGAAATTAATTAGCTTTTCAGTGAAATCACAAAGTCACGATCCACCAGCAGAGAGTTGACAAAGTGCCCAACAGCAATCCTTGACAGTCCTCTGTCCTTTTTCCCTTCTGCTAAAAATTAGTATTTTTTTTATACAGAAATATCAAAAGTCAAAGGAAGACACTAACCAAGGGTCTCAAAATAGCAATTAGTTTGTGCCATACATGTCCCAGTTGCCCATAGTCTACTCTATTCCCCAAGCTTTCTCACTTCTTAAACACAAGACTAGCCCCTGGATTGTATCTTCTCCTACAAAATGTATCAATTGCTAAACTCGCAGGGAAATCTTTGTAACAAACATTCACATTTCTGACTGAAGGGATGAAACAATCTGTTTATTTCCAGTTTAAAACTAACTTTTCCTTTGTGCCTATGGTTTTCTCTGCATCCATCTTCATAAACAATTAGGTTTCTTTCATCTTATCTGTATCTGTTACTTTTTTATCGCCTCCTTCCCCTCTTGCATAACTTTACAGAGGCAAGAAAGACATGGAGCACCTCTGTTACTTTTTTTGTCCCCTCCTTTCCCTCTTGCACAACTCTACAGAGGCAAGAAAGACATTGAGCACCTTGAGCCATGGTCTGAGACAGAACCTCAGGCAGGAATGACTGTGGGCAACATGAACAGAAGCAGCCTCTGCTCTTGGGCCATTTCAGGTTAAAAACAAGAACCAACAAATGCTGAACATAAACAGCAACTCAGCTGCTGGAGCCACAGAACTTCAAGCACAGGAAGGGGGGAAAAGTCTGAATGCAGAAACAAAAATATCTGTTCAACTACTAAGCAGTATTTAAAAATATCTTTGTTGCTCCTAAATTTGTCTTTTATCTTAGCCGTTTTTCTTAGAGGTGGAAGTGCACCTCCAACTGTAAAGCAAATTTAAGCTTAATGACAACATGCTCATTGGTAACCTTCTGCAGTCTACCAAGAAGTAACACAAAACCAAAAACCAAGCATGGCTTTCTTCAAATCTCTCTAAGACGCAAAGAAATGTTTTAGAATTTTAGAACAGCAAAACTGAAGGAATAGAAGGACAACAGCAGAAAGTACCAGCACCAGAGACAGGCCACAACTCACTACTCCCAACTCACAGTCCCCACTTAAAGCACTGGAAAACCAAACCCAGTAGTAGTTCCTGGCATGAAGAGCTCAGCAGCTGCCCAGGGGAACTCCCAGTGTGTGTCCCCTAGGCTGTGGCAGCTGCCACTGAGCAGCACAGGCCATGCTCCATCCTGCAGCAGAACCAGGCACTGCAGTGTGCTCCACTCACACAGAATCTGCTCCAGCCCCAGACTGGAGGGTCCCTCCCGGGCTGTGCCCACTGCCACAGCACTGATTTGTTGATCAGGTTTTCCACACTGCTCTCACAGCTTGGGCTTCAGTAAGATTATGGTACTTCTGTACTGTGCACTGCAAGAATCAACAGTTATAAAGGGATTTTAAATGGCTCTGCTGTAAGCATATTTTGTTTAACTGGAAGTTATTATTCCACCAGTATTGCTACCAATCTTGGCACCCCTGAACACAAGAGACAAAAATGAATAAAACAACATGTAGCAGTGGATTAAAAATCATCGTTACCACATACAAAGTGATTAGGAGCTCTTGCTTCAACTGGTTTCATATTTGTTCTCTGTTAAAAGACTTATCCTACTAGAAAAACTTACTATTCTTTAAAAATTAAAGTAATAATTATATATTTCTCAAAAGCTGTCCCAACATAGACTGCAAGATTTCTGTGAAAAGATTTCTCCCTTCTTTCTTGTTGTACGTAGCAGTTTGGTGAGTTAACAACTTTGACTGTTGTCTCTACATACTAAAGTAATGTAAAATTAAGAGCATCACTAGATCATCATAGCAACTATACAGGGAATCAACACTATGAATTTGTAATTTCATATTTTTATGATTTTAACAAATTTATAGGGCACTGATTTCAGAATCCTGAAAATAAACTAGTACTTTGGAGCAGATCAAATTTAATCCTTAAACAAGTCAAACTCTTTCTGAACCACAGTGGTAAAGCTAGAGAAGAGAGACAAGTACCTCATAATTTGAGAGGAAATCTAGTAATTTTGATCGAGACGAGATGTAGAGTAGTGGTGTCATCACCCGGCGAACAAACTTTTCAATATAAACAGCACTCATAGGGCCTTTGTATTCAATTGGTCCAAAACTAGTACCAAAAAAAATAATAGAACATTAAGACTTAAATTAACAGTAGAGTCCCTCCTGGGGGTGGCAGATAGGAGTTAGACAGACAGCATGCTCAGCCTCTAGGGAATTGCTCTGTGCTTTACCAGTGGCTTCTGTAACTGATGAGGCAGTTGTGTTACCAGAGGGAAGCGCCAGAGTATCTGTGGAAGGGGCAGAGTATTGGTGACCTTGGAGGGATGGAGACCCCTTCTGAGTCCCATTAAAAACTCAGTAAAACTCAGATATAAATTACATGACCATACACATATCTTTCCACTTTTTCTGAAGTAAACACATGAGACTTAAAAATATAGATCTGAAAAACGTCACTATTTTCCTTTGTTTTTTAGTGTCTCAAACAGTATGTCTGAAAATGTGCAATATTTTTACACAGGCTTTTATGAGCAGCAATCAGTAAAGCAGGGACAAATTCAGTCCTGCTGATGAAGAGACTCAGCAAAGCTCCAGTTTCCCCCAGCCATATGATAAAAGAGCTCACACAATGTTAGTGCTAAAACGTAAGGTGGGCTGGAGCTTGCAGCTGCCAATTCCAGAGGTTCTCCTCCTAATTATAAATGGATTGGACAAAGCATCATTGTCCCACATAAATCAAACACAAAAAGCATAAAGAATTAGTCCTTTTCCACTGAAGAATTTAATGTGATGCATTTTTAATATAGTTTGTACATACAGATACACTGGAAATTACCCAACTCAACACTGAGATACTTGTATTAAGGTGCTTCAAAATGGTCTCCTAGAGCCCACTAGATCATTCTACATCCTACACCAGTTTATTACAAACCTCTGTCTTCACAGCAATACTCACTGCTCAGCATGTCACATGCCCAGGGCACCACATGTGAGGTTTAGTATTTGAGGCATGAGGGGTGCACTGCCCTTCAGGATTTTATGAAGTATCAATAGGGATTTATACCTCATCTTGTTACAGCTCTGGTTTAGGTTACTGATGATACCAAGTGCATTCATCTACTGTGTCGTAATTTCAAGGTCAAGTAAGTTTCAGTCACAGTACATCCAAGTGGGATCGTAGGGCTCTTTTATTACAGCTTGAATTATGCCAGTGTCTCGTGTCTATTACATGTTCAGCTAACAAAGACCAGGACTGTTCCTCCTCAATGTAAAAATTCCCCCCAAAACTCAAAATCAGCCTCTACTGCAATGAAAGAGAGCTGCAGTTCAAGACTAGTAAAATAAAAAGCAAAATACAAGGGATAAACACTTTTACGTAGTGTTAGAAACTGTGTTTCCTTACCTTCTGCTCCACATAGAGGAAAAAAACCCAGATAATACATACAAATACTACAAAAATCAAAGTGAGGTTATATAAAATTTTGTACAATGATATCTTAGCTTTGGGGGAATAAAAAAGTGAGTACAGAGTTCAAAATTAGAACAAAGTCTTCACTAGGTAGGGCAATTTAAATACACACTTAAATTCCACTAACTTCAACAACCCTTAGGTACATTCTTTAATGCTGTCATAAATTAGGACCAGTTGTTATAATCCATCCAGAGAGCAAGCAGACATCTGAAACTAATATGCAATGGTGAATTATTTTCATTGGAGGCAGAAGTTCCAGGAGATGCACAGGCAACCCAAAATTTCCATAAGGATGAAGAATTGCCCAGCGTGTCATTTAACTGACAGTTACAGCCCTACCTGGCACTTGAGTAGCATACAGGATGAGCTCACCTAGAATCTACCCAAAAACTATTTACTGAAGCCAGAAATGTAACATTTTCAAAATGCAGCACTTTATATGACACCTGTTTCCCAAAAGAACAATAAAAAACCTAGACTGTACATATGTAATCTTACCTCTGATGGTACAAGTGTATCACAGGAAAATAAAAGAAATGCTTCTGTTTCCTGCATTTCCCCTGGTTCCACCAGCAATTTACAGCCACAAACAGCACCTGCAAAGCAGGTAAAAATTCACAGCAAACAAAATACATTACTGTGACCTACTTTATCCAAGGTGTACTTGATGTACTTTTTCCAATCCATTTCATCTGATATTTTCAGGGCCTTTTCAACTCAGTATTCCATCTCTGTCACAGACAGACCTTTTTTTATTCTTTTTGTCATTTTGCAACAGCAATCCTTTTGGTAACTGTCCTTTCTAGCTTTTATGCTTAATCCAAATCTTTCAAATTTATTAATTTAATCATAACCCACATTAATTACTTTTTCTGCAGAGTGGAGCTCAACAAGTGGAGGTTAAGGACAGCTGTACCTGTGAAGTATTCACAGGCACTCAACTGTTTGAAAGCACTGCTATGGTTACAATCTTTATATGATTACCAGTGTCCCCAAGGATCCCAGAACTGGAAGCAAATTCCATGGAATCTCTGTCTGAAGGCAGGTGAATAAATCTGAAAACACTTTACAACATGAAAGATGTAGGCTTCCCCATTTAAAAGTAGAAATAACAGACAGCTGAGCAGGAATCACAGGCTGTCTCCATTTATTCTACCACTCTCTATGCTAAATTAAATTTAAGGTGACTGATGAGTTTCCCTAAAATGTGAGCATTCAAGTCCTACTGTTTCCCACGAGAAGACAGAAATCAGCATTAAATTGGACACGGAAAAGCTACCAGGTCATGTTTAAGATTGGTATTTTCTCTGGAGTTACCTGGTCTGACAATCTGTTGGCCACGTGTTCTATTTCTTCTCTTGCTGCAATGGACTGCCCACACCACGGCGCATAAAAGAAATACAGCACAATTTCTGAATCCTGACGGAGCTGCTCTGCATAGTCTAACTGCCCCCGGAAAAGATCAATCACTGGAGATCTTGTGGAGAAAAAATTCACTGGAAGCTTCGCTGGCATTGTTACATCTTTTGCTCGGCTGCAGGAGAAAATTAAGAGTTGTTATTGAGACTGTACAGCAGTGTTAAAAAAGTGTACCCAAAGCCCTAAGTTTTACTCTTAGCAAGAGTCACACGATGACAAAAACTTTAGAAATTGATGCAGAACGACTACAATTTATGTTATCTGAGTTAGTTTCATGAAATACTATAAAAATCTAAAGATCACCCTTCACAAGCTTTAGAAAGTCACACTCTGATACCATGCACTATGTTTATGGGTAGTTAGCTCACACTCTTATGGCTGCTTGCTGTAGAGCATAAAATTACCAGGAAGAGTGATTTCTTTTGATTTCTTCCCTGGCCTCATCCTCTTTTAACACTTGTACTTTAGGTAACAGCAGCCTGATAAGAAAAGAGATACCGGTCATAACGTTTGGTGATGTGTTGTTTCTATAAACAGAGCCTATTACCACACCTTATGCTTTGTTTTACAGTATTCTATACATACATTGTTTTATATTCTATTAGGAAAAGATACATAAATGTGCACTAGTTTATTTTACTGATCAGAGCAGGGACTGCAAACTGTGGGCACATCAATGTAAGGACAGTATCAACAAACAGAGAGTCCAAATTTAAAGAGATTATGACAGGTGAAGTTTTTAAAGAGAAATCAGACTGGCCAGTAAGTAATATGAAGAAATAAACCAAATACTCAGGAAACCCTTTCTATCCAATCAGCAATCAAACAATCCAGAATTTGGGACATCCCAGGTGTTCAAAAATTGCCATGATACAATATGCCTTAAATGCAAGTGAATGATTATACCCTCTTTTTATATTGTCTTCATTTTAAATTTTTTCCCTAGCTATATTTACACTAGAGTAAACCAGACTGAAAACTGGACAGCACTGTCATGCTCAATTTTGCCATGGTTCATAACAGGGCTAGAAGTTTTAGGAAAAACTGTGCATTTCTTTACTTTGTGTCCATTTCTTTTACTTTCTTGCAATAAAAAGCTAATACAAAAATCTTATTATCTGATATTTGATCCTTGTCAGGTTAAAATTTTATTAATTGTGATAAAATTATTGAACCCTGAACATTGTCAAACTCATATATTAAGCAACCTCCTAAAAACTCTGCCACACTTTCAAACTTTACAATCTATCCAGTTTTTAAGAAGTAGCTTTGTCTTTATAATACAGCAAAAAAAATTATTGTAGCTCGTCTCTCACTTCCAGGCTACTCCCTTAAGCTTTAACATTTCAGAATTGCCCTCAGTATATATCACAAGTTATAAAAATTCTTAATTTGTATATAAGAGAAAATTGCTTCAAAATCAAATCTTCAAAATCAGAATTTTGAAAATTTTAAATGGTTCCTCCTGTTTATAATTCATTAATTCATCTAGTCACAACATTACGTTTTTGCAGAGATTATCAAAAATCTACTTTCTTCTACAGACTTCTACCTGTGCTCCTTCCCTTCTCCCCCAGCCACCATCTCAGCACCTCCTTCCCAGCCCTCAAGCTCTTCAGTCACCTCAGAACCAACACCTCTGGTTCCCTGCCATTCCTGCAGCCCATGCTCATCCAAACTGCAGCTTCTTGCTGTGATTTGTGCCAGGCAGCTGCACAGGACGCAGCTCCAGTGCGAGCCCTGGCACACACTGATCAGCTGCTGAAAGCACCACACTTCTTCAGAGACAGCAACTCGAATTTCTCCTCTCCATCTAGTTCAATGAAAACAGACAACCTCAATATGTTTAAAATCTCTGCTTCCTCTACTGAATTAAAGAGAAAGAGGATGATTGGTTCGAGAATTACAGCATAAGACTTAAAAAATAGAAAATGAATTGGCTCCAAATTTTAAGACTGGGCAGAACACATCAGCAGAAGTCCCGTGACATGAGTGAGTCAGAAACTACATGACAACCTTCAAATATGATAAAAACTCCAGTAACTATTAAAACCCAAAACATAATAAATCAATTGCTAACAGCTGCTAAGTAGTGTCTTCCTCTGCAATACCAAACATAAAATAGAATACCTTGATTAATTTTCCTAAGAAAACCCCTAAAATTTACACACATATAAATTGAGGATTACATAAGAAATGATTACACAAACATAGTAAGAACAAACTGTTTATTAAAACTCTGCTTGTGTTATTTAGCTGCTGCCAGAGCCTACAAAAACTTAAACTTTCTATGAGAACAGCCTGGTAATAAAGGGAAGCATATACAAGTGCCAACAAGACCAGCAGCCCCTTTGATTGCACAATCCTGAGAGTGGGGTTGTTTTAAAGACATTTGCATAGTGCCAGAAATAATTCAGTTTCTAGACCACAGGCTTTCCATACCAACCCATGCTAGGTCAGGTCTCACTTGGCTATTCCTTGAGTCACTATAAACCCGCAAGACATCAAATCCCACTAATGGACTGCCTTACAGTACAGGAATTTTCCTTTTCTGTACTTTTTATCCATTGATACTGAAAGTTATATATTGTAAGAGCAGCGCAGTACCTATGCCCTGGTGCTGTGTCTTGCTAGTAAATCACACTGACATGTGGTGAGAAACTATGTCCTGTATTTATAGTTAACATGTGCAATTAACTATGCTCCAAATTGCACAAGGAATTTTAACACTGGAATTTTCTGTATTTCTGACAGCAACCAAACAGGGAATACCTAACTGATATTAGTCTATTTAGCTACAATCTGAAAAACTGAACCCCTTTAATCAAACTTCTAGATTACAGGGTGGTGAGAACCACATACCAATCACATTCCATCAAATGCCAGCTTTCAAACACAGCTAGCAGTAAAATGAAAGGAATATGCAGGTTTTGAATACAGGAGAGCAGGAAGCATTAAGTACAAAAAAAAGTATTATTTTCTTAGTAATGTAACGCCAGGGAGGTGATTATGTTCAGAAATCCTTCACCATACATTCTGAAATATGGCAAGAGCTTTACAATTTCATCTACACTATCTGGTCACTGTGAAATACAGTCTACTGGAATGGAAGCACAGCCACTCAGAGGCACTCATACACAGACCTAAAATTCATTCTGATTCAAGTAATACACCCTTTGTGGATAGGTAAGCAAAGAAAGCCTTAGCATTTTTCAGACGCATTACCTGTGAATCAAGTGTTTTGTGGAACAAAAATTTGTCAGATGCTGGGGAACAGGGACATAATCAGCACCTTGTAGCCTTCTCCTAATCTCAAAATTAAACCCCAAATGCAGTAGATGTTATTAATATAGTAGGACCTGGAGCATGTAACAGTGACCTTGACCTAAAACCCATCCAAAAGATTTAGATCCTGGTTTATGCTCCAGAACCAGCAGCCTGTGCCCACCGCACACTGCCGCTGCTCCCCGCCCCTCCAGCGCAAACATCTCTCGGCTCCACGTACACCAGCTCCGGGCAAACAGGAACTGGAGAGCCCTTTGCAAAGAAGGAAGTTCCAGCTCCCAAGAGGAGCAGCACCAGACTGGCAGGGAAACCACAAAACACCTTTGTGTCCGAAGCAGGTGCGGGCAAAGGGAGGTGCTGACATCAACACATGGGCCAGGGCAGACGCGTTTGGCCCCGGCGATGCAGACAGCGCTGAGGGCAGGGCAGCAGCCCGGAGCCCCCTCGGCAGCACCGAGAGGTCCCAGGTACCTCCGGAGATGAGCAAAAAGCGGCTCCATCCCAACAACGTGCCTGTCACAGGCCCACAGAACGGGTCAGGTTGGAAAAGACCACAGCAGGTCCTTAGGTTCCACCTCCCTGCTCAGGCAGGGTCACTCCAGAACACATGGCCGAGGATTATGTCCAAATGGTTCGGAGTATCTCCAGAAAGGGAGACTCCACAGCCTCGCTGTACAATCTGCCCCAGTGCCCGGTCGCTAACGGAGGAAGTTCTTCCTCGTGTTCAGGTGGAATTTTCTGGGCATCAGTTCCTGCCCATTGCCTCCTGTCCCATACCCGAGCCCCACCGAGCAGAGCCTGCTTCACCCTCAGACACCGCCCTGCATACACTGATACTGTCCTCAGAAGCGGGTGCCCCCGCGAATCTGCCGCCGCAGCACGACACCCGCGGTGGGGCAGATGTCTCCTAAAACTCTCCGCTCCCTCCTTATCGTTCTTATCGCCCCTGCCTGCCCCGTGCCATCCCGCTGAGGGAGACACGGCGTCCCCCCGACAGGCGAATGGTCGCGGTTGCCCTGGGGACCGCATGTGGTGGGACCCGGGAGGAGAATCCGTCCCCCAGCCCGGGGATGCCCCCGCCCGACGCGGCCCGGCCGCAGCGGGTACACAGCACCGCTGGGCGACCCCAGCCCTCCAGGCCCGGCCGGCGGCTCTGCTCCAGGCCCCGCAGCAGCACCGCCTCTGGGAATGGCGGCGGACCGGCGGCCGCTGTCCCCTGGCCGAGCCCCGGGTCCGCCCGCTCTCCCGCCGGTACCTGCAGGTGACTTTGAGGGCGATGAGGAAGGCGCAGCCCAGCACGATGGCCGCGCCGCAGAGCAGCTCGGGCCGCCGCGCCATCAGGGCAGCGCGGGGCCGCAGTCGCGGGGCCGCCGCGTCGCCGGGGCCGCCGCACACCGACATGGCCCGGCCGAGGGGGGCAGGGCCGCGGGCCCCGGGCCGCTCCCGCTCGCACACGTCTCCCACCGCCCGCCCGTGAGGGCGCCGGGCCGGGCGGGGCGGCCGCTCCGCCCGCCAACCCGCCGCCGCCACGTCCGCCCGCCCGAGCAGGCGCACGGCCGGCCCGGCGCTCCGGGGGCAGCCCGCGGCACCGGGAAAACCGGGACGGGGCGGGCCGTGCTCGCCTCCCGCTCTCCCCTGGCCGGGAGCAGGCGGTGAATAATCCCCCAGCCCCCCGGCAGCTATTCCCCAACAGCCCCACCCCGCAGCAGGAAAGATTTCACACCGGCCTTAGAGAACAAGGATGTCATGTTTAGTTTTGTCTAGAATTACTTCCAATGATTTACAGAGCACTTACATTAAACAATGAAAGCATAAAATTGAAAAAACAATTCAGAAAGGCACACGATACAATCAGGTTTTGTCACACAAATAACAGTGTCCACAGTACTCTGTCTCACACTCACTTTATTACAAATAACGTAAAAAATCAGCACTGCAGCGGGTGGCATTTCAAGCACCAAGCTAGAGTCCTCCAGTGTCCTGCAGCCCAGCCTGGGGGGAGCAGTCACATAGCAAGAGCCCCAAGCCAAGGCTGAAGCACACATGAGGTGTTGGTTTCAAATTAGTTGTGCTTTTGTGAAGTGAAAGGTACACAGCATCCATGTCATGTGTGGGTTATCACTGAACTTTGGTTCAACACTTTTTACATATCCAATGCATGCCCAATGACTACATTTGAACTACAGAGGTCATCGTTAAAGCTCTTGTAATTATGTAAGATCAGCGGGAACAGAAAAAAGTACCGGGGGGAGTGGGGGAGGAGGAGGGAGGGAAGAAGAAACCTAGTTTTAGTTATTTTAAATGAATGGCTGAAAGAAACTTAGTTGGGAAAGAAAAAAAAAAAAGAAATTATCAAACACAAAGAAAGCAGAAAGCAGCATCTACAGAGAAGCCAAAACAAAACACAACAGAAGCTCCAGTGACTGGAAAGCCCAAAGGCTCAGCAGTCACCTCAGCCTGTAACTTGTTTTCCATTTCCTGTGCTGCAGGAAAGGCAATGGGAAGCACCATCCACCGTGCAGCTGAGGCAGTGGTTCATGTCCATGTCCAAGGCTGAAAAGGTGTCCCAGCACCACGTAGCTCCAAACTGCTTGCCTACACCACAACTTACTGGCCATTTCTGTTACTTCAGTGATGCCATGAGCTAATGACAATACAGAACTGCAAACGAGCCACTAGCGACACAAATACCAACTCAGTGAATGTTTAGTTACAGGTGCTCAAGCTTTTGCTAACTGGCAAATCATTGTTTTTACAAAATCTCTATCCTGAGAGGCTACATGCAGAAAACAGCTTTGTGTAAAGTTCTCTTTATTACAGGCAACATTAGTCCATACAATAATACACAATACTGACATACAAGTGTAATCTTTCAAAATCATCATTTAAACAGCAAAGACCAAGAAACAGAATTTTAACTACTTCATTTTCAAAAATTAATACTTTTTTCCTCTCAAGATCCTTTTTCAGTAAATTATATTGAAACATACAAATAGAGAAAAAATACCCATTCAACATATATTGTAGTTAAATGGTTATTTTGTTTAAAATCTTTAATAAGAAAATCATTTTTAGCAACCTACATATAGATAAGTAGCAA
This sequence comes from Passer domesticus, assembly GCF_036417665.1. Taxonomy (NCBI): domain Eukaryota; kingdom Metazoa; phylum Chordata; class Aves; order Passeriformes; family Passeridae; genus Passer; species Passer domesticus. The sequence continues at coordinate 7,093,231 of NC_087488.1, forward strand.
ACTTTGTTTTAAACAAATCCTCTCCATTAAAAGATCTGAAGAATTTCATCCATCATTTTCTTAGCCACTAACACTCTCTTTTGCAATACCTTGATACCTTAAAGTTTTTCAACTGAAGGTCTGAGACTAGGGGGCTTCCTAGATATTATAACCACTCTTCCCCCCTTCTATTTCCTAACTTTCTGTCCAACAGGAGGTGAGTAAGCACATAATACTTCAGATTTTTTTAATCACCACTCTGTTTCATGAGAGCATAGACAGGTCTGCTCCATCCCCCTAAATCTACCATACTTTGCTGCTCAGGAGGAACAATGTATGCCAATAAAAGCAGAAAACCTGCAGCTTTTCTGTCACATGCTTTTGATTATTGTCAAATTTTCTGGTTTATGCTTCCAGCTGATAACATGTATGTGTCATCTCAGTATTAGTTTAAATCTTTAAACAAAAAACTATATTTTCCAAAGTCATTATCACTGGGAGCAATCAAGTGGTCTTTTCTTGCTTTGCTGAGTTTCATTCTTAAAACTTGTCTTCGTTCTTCCCACTCACGGAGTTCAGCATTTCCATGGGCAAATTTACAGTTGTTTCCTTCAGTGCAAGTACCAGCCATATATCTGTTAAGACAGATTTTGAACAGTGTTTTCATAGAATTACCATGATCACTACTGTGTCTATATTTTCTTCAGGTCGTTTTTCAAATAAACTGCACAGTAAGGACAAAAATAAAATTGGAAGAGTATATACTTTTAAAAGTTAGATGGCACTAACTCTGTTTAGCATTTGGTTGTATTTTTGTTTCCCAGCTGACAAATATATACAGAGGACAACAGATGGCTCTTTTCTTTCTATTCTTCATGTTCCTACTTAGACTGAGACACTTAATGCTTGAAACCATCAAGTTCATCATGTTAATGAATATCTTACCATTTAACTCACTAAGCTAAAGAACGACTGTTGTTTAAAAAATCCAACTAATTAATTAGTTGGATAAACTAAAATTAGTTTGTTAACTAAATTTGAGATTAGAATACAAAGAACACCTTAACATACCAGACTGTATTCACTTTATACTGCATATCCAAGGTCTGTTATGTTCAAAGCAAATACATTTAGAATGCTACTTAAAAATTTAGTCAAGGGACATGTAAGTTTCCATGCAAAGACTGCAAATGAAAAATAACTTGCTTTCTCTGCTATGCAGTTTCTTAAGATCTCCAAGACACTCAAAATCTTCAACTGAAAATGGAGTAACAAAGGCAGCTGTACCAGCAAACTCAACCTTAAACTCCAGAATGCTCAATTCCAAAGCTTTTAGCTTTCCAAAAGGATTCCAACAGTGGAAGAAATTTTCAACATATTTACAAAAAAAAAAAAAAAAATATCTAATGAAGTCAGGTAGTAACAGGCTGCACTTAAGAATTAAAGGGAGCAGCAAAATGTACAATCAGTTCTGGGAAAAACCAACAGATCTTGAAAGTCCTTTTCCACCTGTTCATAAATAATTTCTAGTAACAAATACTCAATTTTAACAAATTTGGTTTGATGCTAACATGATTTCTACTTGCCTTAAGCTCCAATATCACTGTCCAGCTAGGTACTGTTCTTGGGCTCTAATTAATAAGCAGATGCCTAAGGAAACTTGTAATAATACCAACAATATTCACACAGCTGCAATGAACTTGTTACCATTCATTAACATCACACAGTTAATTTGGTTCCAAAATTAGGCACCTTGTCACTCCCTGAGTTCTAACATGTTAAAATAGTTAATTATTTAATTTCTTGTTGAAAGATGTATGCAAATCAAGAAATACTAGAAACTTTGTCAGAACTATATATCTGCCTTAATTATTTAAACTATGAACTTTCATTTTTCAACATTTTTGCCATCTTACAAAAGACATACCTATCACAAATGCTAAAATATCCAGTTGGAAAGCGATACTGCCAGCAGTTCTGATCATCCTCAGTGTGGAAAACCTTCTCCTTATGCTTTTCAGAAGATATGTGACCCTGCCATTGCTTCTCACTATTACAGTTCTTCCCACACATCCAGCAATGAAAATCCACCTGTTTTAACAAGGAATTTGAAAACAAAACATTGCAAATTCAATGCTGTAATGACAGAACTTTTCCTAATACATTTTGAATGTTTTCTTTATGTTGGCCAGCAGGATATTCTTTACCTAAACAGACACAATTATTTAAACAAGCACCTAAAGTTTATGATGTCCCCTGGCTTTAGAAGAACTGAGGTACAGTGTCAATTACATTTAGTACAGTCATCTATGGCCTAAGGAAGCACCAAGAAAATAAGGGAAACAACCTAAGTTACTGACTGGGAAAAAAAAGCCCAACAAACCCCCATATGCTTGGATTTGGATTATACCCATGACTACTTACTGTAACTTCAGCATAGTCAGTTGGCATATGAATTTGCTTCCCATTTTCTCTGTTTGCCTGAGCAGCTGTATCATCTCCTTTTTCTGGTTTTTGAGTTTTTAGCCATATGTCATACAACTGCTCCAAGTCTTGAACTAATGAGAGCAGAAGCTAAAATAAGTAATTAGCAATTAAGGCAAGAGTTTGAGAACACTAGATAAACTACTGAGTTTGTGAGCATAATTCAGTCCCCACCTAGTCTAAGAAGAAAAAGGAAGGAAACAAATGTTGACAGTTACACAGAGATTAAGAGCCAGGGGAAGAGGCATCTCTGGCTACTCACCAAAAGCCCTCTGTGCCTCTTGAGGGGACAGAAAGAGATTACAGGTTTCTGAATGGGCACCCAAATTACAGATAGCAACTCTGCTTCTGCATATCAATTCTGAATTTCAACAAACTAATCTCGTGTGCTACAGCTTTTGGTAAATTTAGTTTGCTTTCTTGCAGACCATGATCTTATCACTTGTGTCATTTATTACTTCTGATTTTTGATGCTTTCTCCCTAGTAACACTGATGGGATAGTGAACTCAGCCACAAAAAGTGAATGGTGATTCCCAGTAAATACACTGGGGAGGATTGTTCTGCAAATAGTTTCCCCCATATGTAATTCCATCAATCCATGTGTGTGCACATGGCAATACAAACACCAACTAATATTGCTGCAAGGATCAATATTTCTAAGACACCTAAAAAAACCAACACAGACTACTTTATTGTTAGAAAACCCATCAAGCAGTGAATACACAATACAGCTATTTTTATTTAATACTATTTTTGAATGCCTGGTCTTGGTTTATTTAAATTCAAAGACAAGGGCACCTGCAAGGTTTACTACAAGAGATAATGAAAGAAATTAGATTAAAAAGTAATTGAAGTACAAGAATGAAAAGCAGAACAGTTGGATTTACAACATGTTAAGATTTACTCTTCTACTTACTGCTGTTCTCCTTCATATAGGTCCACATCTCTCTCTCCTCAGGACTGTGAGCAAATGAGCAGTTTCCATCATACTGACATTTCTTGCCTGAAGCAATATGATTGCACAACTGGAACATGAATTTAAAGAAATCCTTAAGAATATAAAGCAGAATGGATGCTAGTAGAATTCTTAATATTTTTTTCAGTCTTGGATAGTGTTTCCCCTCCAAGTCAAACATTTATATAATGTGAAAAATAAAAATGTTTATTTAAAAAAAAAATTAATTTATAGTTAAAACAGAGAACTGCTGAAAGTAAGTGCCTCCCACCACACTACCAGGCCCCAGATATGTATAAATTATTTCAGAAATATTTACTTCCACTGACAAGTAAGGACTTCAGTAGTAACATAAGATCAGTGCTTTCCTAAGGCTGAACATTGTAGAAACACTGTGAACGTTTTCCTACAAACTCCCATGGGAATTTCTACAGAACTGATGAAACCAGCCCAATTGCTAGTATTTTCCAGTGACTAGTATCTATTTCCTTAACCAAAATGTTAGTTTCAGGTTAACATACATCAAACTGCAGAGGCACTTGTTTCTTTGCAGGCAGAGGACGAATGGTCATCCACTTCTTACGTTCATTAGACATTACCAGCACCACACGGCGATCTTTGCTCCACCTGGAAACCACAAGCATTCAATGAAAGAAAATACTATTAAAAAAAAAACAACACAACTTCTGCACAAAAGCAGAACCAGGGAAGCTCAGACAGTTTGTTTTTAAAGCTTTCATCATATATTTAAGATTTCTTAAAGTTCTATAGAAACTTGACCAAAACACTTAATACAAAAAAAAAAACCTCCAAAACCAAACCACAAACATTTTGGTAGCCATCAAAGTGTTCTCAGTACCAATTACTGGCATACCACAAAGAGATAACTCTGTTCTACTTCAGTATGTTTGGGTTTGTTTGCTTTTAATTCCTGTATGACTCTTTCCTAAGAAGCAACAGCTTCCCAAAAGAGGTTCTAAATGGCTGACAAAACAGTAGAATTTTCACTGTTTGATCTTACTTACGGGTGTCTTGCCTTTGCACTACAGTATTTTTTGTTTCTGTCTGGCTCACTAACTTGACCATTTCTCCAGCACTGCCCACAAACAAACTTCATCTTCAAATTAAGTGATCCATATTTCATTTGATTCCCAAGAATCTTAAGCAAAAAAAAGAATAACAACAACAATAAAAGGAATTTTTTATCTGCAAAGAAATCCATACATAGTTATTAATTACGCCCTACAGCAGAGATTTCAACACACGTTGGGAAGCAGGTATTTCACTGCATGCCTTCTAACAGCTCAGCTTGTCATTTCAAACTAGACATTTCTAAACAAATTCATTTTTTTTATTGAACTTATTTCTGATTTAGGTACATGTGCCCTGAAGTTGTGATAATGTGTACAGACTAAACACATAAAAGCATTACATATTGAAAAGATAATTAATTGCCCTAGAGCAGCTGACTTTGAACTTATATTTACATTTTATGTTCCACCTGGGACAGAACAAGGAAAGCAAAAAAGGAGTTGCACAGCAGCAGAGCAGGCATTTTAGTCTAAGTGAGCAAGGTGAAGAAAGCCTATATTGAAAGAAATAATTTGGAAATAATTTAAAAAGTAATTTCTAAAATAAGCTACATTATATACACACATTAAAAAAGTATTATTACCACAGTCACTGCAAAATTAGTTGAATGGAAAAATGAAAATACCTGTGATCCATGTGCACTAGCTTCCATGTTCTGCCAGTACTTCTTTGATTCTTGAACTATAGTATCATGTGAAATACCTGTAAAGGAAGGGAAGCAATCTTTGAGTACTTATGACTCTTGCAGCCTTACAGACAGGCTCAAAGTGGAATGCTACTGAAGCCCCAAAGCTTTGACCCATTTTTCTTTTTGTGTATTGTGTAAGTATTCACACACATGTGATATACGTTATATACATTTACATCACAGATATGATGTGATATCCATACACACACACAAATGCATACACACACACACACACTCTTAAGAACATTGTAAGGCATCCAAAACAGAAATGTTGGCTGTATCATCCAATGGAAAGCATCCAAGGTTTTTAAATTACAGATTGCTCACCTAAGTTAAGGGGCATCTTCCAGTATTTGAATGTACTAGAGCTCTAATGCCAATGTAATCATAAAACCTACACTGTATGTCCCTCTCCAAAATGCAAGCTGAGAGGCACCAGGCTGCTCCTGCTTGCTTCCTGCACTGATTCCAAGCTGCTGATTTCAGAAGGAGTCAACAAAAGGAGGGAGTGACAATACAATGAAGAGTAAAGTGAACATTTTACTAAACATACCTGATTCCTTTTGCATTATCCAGACTTTAAGCTCTACCAGACTGTGAGCATAAAAGCATTTATCCTCCCGTAAGCAGCCATAGTGCACCTCATGTCTGCACAGGTCCAGCTGACACCGAGCTTGGAAAGGGCGGATCTTGGAATACTTCACCATCGTCTCTCGCAAAATGTGGACAAGGCACCTGTTTTGAAAACAGTCAGTTTTAGACATTCTTTAAAATAACCATCCTTCACTACAGCTTATTCAAATATCCTTTAAACACTTCTTACTTGAAAGTTCCCAGAAAGAGGCCACATCTAAGCATTGTTTCGAGGCTGAGTAAACACTAAACAGCACTGAACAGTACTCTTGGGAATCCAGAGTCCCTCTTCTGCAAAGCATTACTGAATTCAATCCAGATGGATCACTGGTTTCCAAGAAGGAAAGCAGATCATGCCCACTTTCAAGTATATATCCAGATCTAATTAGTAACCCAGGTACTACAAAGCAATATTTATAGAGCACCAATTAAGGAAGAGGTGATGCAGAACAGTAACAGGCTAGCTCTTGCAGCAGCAGCACTTCCTCAATACAGGGCATTGCAATACAAACAAAGCAATTCCAATGCTCCCATTTACTTTTAGATCATACAAGGACAAAAGGTTCTTTGTTCTCCAAAACTTATTTTCTACTGTTACAACCATAAAAACTTTTTAAACTTTCCAAGAACAATTAAAGACACTCCTCTCACTTTTTTATCAACTGAGTTAATAAGGACTATAGTCTATTTTATAGACTGTAATTAAGGTAAACCCAAGTTAAAACTACAGCAAAATAAGCAAAACATCAAAGAAAGAGCAACTCTGGAATTCCTGTTTTAATTTAATATTACCCATCTATTTACAGCAATACAGCTCACCAGGTGGATAAGCTATTAACAACCGGACACCAAATCCCGTAAGATTCAAAGTTGAGGGTAAACACCACTAATTTTGAGTGATTGATAAAGAAATAGCTCACTTTAATTTGGTTACATTTGTCAAAGCTTGCTCTTTATGTCTGTCTCGCCTGCCCTGCCAACGCATAACAGTCAGCAGGAAGAGAAGTTGACCAACAGGTAAGAAATTAAAGTCAGTATTAAAAACTGCCCTTGCTTTTAAATTGCAACTTGTAGAGATGGTATTTCAAACATACTTGTTATCTTCAAAGTCATGCATAGCAGGGTGAGAACAAGAAGATGAGTTATCCTTGTTCCTTTTGCTTATTATTCTGGGCTTGTGATCAAAACATTTCTGGAACAGAAAAACAAGTAATTTTACAGTATATATTTTAGACAATTAAAAATAAACCTTACCCTAAAGATTTTAACAGATACTTCATTTAGTCTCTAATCTAAAGGCAGCTAGATAATTACTGAAATCTGTTTCAAAAGTTACAAAATAGTCGTGTGTAAACCAAAGCATTTCTTTCCACATATTTTAATTATCTATTACCATTTTTACTGTGTTATGAGAAATAAAGCAGCACCTCACAAAGGAACATAAATAATCCGTGGTATTCTTGAAGAAGTTGGGACACAGTCAAGTTGATCTTCCCAGGTCCCCCAAAAAGAGCTTCTCGACTGAAGGCGCCCTTGCGCTCCAGCGTCCACACATCGATCTCCTCCTGGCAGTAGGCAAACGTGCAGTGCCCTGGGTACCTGCACTCCTCCTCAGCAGCCACATCTCAAAGGACAGCATCAAACAGGGCATGGCTTTTACACAACTTTTCTTGGAAATTCATCTTAAAACTTCCACTCTTATCAGTTTCAAATACTTTTAATAAAGAAGTTACATAGATCTGTTTTAATTTTTTCACTTAAATCTAACAGAAGCAAAACCTTATGCTGAATGACTTGGTGGAAATGTAAAACTCCTCCAAACAGTTAATGCACACCTCTATCAACTATCCTGCACTAATCTAGGGCAACGATGCCAAGAACCCAGAACACTCCCTGCTCAAATAAAGCTGCTCATTAGCCCACAAGTCATCTTGCTTACATCCTAATTAGAGGTTCACATTGCAAAAGTCTAACAAAAATGCTTCTTTATTGCTGTGTTTAACAGTAATCATCTAACACTCAAAAGCAAAATTATTCCTGATGGAGAACAGTACAGAAGTACACTGCCTGTTCTCTAAATAATCATATTAGTGGTCAAGACATGGCTCTCCTTACAGCCTCTGAAATTATAAACAACCCAAAATTAACTTCTCCACCTCCCAAAAGCATAAATAAAAATTCCTTCTATACTTCGCTATGGAGAAGCTAAATTGCATTACTCTGAGCATTACCAGGTTCCCCTCTGTAACACCTACCTTTACATATATGATATGGTCCCACATACTGGGTCTTTGTTGGTCTTGGACGTATTTTTTTCCATGATTTATCTTCAGAGTTTTTTATTCTGCCAATTAAAATATCCTTCTTACATTTATGTTCTAAATTGGGATGATAAGCATAATCCAATAATTTAGGACCTGAAACAATCACAGAAAATTGCTTGTATTGGCATAGATTGCATCAAACATGAACATGTCCATACACATATTGGCACAGAAGCCCAAAAGCAAAGTACACAAACATTGTACAAAATTCCTACTTGCACCAGCAGCTCTGAAGAATCAAAAGTCATTAACCACCACACTGAGTAAAATAGAAAACCCAAATACTTACAAAAGGCAGTCTCAGCAAGAAAAAACCCACAAGCTATATTTGGGGAGGGTTGCTGTGTTACAACCTTAAGATTTCTCGGGGTCAGCAAATTGCTGCATTTTTTCAAATTATGAAGTATCAATTTCAGAAACACTAGTTTAACATGTAAATTGCTTATGTATAGTAAGTCAATGCAGGTGAATTCCAGTGATCAGTAAATGGCTCTCTTAACCTTCAACATTTATTTTATTAGGAGAGGTACTAAGCTCAGAGACAAAACACACTTGGTAGAAAGTTCACACGTGCCAAAAAGATAAATGCCAATCCCAGAACCTTGTGATTTTGGAAACAAAAATATGCCTAGCTTCAAACTCTGTCTTTAGGATGGTACTAAATGAAGACATCAGGAAGAGCATCTGAAGACGAGCAAAGTTCAGTGAATTTTGCTATTCATGAGACTGAAAAACAAGAGCATGACCCAGTTTTCTCTGGACAAGAAGATGATGGAACAGTGTCATTTCAAAAGGCAGTAAAAGCAGGAGACACTTAAAGGCTTTAACAGAGATGGAAAGAAACAGAGGAAGTAGATGCATTGACACAAAAAGTGAAGCTAGGAACATGCTAAGTACTCTCACCAATATGTTATAGCTCCAGCTTTAGCAAAACATGTTCTGTGGTTTTTCAAACTTCCCTTTGTGGATTTTTCTAGTAAAAATAATTTAAAACTAGTACAGAAGTTCCTAAGGGTACAATAGTCATCCCCGCAAGGTCTCAATACAATTGTTTATTAGTATACTGATATCAATGATACCTGTAACTTCAAACACAATGCTTATTTTTAAGATTAGTTTTAATAGAAGCTATTGCCTTTAGAATATGGCTCTGTTTAACAGCAACAGCTCAGGCCTAAAAGATTAGTTATATTAATGACCAATACTGGTTAAGCTCCTTTAAGTCAATACAGTGGAGTTAATTATTACTAAGGTTTGGAAGCCTCACGATTATGCTTTAGAATTAGTTTGAAAGAACAAGAAAACAGATGGGATGTGAAGGTTACCAGGTACTTTGAACTGCAGTTCAATTCCCCATGGCCAATCAGAGAGAGTATTGCAAGTTTTATTTAGTCTTGAGCAAAGGTGTCATTCTTCACAGTACCCTGGGGTTTGGGAGGAAAGCGGATACAGAATGTGAATGACCTTACACACAGGGAAAGAGTGTGGTCATTTGTGCTGGGTTTAGAAATCAAGAAATCTATTAGGACAGGAAACAAAGAGAGTAGGAAAGAAGATAAAACAGTGGCTGAAATATTTCACCAATCATAAGATCGTGCTATATCTGCAAAGAACAAGTCAGGATTAACAGGGTTTAGAAGCCAACAGTGTTAAATTATGAACATGAATATTTTAAAGGTATGCTCTTTAATTTAAAAAAACAATCAACCCCATCAACTCAAATAGCTCCTTACCTTTTTTGACAAAACATAACTGGCAGGCCTGTCTTAGCTCATGTGTGCCTTCCAGTGGGTTCCTTCCTGCCAGTGCTGGAGATACAGGTATATTAGCAGTTGTACTGCTAAAAACATTGGAAAAGTCATTTCTAGTTTGGCCTGCAATTCCCATGTAATTTTCGGACCCAAACAGACTACTAGGACCATTTATCTGTTGAAAGAAAGTGTATTTTAGTTGATACACAGAATTTATTTATCTACAATTAAAATTTAACCTACTGAGATTTTTCTTCATAGCCATAATATGAACTTCAAACATACGTCTGAGAAGGGACATGGAGATTTTACAAAGGCCACATACACAGCACAAACTAAGCATAAAACAAGAGCCACTCAGGTACAGGCAGAACAGCAGCCTTTGTGAGGATAATTATTACTCCCTGGCTCCTGAGGATTCAATCCTTCCTGCCACCCTTCCCCACAATCAGCGCCAGCCGCGCGACTGCAAATGCACAGCACGACTGCAACACAGACAGCACAGATCCTCAGGCACACAGTGGCATCTGCTCTGCTCCTGTACTGGGACAGTTCTTCAGGATGCCTAGTGTTTGCTACTCAGATCATAAGGGATTTTATATTAGTTATTTTACAATTCAACAGCATTTTACAGCAAGTTCCTCAAAATGGAATAATGGTTGTGATATCAGTCAAAATCTGCATACATAAAAGAACCTCCATAAATTTTTTTCTTTGTTACCATTCCTGTAAGTTCCCCAAGCCAGAACCCACTTTTAATGGTAGAAGTGCTATTTTTCTGAAAAGAAACTTCAGCTGTAAAAATGCAGATCTGTGTAAAGCTTCCAAGGTGATAACCTTTGAACTGGTGTGAACAAAAACATGAAAGATACGTACAAACAATGGGGAATTATTGCTGTTAAGTGTTGGTGTTCCATCTCTAGAAGCTGAACTTGAGATGTCTAAAAGAATAAAAAGATATTTTGATTAAATGAGTTCCCAAGAACACCCCATGCAAAAAATAATTTATCATTCCTGAGAAATATCAGAGGTTTGGTTTTTTGGACAAGCACCAATGTTTTTTTGTTTGCTACAGTAAGGTTTTTTTTCAATTATGTAAAAGCCCCTTGTAAACGTCTGGGCTGAAAAGTTATTAGGCAATCATCTTCAAAATATACACCTGGTTACCATCAGCAGTACTGGCAGACACTGAAGGCAGATTCACAGGCAGATACTGAAGCAACATGAAAATACTTGTTCAGTACAAAAAGGGGAGCAATATCTGACTATGAAAAAATGAGTTGATGAAAGAGGGGTAAGAGGATTCTTCAACTTTTTATTTCATTTTGTAAATCTGGCTTTGTTCCAAAGACAGCATAGTCCTGTAACACTGATAATTTAAGACAAAATTTTCTCTATTTTATCTTTTGTAGTTTGTTACTTGTATCTTGTTAGTTCACATACCTGATTTCACTACATAATTATAGTCTGTGCAGTTTGAATCCAAGCATGTAATACTGATACCTTTTCAGAGTACACAGTAACATTACCCTTTTAGAACTCTTGTTTATTGCCAAATCATGACAAATGGTTTAAGCTGTAAGAGCAAGATTGTTTAAAAAAGAAAGTTTGAGAGAATAGTATTTCTTCTTTAACCTTATTCACCTGCAACAAATTTACGTAATGGATACAGAAAAACCACACAGAGGGAGCTTGAAGCATGCTTATGCAGAGCCCAAGGAAACAAATACTTTATTTATTAATTCTTATATACAACCAACACTCAAAAACTATTAGCACAGCTCAAATGTTATGTGTTAAATATTACTAACAGTTGTGCAAACTAATTTGTTAAAAAGGAAAACCACTTGGCTCGTGCACAACTCTCATCACCATAAAAGGTTACATATTAAGACTAATTTCTTACCTCTTTTTGGGTCACTGATTGAAAAAGTGCTTAATGGTGAACAGAAGTTTTCCAGAGATGAAGCCAAAGGCTGTGAAAAGATTTCTGAAAGAGAAGCTGAAGGAACAAATCCTGCAGTAACTGGCAGTGTCCCCAATAAAGAGGCAGAAAAAGGTACACTAGGAGCTACATTCCCTGCAGGAATGGGTCCTCTGGCTCCTGTAGTTTGCTGGAAAAAAATGAATTAAAAAAGAATGTTCAGACCAAGCAAGAAAGGCCTCAGGAACACAATCTGCCACAGTATTTATTTTAGTCAAGTTTGTGCAAAGTTTTTGTAAACCTACTGGAAAACATCAATGACAGGTACACCACAGAGCTGCAGTAACCAAGCCCTGAACAATGCCCCAGGTGCAAGGCAATATCCACTGATCAAACACTTTAAAGGTTCAGTTACCAGACACTTACTAAGTCAGTAAGAGATCTGGATTTTTTTATCCATCAGATTATGGCTGAATTTCCAAATTATGGTAAAAAATAGACACCACAGAAGAGTGGGAAGAGTCAGATACCAACAGGATTTGTTTCTAAATAAGGAGACTGTAATTCAATTTTGCTGTTGCACAGCAAAAGAGGTATAGGTTGGCTTTGAGGTAAGCCCTCAGATCCAATCAAATGACAACACGTTCTGCAAAGGCCAGGTCACATTCCATCCTCCCATGAAAAGTAACATATCCTTCTGTACACTTCTGTTAAGGACATACCTAGTGGGGGAGTTTCCCCTCCCTTCCTGCCATCCCAAGGAGCTCCCTCCTTGTCTGGGTGTTGAGTGAGCAGGTCTGCACAGAGTCTGCCCAGTTAGACACTCCATGTTCCCCCAGTTATCAGTCTGCAATTCACTCAGTTCTACACTCCATGAGACTGCAGTCTCTCTTGGAAGACTGCATTTCCTCCTGGCTTTTACTATGGTAAACATCCTAGGATCTCTTAAAAATAATTACTTTCTCTATTTCTGACACATTTTTATAAAGCACAAAGTGCATAAAATAGAAAATAAGAAACTCAAGCATTTTTGATTTAAAGTTTTGCAACTGTAAATCAGAGTTGAATGAGGAATTAAAATCACAACTGCAGAACTGAATGTGCCACAGCCTCATTTAACACTGCAATACAAATGCAATACAAAATAAATACTCCAAATGACTGGCAGGGCCAGAGCAGGGAGTCAGTAACCTTGGTAATAGGTTCAGACATCTCTGCTCATCAATCAGAGCTCTCAGTTTGACTAAAAACTGCAGAACTCTGGAGGCTTCACAGTCTGCCCTAGGTCTGGCATAATGATGTAAGTAGGAACAACACTTCACAGAATTACATTTCTCCAATATCTCTTCTAAAAATACAGAAAAGTCAGACTCCCAATGGTCTATTTCTGTTCAGCCAGGTGGTAGATCTGGACAAAGTTCTGATTGCAGAGACACCAGTGAGCATCCTGGATGGCCACAGCCCAAGTACTACTCTGCTGCAAAGCTTTTTGCTTATGTTTAACTATAGTTTCTACAGCTAGAGGGTCAGCATTCCAACACACTGTTCATGTTTTCTAAGAGGGTTTATTTGCACAGAAAACCTCCCAAAAAGCCACACTAGCCCAGACTTCAAATGTCCAATTCACTTTTCACAGTACTTCCTCTGAGTAGCATTGGTAGTAGCATAACAGTATTTCTGAAGCAGGAGTAGCCCTGCCATCTTCACAGCCACATTTAGAAGAATCTGAAACAAAAAAATCAACCTGACTATGCCCAAAGACAGCTCAATGTAACTAGGAAAGGTAATACAAACATCACCACTAGCACACCTGATAAAAATATGAGATCCCACTCATAAAGAGAGTCTTTCAAGAAAGAAAACAGACAAAAAAGTCTTACCATTACACTTTCATCTGGATCAGGCACAGAATCAAGTAACTCATCAAGTTCTTCTCCAATAATTATATCTCCATCTCCACAATCTAAACATGCTTCTGGCATAGAGAAAGAAACATTCCCTCCATTTGCCAACACGGCAGAAGGCAAAGGAACCTTTTCCATCTGAAGAGGCATAACAGTAGGTAAAGGTGGTACAGGTACTGGTGACACTTTAGACACTTCAGAAACAAAGTTTGATGAAGAAGCAGCAGAAACCATCTCTTGTTTCTGGTCAGATAAATCTGAAATAGGTAAGATGGGAATGACTGGAACCTTTGTTCAAAGATGTCAGAAACTCCTGCATTGCTTTTACCCTGACAACGTGGACGGTGAGAGAGCGAAGAAATGCAAAGAATGTTTAAGCAAAACCACAACAAATGTTTTCAGCTTCCATCAGCTGCCAAATTATGTGCATCTTTATCTCAATGTTTATTTATTACTCAAGCTAAAACAGACGGAAAAAGTTACAGACCTGATACTTTACTAAAGCTTTGGCATATTCTCCCCTCCCTATTTTTTGAAGCTGAAGAGGACATGGAGACAATCACTACAGGAGCAGTTACAATCTTATCAGGTTGAGGAGGCCAAAGCAAAATCTGCTCAGCTACCTAAATATGCAGTTTTAGAGATAAACAGATCAGACTTTTACCCCAGTACTTTCAAATGACCAGATGAATTTTCATCCAGATTTTCCTAATGCAATGGAATATGTATGGCATATCTAGCTCCCTAGCATTAGTAATGTAACACAAGACTCACCTAACTCAATATCTTCTACAGAAGAATTCTGTAAATGAGAAAAAAATACCTCTCAGCCACAAGAGCCATTAAAATTTTTCAAATACATATTTACAGATAAGGAATATAAGCCCTCTCAAATTTAGGTTTTATAAAATCTCAAATTTACAAAGTCTAATGTGTAAAGGTCAAAATTTGCAACCAACCAACCGAAGTGAGAGTGATACTCAGGGAACGAAAGAGTCTAAGTGGTATCTTACATTAACTGTTCCTAAATTTCCTCATCACTTTACACCTAAACTGTCTATATTCCTGTGAAAGAAGTCTGTAAGATAAAGATGAACTCCTCTTCACTACTGCTATTCAGACACATTACAAAGAGCAAGATAAATGCAAGTTCAGCTGCTAACAAAGATCAAGTTTGGACAAATGCATGTAAGTAAAAGGGATTTTATCCCAGCACCCTTCATTTTGAAAATTATCAACTAAATAAAATTAAAAATAAATCCATTAACTTCGCTCTTGCCTCAGGACATGAAAAAAATATATATGCATTGCATTGGATTTAATATTTTAGATAACATTTATTCAACAACGATAACTTGAATAATAATCTTATGTCCTAGTCAGCCATACGTGTCCAGCAAAACTGAACACAACAGAACCCCAAAGTCCCAAATAACAGCCTCTAATATAAAATGTCAATTGCGCTCCTGTCCCTTTATCATCATGAAATTATGAAACAATTATTCCCTGTAGTTTACAGTCAGCTTGCACTTGGAACATGTAAAACCTTACCTGAGTTGATACATCACTAGAAACTGAATTTGACGAGGGTGGCTACAAAGAAAAGACACTTATATTAAATACAAATTTGACATCAAAAGAGGGAAACCTTAACATAAAATGTTAAAGTAAAATCTTACCTTTGCTCTAACATATGCTTTCCTTATTTTTAACCCTAGTTTTTGAGCTAGTTCTTGAGTAAGCTTAATCACACTTTCATCCTAAAAGACATAAATAAAATTTCATAATTTACATGTACTATCATCAAGCAAAGACATCTGTTTATATCTCAGTCTGTATTCTGCAAGATCCCTACATGCAGGATGTCTGAAAATGCAGCTTTATTCTTTCACAAACACAGGACTGAAATCTGTATCTGAAAATATAGCTACCCTCAAGCAAAAACTATGGTGACAGAAAATGGACAGTATCCACTTTCTCCTTTTATTTGGATTTAAAATAATATAAGACTTTCCAAAGCCAGAGAAATTCAAAGAAGTGTTTTATTGGTTTTTTTTGTTTTGTTTTTTGGGGTTTTTTTGTGGGTGGGCATTTTTTGTTTGTTTTTTTTGAGGAAGGCATTTGTTCTTTAAGGGGATGGGGGTTTGTTTTGTTGTTTTGCTTTCACACAAATTGAGTGCCATATTCCTGATTAGCATATGAGCTAGTACATGACACTGATGAATATTTAATGAGCACTCTGTATTTTGGGAGGCATTGCATCATACTACTAGAATTAAAAATGTCATTGTATTTCCCTCAGTTCTGCAGTTATAACTACCTATTTAAAATATTTTAAGATTTAGTATTCAGATCACGCCCTACAGCTAGAAAAAGCTATTTATAAAACTTACATAAAGGCTTATTAACCTTAAGCAAAAACATTCAGATCTGGAGATGCAAAGTGAGGATCAAAGTCCAAAGTTTCACATTCAGATGAACTGTTTATGTCTTTGGAAACACAACTGAAACCTTCTGTCTATCAAGAGGCAAACCTATGCCCAACACTTTGTCTAGTGTCTCACTGTAGTTTTGATGCAGCAAGTCAGTATTTTATCCTGTGATCAGTCTACTTTGAGCAAAGCATGTAAAGATTCCATCAGCATGTAGAGTTCAAATCAGGAATGCATTTCTGAAGTGAAATCTCTCAATCATCCTCACTCATAGCATTTTAGTTTGCATTGTGAAGTGTCCCAGAGAACCAAAGTGGGTTTGGATGTAACTAAAACCCTGCAGGAATGCACTTGATGCACTCCAGCTCCTAAAAAACCCAAACAAATAAAAAAAAAACCAACCCAACTACACAAACGATCATGGAAAGCAGATCCTCAGGACCAGCATTTCAGGGTACAGATCATCTCCTACACCATGCAGGTCTGCTGACACATACAGAGCCCAAGATTCAGGGTGCACTGCAAGTGATTCACAGTGAGAACAATGCACTGTAGCAATGTTACTAAACACTTGGAAAGCTAAAATGCAGTTATCAAAAGAATAAATGTACATTATAATTATGGTGGGGTTCTCTTCACATCATAGAGAATTTTAAACAATTAATTCAATGCTTCTAGTGCTTACTGCAAACATTCATGGCACTTCAACCCCGCTGCATTTCTTCTGCTGAAAAGTTAACACAAGAAACTGAGCTTGGGGACTATAATCTCTGCCCTCAGTCTGCACTTCCACAAGAAAAAAATAATGCTTAGAGGAATAAAAAGTATTTTCTAGCAAAAATTAAAAAAACCCAAACCAAAAGAAATAACCTTGGTCTTGAAATAAGTGTATGTTTCAAAACTTTAATCACCAATACACAATTTACCCACCTGTGGCACAGCAAGAGAACATTTTGCTACAGCATCATAAGCCTTCTTATAGCTTCCCAGTTCATTCAAAGCTTTTGCTTTACGATAGAGAGCTCTGAAATTGTTTTCATTCAATCTTAATGCTACCTCACAGTCCTCTAGAACTTTTTCATACAAACCCTAGGAGGAGAAAAAAAAAAACAAAACCACTAATGAGAACTATTATCATGGAAATAGTGAATTGAACTGCATTGGACAAAGGTATGGAAACACTACCAAACAGTCACCAAGGCCACTGCACAGGGCATGTGTAAGTTTTGCTAAGTCACCAAATTAGGCAACTAAAAACAAGCAGTGCCATCATTACGTAAAATGCAGTATCAGTCACAAGGAAAATGCAGCTCTTTCACAAGAGCCATCTTGTTCCACAGAGAAAGCAAAAGCAGCCAACTCAGTGCAGTCAGCAGTGTAAATGGATAAAAATACAATTCCATCAAATTCCAAGCCCAGTATGACTCTTTTATGTCAATTCTAGTATTAGTAACTAAAATACCTCCATTATACATGTAAAAAGCTTTTCAAGAACGTGCCAAAGAGATTATTTGAAACATGTCAATCTTCAAACTGCAACCAAGAGCTTTTCACTCACTAAACTTTGTGTCTTCATACCCTGTTTGCATCCTGATCTGGAGAAATCCAGATTTAGTTTAAACAGAACCTTACCATATTTGAAAAACACGCGATCCTGTTCACATGTAGCTTCTCTAAAACATCATCAGAAACATGGATTTCTTCTGAATTTGCATAATCAGCTATGTTAATAGCTTCTGTATAATGACTCAGTGATCCTCTCCAATCACCTTCTCGATATACATCATTTCCTTCATGAAAAAGATTTCTAACAAGATCTCGTATAAATAACTGCAACAAAGAAAAGGAAGATTCATCAATAGCAGTTGTTTATCTTCCATACTACCAAGAAAAAATTTAAACAGAAAATTTGTACTTGTAACTCCACAGAATCAGAGTGAAATGTAAAACTTTTGTCTACATTAGTGTTTTTCTTCTGACATTTTTCCTATAATCTCCTATATATATATATATGTTCCATATACTCTTTCAGCAAGCAGCAGCCATAGCAACTGACAAAGCAGGAGAACACAAAAGCTGCTTTGTAAAAAGGGTATTTTCGTCAAAATGTGAATGGCAGCATTTTCATCTAATATGTTCTTAAATCCAGTGAAATCACCTACCACTGGAAAAAGAACTAAAAAGACAAGTCTGAAAATACAAGCCGAAATTACTCAAAATCATAAAATATGCAGAAATAAAATACATTCTGAAGGTTTCTGTGACTGAAGTCCTGTTATTTTACTTTTTCTGTGCTACTCTGAGCTTTACTCAGAATAACACATTGTTTTTTTCCATTAATGCCCAAAATTCATCCACAATACCAGCAGAGAAATACTTCATCTCAACTGCTGTATGAGTAAATTCAGGACACCCAAATATCTGAATACCTGTATCATAATGTTAGTAGTTGTCCAGTTCCAATTTTGAGACTTTTTAAATTACCATTCATATCACATAATCACCTAAATGATGATTAAAACCAAGATTAACTATAACAATATAGGTCCATTTAAACACTCTTCTGGAAATTAAAAATTACCTCATATTGTTCTTGCGTCCCTGGATAGGGCAAAGTGGATCTAGAAAAAAAATTACAAGCTTCACTTATTATACATATTGCTTAAAAGACAATCACACTGAGGAATGCTGGTTCTTAGTAAAAGCAGCCTTGCTTCTGCAACAGGCAAATCTCTGAATATTGCCCACAGCCTGCACTGAACAAGGAAAAGTGCTGTAGATGAGTTTTGATTAAAAAACTGAGTTTTCTTATTACTAATGGCTTACTTTCTTTTGAAGTTACATGGTGAATCTGACTTTGCTGTTCAAAATGTATTGAGATTTTGAATGCTTTGAGAATTTTAGACACACTGTTCTTTAAAAGTAATTTCCATCCTCTCCTCTCCTGTGCAGAGCCATGTTATAGATGAGGAGAACTGCAGTCTTCCAGTAAATACTATAAAATGACAAATTATCTATCAAAAACCCACATCAATTTTAATTAAGTCATACCAATGACACAACAGGAATTTTAAGAGTCCTTTTGTATGACATACAACAGAGATTTTCTCTAGGACAAAAAGAAGGCCTTTACATCTACATTTTCAGGAAGAAAAGCAGGAATCCTTTCCTTCTGCATACAGGTTAACTGAGATTCTGTTTTAAACAGTTTTTAAATGGTCAGGGTTTTGTGGGGAGGAAGTTTTGTTGGGTTTTTTTGTTGGCTGGTTGATTTTTGTTTGTTTTTGTTTTCTAAGAATGCCATATATGAGCAGTGAACAAGTATGAAATTTCAAAATTATTTTAAGACAGCCAGGATCTTAAAAAAAATTGGCATTGACCCAAATGAAAGTTAAATACTCCGATGATTTCTCAATAGCTTAAATTTTAGCTCCAGAAAGTTAAAACATTTAGACAGTCATGAGTAAACCCATTCCTTTCAGTAGCAACCTAGTTTTAGGAGTAGTTATTCTTAAGGTGGATTATCAGGCTACCAACATTTTCTACCCACCAAAAAAGATTAAATGCTATTTTTTCTTCAAATCAGGAAAGGAATAACCTGTCACCTTCAAACTGCTCTGTTTAGGAACAAAGAGAAGTGCTGTCTTTTCTTTAAAGCTGCTCCCTGTTTAACATGTTAGTGCTAGCAAATATTCTAAGGAAAATTATTCTAATTCAAAAGGCCTTTTCCAGAGCCATCCATCTCATAGAAATATCTATAAACATGTAAACAAAAATACAAGAATAAAAACCACAAAATCATACTCTATAAACTGGAGTCCTTTCTTAATGTCCTGTTGTCTAGTGCTTCTCTCTTCCGAGACATTGGACATGTTATCCTGAACATCCACTTTTCGGATATGCCACTCCTCAAAAAGGAACAAAGACAAATGGCTGTTATAATGTGCTTCAGTGTGCATTTGGCCCAGAAGGATCCACTCTCACATCAACACTGAGTCCATTGTACAAAGATGATTCTGCACCAAGCTTCAGAGACCCCTGCAGAAAGTCCTGACACAGCTGAAGCACCCAGAGCAGCAGAGGGAGAAGCCCCAGGGCACAACCAGCATCCCCCCACCAGTGCCCAGTTACACAATATTGCTGCAGAGAACCTTTCTTCCAGTTTCTAATTGATCTTTGGTTTCCACTCACTTCATGCAGAGGATGCAGAGTCCTGGCAGTGTAACTGCACCAAGCCACAAGCCCATCTTGTCAGGGATTACTGCTAAACTGAGCTGCAGTTCCACTGTCCCCTTGTAAGAGCTTTACACTTTTATTTGCTTGCTGAAGTGGAAATAAACTCAAGATCCTGGTATATTTATTAATAAAAACCAAACTGATAAGAAAGGCTATCATGAAGTCTAGTTCTACAGCATCTAATCATCCCCCAGCACTAAGGTGAAATTAGAAGCAAACACTGCTGCTTTATCAATATCTAGGGCTCAGCCAAGAAAACCCTGGACACTGGACCAGTAGCAAAGACTACCTACTTCGCTTGAAAAAACTGAATTACTTCAAGGTAATTCCACATTTCAATTAAATTTGTTTCAATAATTGATTTTTTTTTCAATTTGTGTCTTTAACTGACTGAATTTACAAATGCTCAAGTTAAACAAGATAAAATGATCTGCATAACCTTCAAAAAAGGCTATTTGAAGTATGCTGTCACAATTGTACATTGTTATGCCCAACTGTGATGTAAGAATACAATTTATTTTTCCAAAAAGCTACCAGTAGGACAAAGTTTTAGTCTGAAAATACTCAAGTTCAGAAAAAGGCTTTTAGCTAGAGGAACTGTGTATGCTTTGTGAAGAAAATAACTTTTATGTAGGAATTTAAAGTTAAAAAAAATCTGAACTACATGCAGTACAATTATGTTAGTCTGAAACAAAGTTAAAAAAAAACCAGTATTTTGTGCCAGGTTGCCATTTCACATCAGTCGCAGAAGAATGACAACAAAGTAAAATGAGAAACACACTAACCCCTCCCAGCAAGCTCCACAAAATCCCAACTGAGGACAGAAACATGCTGCAGAAGATACCCTATTTTCTCTGAATTATTTGGAATAAGGAAACAATTAAAGAATCTTCAGCAATAATAATAGTAATAGTAATAATCTTCTCAAAGCCCCTTGAACAAATTTATTAAGTCTAGACTACTTCAAGTCATTACAAGTTATTCCTATTGTAATGCATTCCTAAAATGAGCATAAAAATAAGCAATTTTCTTAAGGTCATTAAACAAATTATTGGAAGCACTCCAAGGTCCCCATTTCACCTCACTTCCCACTGTGACCTCAGAAAGGGCAAGCTTTATAAAAAACATGAAACCAAAACTCAGTCTTTAGATAAATATCATGGACAGCTCTGGTAGTTCACTAACAGGAACTTCTCAGCTACTGCTTGCTTGGGTGTATAAACTGCCCTCAGTAATCTGCTTTCCAGAGAGGAATTAACTGTTTCTCATGACATTTTATGCACCATGTTTTCTTCCATAAGTAAATAATATATACTATGCTTTTGCTATATGATAAAAGTTTTTAATAAATATCAGTGCACCCACGGAGAAATCAAAATATAAATGCCTAAAGGACATTTTATTGGGCATCTGAATGGTTTTTATTTATCACTCATGGATTAGGTTTTAGAATTCAAACAAAGTCTTCTAAGAATAAGAAATTATCACACTAACCAAAGAAAGCAGGAATAGTAGCACATGTTTTCCCTCAGAAGTAAGCTTTGAAAAACACATTTTAGTCCTGTGAATTAACAGCTGACAATGTAATACCTTGCAACACACAAGTATTGCATATGCCACAATCTGGGCAAAATTAAAATCAGCTTCACTAATTTTAAGAAATCCCAGTATTCCATCTCAACTTGCAATGACATGAGAAAAGTCCAACAAAGTGACACCTGCATTTATTTATCACCTCTAAGAGAACATTAAAAAATGATATATTGAACTTGTGGATGCGCAGATCCCATTTCTCCACAAGAATAAAGTTAATGGAAATGTTACAAACTGGCATCGCATACATAAGAATAGCTAGCAAATGATGAACATATGTGAGTGCTGAAATTTATTATTCGAAGCAGTTTTCTAATTTTTTCCTACTCATTTGCATCCACACGATATTCAGGCAAAAATTACCTTTTCTTTGACACTCAAATTGCCCCAATATTTGATAATTTTGTAGAGGATTTAAAATTGTTTCAGATAGCACCTTTAATAGTAATTTTTCCACCCAAATTTTCCTTATATCCTCTGAAGCAACCAGAACATGGTTAAGACTCAGTTACATACAAGGCAAATAACAATCATGTCTTGCCTTTTAACGTCATCCATCCACTTTCCAAGATGAAACCCCTGCCTATGTAGCAACTCCCCTTCCCCATTTGCAGGGAAAAAAAATAAAGACAAATAAACTTATGTACATACATATATGCAAACAGTCTAAATGTTGCTTTGTTGCTTGAAAAATTACAAGAAAAGCAAAGCCTGAACTTTTGTTTTACTCTTTGCGCAATTCACTGAGAGAAACAACCTAAAAGAAAGAAAAAATAGTATGAGAGCTGAAAAAAAAAAGCAGACTAATGTATCACTAATTAACATCACAGGCAGAACTAATTGTTGCATTAAATGCAGTATTTCTATGACTGCTGCTATGAGAGAATTGAGCTATACAAGCTCAATTTAGTACATGTAGTAAAGAAAACAAAAAGCTGCCTAGACATTTTAAAGAACAATTCATCCTGTTTTATCTTCATCACAGGCTTTAACTCACGCTGTTTCTCAGAAGCAGAAAGGACTCTGCCAGGAACCAGTGACACCTCTTGTGACCATGGTCCACCCATGCAAACAGGAGGCACGAAGGACAACAGGTCTGTGCAGTGCAGGCAGGCAGGAACACCTCCACTTCTCTTGCTCCACTTCTCCCTTTCACAAAGCCACCTATGGCTCTCACTGGCTATCTGCCTTCCTTCCAGCACAGGGCAAGACAGTTTTTTTCTGTTCTCTATCTTAGCACTTCTAAGGCATTCAAGATACACTTTAAAGGATGTTTCCATTATCTAGCATATACCAAGTGTCATATTCAGGCACGAGGGTGTTGAGTACAATTGCTAAACTACCTTTGCAAAGCAAATCTCTGGAACACAAGTGAATTAATTCATACAGAAGGTAGAAATTGAGTTTTTCTGTAGAGAGAATATAGGCCTTGGCTATTGTAAAAAGGAAGGTTCCACTGTGTAAAACTATAGAGAATTGAGCCTTTCCATTTCTAAACTGCAAAAAACTGCAAAACCAGAGAGCAACTATGTACAGTTTGCCATGCACACAATTCAGTCCCACAAGACACGGAACTGGGACTGATCCTTTCCCCTCTTGCACAGAGTTTTGCACATTGCTTCTTCAGAGATGAATGGAGAATGCTGTGAAAATGCATAACATCATTTGGGGACAGAACTACTCCCTCTGGGAATTACCAACCTTCAGCTGACCAAATAATTCTGTTATTGTTTGTTATAGATATTTATGGCTCTGGCTATTATAAATGCTTCAATTAAGCATTCTCTGCACCTTCAGGCCTAAATGCTGAAAACAACTGGAAGTCAGTGATCCTTGCTCCACTTCTCTCTCCAAAGAACTAAAACTTACAAAGCAAGGATAGTGTATAGATGTGTTCTTTTAAATTACAGGAGCACATCCTCCTGCCATGAATCACCATGTTCACTATTAACACATCTACAGAAATCTCAAATTTCTATACAGTACAAAGCACATTGAAAATTTTCTCATTACTGCAGCTGACAGATCTCTACCAGCCTGAGTGGTTCAGCTGAATTAGCAAATAAAATTATGCCAAGTGAAGAGACCCTTTCTGTATCCTGGCATCAGCCTTCTCCCCCTCAATTCTGACAGAAATGATCCCACCATCTACACCATCATATGTCAAAACTTTGGTCAGAATCCATGAAACCAGAAGCCTGTGTTATAAAATAACACCAACAACAGTTTACCACTGTTTCTATATAGGAAAACTGTACTCCAGAGAAGAGAAGTTATACCCTAGAATAAAGGGAATACTGCAAAGAGAAGAGCAAGACTGAAACAGAACAGCAGGAGTGAAGACATGACTAAGAGGCAGGCAATATAAATCCCTCTCACCTACTAGAGGCAAAAGCCTGTCTCTGCTGCTACCTCCTGCACCACTAACAGCAGCAACAAGCACAATACATTCAGGCATTCAGATCCAAAAGCTACAGACGTGTAATTCCCACCCCAGGGGCACAGGAAAGCAGAACTCTGCCCCTACAGAGCCAAGTGAGAAGTGGGACACACACCCAAATCGGTTCCTCAAGAGATGCCACCCCCACAAACAGCTCCACTACCCCAGCCCCAGCCCAGCCAAGGATCCAGCTGGACATCGAGCACGAGCCATCACAGAATAAGCCTTGCCAGAAAGCAGACTTGTCAGAGCCGTTTTAGTGCCCATCCCAGTCATATGACAGATTAAAAGCATAATTACAGATAATAAAGTACTGTGCAAACTAAAGCATGCCTTACAGAGATTGTAAACTGCTCATCAGACTTGGACTGGCATCAAAATAAGGAAGGGAAAATAGAAACTTTAATAAAAAAATCTGTACAAAATGAATGCGTTCCTCAGACAGCAAAAGCACAAAAGAGTTTATGTTCATGTTTACGCATCACTGAGCTGTTATATGAGACATTTGAAATATGCAAGATGCTGGGGGAGACAGGAAACACATTACACAACATACATTTCAATAGTCCCAGGTTAACTTCTCTGCTTAATCTAGTACTTCTGGCCACAATCACAGAAGTCTGCTATGTCAGCTCAAAAAACCACCTAACACAGACATAACACAGTTCCACCTTTTACTTCTAAAAAGTGAACTTGACTGGAGTCAAAAAGAAATATCTGAATAAAAGAAAACAGAACATACAGCAGTAATTTAAGACCTATTAATTTCCCACTCTTTACTTACCTTCGGTATTTAGCTGCATCTCCTCCCACTTCTTCCCTATCCACAAAATAATAAGACAGTTTTCAAGATTTATTTTCTATTTTCACGGCTTTGCTACATTTCTTTAAAATCCATGTAAGAAACACGAGAGAACAAATACGCTTTGTGAAGTCATTTCACTTCCCTAGGAGATTAAGAAGCAGGGCTGGAGGACTTCGGTTTCCAGTTCTCTCAGATACTTCAGTAAAGAACAGATCCAAAAACCTAACCGCAGGAAGACCACCTTACCAATAAATCCAGATTTATCAACAGGCTTTAAACCAAGATAAACGCTGATACTCGATTTTGGTCACTACAATCGACAATATTCGCGTTTCGTCGCTGGTTTTGGTTGTGGGGTTGGTTTGGGGTTTCTTTCCCACTTCCCGTAAGGCAGTTCTGACTTTCCGTAAGGAAACACTGCCAGCGCTGCCGCCGGGCTGTCCGGGCTCCCCGAGGGCAGGGAGCAGGCAGCTCCCCGGGGCCGGAGGCTCGGCGGAGCTCCGGGCGCACCTGCCAGCGCGGGCAGCCCCGGAACTGCGCCGGGGGACGCGGGCAGAGCGCGGGCCCGGCCCGGCACTGTCAGCGCTCCGGGGGTTTGCTGCAGCCACGGCGCAACAGGAGAGCTCCCGAGCCCCCGGGCTGTGCTGCACGGCGCGCCCGCCCGCCGCCTTTGTTCGCGCCGAGCGGCCCCGGCGGCCGGGAGAGCCCTCCGGGGGGCCGGGCCCGGCCGCGGCTCCGGCGGCACCGGCAGCGGCCACGGCCGGCAGGACACACGACCCCCGGCGGGAGGGGCGCGGCTGCACCGCGGCGGGGAGCGGCGGCCCCGCGGCGTGGGAAGGGACGGGCGGGAGCGGCTCCCCGCGCCCCGAGCGGGGCGGAACGGCAGCAGGGCCGGCCGCGTCCGGGCACTCCTTCCTCGGGCGGGGGGCGCCGCGGGGGCACCGGGATGCGGCGCGCCCGTCCCTCCCCCCGCCCGTACCTGCTGTGAGGCCGCGGGAGCGCAGCGGGAGGCGGGGCCGGCGGGACGGGCGCGACAGCGGCGACGGCGATAGCGACACCGAGAGCGGCGGCAGCGCCTCCTCCGCGCCGCCCGCGCAGCGCCGCCGCCCCCGCGCGCCCCCTGCTGCCCGGAGGCCGCGGGCACAGCCCGGGGGCGGCCCGAGCCGAGCGCGAGCGGCGCGGGCTGCTGATTGGCTCGCCGCGATTGTTTTGGGAACCGCTACTTCTGATTGGGGGCGGCTGGGAAGCTCTTGGCTGCTGATTGGTTGGCTGCCTGAGGCCACGCCCCCGCGCTCCTTCCCTTCAGCGGGCCGGAGCCCGCCCCAGCCGGTTGTGGCCCTGTGCGGGCGGTGCCGTCTGGCCGATCGTGCAGCCCCCGGTACGACCGAGCTCGGGGCCGCCACTACGCGGAGCCGCTGCGCCCCTTTAAGGCTCCGGTTGGTTCTCCCGGAAGCCGCCTGACGTGAGCAGCTCCCGGGACTCCTTCCGCCCAGTGACGTCACTCCTGGCCGGGAGGGCGCTGCGCGTGCGCGTGGCGCCGTGCGCGCGCCCCGGCGCCCTGAGGGTGCTGAGGCGGCGGGGCCGCGCTCTGCGGGCGGGAGCGAGCGTGAGCCCCGGGGCTTGCTGCCGGCTGGGGTTTGTCGTGTCGGAGCGCACGAGATGAAAATGCCTTTGCCCGGTAAAAGCCCCTGAGTAAGCACGAGGCCCAAGGGGCGCTGTGTTGTCGTTCCTTTAAGCCGTGGCCCGTCTGACCAGCGGCAGGTGCAGGCGGGGACACCTCCCCTGAACCGGGCAGTAACGCTGTCCCTGGGCCGGGCAGTAACGCTGTCCCTGGGCCGGGCAGTAACGCTGTCCCTGGGCCGGGCAGTAACGCTGTCCCTGGGCCGGGCAGGTGGCACACACCCCCTGCCCACGGCACGGCCAGATTGGAGATCTCTTCAGTGCTTCCTCAGATGAGAGGAA
Organism: Passer domesticus; assembly: GCF_036417665.1. NCBI lineage: Eukaryota > Metazoa > Chordata > Aves > Passeriformes > Passeridae > Passer > Passer domesticus. The sequence goes on from NC_087488.1 coordinate 7,120,434, forward strand.
TTGGGTTTTCCCTTCTCTGGACATAATTGTGTTCTGGATAGAACCATGAGGAACATTGTGATGGGTCGGGAGAGGAAGCCATTTGAGGAGTACCTGAGGACACTTGGCTTGTTCAGCCTGGAGGAGACTGGAGTCAGACACTATGGTGGTCTCGGAGCTTCTTCCTGAGGGCCATGGAGGGGCAGACACTGATCTCGGCTGTGGTGACCAGTGGTGGCACTCAAGAGAACGGCTGAAGTTGTGTCAGGGGAAGTTTAGGCTGGACATAAGGAAAAGGTTCTTCCCCAGAGGGCAGTTGGGCACTGAAGAGGCTCCCCAAGGAAGTGATCACAGCACCAAGCCTGACAGAGCTCAAGGAGTGTTTGACAGGGCTCTCAGACCCATGGTGGCATTCTTGGGGCTGTCCTGTGTAGGACCAGGAACTGAACTCGGTGATTTTGTGAGTTCTTCACATCTAAGGATTTTCTGATTCTGTTTCCTTTTGTTCAGCAACGTTAGTGACAGCAATGTCAGTAGTGCAGTTGACCAGTCTTGAACAGATGCCCCACAAATGCTGTGGTAACTGATGTGGCCTGTATGGCAGGACTCCATAAAGAAATCTTTAGAAGTTCTAACCAGTATAGTATGAAGATTATACTGCCACTAATCAAGACAGGAAGGAATGCAGCCAATTAGTAGTTTATTGGGGGAAGTTATGCTGATGGAAAGTTTGTTGACCTTGTGAGGCCTAAAACATTAATTATTAATAAATTAATGTATTAAACATTAGTCCAGTTTAATTACCCTAGAGGGACTATGTATAAATTGTTGAAGCTTTGCCTTGAGGCTTTTCTCAGCTCCAAAGTGTGAATTACCTCCTGCTGATCTGAGCCCAGTGATTCCTGAGACTGTGACAATTCAATCACAGCAGTCAAATATTAAATAGCAGTGCTTAAGTGTATAGCATGGCATTTAACAGATCCCTAAGAATGGTGAAATTGGGCCTTTGCTTGCTGCAGGATCTAAAGGGACATGAGAGAAACAGAAAAAAAAGATCATGCATAGAAGAACAGTTACATCCATGGATCATAAACCATGAAATAGACCATAAAAATGGTAAGGAGGCTTATCCAAGTCCACATTACAATTGTTTAAACACTAAGCAGCTTAAGAAAGCAAGAAGTATGATCATTCTCATCCAGAACAACAAACCACTGCTGAGGTAAAACCTTTTGGCTGGTAGTAACACGATGAAAATGTTAGCTGTTAATCCTTTTGATTTATAGGTATTACATAAATCATGCTGCTGATTTTTCCAAGCCTGCTGTTAGGATTTGCTGCATATTGTTCACCTGGAGAGAATGGCCTGTTGGGAATTCCTGACTACTTTGGGAATATTTCAGATATAATACAGACTGCAAATCTGAGCTTGAAAATCAAATCAGGTAAAGTTAAATTACTAAAATGTCTATATAAATATGCTGCCTTTCAAACTGTTAGAAAGCAAAATAAATTTTGGGCTAGAATTAGGAGGTTATTGAGCAAGTTCCTGACTTTAAAAGTTACATTCCCATGAAATCTGGAATAAATTTATGAAACAAAGCAAGCAAAGGGACTTCTCTTGACCTCTGAACAGACGTTTGGAGAGGAGACAAAACCAGTCTGACTTTTTATAATTCAAGTATTATAAACTGTTTTGGAACCCATATTTATTGTGTGCTCACTGATCAAGAGGATTACATGGGTGTGAATGATAGTTCCAGATGAGTGGAAGACAAGTACATTTTTCCAGTGTATTCCTTAATCTGCAGCTTGGAAGTCTTTATCATGCAGCACTTTCTGACATGAGGATTACAGTTCACTTGAATTTCTGACATGAATAATATTTATGTGTGGAGATAATTTGAGGAATGTACTTCCTTCAAAACACTTCTGATTTTGCTGTTTCAATTTTTTTTTTTATTTGAATCAAGTTCTTGATCTTTCCCAGGCTCAGAATTACATACTAAATATATGGATGGTGCCATTGTTCTCTTTCCTCAAACACTAGTTATGGAGTATATGGTTACTCCAGATCTGCATGTGTCATGGGGAGGAAGAAAAATCTCCTTGAATAATTAAACCAACAAATTTCCATTTTTTTTTCTTTTAAACATCTCTAAAAATAGTCAGTTGTGATCAGATGTAAATTTATGTTATAATTACCACCTAATGAAATATTCCACAGCAAAGGATGTGTGCAGTCTGTAAATTTCACCAAGACAGAGCTTTATACAAAACGAGAGTATGAAAAGGAGAACCCATTTGGCAAAGTCATACTTGGAGTATTGACCCGAATTAACCACACTGACATACCTAAACCATATTAGAACTTAATGAGAAGAGAAACCTGCAAAATTAAACTGAACTAAATTAGAGTATGCACAATTCTCTTCCAAAGGGGACTTAACCAAAATAGTGGTGTTTAGTCTAGGTAATCATGTGTATATTAAATATAGTCTAGTGCAATCCATTCCGAAAGTCAATTTGCAGTTGTTCAAGTTTGCTGACCCCACCTGACACAGCTCTTTGCTTAGGATGCCCAGAGGTGAGTGAGCATGTGGCACACTCCTGTAGCTGGCCACCATATGGAGGAGGACTCTCACTAAAGGTATTGCCAGTGTTAGGTTTTGTGTCTGCTTTTTTGTTGGTAGTGATGGGTTCTTAATATCTCTGTGATAAAAAAATGGAGTATTGCATGCAAGTTATGCTCTTTGTGGTATTTTATTTGTTCTCTCATGTGCGTACTGTGCTTTTGAAAACCTGACCCACTGCATCACTGAAACTGCAAGAGCTTTTTCTTTTTAAATGCTAATGAAATTACACATAATTTCCAGCACTTACCAGTCAAATTATGGGTTTGAGCCTTGAAAACAGGATGGCTTTTACTTTAGCAGAAACTACATCAGTCTATGTTTTTTTTAAATCCATGCAAGAAAAAGTATCCTATAGTAGACAACACCTGTGTATGAATGAAGAGCTTTTTGTGTTTGGGTTTTTTTGGTTTTTTTTTTTTTTTTTTTTTTTTTTTTTTTTTTTTTTTTTTTTTTGTTTATTCTTTCCTAAACATCTATATATTATAACTTGGTTTCCCTCAGACTTGAGCTAAACAGTTTATCAGTATCTTCCAACTACACAAGTGGGATGTTGCAAAGCTGTGTTTGTGATTTGTCAGTCTAACAACTGTTGAAGTTCAGTTCCTTTTACAGGCCATTCTTGCCCTGGCAGAGATGTGACTTCTGCTGTCGCTGGCAGATTGACCCTGGTGGAGGGGGAGCAGAGTATTTGACAGCAGCCACAGGACAAGTTAAAATGTAACTTTTGTGGTATGAGTCCGAGGTTACCGATGAATGTTTAGTTTCCTTGGGAAACTATTTAGCATTTTAAAAATTAAACTTAGATCTCTTGCATGTTAAAATTTTGTTGGAATTGGTGGAAGGCAGTAAAACACCTGTAGGTTTTTCACAAGAGATAATATCTTGGATTGATTTCAATGTCTCAATATAGTCTGCGGCAAAAATTAACCCCGGTACAGAGCCGCTCCGTGCCGCCTCGCCTGGGTCGTCTCGGCGACCCGAGGGGAATTGCGCTGCCGCGGCTGGCAGGGGGAGAGAGGCCTTCCGGGGCGGGTCTGAGCCGGCCCTCGGCAGGGAGGGACACGGCTCCTCTGCGCTGGAAGGTGCAGCGTTACAAAAGATGGCTTGAATTAAAAAAAAAAAAAAAAGTCAAGCCGTTTCCGTGCAGACTTCGAGCACACAGAGGGCAGCCTGTGGCAGACTCAAGCGGGGCTAAGCTGGAATGTGAATGGCAGCCTCCATCAGGAGCATTAGCTTCAGGCCTCAGGACAGCCTCGGAGGAGAGCCATGAGTAACACACGTTGCATTGTGACAAAGTCAGGGATGACTGCTCTAATGAAGATGTGAGCAGAAAAAACACAAAACCTTTTTTCAAATGGGTAACTGGTTAGAGATCTTCTGTTAGCCAGAAATAAAACAAAAAGGGTGTGGGGTACTGGCAGTCTGTGTTCAAACCTCCTCTAAAGGGTGGTAACAATTACAATGGGCAGGTGGAGATCGATCCGGCTTTTTTCCTCCAGCTAGCTTTGCTCTCTGAGGTACCTAAGTTACTCAAACCTCTCAGTATGTTTGGCAACAAATCAAACTGCACCATCTGACTTTGGCAGGGGGGAGGATAAGAGACAGAATCATTTGGCCGTGGGTGGTGTTACAGCTTAGACTGTCTCCTGATGGTGACACACACACTTGCACAGGAAGAGGGGCAAAACTGAAGCCATTCCTGAAAATGTCTACAGCAAATACCCAAACCATCTCTTCCAGCACGCTGTTCTAAAAATGCAGTATTAATATTTTAATTGTTACAATCAAAGTGCCTAGCTAAAACAGCCTTCCTAAGCATTAGTTGTCCAAAGTAGGTAAAAATTTGCAAATAAAGCTTTTTGCTAGACTGTGAAATTGAAGATTTGTTTGCAGTGCTACACACAGAGAGAACTTTGAAAATGTGGTTTAAAAATGAAGTAAAAGATTCTGTATTGATTTAAACAAGGAACACTAAAGAGTAAATAAATATGAGAGGCTGATACAAATATAAAAGTTCTGTTCTGCAGGCTCTTAGTAGATTAAATTCAGTTTTCTGCCTTATTGAGCCTTGACACTGCATACTCGGAAGATCTGTAAATCTTTTAAGGTGCTTTACTATTTGCTTTAGAGAGGCATACATTTGCAAAATTTCTTACAATTGGAGAAATGTATCTGTGTGGACAAAAAGGCTGTATTTCAATAGGAATCATATATACTTTGCTTCAATTCTTGATTTGACCATAATTTATTTATCCTAGCTATTACAGGTAATGAGCAGTCAGAAGTTCAGCTAGTTCTGAGAGCAGTTCTCTCTTCATGTCCAGTAAGCTAAGGATCCTTTCTGAAAGTGCAGGATAAGCACATAATGTTGTTTTTAGTTTGTCATCTCTTCTTTCAGAGACATTTCTCATTTTGTTAATATTATGTTAGTCTTTCAGTTTCTCTAAAAAAAAACAACCTAGAACTTTTCCTTCCCTTTAAAAAGAATCCTTTTTTCCTAGTTATTTATTTTAGTGAGGAATGATTAAATGTAGCAATCTATGTCCTACATTATTTGATTATTTTGTTTTATTCCATTTTCTCCAAAGTGCTGTTTTATTTGTATGTCATAAACAGGCTTTGGAGATTAAGGTGAGGAAAATTACACCTATTTTCTGACCTGTTTGCTAATATAATATTTACCTCACTGTTGTAACTAGCTAACCCATTATCATGAGCTTCAGCTGTTTACATCACGTCTCAGTTTTATCATTTGCTTTTCTGTAACTGTGGCTGCACTAACTAATTTGGCAATATAAGGTGTGTCTCATTACTTCCTCTGGAAGACAGAGACTGTCACTCCATCCACTGCTAACATGAAACTCAGGAAGTGTTTTATTCAATACATAATGCTCATTGCAGCTGTACTTTAGAGCTCTGTTTTAGTTACCTTCAATGTCTTGATTTTTCACCTGACCTTGTCCATATTGCTTTGCTTTCTATTTAGAGGTTAACTACAACAGGTCTTTAATGCTAGAGAACTCTGCTATAACTGGAAAGATGGAATAGGGGTAAAGTGGATTGGTCTCTTTTCTATCACAGGTTATATATAAGGATTAAATCTGCCCATAAAGATGGGGGAGGAGGAAACAATGGTTTGTTGTCTACTTCAGTTAAAGAATGGTGCTTTGCCAAGTAACACAGCAGCACTGAGGACTACCTCTCTCCACAGGGAGTTTCCTGCCAGAATGAACCTTTCTTTGGTTTTTAGCTTTGCCAAGATCTAAAAGATCTCAATCTCTTGGTAATGTCAAAGGAAAATTAGTGTGCCTTAGGAGTGTATATTTAGTGCAAGCTGTCCAAGAGAGACCAGAGAGGAAGGTGTGTGCTGGTGCTGCTGGTTTTGCACGTGCTCATGCCTGTGTGCAAGCAGACTCATCCAAATGAAGCCCTTTCATAAAGCAAATGGTGTGTAGCTGTCGAATGCTGAGCCTCAGTGCACATTTCAGGGGTTAACTGTGGAACAGCTTTAGTCTGAACACACAGATTGAATGTCGTGGTTGGAGGACACCTTCCTGTCTTATTCCCCAAAGGAGTCCCATGCTCTGAGACAGCTCTATCAAATGAACCAAAGCACAGTGTATGAGGACAATCAGCTTGGCTCAGTTTTGAGCCACAATGATGTGCTAAATCACACACTTGGTGAGATAGATTGCTCTGAGCATGAATGATCTCTCCAAAGCAAGTTTTGCAGGAGACTGCTGAGGGTTGCTTATAATCCTCTTGAAGCTGGCAAACAGATTATCCTTTTTGTAGGTGCGCTAAGTAGGTTAAACATCTTCAAAGCCTCTAAACTGTTTCTCTCGTGTCCTGAGAGCTATTAGTGCATCAGCACTGAGTCTGCTTCCCTGCAGTCTTAGGTCAAAGAGGCTAAATGGTACACCTCTCTTCCCTGCTTAACCATATCCATGTGGCTAAAACAGAAATTCCCAATGATCATATTGGCTCTTATGAATTCTCAACTTTCTACACGTACTATGGAGGAAACTCAGGCCTTCTGTAGAGAATGCCACCATGATGCTCAGTTATAGACCAACACCCTAATTCCTGCAAACAGGATAAACATTTATTCAGCAGCTTATCTTAACTGTCATACTTACTCCAAAAGGTCAAGGAGTTCTCCAAATGGCACAGCATCTTCAAGCTGTCTGTGTATAAAAACATACTTAAGGAATTCTTCATCTTCACCTCTGACACTTTTTGCAAGCAATTGGAGTTTGAAGTCCCTGACAGTAATATTTGCTTTTTGTTTTCTCATGTTGCAGAAAATACTGAAAAAAATAATAATGTCTCCTGCAATGTAGTGAAACAAAAGCCATGCTACAAAACTAATATTTTCTATATACACTGAATAATTCTGAATTTAAATAAAACTAAATAAGGAGTGGCCAGACTTGAGTGGGGTCTTTCAAAGAAAATACCTCTGCAGAAACACAAGGAGAATGAAGTTAATTGACACATTCAGTGCACATACTTTTGATTCTATATTGCTGAGCATCAAACTGATAAGAGCTTTCTTTGTTTTCTTTAAAATCATTACCAAAATACGGGATTCAAAATACATCTTCAGAGGGCAGGGGCAAAAAGATTCCTCCCACCCTCCTAAAACACTCACACTTCTCCAGATTAAACTTTGTAGAATTCACCTTTCATTCCTTCCTGGCAATCTTCATTTAAATTCTTGACTCTTCTTGGGCAAGTAAGTGTTTTAAAATACAAAAACGGTAAAGAGTATTTTAGTTGTTGCTTGTCCAACTAGAAGGATTAGCATTTTAAGGAAATCATATAAGTAGAACAGGAAAACATGAGAATTCTTTGAATGCATCCCTAAAGCATCCTGTGCAAGTGGAGTGTGTCCCTGCCTGTGACAGAGATAATCTTTATTATCTGGAACAAGATAATCTTTAAGGTTCCTTCCAACCCAAACCATTCCATGACCCTATGAATGCTGCCATAGCTACCCTAGGAAAGTATTTGCCATAAAGAATTGCACATTACATCCCTCTGTCCTGCATTCAAATCAATATGACACTAAAATTATAAAATCTTGGGCTAAAATTGATTTGCCATATAAGCAACACTATGCTTGGAAATTAGTGATTCCTCAGAGAATTATTCTGAAGAAATTAATATATCTAAAAATAAAATTAGCACATTTTCTTCTTCTTTGAAAGAGTCAGTATTCCCTAGTAAGCACACTGCCCAAGACTTTTGGGACACCAGTGTGAGCTACTGTTTCAGCACTGCCTGATTTAGTAGTGCTGACATAACTGCAGCTGTCAGCTGGATTGGAAGCATCCCAGTATGTACAGCTTACTCCTACAAACTGGCGTTATCAGAAGTGGTGAGGGTTCCATGACAGTGGGCTAACAGACTAACACAGTATCCATGGCTTCATGGAGTTCTAGTTCTGGAGTATGGAAGAGAATCCAGAAGGACACCCAGTTTACAGTAGCCATTACCCATAGTGGCACTGAGGGAGCAGCAAAGACCTCTCACACAGTCCACACAGCTATTGCAAGGCAGGACATAGGTATGTGGAGTAATGTTTTTAAGAAACAATTGTAGTTGCAACAGAATTGCACTGCCATTAAGATGGAAGTTGCTACAACAGGCAGAGTCCTGCTGTTTCTCATACTTCACTCTAATCAACTTTTCACTTTTTACATGCTTTTGAAATCTGTTTTGTAAATCCATTTTTGTGTTTCTAACAGTGTAGGTTTTCACAAAATTTGAGGTTTGAGTTTGTGTGCTGTAAGACTCAAAACAAACCTTGGATGGTTGAGGTTTTAACTTGAATGCTGCACTCTCAAATATGGCACCCCACCCACTGGCTGCATAAAAAGAAGGTTTTTGATTGACAGGAGAGTTAATGTTCTTCCAAACCTCAGTCTGGAGCATGTATAATTATACTAAAGCAATGTTAGAAGCTATTTTAAAAGGAAATGTTGCCTGCCTTCTGAGGTTTTCCTATATTCATGTAGTCTGGGCATGTCAGCCTTTCTTTAAAACCACAGCATTGTTATTCTTGATCAATAAGCAGAATTAGCACACTTCAGCACAGAAAATGACAAGCAGTTGGGCTCTTCAGATTTTCAGCTTGCCACTGACTTTGTAGAGAGCTTCAGTTATCCTGAGTCTCACTAGTTAAATTTGTAAAATGGGACTTATGCACCTGTGATTATTAATTTCCTTTAAAATGTATTTTTTCTGTAAACTGCTGAATCTTGGGCATTAGATAATTTTATACATTTTTGTTACCTTTTAGATATGTACTGGTTTAACTGAGGTCAGAATCCTACCTATAACAAATGCTATTTATATTTTCTGAAGACTAAACCTTCTCTGACTGTCAGTTGAAACATTTTATTATTGAACTTACTACCATTCCTTCCTTTTCTCAAAGGTCCAAATTATTGCTTATAATAAATATTTCAATTAACAGCCCACCTTTTTTCTGAGGGGATAAAACGTTGTGTTTATTAAATTTTGGTTTTACTATAAAAATATGACGCATTCTGAATGTCTGTAGTCCCATTTTACTGTAAGTCAATCAGTTTTGAATAAATCCTTCCCTAATTAGGTTGGCCTGTCTCTACCTCTGGTGCCTGCTCCATTCAGCCTTTTTCCCGACACAGGCCCCTTACAAGATGCTCTTCTGATAACAGAACAGGAAGTTCTTTATCTTCTAATGTTGTGTGACTCCAGATTTAATTATATGCTTTAAGCAGGTAGAAAATATGCCTTGCTCAAAGAGAAATTACTTGGGCTGGTATAAGAAATTTCAGGGCCTGTGGCATACAAGTCAGATCAGATGATCTATCCTTCAGCTCCTTGAACAAATGACAAGTGACTTTAGAAGCCAAAAACAAAAAGATGATGGGCAGAGGCCAGGAAAAAAGTGATGAAAAACAATTCAAAGACCAAAAACTTGAAAGCAGCAGCACAGCAGTAAGCTGTGACACTTCTTTCGATGTCAACCCTTCTCCAAGGGATTGTGATGCTTGGTGTTCTCACATAGGTTTCTAAATCCAGTATTTCAAGTAAAATTAGGACTGCTGCAGCTCCTCCTCTTCCTTCAATTTGCTGTCATAATGATCGTAAAAGGACCCACCTCATTCCAGTCCTTCCAGTTGTGCACTAATCAGCTAACTATGCAGATTACAGAAAACTGAGGGAGGGGGGATGCAATATATGTGCTATGGTAGAAAATGTTCCTCTCCATACATGAAAGAAGTGATCATTTAGTTCTCATATTATTTAGATCTTAAGATCCATTCCCTCCCCTGGGAACAGGAATTAAGTCATTACAGAGAATTAACTACTTTACATTGCTTTACATTTGAATTCAACTTTATTGTGAATATGCAAAACATGTTTGCATGAATATGCAAAACATGTTTGCACACATTCATAGACAAACTGTGTGTTGCTTCAACAAAAATAAGTACATGAAAAAGCCCAGTTGATGGCAGGGAAATGGCTGTTCAGCAGCATCTCTGCACACAATTATCTGTGAATGTCCATGCATTTGGAAGAGTGACGTGCAGTATTGGCTGTTGGGTATTTTGATAAAAACTATACAGGTATTTTTTTGTGGCTTCAGAAAGAACCAATCTAAACAAAAATTCAATCTAGTACTTTAGAATAAAAATTTTAGAATAAAAAAACTTTAGAATAAAAATTAGGCCTGCTTATGTAATTAAGTTGACCCTCCATTCTAAATAAGACTTCAGCATAAGTGAAGATTATCTGTCCCAGGCAAATCCTTCCTAGGGATTACATGGTCCATAAACTAATAAGGGTTTATCTTTTCTTCTTTCTGAGAGGGAAGATAACTAGAGGAAGATTAAAACATTAATGTGGCATTAAAGAATTGCAAACAGAATTGGGAAATTGGGTGGTTGTGAGCCTCACAGCAGCACCAAATCACCATTACATTTCAGTATGCAGATCCTATGTGCAGACACACAAAATTCAGAATACTCTCTGTATGCAGAAATCTTTTGCTCTGTGAAGTAAAAATGTCAAGTATGCATAAACTGTCTATTTAGAAAAGGTAATCTGAACATGGCCAAAATTTTGTATGTACCATATTATTCCTATTTTTGAGGTATCATAGTCACAAAAAGAAGCTAGACAAAATTTTTATCATTCAGCGTAATTTAGATGACGTTACTTTTGGTTGAGTAACTGAGACACAATTAAAATGTGCTGGTTTACACCCTAAAAAGGTAAAAATATATTTAGTACCTACCAACTGAAAGACTTTTGTGAAGACTGCAATATGGCTATTTGGGCTATTTGAGAAAATGTCTGTTTATTTAAAAGGCTAATCAGGGAATGCTGTAACCTGGACTTGAAACTAGAAAGCTACCAAACAATAAGGCAGAGGAGTGAACTACTTTACTTTGTGAAACCAACAGTCACTTTTGGACTGCTGGTTTGAGATCACCCTTGACTGGATGCTACATATATGTATTGTAGGATAAGTACTCAGAAGAATTTAAATCTGTTTGGTAAGATTCACACCTCTAACAGCTGAAGATAAAAAACCTCATTTTAAAGCTTTTCTGAGACTGGTTCCTCACTCCCTTTTTTCCTTTCTGTCTTGCACATCCTGATGCCAGTTAGCAAGGCCTGGTACACAGTACAGCAAACTCCCTTGTTCTATGTAGTAAATGCAAGGAGGCATTTGGTATATTGCCATTTCATGGCATTTGGCCTTTTCATTTTATTATAGCATTTCATATGCAATTAAAACCTTTTCTCCTTTATATGTAGGAACAATAGTCTTCATACATGTTATTTTAAAGAATGCAGCTCTACTTGTTTAGGTTGGTATGAACTTTATTAGTCACAGGGTCTGTAGATAAGAATTTTTCTAGATGGCTCACAATAAAATTCTGTAAATATAGTATCACCATGAGGAATTTGTTTTATATTAAACCCAGGAAGCAATTTATGTATTTGGATTAGGTCAGAGAATGACAGAATGGGTAAGGTTGGAGGGGACTGCAGTGGGCCATCCAGTCCAACTCCCCTGCTCAAGCAGGGTCATCCTGGAGCACATGGCACAGGATTGCATCCAGCTGGCTCTGGAATATCTCCAGTGAGGGAAATTCTACAGTCACTCTGGGCAATCTGTTCTGGTGCTCAGTCACCAGATTATCATCCTCCTTGTATTTAAATAAAATCAAAAAGAATGACCAAGTCTGAAGACTCCCAAACCCTTGGTGTGCTAGTTTTCAATCTGTACTATGGAAATTATGCAACAGTTCTTCATTTGTCTTTGAAGATTCATTGAACTCTGTAAGAGTTAAATATCATCTTCCCTGAGCACTGTAACATGTAGAAGGCACTGGAATTTCAATTTAGCAGCTTCCTTCACATTCCACTTTTCCTTAACTCTTTGTGGCAATGAGTCTACAAATCTTTTACTCATAAGTGTCCTGAATATGTCTTCTTTTGTCCATAACTGATCTTTCTAAAGGAAATACAAAGTCTATAGAATTATAAAATCTTTCTTTGTTTTAGGAAAATATATTGTTAAGACAGTAATTGATACTCCAAAGAAGCATAAGCTTAACTCTTTATAATTATAGGTTATATAAATAGCTCTAATTTGTTTATCTTGTATAGTACCCATGACATTTGTTGCCTTCCAACACAATACTGAGTCCCCACTTCTCACTGAAAATCAAGCAGCTCCTGGTGCCTAAACAATATTTTATTGAACATTAGCCTTCCTGTTGTGCACTGGCACTTTGTGCATGCTCTCAGCAAATGACTCTTGCATCTTGTGGCTGATTTGAAGTATCTGGTTTATTTCAGGTATAGCAAATCATGATCTTAGTGCTGACAGTTCTCTGGTTCAATTACTCCTCATCCCAACCACTCTGCAAAAGCAAAGAATAAAAATAGGACTCCATTCTACAGAGACCTGGAGATGAGAAATTCAGAACCTACTTGACAAGTGACACATACTCAGTTCTTCAGCACTATTCTGCACCTTTTTGATCTTACATGTCTTAAGATACATGTTTTCCTATACTCACTTTTTTCCTACTCCTAAGTTCTCTAGATAATCCCCGTGTTCCCTACCCTCAGTACTTCCAGGGATTTTTTTGACCCTCAACAAGAAATTTAGTAACTTCCCAGTTCCCAAAGCAGTCTGGGCGGTGTTTAAAGACAGAAGGCTCTTGTGCAGATTAGCCTGGAACAATCAAGGGCTACATTCTGTTCACCTTTCCTTTGATGGACACATTATTTAGGGATTTCATCCTGATGGGTTCAGTTGCCATAAAACTGCACAGATGCAAGACAAGCAGACCAGACCAACAGGGCATTCACTGTTGAGAGAGTGAAGAACAAAACAACTAAGAAGTGAACAAATGAACAGGTAATGAAAATATCTTCATTTTATTTTCAAGCATTTTAAAACATTTAGAGACAGTGAAAAAGCCAGTGGACATGGTAAAAGTTACACAGAACTGTGAATTCATTTTTCTTCTCTCTTAAATGAAATATAGTCTGTAATCTCTGTAAATGCATGTTCTGTCTCCACCCTGGATACTGCATTCAATTCTGCAGCCTCCCCCCAGTCTCAGTAAAAATAGAACTGGAAGAAAATTCAGAAATGGTCAACAAGGACAGAGGGATAGAAATGGGATTTCATAACTGTGAGTTAAAATGGTAGGCAAGTATGAAAAAGGCACTGCTTCTGTTTGTGACAAAGCTGTCTAGATAATAAAAGCAGGCAAAATCTCAAGTCTCTTTGAATTCAGCACAGATGATTTCCCCAGTGCATTTGCATCTTTTACTTGGTGATATATGGAAAAAATTATTATCAATTAATTTGTTATTGCAGAACAGGCCTACTGCCTTCCCTGCCTACAGGCCATAGTTGTATAAAAACCTTTATGCAAAAGGAAGTGATATTGGAGTCTCCTTCCCCGGCAGGGTGGAACTGCTAATTTGAAGATATCTGCTATCACATCACAATATCAGAATCGTGTAGGTGGCAAGGGACTTCTACAAGTTTTGTAGTCCAACTTTCTCCTCATGGCAGGTCCCATTAAAGCAGGTTGCTTTTAGTCATGTTGAATTGAGTTATGTATATCTCAAAGGATGGAGTTGCCATAGCCTTTCAGAGAAAATTGTTTCAGTATTTGATCCTTAAAAAAAAAAAAGTTTCCTATATTGAATTGCTGTAGGTTGTGCTCATTGCTTCTTGAGGACCTCTGGGAAAAATGTGGTTGCATCTCTTGTACACTCTTCCTTTACAAAGTGCTCCACAGCACGATGATCTCCACTCACCATCTTCTTTAAACCTGGGCAAATCCAGCTCTCATCTTCTTGGATGTCATGAACTGCAGCTGTCAGAGCAGTGTGGTAGTTTTGCTTTAGTGTGTCAATGGCTTTCTTAAAATGAGACACAGAGCTCCAGATGTGGTGTGACAAGTGTCAGATGGAGGGGAAGAATCAGTTCCCTCCAAACCTACCAGTGGTACTCAGCCCAGCTGGCAGCTCCAAGAGCCCACGGCTGACTCACATTCAGCTTGTCCACCACAACCCTCAGCTCCTTTTCTACAAAGCTGTTCTCTATCCAGTCAGTTCCCAGCCTGTCCCACCTGGGGGTTGTGCCAACCCAGTTGCAGGACTTTGCATTTGTCTTTGCTGAACTTCATGAGGTCCCCAAGACCTCATTTTTCCAGTCTGACTAGGTCTGTCTGATACACCCTGCCTTGCAGTGTATCAGCCACTCCCCCCAATTTGGTATCACCCACAAATGTGCTGAGAGGTCATTCTATCCCATCATCCTGGTCATTACATCAGCCATTTCAAGAATCCAAGGTGATGTAACCTATATAAAAAAAGCAAGTCAAATATCCTTCCAGAGATATGCTGGAGACTTCAAATTTTGTTTTAGAAACATGCACACATGGCATTGCCAAGTCTTTTTTTTCTCAAGATGTAAAAAATAAGAAGTAGCCCTGGATTCCACAAGAAGCAGACCATGAGTCTTTTTTTGGATGCAAATGCAGAATGTAGAACTTGACTTAGAGAGTGCAAACCTGGAAGGCAGAGATGACTGTCAGAACCTAAGAGCTAAGCAAGCTGTAAGTTATTTATAGAGTCTTTCCCCAGCATCTCCAGTGTGTGCCTTTGCTCAAAGATAGGCAATACATTTCCATGCCATAAAAAAGGACAGAACTGCATGGGTAAATACGTGGTGCTCTGAGGACATTCTTGCAATCTGCCTGCCTGGGTGGTTGTGTGGATGGAATGGACTCTGTGCTAGCAGCTGTTGTACTAGAGGAGCAGAGGGGAGAATGGGGATCAGGGAAAAAAAAACAAAACTAGAGGGAAGAGAAAACTGTAGGAGTAATTCAGCTCCTCTGCAGACATTACAGCAGTTTCAAGAACATTTCTGTAATAACAACCTTTCCAGCACACAACTGTCTGTTATGGGCAGTGACACACTACATGGTGTTTTTGCAGCATGGACAGAGTAACATTGTTCCTAAAGGGCAGGAAAGGACAATGCTGCAGGCATGACCCCCAAAACTCTCTTGGGACATATTGTGCTACTCAGAGACTTACTATCACCAGAGACATTACAAGTTATGCTATAGGCTGGTAGAGTTTTAAAGCTAGATTTTGTGGCGTATGCTGGAACTGCATTTGAGATAATACATGTACATTGCAAAATACTCTAAATCAGCGTAGCAGAATGTTTTCTTATCTTCCACATGGAGCTTGTTTCTCCAAACTTGGCTTTATAACTCTTGTACACTTTGGGACAACATCTCTAACAACATGAGCTGAAGAAAACACTGGTAAACAGGAAGCATTGGTAGTGAAAAGGAACTAAGAGAAGATGGAAGGACATGAAAGTGAGGAAACCCAGCCAAAATGGGAACAAAGGCACTGAATGTTTCCAAACACTCAGATAATTAAGGCTGTTTGGTTTGGTATGTTTATGAAGACAACAATGATAAAGAAGTTGTGTACTACAGGGACGTTCAGTATCTGAAGGAACATACACTTGTAAAGGATATAGTCCAGGAAAAACCTGTGTCCCAATCCAATGTTTAAGAAGATGTGGGATAACTCAGAGATGTTTACCAAGTATAGCAATAAGTAAACACAGTCATTTGACTTAACTGCTGGGAAACAACTCTTCAGTTCCAATTATTCTGATACCCTCACAGTAAGGCACATGCTTCTTTCCTTATTTTCCTCCAGGAGACAGTGCCACAGAAGAACCCAATCTGGAACTTAATCTGGGATGCAAAACATCAAATTCCTGTTTTCCAGCTCTGCTACAACCATCATAAAGAATCTTAAGTAAATCATCCTGCCTCCATTCCCATGTCTGACAATGGGAAAATAATTTCTTTCACCACTCTATTAGTTCATTAATTCAGTGAGGCAGCAGGTATGCCCTATGGCTTAAATGCCACATGCTTAATGCTGTAGGCATTTTTTAGGACTTTGCTTAGACATCTACAGACCCTAATACTTCTGTACTCATCAGCAGCAACACTACATTGGTTCACAACAAGCTAAATGCAGAGTATTTGTAAATTTGACCAAGGTAGGTGCCATGCCTTTTCATTTCTCAGGAAAAATAACTGCTGTTACTAAATAAAAATTTTAATGGAGCTATTTTTACTACAAAAATATAGCTTTTCAGCTGTTAAGTTAGCAGTAAATCTACTGTTACACTTAAGATCACTACCTTCACCTGATCACAGGGTAGTAGATAACTTGCACTTAGATTAACCATATTTTAGACCATTCTAGCACTTTCCATAAACATGTTAATATTTTGGGTTATTATACCCTGCCATTTTCCTGCATGTACATAATCCCGGACCCTGAGAAATGAGGTTTTTAGAACTCATTTAACAGATTTCCAATAACAGTGTTATGCTGTGAGAATGTTCCTCAGTACAGCCATGTGTCTAAATTACATTAATCTATTTCTCAGATTTAAAAACAATTAAAGCAATCATAAGGCACATGCAGCCTTTTTTGAGAAAGTACATTTGAAAAGCAAATGCTTCTCTCCGCCCCTGCACAGCTCCAGATGACAGACAGAAAGAATTCATCAGAAAGAGGGAAAATGCCATTTGTCTCATAGGACTTAGGCCAGTTTCCAAGTGCTTCAAATAGAAGAAAAGAAACACTACAAAAAGAAATATGACAGGTCTACACTGCTACGTAAGTTTTTAATTAAGAAATTTAAACTGAACCAAATCTAATTTTAAAAACATGACTCCATGATTTTAATCCATATTTTCTTAGCCATATGCCTGGCAATTAACTGGACAATCTAGCTCTGCCTCAATAAAAGTATTTCCTTCTATCAGATTTCCTCCCCTCTCACCAGCTTCACTGGATGTTCTCCTTTGAACTTTTACTATACTCACAGGAATCAGAACTCATGACTTGCATTCCTTATTTCATCACTATATACAGTTTCTCTCCCCACACATCTTTGTGTACTTTCTGATAGAAGCAGCTGTAGTCTGAGCATTTCAGTCTTATTTGATTTTTCAGTGGTTATAAGGTTACTTTCCTTTCTTCAGAGAAAAACATATCAGCTGTGCTAACACATTGCATCAGTCAGCATCCTGAAGAACAACATGAAATGTAATTCATCTTGCTCCCTTGGATACTGTTTTCATTGTCATATGCAATGGCATGCTGAATGGGATAGTGTTCAAGTGGAAGTTTCATTAAGCAGCTCTCGGACACCATTAAAGTGTTCTAATAGGTGTGACTTATTGACCGGAAGAGTCGGTAAACAAATGAAGTATAAGTGACAGTGCGAGACCAGAGTAACAGTAATTAGCGATGTGACTCCATGAGTAATAGGAAAATTGTCCTGACCCAGTTGATGGCAATAGCAACAAAATCTTTAAAAAATGTAAAAAAAAAATAATCCCCAACAGATGAGTTGTGTGCCAACACGTCTAAGGGTCGTGAGCAGCCTTTCTGGTTGCCACACAAGCCACTTCACTCGTGTTCCACTCCAGCTGTGCTGGGGCACACAGTGGCAGTTGTGCTCCCCATGCTGGCCAGAGCCACGCACAGGGGTGCAAGGAGAGGGACAGGCTGGCAACATTGTCCCAGCACGCCTCACCTGCAGCTGCTTGATCCTGCAGGCATCAGGGCTTCACAGGAACTCTCCACCTTCCCCTCTCTGCAGAACACCGGCACTCTGGTGGGAACCCTGCTTATCTCTGCCGTGTGGAGCTCCCACAGGCACCCTCTGCCTTGCAAAGCGCCGTGCACAGCCCTGGCTGAGCTGCCACACCTTGCCTGGTGTTCTGCAGGGAGTTGCACAAAGGCCCACCAGGTGTACAATGGCATATCAATATCCTGCCTCCAATCAATGTTCCACGTTTGTCCCATGCTCCCCTCACTTCAGTGCCAACACAAACATTTCAGAGAGCTTGGATTAATGAGAGCATAACAAAAACAAATCTGATCTGTCTGTGCATGTTTGTTGTCTCCTGGAATCACATCACATGATTTTCCACCTCTCCTGAATAAAGACAAATGTTATAACACAGAAATCAGAGTATTTTAATGTAAAAATATAATTATTCCTCAGTATGTGCATGAAAAAATTATTTTACTTCTTTGATGAGAATACCATTCACAAAAACCCCTCACCAAACTACCAGCTTCTCTCCAAGAGTAAGATGACATGACAAATAAAAAATTCTTTGTAAATTCCATAAATAGAACTAGTTTTATTTCTCTTTCCATATCCTAGCAGTGTAGGCCTCAATGGGATCCTATGGGGGTAATATCCTGGAATATAATAATGCCAAAAAATAAAGAAAAAGTATGAGCACCACAAGACAAAACACATGCTCACATAATCAATACTCTATATTTCAGGGCTCCTGATTGCTTGAACAACTGACAGGAAATGCACTGGTTTCAGTGCAATAATAAAAGGTCTGAAGAAACACTTGGAAAGTATGAACACAGAAAAAAATCACATAAAAGCAAGTCATATCGTCTGTGTGTTGAGAGAAGCAATGAAACTGATTGTAATGTATGTTTTACAAAATAATACAAGAGTTGGAAAGGGAATGGGAAAATATACAAATATACAATGTACAAAAAATTACTCACTTTTAGAGTTTCTTTTGTTTGAGGTACAATTAACAAGTTTTTATCAAGCTACAAATATCCGTAACCGGTTTAGGAGTTGGTTGTCCTTTAGTCATCCAAGGAAAGGAGCAATCAGTAGATGAAGTCTGGCTGATACAGACTCCAGATAGAGCACGTCTTCAGCACTGGTTATAATTAACCACCAGACTAACTTACAACACAGTTCCTGCTTTCCTCTTCTAGATCTGGATTAAACTACCTACGAACTGCTGTAATTCAAAAAGAAAATCCAGCTGCCAGAGCAGGAGGTGTGGAGGAGCGGAGAGGCGGCCCCACCAGAGCTGCGGGGTGTGACCCCCCGTGCCCGCGCTGGCTCCGCTGCCCGAGTGACAGCTCGCAGCTCCCGCCGGCTCCTCCAGCGGCAGCTCCTCCCTTCTGGCCAGATGGACAGCGCAGCTTGGACTTGGGCTCCGGGGGACCCGGCTCGGGGCAGAAAGCAGCCTTTTATAGCCGGCACGCCGGGCTGCGGCTCACACCTACACACTGCGCTGCCGAGCAGAGCGGCGCTGCCGGACCCGCACCCCCGCCCGTCGCTGCCCATGGCGCCGCTGCCCCCGCTCCTGCTGCTGCTGCTGCTGCCGGCGGCCGGTGAGTAGAGCCGGGCCCCGCGGGGCTCGGCACCACACGGTCCTTCCCGGCGGGGAGCGCCTCGTCCGGACCCGGCCGGATGGGGCTTGGCAGGTGGGAAGAGGGGCAGAGAAAGGAGCGTTAGGAGAAACGCTGACGGGAGGTGCCTGTGTTCCCACGGAGAGCAGCCCCTGTGACAGGTGGCCAGCGCTCGGGCACAGCTGGGTGGGACTGCCCAAGGGAACCCCGATTTGCGCTGCCAGCGGCGGCTGGAGCTGCCCCGACAGCCCGGCCCGTGCTCGGACCGCGCCGGCACAGGGCAGCGGGGCTGCAGGGGCGCACAGCACTTCTGTGAAGTTCATCGGTGATGTTCAACTCCGCTAACGAAGTTCCGTGTTTGAAATCAGTGTGCAGCTTGCACGTGCAATACCAATCTTTCTATAAAGCCGGGAGCTTTACCCCGCTCTTCTCTGGGTACTGGAGTGAGCTGTCACGGAGCAGAGTTACCAAGCAGTTCAGAAGCAAGAATTGCTAGGACTGAGATCGCCTACAAAACCCTAATTGGGTTATTCTGAAAAATGAATCAGTCTTCATGAATAAGTTATGATGTGAGAATGTAATTAAAGGACCCCTGCCTCACACCTTCACACAGCCAATTAGTCACTTTGCAAATATTTAATTATTTTTTTTGTCTCCTACATCCTATTTATTAATCAGTGTTAAAGACTGGTTGTAACAATTCACAGTCCATTTCCTCTTAGGTTTTCTGAGGTATTCATTAGTACAGTATCTGATTGTACTAGTTTCTCTGAAACTATATCACCCCTCTTTTTCAGATATGTATGTGGGCTGACACAAAAAAGCATCCTCTAATTTTAGGTTCCCATGGTGACATGGTAGAACCCAATTTAACTTACAATACATAAAATTATGCAGAACTCCAACTACTCAAAGCCTTCTAGTTCTACTGAGTGCTGTGGTAGCTTGGTACTCCAATCCCAGCATATTCAGCAGGCTGGGAGCCTACTATTTGTAAACATCAATAGGCATTGTTTTAAAGTGATTAAATTAACCTCATGCTGAACCTTTGTGACAGCTGCAAGGATAAAATCCTATCTTCCAGAATAGCAATCAGCTGCCTTAAGTAAAAGATTCTCTTGCAGTTTTTTTAATACATTCCTACACAGTTTGCAAATTTTGCAAATAGCAGGATCCTAAAGAAAAGAGCCTCAATTAATTCCTACAACAGATTCCAGGCACAGAATGGAGCAGGGTCTGGGGAAAGGCAGTCCTGTGATTAAAGCCCATAAGGTAAGGTGCTTGCATAATGGGGCCAACTTAGGGCCCCCCAAGCTCCCTGCCCCAATTCTACTTCCTGACCTTATAACGCCCTTTGATTCCTTCTGCATTTTGATCATCCTCCAGACTTCATCCTTTGCATGGGACAAACCTCAGAAGACCATTAAGGAAAGCAATGAAATCACAGTTTCTGCCAGCTTGGGGTGCTCATTACAGAGAGGCTGGCTGCGCTCCGATTGCTCTGAGTCAGGCACCTCAGTCACCCACTCCGTGGGCAGTGAGGAGCACGGGAAATGCAATTTACCTGTTTCCCAACTGGTCCAAAGTATCAAAACAGGCAAATTTAACCTTTCAGAAAATTTACATGTGACCAGAGTTTGTGGAGATAGCACATAAGTTGTCTGGGCAATAAAACGAGGTGAAAAAGGCCATTCCTGATGACTTATAAAACAAGAGGTAAAAAGCTAAGCAAAAACTAAGGTTTCTGTAAGGCATACAGTTATTTTTTGTAAGATTTTGGAAATGCATCAGAAAGTCTGCTTATTCCCAAGTTTCAAGTTCTGAACTACTGGAGCCTTATGACTGTATGGAGATATCCCTAAAGGACATTTTACACATATTTACCATAAAAAATGTTTCTGTACCCTCAGTCTTTAAAAGAACAGCTTAAAAATTCTTTTTAAACCCACAAAACAGCATATACTATCATCATATTGATACTCTGATTGTTTCCATAGCTCTGTGCATTCTCAGATGGTATTTCATTGCTTTTATTAACTCAGCTCATAAAGCTGTTGTGACAGAGTATCATATTCAGAGTATCTATG
Source organism: Passer domesticus (assembly GCF_036417665.1). Taxonomy (NCBI): domain Eukaryota; kingdom Metazoa; phylum Chordata; class Aves; order Passeriformes; family Passeridae; genus Passer; species Passer domesticus. The sequence continues at coordinate 7,141,984 of NC_087488.1, forward strand.
CCATGCTGATTTACAACTGGATGAGAGAGATGCTGTAACACAAATATATTACAAGGACAAAAAGTTTATGTTGTTTTCTTTAAGACATGTGGCATATTATACTTGAGCTCCTCAGGTCAGAGAGTTCATCAGAGAGTTCATCACTTCTACTTGTCATGGATTTAAATCAGGGGACTAGGAATTGTCCCAAGTTAGCAAACAATTCTCAGATGAAACCAGGAATATGATTTGGAAATTCTTGCTTTCTTCTTCCTGACTTGTATCTCTCCTACACCATCCTTCCTAGTTACCAGGAACTGAGACACAATGTAAAAATTCTTCACTTTTTTCAGAATCCCCAAGGTCATGCAGAGCAAACACAGCTTTGCCATTAACCATGGTTCCTCCAGACATTACTGGCTGTCTACAAGAGTAACCATTACTGACACTAAGAGCATAACCAGTTGTCATTGTAATGCTGCAGCCTGATTAGAGGGTTTTCAGCTCAGAATTTACTGAACTTGTACTGACAATGAAGATAACACTCTCAATGCTATCATAACATGAATCTGTTTATAACCAAATGGATGCTTCTGCTACCCAGAACCAAAATGTCACACTAAACATTCAGGTAATGTTCTGGAACAGAAGCCATGCACAACAGACACTGTTCACTGTCTCAGCAAGGAGATTTAGGGCCAACTCAGCAGTTTTGAACTGAAACTGCAATCGACTACATAGCAAGGAAGCTTTTCTTAACTCCTCAGGATATGATTGCTTTTAATCAATGGCCAAAGCTGTATGTGCAAGTTTAAACACCCTTGTTTCAACACTTCTGCCCCTAAATCACATGTTCAAAAAGCAGGAGAGACAAGATCTGGGAGTGCTCACCAGTCAGGAAAGTGATGCTGCCTCAGGATTCTTCCTGAAGTGTTTTTTTTACCATTCTCACTCACAAACCAATTGAATTTCTTACTGAGGTGATTCCATGAGGTGTTTAAATTCCACTGTTTCATGACATTACAAGTGCCAGAGGTCACCAGCATCCCACACGTTTCAAGTTACTCAACTGTGCTGGGACCGGTATTTTTTCTGTCAGATTTTCCATTAACTGATTAGAGTTAATCATATAATCTATTATGATATAATCTATTACAAAAGGTTACTCTATTATGCTATTATAATAGATTATGTGCTTACTTAGATTATATAAAAACTGCATAATCATATAGTTATTTTGTAGGAAAGTAACCATCAAAGCCTTCAACAATGAAGTCTAACTATTTTTTTTCTGCTGTCTCCATCACAGGTATTGTCAGTTATTAAAACTTAATGCCTTTTGGAATCTGTAACCAGTACTGGAGTTTAGGTTTATAAACTGTTCTCCTCATACCAAAATAAGTAATTAGTTTAATTAAAAAACTCTAATCAGAAGCCTTCTAAAACAAGTTTGTTTTGTAGTCATTCAACTTTCTAAAATTTGCTGTGAATAGCTTGGAGCCTGCACTGAAGGAGAGGCTGCCCATTACCATGGGGGTCTTCAGTGAGTTAGTTCAATCTCCAAGCATGACATGAACCCCTTAAAAACCCAGAGTCTCAACAGTTTTCTGCTGCTTGGGACCTCTTGCTTTAGTACTGATATGGGATGATTAAATTATAGTTCCTAAAGTAAATTTTGTTCTGGAGAAATAATAGTGAGAATCACTTCAACAACAACAACCCCAAACAAAAATAAACAGGAAAATAACCAAACCCCACCTTTCTAATTTCCCTGGAAAAAACTCCAAGCACCCATCCATTTCCCTGCCTTACATCCACCACACCATCCCCACCAGTTATTTGGCTTCTTTGTCTAAAAATCAGGAAAACAAAAACCCTATCATAAAGGACCTTTTTCTTCCAACATAAAGCACTACATTCTACAAAATAATATGGGCAAAATTACACGTTAAGTTAAAGAGAAAACACTGCAACCCTGAGGCAGCTAATCTTAGCAACTGGGCGGGCCTGGGCCACAGAACACACGCTGGCCCTCACCAGCTGCAAGGCTGGAAATGACTGCTCTGCCATTGTACACTGCCTCCATGGGAGGAAACCTCTGCAGCTCTTCTCAGGGTTCAGTATTCTGCTCACTGTGGGCTGGGGACAAAGGGACTGGGTCAGGCAGCATGGCCCCAAAGTGCCAAAAATAAAACTGGATTATTTTCAAGTACTCTAATTTATTTTCAATGCTTTAAAAAACCCAAACAATCCCAACTATTTTATATTTGCGTGTTGGATTCAATAATAGTTTTTCTTCCACAGTTTATAAGGGCACTTTTGGGGAAGGCCATCTGAGAAACCGCAGAGGAATTCTGGAGCTGGCTGGAGCCATCAGATGCACCACAGGGCGCTCTCCCTTCGCCTACATGCGCTACGGATGCTACTGCGGCCTGGGAGGGAAAGGATGGCCCAAGGACAGAGTAGACTGGTGAGAGCAACTGTTCAGCTGAGTAATTAAGTGCTGAATGCAGATGACAAGCAAAAGGACTAAAATATAAATTAGGCCTATTTGAGAGAGGGAACTGAGTTTAAATACAGCTCAGATTGCTAAGAAACTCTGAGGCATTCAAATTGTGTTGATATTGATCTATACAATCTTCCCTTTAATTCAAATTCTCGTTGCATTAGTACAGGATTCACAGTAGAACTGTCTTTGCTGTTGCATTTCAGCAAAGAGCTAAATAACTAAAGTTTTGTGGGAGAAGCTTTAAAGTTCAAACATTGAAGCTATCTAAAGTAAAAATTAAAAAACAAAGGCAGTAAAAATCTTTTGATTTTACTATCTTCCATGTTATTAGTATTCAAAATAATACATAAGAATTATTCAACCTGCTGAAAAAGAATTCTAAAACCCAAACCTTTCCATTTAGTACTAAATCACAGCATACTGACTATCATCATTGTAATTTATAATTGAACATTAACTGACAAGAAGATGATTTGGGGTTTTGTTTTCGTTTGGTTTTGTTGTTGCATGGTTTGGGGTTTTTAAAAATTTCTGTGCATGAAAAGGAGTTACTGAGCTGTGTTGTTCAACTGTTATGTACCACAAGATCTTTACACAATGATTTGTGGGGAATGACCAAGTAATTACTTAATAAGCACAGGAAAAACAGTAATTGCAAAGTGAGAGCTCACAGCATTAACTTTTCCTGTTGCAGACACAAGTTTCTCAGGCAACCTAAACACCATCTACCTACTGCAATCTGATGGTTTTAGTGTGCCAGGAGGAAACTGAATGAATGAATGAATGAATGAATGAATGAATGAATGAATGAATGAATGAATGAATGAATGAATGAATGAATACTTTGTGGATACACCTGGTTCTTCCAGCAAGTCAAAAAGAAAGGATGTAATTAGTTTGCAGCAAAAACTTACAAGCTGCATAATTTCAGGTCCTTGTTACCACCTCTCCTTGCTTTTCTGGGCTTGCAGTGACTCCACACCAGAGACACTACACTAGTATATTTTAATGCCTTTTTTAAGCATTAAAATGCCATTAATTCTTACCTGTACTGTTCAGTTTCACAAAGTCATAGGAAGCTTAAAAATTCTTTGTGCCAATTATGACAAGAACAATTTTGAAACAATAATTTTGAGCAACTTTCCAAATTTTCTGATGATAATAAGCTTCATTTTGTGGAAGGGGCTAGGAGAAAAGCATACTCACACATAACTGAGAATGCTCTGAAGATTCAATTAGCTCAATGCATATCAGACATTTTTCTCCTCACTTATTACATGAAAAAGTAGTAAATTTTTCCAAGTGATCTATTAAGCCGTTACCCTGGTTTGGTTCCTGAGCAGGTAATGTTTGTACACTCACTGATGCTGTTTTATTGTTCCACACTGATAGAGCCCACCCAGAGTGTGTGACCATAAACCACCATCTCTGTTCCTCTCAGGTGCTGCTTTCACCACGACTGCTGCTATGGGAGGGCAGAACAAGCAGGCTGTCAGCCAAAGACTGAAAGTTACCACTGGGAATGCAAAGACAATTCTGCTGTGTGTGGTGAGTGAGCACTTGGGAGCTTTTTGGTGCTGGGTTATTAGTTTGGTTTGGTTGTTTCTTAATTCTACTAATTATCTCATTAGAAAGGTATTTTCTTCATTAACTCTAAGATTCTTAGTTTACCATCCTTCCTTTTGTGACTTTTTTTGCCACTGTGCCTCCAGAAAGCACAGCTAAACCAATCAACTGAATGTAGTTCCCTTTTCTTAATCCTCCCTCTGACTGACACAAGCAAACAAAACTGAGCTAGAAGCATCTATTACCTTCTCAGAAAACACAACCATAACCATCTTTTTACATCCAGCATTAACATTTGCTGAGGAACCCATGTTATGCTACTCCCTGCAAGTCTCCACCTGGAGAGCAAGTACCAACAGGAGACAAGAAAATTGGAACAGTTTAAAAAGGAGGTTTTCCCTACTTAGCAGAAAATGACAAATTCCCACTATTTGTAAGTTTATAAGGGACATGTTTTTGACATATTTATCCCTGATCAGTTGCACTGATAGCTGTAATTCATGAATGAACTCATAATTACAGGTTACAGTTTCAAACAATGAGGTAATAAAATATTTGATGAGTTTATTTCTGGAAGTTAAATTAACAAATTTAATTTGAAAATATTTACATAACACAAGCGTACAAACTGCAACAGATTGCTGACCACATCCTGATAAATTTTGTTTGACTGCTCCAAAATATCCTTGCCATGCTGAGGTAAGGGAAGGACAAAGAGATCACAAAGAAAGAAAAACCCCAAAAAATGGCTATCAGGAAAATGCAGCTTTTCTTTTACATTATTTGTTCACAACTTCCAAAGTTTTGGCAAATGCTTTCTAATATACTGACTCATTGAAACTGTAGCTTAGCACAAGCCCCCAGTATTTACAAGGTTGTTTTTTTTTCTTCTTGTTGTCATGTTTTTATTGGTTTTTTGTTTGTGTGTTGTTTGGGATTTTGCTTGCTTGTTTTGTTTTTAAAATCAGGTACTTGGTCAGTCAATTTGCATATAATTTTATACTTCTACTTAGAATGCAAATGAGCTTGAAAATTGATTATTATTTGCACTACAGAAATGCAAAAACCCTTACATAAACTTGTTTAAAACAAGTCTGAGTTTCTGACTACCATGGTTTAAACACAACAGTTACAGAGAACACAAAAGCCTCTCATTTCATACTCAATTTAGAATTTGCCTGACCTGAAAACAAATGAAAGTTTGGACATTACTTCCTTTCCTCCTTCATATTCAATCTTTACTTTGCCCAAGTAAAAAATTCATTCAGAATCTCTACTTGCTTATACCTTCCCCTGCTCCAGATGGACAAAACATCTTCTCTCTCACACTAATTAATCACATTACAGTCCACCCTTATTTGGCTGTAAAGATTTTGCTCCTGACAATATTCAAAATACTGGCCAAGATAGCAGGCGTGGTGTCAGGAAAACAAGTCCCTGGCATAGCATGGAGAAGATAAAGTCTGGAGCAATACCAGGAGAAGAACAGAAGAAGCAATAGTTCTCAGTTAGCATGTTTTCATTTTTTATCCTATCATGTTGTTCATGCTACCTGTGCTATTGAGCAGCTCTTAGGGCAGCTAGCTGCAGCATCAGCACATATACATTAAGAACACTTCCATTTCATGGCAGAATTTGAATTTTCATTCACAAAACTGAACACTTGTTCTGCTCCTGGACAAATCTCAAGCAGTGATTTGGCTAAGCTTTTAAAATGGTAAACACTCAGACAAAATGTAATCAAGGATTCTTCAGTTTACAGACAGTTACAGAGAGAAAAAAACCACACACTTCTGGGTTGGCACACTGAACCCAAAATACGTGGCTGTAGAAGAAAATGTTCATGCCAAGAAGAAACACTCATGCCAAGAAATCTGTTAAGTTACAACACTACAATTATAAAACAAACATGACAAGACATGGATTTATCACACAAACACACTTTACTGCACGCCTTAATAAAAAAAGGTGGGCAGTTTAGGCTGGACATGGAACACCCTTACATGCCATGTATACATCCCATATATCATTTTTAATGCTATATCCTATAGTAGATTATAAAGAGTATGTGAATGAAATTAAGTTTCACTAGAGCAAGAAGGGAGGCAGGGAGGGTCCCATGTCACTTTCTAAACAGAGATCAGTTATCAGAGTCCCTTTATTAAAAAACTGGAAGAGTATTTCAGTCTTTATCTGGCTGTTGCATTTTCACCTGCCAAGATCAGTGGTTACTGACTGATCCACAGGTTCTCAGTCTTACCAAAGCTTACAGTTCCTATTGCACTTGAAATGTAAGGCATTTGTACTGCAAATAGGGAATGTGAGGGAGCAATTCTTGGTAAAAATTCACTGGGGATTTTTAATTTCTTCAGACTAATATCAAACTTACTGTGTTTTCTTTCAGACTCACTAGAAGATACATGTCAAAAAATGGCATGTGAATGTGACCGTGAAGCTGCCAAATGTTTTTCTAAAGCTCCCTACCATAGAAAATACCTTTTGTGGCCAGACTTTATGTGTGGTGAGATTCAGCCTTTGTGCAGGTATTAGATACATGACTCTTGTATATATTTAAATCTAAAATGACTTTTTTTGGCCACAGTAATGACAAGAAATTATTTTTCCCCTTTCTTGATACTCCTTCATTCCACCTCAGCCTCTCCACCTCAAAACAGCCAAACATTTTTCCTGTTATTTACTTTCTCCCATGCATTTATTATTGACTAAATAGAAGTCTGAATTTATCTGCTTAAGAAGTAACTGACAATGTTAATTTTTGTTTATATTCAGATTCACAGATTTTTCAGATTGATCATATCATTTGCTGTGAACTTTTTACCCCCCTCTCCACTGGCTAGAAGATACAAATCAAACTTCTCCACCAACAAATCTTAGCATTTGTTAACTTTGAACTGGCTGGGAAAAGTTCATGAAGTGACAGTGTCAGCACAAAGAATCCTCTCATCTACATTAAACACCTACTACAAAGCCTAATTTAAGTGTTGAATTTCATTCACCTGGAGTAATGCTACCTGCATTGAAGAATCATATAATCAGGTTTTTTCTAGAATTCACTTTTTAAACAGAGTTTTCTAAACAGCTGTTTATTTGATAAGGCTCAAACTCCTTACTCTATGTACACCCTGAATTCCCTGCAAGCACAGGGAGGAATTCTACTCTTAGAACTTCAATCACATTTAAAAATGCAAATGCAAACCATCACCAAAACAAAACATGAAAAAAATGTAGAAGTTGTTGGGACCAACTGGCTTTCCCACAAGTGCATGATCCTACACAGCAACAGTTTATGAAGCTCAGAAGTGTATACACCTCATCAGGTTGTAAAGGTAGGGTCATTTCACAGATATTTGGGAAGAGAAATCAATACCCTGCACTGATGAATAATACACTTTTTTGTATCTGCTGATTCGAACACTTATAGACCCAGAAGTGTTTTATGTCTGCGTTCACCCATCTCAACTTATTCAGAGGTGCAGGGCTAAAGAACAGGTTTGCACAAGTCAAAGCTAATGACATGTACTTCAGTATTAAAAAAAAAATCAAAACCCAAACAAATATCAAACCCCAAATTCTCTGTAGGAATAGTGAAGATTTCAAGAGAGATCTTTAATTGTGAAAAATATTCATAGGCAAATTTAGATCACATTACTGACACAAATGAAATAAACAAAACAACAAACCAATGCAGACTGCAAGGGGACAAAGTTCTTGAAAAAATCTTTTGATTACCTTTTGATTCAGTCAAAGGAACATACATTAACAAATGTCAATCCTGCTTACACAAATAACTTTCCAGTCAATATTTGCTGACATAGATACACACATTATATTGCCATAAGTAATTACAGTGTCAGGTCACATTTCCAAAATAATCCTTTTTAAGAGATATTTAAGAATTTAAGAATTAGCAACAGAATTCAAGAAGAGAGAATGAAAGGATTTATTGATGAAGTCTAACTGAGCTGAATAAAAAATTTCCATGGTAATTATCACATTTTCCAAGACACAAGAAAATTGAAGTAGTCTTTGCCTTCAACTGCAGGAATTTTGGAGCAAACTCTACTGTGAGATTGTGTATAGGGCAGTCACAATGCTACATGTAAAAGAAGACTGAAATAAATGAAGTTCTTTCAACATCAAGCCTATCCAGGAAGGGCATTCCTTTGGCAAACTGAAGTTGAGGAACACATTGCTGGTATGAAATGTTAAGTTTAAAAAGAAAAAGAAAGAAATCACTGTAGCAGTGCAGAAGACACTGACTTTAAGGCAGGCTTGAAAAAAACCAGAATGCTCAGGACAGAATGACGAAATTTATCTGATACAAATAGGGAGAGATGACTGTATGAGTTTTACATGGCTATACAGGAATGTGCTTTTTTTTTTCCAATGGAAAATTCCTTTTTCCTTCATCCTTCAATTTGGAATCAGCTGGTTTAAGAGTAACTTATCTTAAAGCTTTTTTGTATGTTTAAATTAACATAATCCACCATTTTCACTGCCACATCCATAACGAAGAAAAGTGAAGTTTATTTAAAATGTCCATTTTTAGAAGCTAAGAGTTCCAATGCCAATCACTGCACTTGTGTCTCCAGACGCCTTATCTCTGTAACTACAAGATCAATGTTTATAACTGGGTTAAAATACAAGGCCCAGTAAAACAAACAATTGCAGACAAACTGAGGAATAAAAGGCCAAAAAATGGCAACAAAAAGTCCCTGGGTTGAGACTTTCCAGAAATGTCTCCACATTCTGTGAGGAATAGTCCTGTGAAAAAGGAAAGGGAAAGGCTTAGAGGAACTTTGTGGATTCTTCTTACCCAGCTTTAAGAAATCCTAATAGGTGCTACAGCTTTGCACTACTTAGCCCTTACTTGGGTACCTGTAAAAACACCATTTTGCACTCCACGATAAACTTTCCTAAAAGCCAGCAGTAGCAGATTTAAGAGGAAGCACTGTGCCAGTGCACTCAGCCCCCGCAGGCTCCAGTGCCAGCTCAGCCCTGCCTCAGGCCGTGCCCTCTCCCTGTGCTGCTCTGGCACCTTCTGCCCTCTGTCGGCTGGCAAAGGGAAACCAGCACACACCAAAACCAGAATTTCTCCCGTACCATTTCCAAAGATCACACCAACTATGAATGTTAACATGCTTGCATTAAGACTGAGGTAGTAACAGAAAACAGAAATTCTGATATATTACCAGGACTAGTATCAGTACAACTGAACTTATTCATGATTCTGAGGACTAATCCCAAAATAACTACACTGTATCATGGCTACATTCTGATGTATTTAGTTCTCAGCTGACAGCTAATACCAGGCACCATAAGAGGCAGTTCTCAAGGTAAGGTTTAATATCTCCCAGTGGTTAAGAACATGCTTGTTGCCATCTCCACATTTGCTACATCTGATAAGTAAAACTATCTCTAAGAAACCCTTGGAAATAGCCATGTGCTTGGAAGCATGCACAGAAATAAAGGTATTCAAGAGCAAGCAGTAGCATATGTGGGAATGCAGATTCACATGTTATTAACCTCAGGGTTTGGGTTAGACACTCATTTCAGTCAGCAACTGTGAAATTGTAAGGCTGTTACTTTCTAAGGCCATGTACTTCCTACCCTCTTCCACAAGCCCTGTAAGACTTACTTCAGTTCTCTTCTTGACCACAGCCTCCAAAAGGAGAATAATTCCAGAACAGACAGCAACATGGCATTTACAATTATAAATCTTGATGTCCAGTAATGCACATCTAGCCAATCCCAAGCAAATTCAGCTATCAGCTGGTATGGCAAAAATAAATACTTTACAGTGAATTCTCTCCATTGCCTCCAAGAAGGATCTTCAAGGTCCTGTAAATTAGGATAAAAAGACTGTTAATCAATTTTCTATTAAACTTACTTATTACTGGCTTATTTCCACTAGTCTTTTGTTGAAAAGCTGGGGGTTTTATACACTGAAAGCAGTAATTTATCTTTATTATACTCACTAGTAGGTAATACTGTAATGCAGTAATTTCCATTAGATTAGAACATCACTTTCTATAGTTATGTGAACTTCAGAAGAATCAGTTTCACACATTTAAAGTCTTAAAAGCCCAAAATCAATCCTATTAAAGGTAATGGTTGCAACACTGGTGATTGCATACAATAAAATCAAAGAACCACTTACCCTGTAGGTCTGCTGTTTTTAAAGCCATAGTGTAAAGAGATGAAATGATGAATAATTACATCATGTGTTTTTATGCTGCTAGTCTTAAAATGCTTATAACTAAAGCAAGTAGCACATTTAATGTTTTGAATACTTACAAGTAGTTTTGTGACAGTATCTTCATACTTGTCTTCTTGCATAGGACAAATTGTGTGGATGAAAGGTAGGAAAGCTTCTGCATAATCAAACAAATATAGATATAACATACTGAGTCTTGGAGAATTCTTCAGTGCATACAGAAGAAAGAGTGATTTTCCTGGGTTTACAGCCTAAAAGGTATCAAATTATTAAGTTTCAATCAGTAAAAAAATAAAATGAATGGGACATGCCACTTCTTAGATTTTGTGACAATTATTTTTCAAAGGTTTGTTTTTCAAATACAACAGGTCATTAAACTGAGCAGTTTTTACATAGGAAATTCCAGTACTTTAACATTCCTCCTGGTTTTAAGAGAATCTTGTTTTAAAGGTATTACTTTTAAAATAATTAATATACATGACATGACACACATTATATAAAATTTACCTTATATTCCCAAAGGTTCTGTGGTGGTTTAACACCTAAAGTTTTCACACATTCCAGTTCTGCCATAATAGCTCTCCTGTGGTTACTGTTCTCTACACTGTAAGGCTCTTTGGTGAAATCCTCTTCAGTCAGTGTTAGGAGGAGTCTACAAAAGCAGAAGAATTAAGGTGAACAGTGCCTACTCACCAAAAAGGATGACAAACAAATACACAACTCCACACTGAAAAATAAGCTACTGATACAAGGTAGCACCTTCTGGGTTAAAGAATCATAGAATACTTTGGGTTGGCAAACTTTGGGACTTTAAAAGATCATCATCACATTGCATATCAAGTGTTCCACACCAACTGCATCTCAGAGCCTGGGTTTTAAATTTCCTTCTTTTCCAGTTTCCTCTTGCCTGCTTTCAGCGTGGCTCTTGGGTGGAATACATATGCATATAGCACATGCATATTTCCACAAGAAAGGAAAAGTGTAAGGGTGGATAATACATCAGTAGAATTTTACTCTTGGTATCATTTCAGTCTGCATTGTCAGCATTTTAAAAAGTTCTTAGAAAATTTTCAGGTAGCTGACTCTCTACTACTAAAAGTTTTCAACAGCAATTGTTAAAACTTCTTCTGAAATTTATTCTGACACATCAACAGAATATTCCCACAATCTAGGTAACACAGTACAGTCATTTCACAATAAGCCACCCCTAATGAACCTGTCAGTAGTCCAATCACATAACAGCTGTGCTTGACCACAAGGCCTCTCACCTTCCATTGACTTTCTCCAGTAAAAATCTTTCTTTGTAATGTGAAGCCCACGGGCCCAGCTGCTCCAGCCAGAGTATCACTTCCTCAGCAGTCCACTTAGCAACAGGCTTGTGGACAAGATGATCATCTTCAAATTCTCTGCTACTCCAGTGATAGCCAAGTAGAACTACCTACAGGCAGATTACAAAGATAAATAAAGATCCTTTACTTGCAAAGCAAATACATGAATTATATAAATAAACACACAACAAGAGCCTTGACACATAGAATCTTCCATTTCAAGGAGACTAGAACATTCAGGTTTTAAGAAAGTATTTTGAAGTTTTACCCACTAACTTCCATTTGCTGTACACTGCAGTTGTAGTTCCTGACAGACAGCTCTGAAGGCCACTTTACTGACTCAGCCCAACCAGGGAAAACCAACCAGGTGAAACTTACTGCTACACAAGTTAAAGCTGTCAGAACACCTGAGAAGAACCCTCCTCGAGGGTTAATTCTTGCTGTGTTTGGAACTGTAGGCATCTGGTCGTTCCCATGCTTTTGGAAAGTTGCCAAGCTGCGTGCTACATCACTGTTCTGCTGAATATCTTCTTTTCTTTGTTCAATGGCATCAGAGAATAGCTTTTCAATAACATCCCTAATAGGAAAAATATTTGTCATTATACTGTAACCACTGAGGCTTAGTATTCAGAAAAGGGAGTCATTTTTGGATTTTTGTTTTCCAATCTCTTACTAAAGACAATCATCTTTAAAAGCAAGAAAAAATTAGTTATTAAAGCTTAGTAAATTTAGAATTTTATCAATCACTGCAAAACAATATTTTCCTTAGTTTCCAAAGCTAAAATACCACATAACTCCCAAGTAATTTCTTATATAAAATTAGAATTCTGTGTGCCACTGTTATTGTGTGCCAGCCACAATTATTAAAAAATGCTAAACAAAAGACAACATAAATCCTACCATAAATCAATCCTACCATCCATTTATTTAATGTTATTAACCCCAGATAAAGTATTATTAACAAAACAACTTGTGGGTAATTCAAGACAGCAAGTAGATTTTTTTAGCTTTGTTCTGCAATATGATCACATTCTTCCAATAAATAGTTCCTATTACAGAAATTACTACACAATTATCCAAGATCAATCTCACTTAGAATTATTAGAAAACAACCAGCGATATTGAAAGACTGAGGATCCTGCCTCTCCATCTCCCATAAAATGTAGAAGGGGGGAAAGCCCTCCCCCAAACAAACCTCCTCCCTCAAAACAAAACCAACCAACCCATCCCTTAATTCCATGTGCTTGAACAGTTCATGACAAGTGCACAAGCTGAAAGTCTTTGGGATTTAAATTTCTTTGTGACAGTTCAGATTACCAATTATCTAAGAATATCTGCAGCAAACTCAAGAAACAGACAGCAAATTTCTGTGGTTTCATTTATGTAAAAAAGACATTCACAAAACAGTTCACTCACCTGAGGAGGATGTTGACTTTGGGGAATCCTTCCCATTTTTCTCTGCACTCAGGACATTCATTCTTCTTGGACGATACCCACCACAAGGCCAAGCAATGCCTGCAGAAGCTGTGCCCACAGTTCAGGGTGGTGGGATTGATCAGAATGTCGTAGCAGCAGTGGCAGAGGAACTCACTGACTGATATCTGCCGGCCCAGGCCAGGAGCAGCACACGGTTCAACTTCTGCCCTCTCTGTTTCCCCTTGTAAAGTCTCACCTTCTTCCATTTTCCTTTAAGCCTTCCACAAACAGAAAGCTCTCTCAGATCTTCAAACCAGATAAGGCACTACTTCTGAAAAGCAACATGAAAACAGCTATTACAGAAGTTTAGAATTGTAAGCAATGTGATTTATCATTGCACTGCTTTTGACACCCGGATGTTTTTAAATTTTTTTAAGTAACTCAGCCCTCCCCAAAATGAAACATGATCTACTTCTTCAACAATATATTCATTGCCAACTACAATCAAAACCAGATTCTAGATGTAAACAGCTGGGCTCAATCTCCCTATGCTTTCTTCTCCCATGTTATAAAATACATGAAAGTGAAACAAAATAATTCACTATGATTCACATGACTTTTGACAATAGCTTTAATCAAGGTTTTAGTAAAAGAAATCAGTCAAAGAAAATATAATTAAAAAGTATCATCTGAGGATACAAAAATAAAATACCAGTATAATGTCATGATCTAATTTACTTCATCCCTTTTCTTTCCAAGCATATTGAATAAAACATTATTAACAGAGGTCAATGCTGGATATTGCTGGGCAATGTTGAAAAAATATAATAAAAGTTTGATCCACCAAGTCATATGCTTCAGAATCATAAGGGACTGATCTGCACACCTTTTCAGCAAAGGTCTAAACTCCACATAAACGTTACTTGTAGTTACTTTGTCAGCATTACAGAAAATGCATAGATAAGAGTTTAAGATGGTTCCAAGTTTACAAAAAATATATTTGCTTGATGTTCCTACTCCGTTCTCTTAGACAGCAGTATATAGATTCTTAAGAAAAACACTGATCCACGTCATTAACTCATCACTCATGATATGTTAGAAGATATCAAGAACTAGACAATTTTCTCCTCAGACGCTACCAAACCAAAATATGATTGCACTCTCCACCTTGTGGCTCCTGCTTACTACTAACTTACCAACTTGCCATCCAGATCAAGCACGTAGAAGCAAGCACGCAAGCAGGTAAAGAACAGAAATCACGAAAAAAAGCACAAGTTCAAAAACAGAAACCGATAGTGAAATTAGAATCCTTAGACTTCTAAACCTGCATTTCCATGGCACATCACAGGCTGTTGTCTTTCTAAAACAGCACTTGTAAGAAGAGAAATAAAGACAAGATTTTGCACCTAAAAACATTCTTCTAGTTTTCCTGAAAGACAGAGGCAAGAGGATTTCTGTGGAAAATAGAGGAAAACCATTTCACCGCTCAGCCTGCGCCAAGTCAGAGCCAGCAGCAGAACGACTCCTAGCTCCTGTCTGTTGCCAGCTCCAGCCTCCCGCACTCCGCGCTGCCCCCCAGGCACGGCACAGCCGCTCCGGGCCCGGCGGCCCCGCACGCCCGGCCGCAGCCCCGGGCCCGCCCCGCCGCTTCCGCCCCGCCAGCAGCGCGGCTCCTCCCCCGCCGCTGCGCCGGCCGGGCCCGCTGCTTTACCTCCAGCGTGTCAGGTCAGCGGACACCAGCGCTGCCGCACTGCCGGACCTGGGAATACACACACCTCCGTATTCGTGGGAACTGAGCTACACTACGCACCCAGGCAGCCTTCCTTCGCAGAAACTATTCAAGGTTGATTTTACAGCAGAGATTCCAGGGGTAATCTTAGAAGTAAATGAGACTTTGCAGTCCTAAAGCATCGTGCACAGAGACTGTTCTTACCGCATAAGAGTCTATCTCTCCACACATGCACAATTTACTTCTATCAGTCTCTGTTCCCTCACTGAAATTCTTTTCCACTAGTCCAAAAAAATTTGATTCACTCCTTACAACGCCATGGCAGGAGGTTGTAGCCAGGTGGGGATGGGCCTCTTCTCCCAGGGAACAGTGACAGGACTCAGCTTTACTCTGCACCAGGGCAGGTGTAGGTTGGGCATTAGGAAAGGGCGATCAGACATTGGAAAGGGCTGCACAGGGAGGTGCTGGAATCACCGTCCCTGGAGGCCTTTAAGGACTGGACATAGCACTGAGTGCCACGGTCTAAATGACACCGTGGTGCTTGGTCACAGGTGGGACCCAATGATCCCAGAGGTTTTTTCCAACCTAATTGATTCTGTGAATTTTTAAAGTGTACCTCTGAGATGTATTTTTTTCAACTCTTCGACACAGTGACATTTTCTTTCAGGATTTTGTTTCAGTTTGATACAAACTACAAGTCCAGTTCAAATGACATTTCAGTTAATTATTCCAGCCTATTTCAAGAAAGAAAATAGTCTCTCACTGTTTTCTCTCTCATATTATTCATTTTTTTTCCAGAGAACCAATGAGTAGATCTTTAAAGTACTCTAGCATGAAAGAATTCAACCTCTTCCAGATCTGAGGAAGTGCATCTAGATCTACCTTGGTATGCAAGGTGAAAATGCAGCCCAGAATACTTGTTCTAGAATATAGTTTTTTGCTACATTTTTGTGTCTTTTCACTTAGTTTCACATTCAATGTTCAATAAAGTACAAGAACATACAAGTGTTTGATAGGCTGTGCAGCAGACTTGAATGATGTGAAAACATGGCCTTTTTGTTCCAGTTTATAAAATTTTTGACATACAAAAAGCCATAGAATCTCGAACTAACTGCTTGTATTGCCCTCTCCCACTTTTTAGGGGCTCCTTCTGCTTATGTAATACATACATGTTGAAGTAAAAAATGTCTAATCTGTAAAACATAGTGCTTCAATTCCTGTTGAAGCACTTAATTACAGTACCTTACTGTTTGACTTGCAGCTTATTTTGTGGGTGAGGGAAGCAGAGTTCCCAGATTTGTCAGCTGCTTGTGGGAAAATGTCAGGCTTCTAAAACAACCATCAACCACTTTAACGTGCCATGAGCACTTTAATTAGAAAGTGCAGAAATGCATCGTAAAAAACTGAGGAGTAACACGACAATTTTAGGCTTCAGCCAATTTACTGCAAAACAAAAACATCTCTGCCATGTTAACTAATATCTTACTGGGAGCCATTTAATCATACTCAATGATTTCCTGGGAATGTCTCTTGAATAAATTGCTTATACTGAAGAATCTTAAAAAGCTCTCTCCACTAAATCCTGCGTAATTATTTATCTTTTTCTGTATGCAGAAATTACCCGCCCCAATTAGTGGGAATGTTTCATTTGTTTTCATTCTGCTGGAATTCTGGAAAAGATGCTTTGTGAGCCGTGTGAGCTCCAGCCCTGCAGCACAAACTGCGAACTCCTGTGCCGCCCGTGCCCACAACTGCAGCCCCGTGCCCCTGCAGCACCTTCTCTCGGGGGCAGCCCTGCCTGGCACCGCGCTGCTGCGGGCCCATCCCGCCGCGCCCTCCCGCCGCCAGCTGCCACAGCGCCGCCTGGAACAGGAACAAGCTCCTTCTGCAGCACGGCAAGGCCTCCGGTTCCCCTGGAACTATCATCATTCAGGCATCGTCGCTAGCAGTTCTCCACCATCCTCCTGGTGTCTCCTAGGCAGAGTCCCATGCCTTCTTCCTTGCTGGCGCTAGTTCCGTATTTCTGGCTTTCAGGGCAAGGCCCACATCCATGACATTTCACCACACCCCACAGAACGGCGGCTGGCCTAAGACTTCCTTCGCCCCGGCAGCCCTGCTGCAGCCCCTGCGGCCCGCTCAGAGCGCACGGCGGGCTGCTGCAGGCACCGTTCGAAGCTGTGGGAGCCGGGCCCACGGATGGGGCGGTGCGGCCCTGCGGCCCGCTCAGAGCGCACGGCAGGCTGCTCCAGGCACCGTTCGAAGCTGTGGGCGCCGGGCCCGCGGACGGGGCGGTGCAGCCCTGCGGGCTCCGCCCCGGTAGGAAATGGCGGCGGCCCGGGCTCACGTGCGCGCTCACGTGCGGCGCGCGGGGCGGCCCCGGAAGCGCTCGGCGGCGGCGGCGGGCGGTGCCGGGCCGAGCTCCGGCGGGCGGGGGCGCGGGATGGAGGTGATCAGGAGCAGTGAGTGAACACCCGGCCCCGCGTCCCGAGCTCTGCGCCGCTGGCGCTAAGCTGTCCCGGTGTCCCGGCGTCCCGGCATCCCCGCCCTGGGCTGGCCGCTCCTCCGGCCTCAGCCTGTCCTTCATGGCGAAGGGGTCCCCGTTGCCCCGCGCACCCATGAGGCGCAGCCCTGAGAGGGGAGCGCGGCCCCGAGGCTGAGGGGGCGGCGGGCAGGCCCTGCCCGCCCGAGGGGCGCCGGGCTGCCGGGGGATGCCGTTTGTAGTCTCAAGTGTGTTTTAACCCTTTACCCGTAGATTTTAAGGATAATCTGAACAAAGTGTATGAAGCCATTGAAGAGTCGGACTTCCTGGCCATCGATGGAGAGTTTTCAGGTACAGTTGCACCTGTTTTGTCTTTGTGAACTGTTGGCAGTCTCTGAGGGGGGGTGGTTTGACCTCGGTGCCCGAGTTCGCTCCTGTGATGCATCTCAGCGTTGGCTTGAAAAAGGTAAAGTTGAGGCTACCACAAAGTGGTTAAACCACTTGTTACGTGTGCGATAGCAAGGCTTTGATTAAAGGTACATGTCATGTTTGTGCTGCTTGTGCTCCCACAATAATCTTTCAACGTGACAACTGATAGTTGTTGCAGCTCAAGGTAAAAAAACCAGAAGGTTTCTATGTGCCATGAAAGCAATGGATTCGGATAAGTGGGGCAGATCCTGCAAGTGTTTGGACAGGGAAAGGCAGCACTAAGAACCTGTGTGCTCGTGGAACCCTGAGGGTACGTGCAGCAGGAGATGCTTTAGTAGGTATTTCACTTTAGGGATGTAGAGTTCGGTTCACCTATGAGACTAGGTTTTGTTACATGTGGTGTTTGTGGAAGCACAGTTGTTGCATATTGCTTAAGGTGACTAAGTTATTCAATAAGTCTCTGGGCAACACTCCCCATTTTTAGTTTGGCTTTGATCCTGCATTGTGTTGTAAAGCCCATTTACATTAGGGTACTGGTAGGTCTTGGCCTGCTACTGACATGTTGAATAGGAGCCAGAATGACAGAGCTTTTGCAGAACAGTTTTACTTCTAGAACACCCTTATTGGAATGAGTGGCTTATTGCAGTAGTATTTTTCTCAAATTAAATAATTGTAATGCATGCTTTAAGTGAAAGCCTTTTTCTCAAATTGCCAGTTCTTTGCTGTGGTTAATTTTGAAAAGCTTACCCAAAGCAAAATATGTTCTACTTTTTCAGGGATCAGTGATGGGCCTTCAGTTAGTGCATTAACAAATGGCTTCGACACTCCAGAAGAAAGGTATCAGAAGCTTAAAAAGGTAAAGTGTTTACATGGACTAAAATGAAAACTGAAGCTGCTTTTAGTGCAGCATCTTGTTTGTGTGACCAACAGGAGGAAAGAGAGATGGAACTTCCCTCAGTTCTTGTCTCTTTGTGGAAAGGAAGTGCATACTAAAGTCATCTTGGGCCAACAGTAAGATGATTAAATGGGGATGAAAACTAGCAGAAAAACTCTGGTGTGTTTACTTTCAAATTACCAGTGAAACAAACATTGATTAAGAAGATTCACTTTACTTAATTTTGAAATGGAGAGAAATCATATGTGGCTGCAACCTGGTAATCTTTAAATTTCCTTTCCTTTACAGCATTCCATGGATTTTTTGCTCTTTCAGTTTGGCCTTTGCACTTTTAAATATGATGACACAGAAGAAAAGTACGTTATTCTCTTATTTCTTGTTTTCTTAACTGAGGATTTTCTAAGTAATCCTGATAAGCTGTATTGACATGTAACTCATCTTTTCTACAGGTATATAATGAAGTCATTTAATTTCTATATTTTTCCAAAACCCTTTAACAGAAGTTCACCAGATGTCAAGTTTGTCTGTCAGGTTAGTAGAAAAACAGTTTAATTTTATTTGGTTAAGGTATACCTGAAACAAACTTCAGCTTAAAAGGTAGAAGAATGTAAGTTTCTGGGTTGAGGGTTGTTTCTTATAAAATAAGTAAGCATCAGTTAAGACCAATCCCAAAAATGGGAGCTTTAAGGGAATATCCTTGACTTCAGTTTTTAATTCTTGTTATGCATTACATTGTGTGATTTCTGGAATTTGAGATAATGTTCCAGACGTGGCAAGATGATTCTATTTTTTTCCCCTCTTCTCATTGAATTTCCAGTTTCCTTGCTTTTTTAATCCTTTATTCTCATCTTGTTATCTTGCTTTCACTGCTTCCTAGACTTTTGCCAACATTTTTCTGGTCTCAGATTTGTTCTCCTGAACTATATTTTGCTTTCTTTAGTTTTCTCTCTCCACATAGTTTGTTCTTTCATCTTTATCCTTTACCATATTCATCATTCTTGTACCTTATGGAAGTTGAAAATCAGTTAGTAGCAGAGCCTAAACTCTCAGTGGCTTCTTTAGGGTCACAGACTTGGTTGTTCTTGGCTTTTGACTTCGTATAATTTCTTAACAAGTGTGAAAATAACTGAACTGATGCCACAGCTACTTTTGCCAATTGTAAAGCCTTTTTCTCTTGTTACAGAGTTCAAGTATAGATTTTTTAGCAAACCAAGGATTTGATTTTAATAAAGTTTTTCGCAACGGTGAGTTGTTTTGGTTTGTTTTCAATTTCTTTTAATGTCTGCAAAATTTGTTATGACACCTTTCACTGTTTTCTGCAAAAGAAAACAGGCTGCCATCTGTGGCACTGTCTTAACATGTAATGAAGTTCTTGAATTATTCTTATCTAGTTTACTGTTGTGCTGATGGTAACTCTCTTTCCAAGAATTCATGGCATAGTTTAGCAGATCAGAATTCCCACTGACATGAGAGCTTGGTTGGTTTTTTTTGTATGGAGGCAAAGCATGTATAGAGAGTAACAAGGTGTGGAGCTGTGTAATACATCAGCAGGAAAGCCTAGGAAGGGGATCCCAGTGCACTGGGGCTGCTGCAGGCTGTTACTGGTGAGGCACAGAGCAAGGAGAGCAGTGCTCAGTGCTGTAGTGCTGATGTGCAGCTCTGCAGTGCTGGGGCTCTTGGCCTGTGCAGAGGAGGCTGGGGAGCAGTGGTACCAGCCAACCTGGCATCTCCTGGGAGGCTGCACAGACACACATCTACAGCAGGGCACTGAAAGGGCCTGCAGGTGTAACAGGTGCAAAGGCTTGAACCCAGTGCATCCCTAATTAGTCTCTAATTATGATGAGCTTTTACTTTTTTTGTTAGGAATTCCGTATTTAAATCAGGAAGAAGAGAGACAGCTAAGGGAACAGTATGATGAGAAACGCTCTCAAGCCAACGGTGCAGGATCTCTGTCATACATTTCTCCTAATTCCACAAAGTGCCCTGTAACAATTCCTGAAGATCAGAAAAAATTTGTAGAGAAAGTAGTGTAAGTAACACTGTTTAATATCCTCTGATGTTGTTAAAACTAAAATGTGAACAGTAGTGATATTTTTGCATGTTGAAGCCGTGTCTATTATTTCACTGTTTGTAAAATGCTGCTCTTTTTGTTCTGAAGCATTTTCTTGTCTTTTGGAGAGAGCTGTAAACTTCCAAAAAATAAAATACTAGATACAGAAGCAAACAATCTGTTTCTTCCAGGGATCAGATAGAAGACTTATTAAAGAAGGAAGAAAGTGAAAGTTTGGAACTGGAGCCATGTACAGGGTCAGTTTCTGAAATTGCATTTCTTCTAAAATTTTTTTTTAGTTTGGTCGTATAGAATTAGGGGAGTGATAGGGAAGAATATGTTGACTTGGGTTAACTGCAGCAAAATCTACATTTGACTAACTTTTGAATGTTGAGAATACATGGTAATGTATATGGGTGTTGTAATTTATTTTCAGCTGTAACTTCTGCATGTAGTGGCAAAATATTTAAGTATAGTCAAGAAATGTCTTTTATGTGTGAGCTGCCTTTTGTTACTGCTGAAGTGATGCATAAGCATTGGAAATGCATTTTATAAATAAACTTTTCCAATCTATTGAGCTATTGGTTGTTCACAGTTGGCAGTATGTGACTGGTTTTAGTAGGTTTCCTTCCCAAAATTCTATTTAGCTTTGGAAACTAGATATTTGGAGAGTATGATTATTTAAATTTTTTAAAAAAAAAATAATTTAGGAATAGTAGAAAATGGTGAAGCTGGGGATAAGGTACCATCACTGTATCTTTATTGAATCATCATGACTACAGAATACTCTCTGATGAGAAGATCATGTGGGTAACTTTAAACATAGTGTAAATGCCTTTCCAGTTTGGCAGCTGAACATCAGAACTCAGTAAATCTCTTCCTAGCCAGTAGTTCTGCTAGCAGTGACTCTTGCTTTAAAAATCTTTCTACGAATGAGCACTTAGAGTCAGTTTAAACTGGAAATCATTCCTAGGAGATACTCTGTAAAAGGATTATTAGTAACACGATTGTCTTTTGGTTTTAGATTTCAAAGGAAATTAATTTATCAGACCTTGAGCTGGAAGTAAGTTACTGGTAATACTGCCTTACTGTATACTTTTAGTACTTTTGATAAGAAATCTGGGTAAGATATATCTACTTAACCTTGACGTGGTTGATTTAGAATTTATTTTTGCCTTTAAAACAAGACTTCTGTAATGTTCTGAAGATGAATTACATTAAACTTATTTGTGATGATTAATTTAGATATTAAAGCTTAGTATTTGTTTTATCCTATGTAAAATCTCTGAATAGAAGGGCACAGCCTAGAATTATGTAACAAATGCAGCATGCTAGGTTTTTAGTGAGCAGAAAGTGCTGTGCTTATACAGATTGTGGGCTTTACCTGAAAAAATAGTTGTTCTGTAATAGGTACTGGTATGGTTATAGTTTTCTGTTGGATGCCAAGCATAAGCCCTTCTGATAAATTAGTATATTGCCAAGGCTTTAGAGTAAGATTTTCACTGTTCTGACTGCAGTAGTAAGATGTGGAAAACATGCAAGTCTTTTTTTTATAGGTTTACTTAATTCAGTGTTGTGGCACTGAATCTGGCTTTCTGTTACTTACACTGGAAGCAGATAAAATAAAGCTTCTCTCTAGAAAATGGGATCTCAAGAAGTGAGCTCAAGAACTAATCTGAAAAAAAAAGCAGACGTGTTTTCAACAATTTTTCAGTGTAATTTCTTTAACATGTCTCTAGCTTCCTGTAGCATGTAGTTTTGTGTGTTTCTGATGCTTATCCTTGCAGCTTGTCTGAGTGGATGGAAGAATGTGTTCTTGTGTTTTTTTAACATTCAGCAGTGTTGCTTTGCAAGAGTACAGCTGTGTACACTGTATGTGTGTACTGGAGAGAGAAAGCCAAGCTGTGAAGGTAGCATGGAGCTAATTAAAGCAGAAGAATGAAGTTATTGATTGCCCTTGTATTCTGACCTCTTCACAGGTCCTTTTCTCTTTTGAAATATTCTCTTGTGCATCAGTGGTTTGATGCATTCAGGATTTGTGGCATGAAGCAGTTCATAAATGCAATGGAGGCTCAAAACTGTGTGAGGAGTGAGGGTGGAAAGGACACAACAATCCTTTGGAGTGCTCTCCAGTAGCAATTTTAGGAGTAGCCAGAGGACAAGGAAACTTGCTGGTTCTGAAGTGGTTGCACAGTTGTGGTTAGTTTATTATGATGAGATTATAAGAGTAATTGCTACTGGTTAAGCAGGAAAAGGCAATACTCTTTTTTGCTATCAGCTGGATGCTCTATGGCTCTGTGTATGGTGTTATTTTGAAATTAAATGTGATTGTAGTGGTGTGATGACACTTGAGTTAATAATTCCTACTAAAATCTACTGGTAGCAGAAAGTTCAGGGTTGTTAATAAGTCCTCAAATAAGTGATGTATTAAAGAGAAGCTGTCTTCAAAGAAGCTGTCTTGGGGTTAGAAGTAAATGAGAACATTCTTGTTTTGAATTTCTTGAAAGCAAAGATTCTAAATTGTGATGAAATATCTTGATGATGTTTACTTAATATCACAAAATTAGAAATTACAGGTTCCACAACAATAGCATGGGAAATTGTGTAAGTGCCAGTTGCTGTTAGGTAATGTAAGGAGGCCAGTTAAACTAGCCTATTGCTTCAAAGCTTGCTTTATTAGAATTAAAAATAAACTTGTAATGGTTCTTTTACACCTAAAACTTATAGAAATAATGAAACATGAAATTACTAAATTACTGTTATGGTTTCAATATGCTAAATGCCAAGTGAATAACTATTCATATTCACTTTTCATTTGTTTCTATGTAGATATCCAAAAGGTATCCACGTGGAAACTCTGGAGTCAGATAAGGTAACTAGGCCTGTTACTGCCTCTAACATTTGTTCCGTTGAAAGGAAATTATATTTCTCAGTTTCACCATCTCTCCTGATTTTTAGATCTAACTTGAGCTTTTTTATGCAAATTCAAAGCATTTAAAATGAAATACAATGAACTAGTTTCTATCTGACCAACATATGGAGTGTGGGTGTGTATTTTTGTGGCTTAATATTACTTTTTAAAGGGTACTAAAAGGTGTTTTGAAATACAGTGGATCTGATGTTCAGTCTTAGTGAAAAGCTGGTTGTGATCTCAGAGGAAAACCAGCAGCATCACGTGCTGTGTCCTCACTTCCCAGCATAGATCTCTGCTTCAAAAGGTATTTGAAACAAACTGTTTACAAGGAAATGCTGATAATCTTTTTTGAGAAGTAAAAAGAGGGTTTAGGAAAAATTATGTTTGGTGGATGAATAAAATACAGTTTTCTAAAATAGGCTTCTGGGAGTAGGTGATAATGTGGTGCCTACAATAGAAGCAGCTGTGTTGCCAGGTAACTGCTGCTGAGGTATGACAGTTTTCTTTACAATGTAAATTTACAGAAAATTGCAGCAACCTTCAATCTGAATTTCTCAGAGTCATTCCTCAAACTCTACATTTTTTGTTTTAGAAGGAGAGATATATTGTTATTACTAAGGTAGATGAAGAGGAACGAAAAAGAAGAGAGCAGCAGAAACAAGCAAAAGAACAGGTAAATAAATTCAATTCCATTAGTTTATGTGTGAGAGGAAGGATGAGAATCTCTGACTTCACTCAGCAATGCAAAAATACAGGATAGGGTTTGGTGTTGATTCCCTTTGGTTTGCTGTGGTTGGCTGAATTTTTCTAAATTCTACCAGATAACTTAGACCTTGCAACAGATCAAGAAGAGTTGCAAGGCACTCTAAAATTTTTTTAAAAATCAGAATTTGTGGAATACTGAATGAGTATTCTGGAGTAGTGACCACCTTCTTGTATGAATCTCCACACTCACAGAAGTTTGTCCCAGTAAGAGGAAACATCAGTTTCTTGCAGAAATTCTTGAGCAAGTTGTTACATGGTTTGGATTCACAGTCTCCCCTCTCTTACAAAGCCTGCTTGCTGAGTTAGTGTCCTGTACAATGAATGGGTTATTTCTTGCTAGATCCACGCTGCACACTGCTGCTGTGGTAACAAGCTGACCAGGAGGTCACGCCTGGTGTGTTCAGACACTCTCACTGTTTACTAAACTTTGTATTTTGATTACTGAGTGATGTAAATTTCAGGAGGTCATAAGATTTGAATTGTGGGAGTTCCTGATCAAACTCTTATAATTTGTGCTTTCATATACCAAGATGAAATCAGTTTGGGTGGAGCAAATAATACTTCTATGCAGAAAACCTTTTAAGAGGGAAAGAGAATTTAAAGAGACATTAACTAATATGAAATCTCTTGTTCTAGAAGGCAGGTCAGGAGCAATTTACTACTACAGTAGGGTTTTCTGAAATGTTTTTAGTGGGGTATTACTTGCTCAAACTAGCAGCATTCATAGCTGAACTAAAGTAACAGTGAATGTTTTTACTGAATTTTAGTTCTGATTGAATAAAGACAGATAACACAAGGCAGAAATTGCTTTTCTGGACCTGAGAAAGAAAAATCTGTTACAGAACTGTGCTGTAGTCAGGACCCCCCAAATTAATCAAAAGTCATTTTATACAACTACAGTATTACATAATGTGAGTCACATACTTTGATGTTTCTCCTTGAAGAATGTTTCTTCCTCAGTCTGTGGCACCATAAAAATACAGTCTGATTTAATAGGAGTGACAGTCAGGATTCAACCTGTTGCATATGTAACAATACATGTTAAAAGTGCAGCTGAAAACATGTAGGTTAATTTTAATACCTTCTGAGCAGTTTGCAGTGTCACAGCTGCTGAGCACTATTGGAGATCATGTGCTGACAATGAAGTGACTGCAGCTGTTACTGCTCTGCCTGGGGAGAAGTTAACCTTCTTTGTAGCAGTCTGTATTTTGCTGTGCTTTGCTTTGTGGCTGAAACACCAGTGATACCATCCATATGTTTTGTCTGCTGCTGAACAGCATTTGCACAGTGTCAAGGCTTTCCCTCCCACCCTCCCTCAAAAGCAAGGAGGCTGGAAGGGATGGGCTCTCATTATCTTTATCCACAAATCTTATCTGCCTTTGAATTTTGGGTGAGGGGAGTGAGCAAAGGGCAGAGTGTGGCTGCTTGGCTTCTGTCCAGGGGCAGCCCAGGACAGCAGCTTGCCACTCATCCTACTTGACAGTGAACTAGAGCTACATATAAAATGGAAATACTGTGAGCTGCATCCTGCTTTAACCCCTTGTGTCTTCCAAATATTGACATTTCTTTTATGGTCTGTTCTTGGCTATGACTGAGAAACAGTTTGAGGCAAACTGGGGGCATTTGGCAGTTTGCAGATACAGTTGTGGCAGTATTTTCATTTGCTCTCACTAATGTCAGAATCTTTGCTTACAGGAAGAATTGAATGATGCTGTAGGATTTTCCAGAGTTGTTCATGCCATTGCTAATTCTGTAAGTTAATGTGATTTTTAACCTACCTTTGTTTGTAAGAAAAAATAAATACTTCAAAGAGGGTTTTTTGCCGTTACATTTTGGAGGAGAAGATGAAGTACAAGTTTAAGTGACATTTAAAGTTTATGTTGTTTCATGTTTTACAGTGGTTGAGTGTAGTAGGTTAAGTAAGCTCAAACTAAAGAATGATGTGGAGAATCTTACTATCTGTAAGAGTCAAGAATAGCAATTTCTTAGGGCTCTTACATAATAAGCTTTGGTGGATTTTTTGTTCCTCTGTCGTAAAAAGATTTTGGAGTTCTTTTCCTTTTTTTTTCTTGGCAGTTAAAGGCTGTCAAAGAAGGACTGTTGTCATGTCAAATGAATCAAAGATAACATTTAAAAAACTGGTTGAGCTCTTTCAAAGAGCTTGCTTGTACAACATCTGGCATGAAAGGTTCTGCACTGTGAGAAGCCAGACCATGCCCTTAATAACTATTGTATGTTACAACCACAAGGAATATATTGTGTGTTCTTGTATAAGTAAATTAAAAGGCAATGGATGGAGAAATGCCTTAACTTTCATTTTAAATAGATTACATTTGGGAACCAAGTTGTAAGTAGCTGTTCTAGTGCATCTTCTCAACACATGAAGCTGCTGTGAAAGCCTGTGATAAATGGGTGGGAGTAGAGGAACAAGGAGTGGCTGCTGTGGGAGAATGGAGGAGTCTGTGGGGCAGGCAGAGAGCAAATGGAGAGGATTGATATGTTCTTGTTCCCATGTGCCTTTGGCTGCCATCTGGGGTAGGGTTTTCAGATGCCCTTTGCCATGGCCAGGACTGGAAATTTAATTAATGTTATTTTCACAGGGCAAGCTTGTTATTGGGCACAACATGCTGCTGGATGTTATGCACACCATACATCAGTTCTATTGCCCCCTACCTGATGTAAGTAATCTTTTGAGTGTTCAGATGATTAAATAAATGCCTTAATGTATTTGTCTTTTAGTATTATCTCCACACTTTGTTCTGAATGGAAGAATTGGTCAGCCTGGGAACAAGTGTAGAAAAGTATTTTAGAAAAATCTGTTTGGTACTTCTGGGCTACTACCTTATTGTCATAAATATTTTTGTAAAAAGTTTAGTTGGATTGTTCTCCTTTGCATTTTTAAAAGGTTCAAATCAGATAGTAGAATAGTTTTGCTTATGTCAGGTATATGGAACTGACTGACATGTTATAAGATACTGGTCTGGAGCTTCAGCACAATTACGTGGCATTTTCTCCTTTGTAGTTTACAAAATGGGAATGTGTGGTTTTAAATAATATAGTACACTTTCTAAAATGATAAACAGTCTTGTAGCAGGATGATGTTCACTGGGATGAAGAGGTACAATGTCAGAATAATTGGAGGGAGCACACTTTGACTGCAGCAGGGCTGTCTAACAGTTCATGACTGGACTATTCTGTTAAACTGAGCAGTGTGTTGGCACCAAAACCACTGTCTGAGGAAGCCAAAGGTCTCATTGGAAGGATGGTTCACATGGTGTTTGGGGAAAGACATGGTCATAAGATGGGAAAAAGAAGTTTGGGACGAGTTTGGATCTTGTTGGAATGTAAGCAATTGTCAGTAGTTCCTGTATTTTGACCCTTGGCAGATCTAAACCTGTAGGCAGTCCCTGCATACCTGGAGTGACTGTATTCCATTGAAAGGCAAAATGCTGAGAACACTTCAGAACTGTTAACTGGGCTGGAATCAGAGCTAGCCTAGGGTATGAAATAGGACAAGGTGTTGGCAGTGAGAGAACATTTACTACTAATGACAGACAAATCAGAAATACGTAGCCTGTAGTTGTGTGTAATTGCAGGTGGTGTCTATGGTAGTGCTGACAAATACATCTCTTACAGTGAGAATTCAGTTACTGTAGCTCACTTTTAGAGGCTGTTTGGATAATTGTAGCTACTGCTCTCTGTCCTCCGAGACTGTAAACAGTTCACTGACTTGGATTTTATCTCCGGTTTAATGTTAAATTAGGACCTAAGTGAGTTCAAGGAAGTAACGTCTTGTGTCTTTCCCCGGTAAGTTCTTAGTTCAAACTTTCAACCATTTCAGTATAGTTGTAGCAAGCTGATGTTTTTTGTCCTAGCCCTGTACCATAGCTGTTACTGGAAAACAAATTGGGATCAAGTTAGATAAATACAATTTTAAAGTAATTTTGAGCAGCTTTTTTTCAGAAAAGCAGTGTTGTTTGTTCACTTCTTGGCAAAAGATGCACCCTTGCTATTCCCTTGGGTTCAACATGATGTTTGGTGTTTGGAATCTACACTTCATTTGGAACAAAATTTATATGCTACTAGTTATTTGCATCTCTTGCTGTGCCTTGGTTGCTGTCCATTTTCATGCTGAACAAAGCCAAGGAATGTTTTGGCTGTTCCAAATCCAACAGTAATTTTCAGTAGAGTGTATCTGCTGTTTACCAGCTAATACACTAAAATATTTTTTGAGGATTTGGCAAAATGGGCATTCTTCTGTTTCAACCTATTTAGCTCTTATTTTGTTTCTAGGTTGCTGGATACTAAACTGATGGCAAGTACACAACCTTTTAAGGTAAGTTAATATTATAGAATGATTTGAAGATGCAAAATTGTATTAATACATGTATGTTGAAACAAATGATACTTCTTTGTAGAGAGAGATGTTGAATAATGTTCTCTGTGATGTTCTTTTTATTGTAGACAAATGATTTTTCTTTACCCCTTATCTAAACCTACAGAATTTATAGAATGCAAATTTTTACTTTCTTACTAGTGACTTTTGTCACTTTTGTTTGAAGCTTTATGGTAACTTGGCAGCTCTGGATTCCAGAATATGTAGAGTTTTTGCTAGGTAAAATGTGATTAGTAGATTATTTTCTTCTTGTTAAGTAGCATGTCCCCTCAGGATATAAAAAAAGTGCTGTTCATGAACAACTAGAATCTGGAAGCTGCTTGTATATTCAAAGCCTTAGAGTACTGTGAATGCTGACTTAGATTTGTGTGGAAAAATGCTTTATCATCATTAGGTTCTCTTGTGGCCTTTGCTCAGTGGGTAGTCAGCAGGAGGAAAAAAAATTACAGGTTTCTCTTAAAATCTTTTACAGCATGAGTTATTCCTCTAAAGAAGTATTGAGATAAGTGTTCATAAGCTCTTGTTTTCCCATGTGCCCTTGAATTAATTAAAAAACATGCTGAGGAAGCAGCATCTCTCTTTGTGCACAGCTCTGTGACTCTAGAGCATTGCATAAAGAATTGCCATTAAATACACTTGTAGGTATTGTCAGGTTTGTGTTGCTGGGGTAAGAATAGAGGCTTTGGCATTCTGAAAAGTAAGAAACCTCCACAAGTTTGTTTGGTGCAGCTATGTTGATATTTGTAATTCTACAGCAGATGCTTGGGTTTTTAGCCTGTTATGAAACTCTGCTTTTGGGATGCCAAATTAATGCATCATTTGAGCTTGTTCATTGTACTTAGTTCTTGATAACTTTTCAGTCTGCAGACTTGATGAGTGTAAAAAGCTGAGCTTGATTGAGAACCAAAGGAAACCTGGTCCTCATAGATCTCAGACAACTTTAAGAAAGATTGTGTGAGATGTTTTGCTTTCTCTGGCTGTTGATTGTGCATGTTTCCATTGTACTGACTGACAACATATATTTGATTAACAACTTCAGTAAGGAATTAATCTGTAATATATTTTTGTGGCTCTTTATTTAATGCATATAATTCATCAGTAGATTCACTGATGCTACTCAGCTAAGTTGACATGTAGGAGCAACTTTCTGATTGTCAGATTCCTTTCACAGTCTCTGTATTACTTTAAATCAGCAGTATTTACATTGTAAAACTATTCAAGAATGTCCAGTCAGCAAGCACACAATACTCACCTTGAATGCCTTCAGCCATTATGACCAGTATTTAGAATATTTGCCCTGCTGTTTGTGCTACCTCTTCCCTTGCCACATGTACCCTGCAGGAAACCAGATTAAAATAGAAATGTTATTTTGGCATAATCTCTCAATAATTCTGGGCAGCATTAATAAATGCTTATGACTCATTATGGTGCAAGTGAGGCAAGGTAACTGAATTTGTCTTGACACACCTCTGGTGCATTAGTTTGAAATAGGGCTGAGTGTAGATCCTTAGAGAACACCAGGTGGCACCAGTAAATGCTCATTTGATCCTGGTTGATTTCAGTTTCCAGGGAAAATGTGCTTGGCCTTGGCAATTAATGATGCCTTTTCTTGCAGGAGATCATTAATAATACATCACTTGCAGAACTGGAAAAGCGTTTAAAAGAGGTTCCATTCAGCCCTCCTAAAGTTGGTGAGGATATATCAAAATGCTCTTATTTCTGAAATGTTTTGATTATTTTTGATCTTGGTATGAAATATAAATTCCCCTACTAATACTTAGTGTTTTGATGAAGGGACTTTAAATGAGGGCACTTACATACAGTGCAATTATATTTAGAAGTATACCTGGAACTTAATAGGAATCTAGACAGTAAAAGAATGATGAGTTCAGTGAACAGCAGTTTCATCGTCTTCTAATGATGGATTTTTTTTTTTTGAAGGTTGATTTTTGGGGATTAATTTGAAATTTATTTGAAACTCTTATTTGGTGATTGCCCTTTAGATCAAAGCCAGAGCACTCCAGGAGGCATTTGGATAAACAAAACTAAAAAAACTTATACAGCAGTGACCAGTCGAGTGTGTGTGTGTGTGTTCTAAAAATTACTAAAGTTCTTTTAGTAGGAAAGGGGGATTTTTGCTTTGAGGTGAACAGAAGGATATTTAATCAAAGGGCAAGCTTAGCTCAAGGTTCTGGAATTTTTCTTAAGCTGCTGATTTGGAAGAGGGAGAGCAATACTGTAGAGTGGAGTTTGTTGAAAGGGAAGGTTTCAATGCTTGATCAAAATCAAGATGAGCACTACTTTTTTATATTGCTGAATGTGCAGAGCATAAACACCAAGTGCATTTGTCAGTAAAGAAATCTTTAAATCACTCAATTTAATCTTCATTTAAATATCTTGAAAAATCTGACCTATCTGGTTAATAGTAAAGTTTTTAATTAGACTGTTCTCTTAAATGCAAGTCAGGAAAAAAGATACTCTTTGTGGGGAATTCTGCTGTCACTGTCTTACAACTAATACTCCATTTTGGCTGAGTAGGTCTGGGAATTTAGGGCTTTTTAATGGGAAAGGCTTACCATCTTATGAATTTATTCTTATTTAAAAATGCCAAACAAAACTGCTTTTTTAAGAACTGAAGAAAATTCAGAGGTTCTGAAAGTTGTATAAACTTTCCCAAATGATGTTATACTCTGACAAAATAAGCCTGTGGGTAAGCATACAGGACTGTCTTTATCTTCTCTGATAGTGTATTTATAATTGTCTTTTTCCCCTCAGAAAGTGCAGAAGGATTTCCAAGTTACGATACAGCATCTGAACAACTCCATGAAGCAGGATATGATGCTTACATTACTGGACTGTGCTTCATTTCCATGGCTAATTTCCTAGGTACATGTGAAATCTTTTCCAAACCTTCTTCCTGGTGCTCTCTGTTTGCTTATTACATACTGAATTTATTCTTCATTCATCAGGTTCATTCCTCAGTCCTCCGAAAAACCATGTGTCTGCTAGATCAAAACTCATTGAACCTTTTTTTAACAAGTAAGTAGTTGTATAAAAAACCTGCTAAAACAAGGAAGTACAACACCAGCTTCAGCAGATCTACCTCTAACTGTGGAATCAATAGCTTACTGCATTTTTCTTTAAACTGAAGTTTTTTTGGCTTTCTGATTCATGTTGGTAATGCTGGAGAGGCTATGAAGTAAATACCTTTTCTTTTGAGGAGGATGGTTTACTTTCTGCTGACCTGTGAAAGGACACTTAGAAGAGTACCTGGACTGCTTTAATGGGCTTGCCATTATTTCTGGAGTAAGGTTTGGAAGTGGTGAACTAAAGAAAAACTGGTCAGGGGTTCTTTGTTATAGGACCCTCAGTAACTGGTAATAGTGAAAACTCAGAGTGCTCAGCAGTCTGGAAAAACTAAAATATCCCTACAGTAATGTCAGTCCAAATAACACAAAGCATTGGTATTAACATTGTTGGGTAAGCCATTTTTAACATGGCATAAGAAATCTACATGTATGATTTATGGGATGATGCTGTGAGCAGTATTTTGCTTTTGAATTGGATCTTCTTGCAAACTCCTTGAACAAATTGAAGTAAGACTTGGGGAGTCTAGAATCCTTTATGCACAGAGTCAATCCTTTACATAATTAATCTGTAGATTTTACCTTAGGAAACTTCTAAAGATGCTGCAATCTGTCACATAAAGGAAAAGGAGTTGAAATTAAAAAGATTCTAGTTCTTACCCTGTCTGTTTAAATTCAGGAGAAATCCCATCCTTTCAAACCTGTAATACAAGAGTTGGCAAAATTAATTGTTTTAGCTTCAGATGGCCCACACAAATGAGAAAATCATGGTAATCAATGCTTTTGCCTTTCTTTGTTCTGAAAATCATATCATTATAGTGACAGCAGTTATGTAATTCTCTTGACACTGAGACGTGAGCCAGTAAGTCCATATATTTTAGCAGATGCTACAAATATTCCCTAGATGAAACATGGACCCACAGTGACTGCTTGGTTTGGATGTGAAGGTGAAGATAGAATTGATCAGCACAATTTCATTTTAGGATGGATTTATCACTAGGTTGTTTTCAGGAACACCAACACACATGCCAAGTAGTAGGTGCCAATTGAGCAGATTAATTTTTCAGTCATTAACCAAAATTCTTCCTAGAAATGCATATTTGCTACAAGTACAAACAGCAACTTCTAGAGCTGTCAGAATAGTACATTCAATTTAAGCTTTTCAAATTAATTGTGTACTTGAAATGTGACATTCCTCTAGGAGTGACATTTCAAAGTCGTGAGAGTAAGTGAGAGGAAGCCTGCTGTGTCTGTTCTGGCTTCAGGGTTAACTGCCTGACTGTAAAGAAAAGAAGAGTTAACAAGCTGTAGGGAGCACAGCTTCCTTTTTAAATTTTTTTCTTTTTTAAGAAAGAACTGAAAATTACTCTTTGTGAGAAAAGAATGTTTGTCCATTCTGCCATTATTGAGAACTTGTACCTTCTTGTGTCAGAAAAGCTATATATTATTTTTAAATCATGGAAGCTTGGAAGACTTGCCATGTCTTACTTTCACATGATTTTAGAAGCTTTGCCATATTCTAACTAACATCTGCTATGTCACCTAAGTCAGAGCCTAGAGGTGAGACTCTCTCACCTTTTCTTACAGTAAGCAGACCAAGGCTTGTATTTTTCATGCTAGTTTTCTTTCTCCTATAATGTAAAATTAACAAAACAGAATAAGACAACTCTTTTTTAATAAAGAATGTTCAAGTACATGTCAGAAGTCAGAGCTGTGGGGTGTTTAAATGAGCAAGTCTTCTGCTGTGTTCAGTCAGTCCTTGCAGGTCTCTGTGTGCAGCACGTGGTGTTTTTAGCACCTGTAGTAGCATCCAGGGCTCTGCAGTTCAGAGTTCCCTGAAGGTCCCTTAGTGAGTGTGTTGCTGCTGGGGCTTTTTGGCAGCTATGCTCTGGGCTGCCAGCCAGCTTCCCACTACACCTACTTGTCTCTAGTTTGTGGTCTAGACTCCTTCCCTAGCTGAGCATCCTCTCTTCCTGCTGGGGAGAAAAAGCTGTCTTCCTCCTTCCTCCAGAAGTTCTACCTGATCCTGTGGGCAGCAGTCAGAGCAAGGAAACCTTTTCCTTTGTGCTGTAGTCATATTCTTCAAGCAAAACACAAACTATAACATGCAAACAGTAAGCTAAACAAATGAAAGTTACACCTTGTGTCTCAAATTTTTCCTGAAAGAAGCTGAGCAGATGAGTTTAGTGTAAGGCAACTGTTTAGAAGCAATGTTCTCAGTTTGAACTATTATCCAGATAGTCTTGAAAATGTTCTTTAAAACAGACCATGATTCTTTGAGTTGCTTATAAAGTCTTAATTTCAAGATATCTGTATATTAGATGTTAACACTTAACCACAGTTTAGTGATTAAACTTTCACGTCATTGCTAGGACTTTGGAAATGTTTCCTGTTTTAATGGGCTTGTCACTAATGTGATTTAAATTAGTACATTTAAAATGGAAAAAATCAAGCTTTGATTTTTAGTAACTTAGCTTTCAAATGAAGGGAATACTTTTTTTAAGAGTAATTTTGATGTCTTTCATTATGTCAGGAAAACTAGGGAACTTCCTGGCTGGCTGTTCAAGAATGACAGCCAGGATATACATTAATGTTCATATAGGTTATTGATGAACATAGGTAAAATCTTTAGTTTTAGGGCTTTTGTGAGAGTGGAACTGATTAAAAACAGACTTTCCCTTAGGGCTCTTAGGCTCTTCTAGGCATAATGCAGTGAGTTATGTGATAAACAACTCAATAAGATCGGAATTCCAGAGATGCATTTCTGTAATCTTTATGCTGTATTTTATAGACAACATCTTTGAAAAATCCTGTTTGTCTGCTGTGAGTAATCCCCAATGAACATTTATGAGTTGAGATGATGGGACTCTTTATTGCAGTATCTAAACTCCTATGTGTATAATTTGGATATTGTTATTGTCTCACAAACTTTCAAGTTGGTTTGAAATTTTTTGACTGGTTTAGGGCAATGGCTCTTCCATATCTTCCCTCCCCCATCCACAAGCCCTTCACAAACTTTTAATGACAATGTTCTTTTGTATCTCCTTGGGTTGTTTGAATGCTGTTTATTCTTTTGATGTAGCTGGAGGCAGGGGGTGGAAGAGGTGTAGAGAAATGAGAACACCATGTTTTATTGAGCTAATAGCATCATGGTCTGTAGAAATAGAAATTAGCTTAGAAATGTTTTTTTATAAAATGGATACCAGAAAGCAAAATCCATGCAAATCACTTGGGTTTGTGCTATATTTGTAGAAAGTTTCTCATAGGGAGCTATGTTCTCTGGCATGTATTGGAAATCCCTCAGCTTTTCTATATTAATTTAGTTTTCTTTGCAAAATTACTGCAAAAAGAGATTAGTGTGCTTTTGTTCAGTTTGACCAATAGTTTCCCATTCTCACTGCAGGAGTAAACAGTCACTGTTCTTGTGCTTTTATTGAAAGCATTTCTTGAATGTTCTGAGAAACTCTTCAGATACATGTTAAAGAGGAAAAGACTCATCCCAGTTATCTCCAAAGAAGTCATGATGGCTTTGCAGTTTAGGGTTTTGAGATCCATTCTGTCTAAAGCATGTTGAAGTGCTCAGAAAATGGGGAGATTTACGTGTCTTTAGAATGATGCATTTGCACTACCCACTGTGCAAGGGGCTCTTACTGCATAAAGCTGCCACTTGTTAAATGTTCCTTCCCCACTTGTCCTTACTGTTTTTAGCAGTAACAAATTGGGCCTTTTTTGCCCTTGTTTTCTTGAATAAGTAAAATTCCTGGTACGATGCCAAGTAACTTTTGAATCTGGTTGTTGGATAAGAGATTGGGCTTAGAGGGTCTGTTTTGTTTTAACATACCTTAGGATAAGTTTGGGATGGTTAATTCTGCATCTTTAGGAGAAACATGTAAAAAAACTACAAAAAGGAAAAGGTCTTCAGGCAGAAATTTGCTAATGGTTCTTTTCCATTTTGCTTCTAGGCTATTTCTAATGAGAGTAATGGACATACCATATCTCAATTTGGAAGGACCAGACTGTAAGTAGCTTCTCTCATTGTAAAAGTAGTACCATTCTGACACACTTCCTGGAGAAGGAAGTGGAAGGATTAATAATGTATATCTAAAGCAAGGATGTCAGCTGTGTTTAGGTTGTTAGCTACTTATGAAATGATTTAAATATGTCTGCTCCCTTGTTTCTCTTTAAAAAAATAGTAAACCCAGAAATTCTTCAACTTTGACTAGAGAATCTGCATTATGAAGGGGGCTGATGAAAAGAAATTAAGTTAATGTTCCTAAATGAGAGAGTTTGAAATTAACAGCTTTATTGTTATTTTGGTTTACTATTCTTATGTACCATATCACATAAAAAGTGGGATCTTAACACTGTCCTCTCACACCAGCAGTAAATACAGAACCAGTAAATAGCAAATGGTTCTGAAAATCTTGTGGCCATTTTGTTTCTCAATTGCTGTGCAGGAGTACCTCTCCTTAACTTCAGCCTAAACATCAGGATTATTTTGCCACATGGGATTATGATAATGGAGAAATACTGCTTAAAACATTTTTACCTTTCTGGTTACTTCAGTTTACAGACCAGGAGCTGTAATTAGTTGATAATGTATTTAAATTAAAATAGATTCTACTAATGTAAATGTCTTTATTGTTATGGGATGTTCCATTCTGAGGGGGAAAACTTTGGATAAGGGTTCCCACTGTTGCCTTGACTTAAAATGTGAAGCCCTTGAGGTCAGTCTGGTCCTTGATTAGATAAAAGCTTAATTTTATATTGAGGAGTCAGGTACACGATGTCTTTAAAATTATATCCATTTGGGAGCAGTGCTGATGTGGACACATTTTCCACTCCTTGCATCAGACAGCTCAGACTGGAGTGTGACTCTATCAGATGCCAGTGTAATAGTAACAAAATGCAGTTCCAGAGAGATGGAGGTAACTGTTGGAGAGGAGAATACATGCTGTAAGGGCATAAATTTAATTTTAAATTCAGTTAGGTGGTCAGATCACTGAGCTCTGGCTCTGCTGGAATGGTAATCTAATTACATTGCATCTTCCTTCCCCAACTGTTTGATACTGAGTGGAAGAATGGGTAAACACTTTGGGTCATTGAGAGAGTGCCAAAGCTACTAATTTGTAAAGATGCTGCTTCCACTTGCTGGCCAACTTACAGGATTGTTTTGATGCTTTGCCAAGAAGGGTTGCCAAAAAAGAGTCTGCCTCTGAAAGTCTGTCTCTTTTATCTGAAAGCCACTTCTGTAGAGCAGACTGAGGCAGATAGTCTGGGAGAGCCTGAGCCAAGGAGGCTTTCTAAGCCTCAAAACAGAAAGCATTGCAGGGGTGGCATGTTGGGCTGGCTGTTGCAGCCACTTGAGTTGCTGTTCTGAGATGTAAACACCACTGTAGGTTGAGGTAGCAGTCTGGTGGTTGTTTGTGGGGGACTGCTTTGCAAAGAGGCAAAGCTGCCTAAAGAGTACAGCCAGGTTTCTGTGGGAGGTGCACTTGGAGTCTGTATTTTTGAAAAAGAGATGAGGCACAGCTGACAAGGTGACTGTTGTGATTTGTATGTTTCTGTTTGTCAGGTAGTGTGAAACAGCAAGTTTGTGCAATTTTTCCTGAAATAATGGATTTCAGTAACATGTGCTAAGTCAAATAGTATTGAATATGTGAATGTGACTTTAATAATCTTTTGTTAAAATGTGTGTTAAAAACTCATTTAAAAGAATGAAGTTGCTGCACAAAATTACTGAAAAAAAAAGAAAAGAATCAAATACTTTTCACCTGAGTAGGGAGAATTTAGAGATTTTAAGAGTAGACTCACTGTGAATTTAAGAATAAACAGATATGGGAAGATTAGGAATAGTTTCTTTTCTCTAATCCATGTAAAAGGGATGTAATATCTGAAACTGGAGTTGTTCATGCTATGATTTTCTACTACTGGATTACAAATAATTTAACTATGAGTTACTCGCTGTGCAGTAAGCTCTACAGCAATGAATTGATCTTGTGTTGCTGTTTCACTTGTATGATGCAAAAATACTGAATTTTAGTCTTTAAAAAATATTGTGTCCTTTTGTCTAAGTAGCAGATTTAGGGAACAGGATTTCACCTGTGCTCATGCTTTCCTTAACTACTTGTGTCTCTGGCCAGCCTGACTGCACTCTCAGTGCTCACCTGTAATTATCATTAGGGAGTGTCTGGTCAACTCAGACTAATCCATTTGTTAGGTGAAACAAAGTAAAACACTTAGCAATAACAAGTGGCTGATAGTCTGCTATGGACACCTGCTCTATGAATGAGAGACACCTTGGAAAGCTCTCCTGTTCTAATGCTGAAAGCTAAGGAGATCAGAAACCAGAAAAGTTTGTATTACAAAGGAATTCAGGAGGATAAGTCACTAATCATTCACTAAAATGAAAAACAGTCCCTATGTCTCTATAGCAAAAGAGAGAAGATTTTCCTGAGAGTGTTACCAGGTGGTCAGATTAAAATCTGATCACATGGAGCTGTTTGTAGTTAACCCTTGAGTTATCCTGAACAAACTGGAGCACTT
Source organism: Passer domesticus (assembly GCF_036417665.1). Classification (NCBI taxonomy): domain Eukaryota; kingdom Metazoa; phylum Chordata; class Aves; order Passeriformes; family Passeridae; genus Passer; species Passer domesticus. The sequence goes on from NC_087488.1 coordinate 7,180,309, forward strand.
GACTTCAGTGGTTCAGCCTCTGTCATCAAATCAAAAACACATAAGATTTAGCCATGTGTCATGCATAACAAAAGAGATCTCTGCAGATACCTGTGGAAAGGCTATCTGCAGATAGTTCTGTAGGAAATTTCAGGCAATATTTCAGTATCTTTGTCCCTGAAAATGCAGTGTTCCATTTGTTTCTTTTTAAAATATGATAGGAATTCACAGGTTATAAAAGCTCACATCCCTAGTGAAAGGAACTTTGGGTAGGAGAAATGTGTAAAAGTAAGGTACATAGTAATAATTTCTGCTGTATTCTTACCTCTTCCAGAAGCTTGATTTGGATTCTCTCTCAAATTCACAAACCTTAAAATGACTTTCAGCAATACACTAAAGACTTCTTCTGCACTTGATGTTGGCCTTGATGAGCTGTCTTTTTTTCTTGGTGTAATTTTCAGTAATAGTGAGAAGTGTGTCTGTTCTGGCTTGTATCTAATATTATATGAAAACTGAGTTGAACATTGTTTCACAGAAAGTTTTTAATTAACAGAAAAATGACAAAAATTGAACCATTGCTAAGAATTTTTTAAAGGTGGAGCATGAAGAGGTTGTTGTGTTGGTTTTGGGGTTTTTTTTTCTCCTTTTTTTTTCTGTCCTTGGACTTGGTTTGGTACAAGGGATGAGAAGGACTACATTTGTGGACATTTCCCACTACAAGAAGTGCTGTTTCAATTTCATAAGCAGATGAGCTAGTAGGATTTAGTATATCTTTCATGCCTGAGTGCAGGCACATTTTCACTGTACCTGATGCAGTTTCATAAACCTTTGCCTGTTTTCTTATTTAAAAAGGAAAGGAAAGAAAAAAGCTACCTGACCACATTAGATGACTGTTTTAGGATATTCTAAAGATACTAGCAGTGACTCTTATTCTAACAAAAAGATTTTTGTTTTGTAGTGCAGCCCAAACGAGATCACGTTCTTCATGTTACTTTTCCCAAAGAGTGGAAGACTAGTGACCTATACCAGCTTTTCAGTGCCTTTGGTGAGTGATATAGTCTGTCTTTTTTTGATTTTGTTTTGTTTTATTATTATTAACAAGTTAAACTTCTGGTTTGTTTTGTTATTTTTAGTCTGTTGGTGCAGACTTATTCCTAGTGTAAGGAATGATGAACCTCTTTTTGTAATTTTTAAATTTGGTGTCCTGTGGACTTTGTAATGATGTGTTGAAAATTACTGTTCTTATTAACTGTTCTTTAGAAATCTTTATTTGGTGCTTGTTGAATATTGTGGATCTTTTATCCTTTTATTTACAGCTTCTCCTGATAGGACGAGTTTGTATAGGTAAAAAGGGTATATAGGTGAAAAAAGGGAATGGTGTGGGGCAGGTTGAGGTATTAGGAACAAGGTTCATCCTGCAGCTGGTAAAGCCAAACTCCAGCATACGTGAGTCTAGGCAAGCAAGCAAACTTGAAAATAACGAGTTTGATTTCCAGATTGTCAACACCATCCAAATGAGAAGAAACAGCAACAAGAGTAGTTAACAACTGAGGACCAGTAGTCCTGTTGTTGCTCTACTAAGTACAAGTATGAAATGTAGGTTAGTTTCTGTAGGCTAGTGTCCAGGTTAGTTACCTGGACAGCTGAACTAACTGATGGTGGTCTCCTGCTCCTGATCTCTTGTGGCGTGGTACTGTCTGTGCAGGGTCTCTGGAGCTGCATCCAGCTCCCTCGGTTCCTTGCGAGCATCCGATCTTCACTGCAGCAGGGGTCAGGGTGGTGGCTGGGACTGCACAGCCCCGGGTGGGCGATGCGGGACGGGAGAGCGCAGCGGTGGCGGGGCTGTCCCGGTGCCGCGGCGGGGCTGTCCCGGTGCCGCGGCGGGGCTGTCCCGGTGCCGCGGCACGGCTGTCCCGGTGCCGCGGCGGGGCTCTCCCGGTGCCGTGGCGGGGCTGTCCCGGTGCCGTGGCGGGGCTGTCCCGGTGCTGTCCGGGCCGGAGCGCGCCTCGGGCACCGCCGCCAGGGGGCGCGCTCACGCCCCGCTCCGGGCTCGCTGTGGGGCTGCAATTCCCGCGCTTCTGATTTTAGAGCTGAATGTTTTCATATTTCCACTTACAAACTCCAGGCTCGATAATTAATCTATATTTTTTAAAAGTCTTTTTGCCGTGGTATCTCAAAACAAACTGCGGATTATTCCTTCCAAAATTCTGGAATGCAGAAGTACCCATGTTTTTCCAGTTGTAGGTGGGTAGGGGCAGAGTGGTACAGCGTGAGGTTGAGTGATTTGCCAAAAGCTTAAAAAAAATAAAAGGCAGTAACAGACATGAATTATCCTTAGGAATTACATCAGTTAAAGCAAAGCATCTTGAAATCAAGCAGTGTTAGTAAAATTCTACAGAAAAAATATTTTAGAATGAATTCAAGCAGAGTTATACTCTTCCATGGAGCTTCTAACAAAATATGGTGAAACAGCTGAAAGGGCTGCAGTGTCACACTTGGAACTGGCTTACATTTGCCACTCTAGAAGGGCTGTTCATGATTCTGAAATCCTTCAGGACTGCCTGCGTACCAAGTGGACACCTGTTCATGCAAGATGTTTTTATGGTCTCAGGGGTGAATGTAGTTTCACTGTACAAGTACTTGCAGCACTATGCAGTCTCTTAGAAGACTTTAAATTCTTAAATTTGCACTGTTTATTTGGTCATGCTGGTGTGAAATAAGAAGTCATTAAAATTTGATTTGCTAGAATACAGCTTTAGTGTATAGCCTTAAGTTCTACTTAAATTAATGTTTTTGGGCTTTTCATTAAAACTCATACTATCGAAGCATTATAAAAACTACTGCTTAATTACCAGTAGAAGTCATGTAGGAAATGTACAAGAACAGAGTATAAAAAGGAAATGTTTCAATTATGTAATCCATCAGTATGATTTTATTCTTAATTCTTTATTCTAATTCTGGACTTAATCTTGTTTGCATGTTTGAGTTAATATATTTAGAATTTTCAAATTTCTTTATGGAAGAAATATATTTTACTTGCACCGTCATGTCATAGTCCACCAGTGCCACCACCCAGTGGCATTCTTCAAAGTATTGAAGACTTGATGTATTCTAGAAGTGCAGAGAGAGAAATGTCCTGGTTTATTTCTCTAGAGCTGGTGTTCCATTACATTGCTGTCCATGGCTTATCTGCACTGGCCTTGCAGTGAGCTGGCACAGGGCTCTGGTGATTGCTAAATACTGTACTGAACTGCATTTGCTTTCCAGCTCTTTATTTGCATTTCACCATACTTTTGAAATGCACAATATTTACTGAGTGCTTAGCAGTATTGCTGAATGATTTAATTTATTAATCTTATCTCTAAATTCTTACTTCTTAATAATGGTGAAATGTGGCAGTCTGAAGAGAGCATTTCTTAAGCATGGAGAGTTGCATAAGAGCCTTTGTGGTTTGCTTCAGATTGGCATTCATTGTCTGCTATTTAATGTTTGACTTTCTTTAAATTGTATTTAAAATGTATAAATCTGAGTATAAAAAGCAAGATATGTTGGCAGGTGTTGAAACCCTTTATTAGCTAAAAATACAAAGTCAGAAGTCATATGGAATGCATCAGCCTTTCTGCAATAATAAGGATCTGATACTGAAATTATGTGCCACCAATAGGTTGGATTTTTATTAATTTATTATTTGCCACTTAGTGAAAATATGGACACTGAAGTCCATTTGAACAGTAGCTGAATGCTGAATTCCGTTATGAGATTTTTTTTTTTGTCTATCACTGACCTTCTTTCATATTTTATATTGAGGGCACAATTGCAAGCTATTCTGGAGAATTTTTCTTTTTATCTTTCAGTTGACTCAGGAAGGTTAAAATTAATAAACTGTACATGTAGGAAAGGGACACAATCTGGACAGCATTTCTGTGTTCCAGAGTTACAACAGGATACAACAGGTCTCAGAAATGATTGTTTGGAAAATTGTGTAATTAGTAATACAAAATTGGAGAACTTCATGCATAAATAATTTTAGAGCAAAGACTTATCAATGCATGTAGAGCAATATGAATTTGTACAGTAATTTCTGTCCTTTAAAGGAAACTTTGCAAATTGCACCACAGTTCTGAGCTGCAGTCACGAGTCAGCTTGGGCCTTTGTTGTGGAATGTTAGTGTCCTGCCAAAAGGATGTTCTCCCTACACCAAACAGCCTTGCCCATAGGCAGCAAAGTCCTGTGTTCTTCAAAGGCAGAATTATTAGAAATTGAATTTATGTGCCCTAAAAAATGTTTAAAGAAATTTTAACTTCATGGTGTAGGCTCATCTTAATAGCAGCCTTGGCCCTTCAGTACAGGGAGATGTCAGAAACCATACTGAATTAATTATGGTTTTGGCAGTGATCAAAATGATTATAACTTAAACTCCTAAATAGCTGGCTACTCAAATGTATAGCATGCGAATGAAATCTATCTAGGCTTTTATTTTTTCATAATTAGAAAATCTGTTTATAATCTGGCTGGATTTCAGAAGAGATTTCTATAACCTTGTAACCTGTAGACTAAATTAGATTTCAATAGATTAAACAACTGAGAATAAATGTATTTTAAGCCCTTTTGCATCGTTGTTTTTAACCTTGTAATGTCTGAAGGTTAAATGGTGGTGTAATGTAACATTATATATAACTTGATTTTCTAGTCTACATGAAAAAAATTGCACCAGTTTTCAATATCTGAATTGTGCTAACAGTAAAGCACTTAGATAAGGACAGGAGATGTAAGCCCAGGAGATGTAAATGGGTTTCAGACTATAATAAGACCTTGTGTCTGGAATGGGAATCCTTTCCTCTGCTTTTGCTTGATTATGAGCTCTTTTAGTGCTAATGTGACATTTTAAGCCATTCACATAGAAAATGCACTAACTGCTTGATGAATAGAGGGACTTATTTCCAGTCACTGTTCCATTGTAACAGCTTCCAAATGAGGTCCATGATTTTCTGCATTTGTCTTCATATTGACTCAAATTAAGTTTTTAGTTCACATCCAGGAAATTATGTATAGTGGGATTCAAACAAATCAGAGGTTGAAGATTTAGTGTCCCAACAGTGGAGTTCTCCATTGATGTGATCAATCCTCTACCTACCCCTTTTGACTGTAATTTTTCATCACTCAAAGAGATGTTATTTATTTGAGTAAAGGGCTGAAATTCCCAGAAAATCACTTCAGTTTATTTTGTAGACTTGCATAGAAGCCATGAAGGGAGGATGTGAGGGCCTGGGGTGTACAGGATGCTCATGCTGTCCTGACTTTCTGAACAGTTCCAGGCTCTTGTGCAACTGGGTATGAACTGCACACCTGTACAGTGGACAAAAGCCTTCTCAAGTGCAGCTACTCTTAGTTGGCTTCTTTATGTCATGTCATATCAAATAAAAATCTGTGACTGAGTCTAAAATAAAAAGTCATACAAATTTCTTTTGATTTTCTAGGTAACATTCAGGTTTCGTGGATTGACGATACATCAGCATTTGTCTCATTGAGCCAGCCAGAGCAAGTACAAATAGGTGAGTGTTTTTCACTTTTATTTCAGCATTAAGACTTTAACTGGCTCCTGCAGAGTGCTCTGAGCCAGCAGGGTCTGTGATTGTAATGGCAAAACCAGTGACTTGCTTGGAGGAACTGGACTTCCATAGCAGCAGCAGCCCAAGCTGAACTTGATTGAGAGTTTTGTGTTTCATTCCATGATCCTCCAAGTACCTAAACCTGTAGGTAGAACAGTGCTGATTTCTTCACTTGGTGCAGTATTTATTGAGGCTGTTTACTGTTACTTTGCACAGAGTATAACTATCAAAGGCTTTTGTAGTCTTCACCTCCAAGTACCCTTTGGACTGATGCACATTAGTTGGGTTTACATTTTCAAGGGACGAATGCAGTGAGAAGCCTTTTGGTGCATTGTAGAACACATGCATGTGCCTACTGTCTGTGTATGAACAATGTGCAGCCTCTCCAGACCTAAGTTTTTAAATTTTTATTTGAACATTTGAAAATATTGCTGATAGTTATGTGGGAAAACAGTCTTGTTGGTGTGTTGGGTATTAGGCTGGGTTTGTTTGTGGTTTGGGGATTTTATGTTCTTTTGGGGGTGGCTTTTTGACTGTAGTTGAATCCACAAGCTCTTCGTGGTTTCTCTAGTTCTTTGGGGCATTTATTTGAGTTCTGACCCATAATCTTACTTCAGGGAACAATGGCTGGAACAATGGCCATTATAGATGATCATCTGGGATATGTTCTGGTAGTGTCACCCCCATTTACTGAAACACTTGCAGCAAATGCTGTGGGGCCAGTGAGAGCAGCACTTGTAATTAACTGGCTAAAATTTTATTGCACTTAAGAGCTATTCAGACAGAATTCCCACAATTAAAAAAAGAAATAAAACAGATTAGAAAACCCCACTGAGTTTATCATCATCTATCCTTACTGAGCTCAACTAAAGAAGCTTTCAGGGTGTGCATGTGCCATCACTGCAGCTCTGTAATTCCTTGTGAACATCCTGGGAGTGTTTATCATACTTGCTCATACATTCATAGCTCTGCAGAGGATTTTGAGGGCTCACCAGCAGCCTCCTTACAGCAATTGCTCCATAGCAGCAAGAGCCATTGTTTCTGCATCCATATATAGATATAAGAATGAAATAACTTCTAATGTGAGGTTTCAGATAAAGAATTATGTCAGTTAAAGCCTTCCTAGATGCTGATACTGTAAATTCCCCACTGCTGTCACCTCAGGTACTTACCCATTGTCCAAATGCTTGGTGTATCCACTTCACCACTACTTTTTGTTGTTGTTGTTAGGTTTGGTTTTGGTTTTTTTGTTCTGCTTTTGTTATAGCAACTAGATATTTTGGAAAGAACTGAATGTCTGCAGAACATTGAAACTGAATCTTTCTGGCACTGCTTTGTGTCTTTTTTTGTGCTTTGACAAGCAGGGGGGCTTGTTCTGTGGCCTACGTGCTGGGAAATGTTATTTGTCTGAAAGCTCAGGTGATTATAGTCTTTCATAGATTTTTATGAAATCAGGTTAGTAGAAATTCATGTACTGAAAGCAGTGAGCCTACCAAGCTGATAAATTAAAGCAACCTCACTTACCAAAAATTGTGTGATTTTTACTGTAATTTTTTTTTTTAAATTCTTGATATTTTGTTGGTTTGGGTATTGGGGTTTTTTTCCCTGTAATAAATGCATTCTAAAATCAATTCTGTTATTCTATTCCCTCATCTTCAATTCTTTATGAATTGTTTTGGTAATAAAAATCCCTGTTTGTACTTGTGATTTAGTGAGATATGCTTAAGTGAAGGACCTAGGAGAAACTATAATGTGGCCTGTTTTTTAACCTGTTCCTATAAATGTCTGCATTTTCTGGACTTTGTAGAAAGCCTTGGAGGACTGTGAAACAACATGAATACAGGCAAGATGTTGCTACGTGTGTACTTCTATGCTTACCTCTTAAAGAGGTTTCTGACTTTGAGCTGGTATTAAAACTTAGAGTTAAGTAAACACAAATGCAACAAGAACATCTATGGGACATAAATGGATCAAGGACATGAAAAGTGTGTGGGATTTTCCCCTAAAATGTTCAGATTTCCCTTACAGAGGAGTCTTAAGTACTGTAAAAACATGCAGACTCACTTTGCATCTTTTTAATAAGGAAATTGTGTGTGAAAAAGCAATGAAAATAGGACTGGTAATTATGTGCATGGAGTGTTAATTTATTTGGGTCTATCAGATTTTGAAACCCCATTCACAACTGGGAGGTGTCTTTATTTTTCTGTTGCAGCAGTGGTTCAAACACTGAATATTTGGCTGAACTAAGGTAAAGTTAGAGACTTGAAGAGCAGATCATTTAAAAACTGATCTGCCATCCTCCCTGGGTGTGCATGCTCAACATAACCAGTCAATGGATCTGCCTGGTTTCTTAACAATTTTACTCCAATAACTTTCAATTTTGTTCAGCTTTATAGGTGTTACAAGAGAACTTGAAATATGATTTGTCTCTGTGACTAGCTTTGTGTAACTGTATCTAAAGTGTAGTATTCAAATGGTGGTACTTGTCTTTCATATTTCAAATAATTAGTTATCCTGCTTAACCTTAACAAATGGCAGACCTCTCAAAATGTGGCACTTTGTGTAAACTGTTGCTGCTGTGCTGTTTTTGTTGTTTCTTGCTCTCCTGGCTTCATTATTTTAAATTGGCTAGAAACTCGTTCATCAGCATCCTGGGAATATGTTGGATTTCTCACTGATTCAAAAATCCATTTTGAACATCTAGAGAATAAAATATATCTCTTCATTCCCCAGTGCTCTTTAAAACAATGTGCCCGAGTTAAGTAATATAATGGATGGTAACCATTAAAACCTAGTCCAAAACTGATTGGTAAAACACTGGCCTGTAAGATTTTCTGTTTATAAACTATACATTTGATTAGCTGAATTTAGCTAATAAGCAGCTCTTCAAATTTCACATGGTAATCAGTAGTGTTTATGTTGCTAGGGAGAATGTGCATTCCAATGTTTTAATTGTTCAAGTGTTACCCTGAAGGACCTATGAATCTTTGCATAATATAAAAAGACTTGTTTTCTCTTCCACTTTATTTCCTCTGAAAAACTAAGTAGGGAAAAGGGCAGTATTTTTATAGGCAATTTTGGAGCAGCTCCTAACTTTCCAGCTGAATATGGCATGCTTTAAAACACACAAACAAGAAACCTTGGGAAACAAGAGTCAAATGCCTTAAACTTCTCATTTTGTTGCCTATGATAATGTCCAAGAATCTTCACTTTATTTGGCTATTCATGCGACTCACACATTGGCAATATTAGGCTTGTTCTTGTATAAAATTATATTTATTCACTCTCCATAGCTGCAGCAGGACAGATGCTAGGGAGCATTGCACAGTCACTCTGCCGTGCCTGTCTGTGCAAGCTGGACCTGGCCCTTGCCAGGGGGAGGCTCTTGGCTTCTGGTGGCCTCTGTGTCACTCCTGCTGTTGGGCTGCCACAATGTCTTCTTAAAGCCTGTAGCAGGTTTATGAAAGTGGTGGTTATATGGCTCTGATTTGTCTTTTGGAATATGCTGTGCTGTAAACTGATTTCCTGGCTACAAGCACCTGAAAACTATAATGGTTACTATAATAAACATAGTCTATGTTCTCTTGGAATTTGCTGTTCAAGTAGGTAATTAATAAGAATTTGTTAAATTGTTGATATTCCTTTAGTTGGACATCTGGGAGACAAAACTTTCTATTGCCAAGTTACACTGCAAGTGGCATCAGCATTTCTGTCAAACATGAAGCACATATTTAAGTGTGTGGCAAAAGATAAACCTGTGCACTGTTAGAGCTGATGAACACAAGAAACTTCAGCACTAACTTTTTGCATACAACTTCTGACTCTTAAGATTGTTGTCTTGCTAAGATTGTTGTCTTGCTAAGTAAGTTTGCCTTTGGATGCTGTTCAGCTTTATGTATTTATAAAGCTGGCTTTTCATTTGGAGAGCTTAGTATGGAGTAAGTACTGTTTCAGTGATCCACTGACTTAAAAGGGTCTAGGCTTCATCCAGATAGTCTGGAAATGGTGGGGAAAATGGGAGAGACTTCAGCTTGTCTTGTCAAGTAAACCCAGTATTTTGTTTCAATGAATAAATTGGTATAACCTGAAGTATTTGTGTTTCAGCCACTTCAGCCCCTCAACTGTTCTGTGCAGTTAACTTGTGAGTCCTCAGTTAATGTGTTGGATTGATGTTAAATCCTTGTTTTTCATTATTCCCTTGAATGTTGCCATCCAGCATTGACTGTGCAGGTTGCTGGTCTAAAAGGAAGGGATAGCTTGAATTCTTTCAGTAATTAAATAACTTAATCTGTAAGGGAGTTAAAGTGCTTTATTACAATCCACATACATGTGCACAGCATGAAATGTGTGCTGTCCTCTCCGTTCTTTCTTAAGGAAAATATCTTAAGCTTTGCAGAGGATCCTTCCTCTTTCTTTGCCATGCTTTGTCCTTAGCACTTTATCTTCCTTCTGTGAAACCATTTTCTTTCACATCACCTGTCCATTTTCCTCTGCTCTCCACCATGGAGGTTCAAAGTCTCATTTGGTTTGCTCTCTGACTTGCCATCCTCCTTTGCAAGGTGAAGATCTGCTTTGTCCCTGCATTGCCCCTTGCTCTGCATTCAGATACCAAGAGGGAGGACAATCTTTGTACAATGCTCTTTTCTTTAGAGTCTGGATAGGCCCCTTCTATCTTAAGCTGATACAGGAGAGGAAAACAAAGGGATGGGCAGCACCATGTACAAATTGGTGTTATCATTTTGGGTACAGCCTGCAGATAGTTGCTGTTATCAAGTATACTTAAGAGACTCTGGTCAATTAGTCATGTGTGTTAACATTTTAATGCCTTGCAGCAGAAATTGTCCTGGTGTGCTTGAAAGACTGAAAACTGTATACAGGTTAACAAAAGGGGCCATTAAAAAATGTTACATTGACAATTTCACTAATATTTAACAAAATATTGAATTCTGCCTACACCTTGATAATGTCCGTGGTTATGTGATCATGTACATGTTTCTTTAGGATTTATGGCTTCTCTGGGAATATATTTGTACATTTGCTGTGGAAGAACTCGGCCCTGAATGTTCTGTAGGGGACAATTTAATTCCATTTAGGTTAATTTAAAAGATGCCCTCTAATTTGGGATGTTGAGTCTTCTGCTTTCTGTTGATAAAATAGGCACACAGCACTGCTGCTTCCACTCCTGAGTTTTACTTTGAAAACTGGACTATGCATGTGCACTTTTGTCATCATGGCAAACTTCTGGATTGTTACATGTGGCATGAATAGCCCTAGTAGTCAGTAAATAAGGCTGTGGAACCATATGGTGAGTATTGAGAGTAAAAGAAAATACCACCTTAGCTACTCACTAATTGCACACTGTTGCTCTGGCTGAGGCAGTGGTCTCATGTTTTAAGTAGAACATGATCAGATAAGGTTAATGCAGCATCTATACAGAGGTCACTTAAAGCCTTCACAAGTGAAATTCTACTGAAGTATTTCATAAGCTTAAGTGTTTAGTGTTGCAGCCTTAATCTGTATAGCTCTGTGTGTTTATTATATTTATATATAGTGGCTTTTCTTTTACCTACAGTTCACCAACATATTTGTCTTTTTATTAAGAGGCTTAATATTGTCAGTGGCCATCTGTCAGGATGTTGCTCTGCATAAAAGCAAGGACTTGACTAAAAGGTATCTTTGTACACATTCCTCTTGGACCACTCAATGACAGTCAGCCTGTTTGATGTCTTCCCTAATAACGAGGGAAGGTGCCATCCTCTAGAAACGCTTTTCCTAAAATAATTTGCAATTGCTGTTATTCTGCTATGAGACAGAAACTTTAGGGCTGCAATTAATGTGAAATGCAGCCACGTGGTGTTGGTTACTAGGTCAGGTTTCTCACAGAAAGATTTGTCTCATCTCTTACAATTTAAAGAAATAACCAAATAGCCCCCCCTGAGTTCTCTTTAGTTTTTTAGAATTCACAGAGTATTCTAGCAGCGCATTTCTTCTGTTGGGAGTGCAGTACAACCTCACTGTATTTGCTTTGTTTGGCAATATGGACAGCATCCATCAAAAAAGCATCAGAGAAAATGTATTAAACTCCTACAAGGAGCTGCTATTGCAAGCTTGTTTTATCTTTGTGGCTCCTTAGACTTCTCCATATGGCTTCATTTCAGTTTTTCAATGATGAAACAAAATACTCAGCATGCAACATTTTATATTAAATATATATGCTATATATGTATATACATATATTTGTGTGTGTATGTGCCACATGAATGGATTGCTGTAAAATTCATGCCTTATTTTAAGAAAGTAGAGTTGACTTTGTACAAAAATACTGACTCCTGCACAGATTTATTTTACAATTATATTTAGACCTCAAATTATTTGTTTTTCTTCTTTTAGAAAGGGCTGAGTTTATCAGGGAATTAAATGGCAGACCCATAACTTTGGCTCATATCTTGTAGCAAAACAAATAATGTTATTGTGTTTTAACAAATGAGTATGTATCAGATGATCCATGGTAACTTTGTGCTTGATTTTAGCGAGTACAAACATGCTTGAGTTTAACTAAACAAATTTTACCCCAAGGAATGTTGGCTGGCATGCAGTAAACTCCAGTGAGCCTTATTAATTCATTCATGATGCCTGCCCCATAACTTCATGGGCAATAAATATTGTCCTAATTCTTACAAACAGATCCTGTAACTTCGCAGTTCAAAACAAATATAAGGGGGATGAAAGGAGGTATGTGTGACACTTGTTGGTTAGTGCAACTATCCCATGGGGCTGTTAATCATAACTACTGCTGTCTGTGCTTGGGATTAAAATTAAATAGTCAGCACTCTTGCCTGGTCTTATGTACGCTGCAACAGCAGCATTTATATACCATGGCAGGTGTTACAGGTATCTCATTTCAGTGTTACACAGCAAGGATACAGAATGGATGATCCATCCTGAAAGAGGAGAAAAAGCTACATCCACCCATCTTCCTCACCTTTTCTGAAATTTGTTGTTGGAGCTTGCCATCTCTAGTGCTTGCACCAGAGGTAGCACAGAATACCTGTATTTAAAACAGCTCAGCTAGAATCCCAAAGTGGGATGTGCATCTGAAATGGCTCTAAAAAATTGGAAGTACGTAATAAAATCAGGATTTTTGTCTTCACTACAATTGCAGTATTTTAAAATGTGCAGAAAAACAATCTGAGGTTGGAAGGGGGTTTGTTTTACTTTGTTTACATTTAAACTGGTTTATTGGTTGGTTTACAATACTTTCTTTCAGACAGCTAGGCTGAAAGCAGCAGAAGACACCAGTTGACAGTCAGTTTAATTTGCTGATTCATCTGTTACAGGGATGGCATCAGGCCAGAGCTTGGCTCGCAGACTAAAGGCTGAGAGCTGTGAAGATGCTGGGACTTGAAGGAATGTTGTTAAATTGTTACTGAGTGGAGGCAGTGAAAAGTTTTTTTCTTCAGTTTTAAAGTGCTTCTAATTTTGCATTGACAGAAATCTTTCTACCTTGAACTTGAAGTGTTTTTTGGTTAAAGGGAGATGAGACAATAGAAAGATACAAGGATGGAACAGCTGGCTGTTAGTTAAGTGCTTCTTCCATGGATATCTTGTGCAACCAAAAATGCAGCTCAAATAAGCTTATGTTTCACAGCAATCAAACAGAGTTTTGGCAGAGGCTTTGCAAATGTCGTCTTTTCCTGGCAGACTTGCAAAATAAACCTGCTGGGTTAAGTAATGAGACTAAAAGGGAAAAAATCCAGGAAATCTTCTCTTGCCAACAAGCAATCTGGAAGAGGGTTACGACTGAAGAACTGATCGTTTCTAATTTAAAAGAAATGTCTTAAGTAGATTTAACTCTTTTTGCACAAAGTCTGACTTTGAGAAGAGCTTTGAGCATCTAGTTCAACATTGTGACTTCTAGAGAATATGGAATTTTGGGGTTTTTTTGTTTGGTTTTTTTAATTGCTAACAATGGAACTAGAAATTGTTTTATGAACAGAGCAAATAACTTGCAGCCTTCTGCTTTTCAAAATAAGCTATTTCAGTAGAGGGCATGCTGTCATTTAAGTGTTTTGTATATAATATCATTCTCCTCCTCCATAGCTGTAAACACCAGCCGGTATGCTGAAAGTTATAGGATCCAGACATATGCAGAATATGTGGAGAAAAAACATGAAGAAAAACAGGCCAAGAGAAAATGTACAGAAGATAGTTGGAAGGAGATGGAGAGGAAGAGGTTAAAAACCCAGTGCACACCTTACGTTTCCCAGAGTCGATACTACTGTGTTAACAGGTGAGATGTCTGCGCTGCCAGCTCGTGTTCTTACTGCATTTCTCTCCAAAATCTAGCAATTTCCAGGTAGTTCTTAACTAATACAGGCCATTTTTTCTGTATGTATTTCTTTGCATATAAATCAGCAGTGGTACATCAGCTGTCAAAAGACGATAGGTAAAGGAGCAGAGGGAATTTTCATCACAAATGTGATCAGACAAACTTAAATGCTGGACTTGAGGGCAGGTCACATCACAGCTTCTGAGCTTGGTGTAGTAGCATCATTTATTGTAACCAAAATTTCAAAATTATTTTCTTTAGTCGTATGACACTTGTGAATGGCTGTGCCATGTTGACACTTAGTTGTCATCATATATTCTTTTAAAGACCATGTTGGTTTTGGGCTGACTTTCCATGGTGCTAATAGTGCCACAAAGAATGGTATAAATTCTCTTCTAGAGCTGTCCTGGTGAAGTTGTCCTTATGCTTCAGAAATAGGATAGCAAATGATGATACTTGCAAGGCTTTAAGCTTTCAGTATAAAACTTGAAAAGGGCTTTAGTTCATTATTTAAGGACAAAATTAAGTGAGGACATGTTCCCTATGTTGCTGTGTGTATTTGTTTTTCCATATTTATCTCCTGATATTAATGACAAGTTATGGATCTGATGGTAGCAGGCAGCTTCTTTCTCAGTCATCTGTGTAGCTGAGCATGTGAAGAGATTTTTCGTGTTAATATAAGTGTATAAGTAACCTATCAAGTTATTGCCATTCTTCCCCCTCCCTTCTCCTGCACTGTCCCCCCAGTGCTATGAATTCTGTATGAGAATAAGTTTGAGTGGAGTGTGTAAGTTACATTTCTCTAAGCAGATGTTTTGCTTTGTTTTTGAGGGGTTTTGTCTCCTCCTCTTTGCCCTGTGGTTACACAAAGCAAATTTGGTGGTCATAAAACCAGTGCTGAGGTATTTCTGCTTTATCTTTCTTGGAGATTAAATTCTAGTTCTCATTATATCTTCCTGTAAATGTTAATTTGTCATGTAACAAATTCACTAAACTTATGATTTTGCAGGTGTGTGTTTTGGCAAGCTGTCAGATGTTCATGGCTTTTGTCATGGTGGGAATTCTAAATGCGTTATAGACGTGTTTGATTCAAAAAAACATATGGAGGAGTGATGATACGATCCGTGTCAAATGAAGCTGGTTTAATGGAACTGTTGTACTCAGGGATCCTGGGAGTCCCTGCTGTGAGGAGATGAGGAGCTTTTAGGATTCTCCTGGAGCAGCCTGCACGTGGCTAAGGCTTAGCTCTATAACTAAGGTGGTAGACTATTAAGTAGTCTGGAAATACTTACTACTCCTTGAGTTTGCTGCAGAAACACTTAGTTCTAGTTTTGTTTCTGCCAGAGGAAGTGTCTCCTCTCATGGATGCTGGAGTTTGGGTACCTCACAGGCTCCAGGCAGATGTAATGATGGCAGCTCATGAAGAGCAGGAAATGCAGAAAGCTGATTTGCTGTTGTCTTGCAAAGAAGTTTAAGATCCACCACAAATGAGTCATTTGGAAAATTGCTGAACAAAATTTTCAGTAAATTTTTTTCCCTAAAAAAATTTGAGATACCCCAGTGAGTTGGTTGTCTGAGTACTTACTCTTCTTGAAAATTTTAAATGTATTTCTTCATCTAGTGTTGTAAAATTCTACAAGAAGTAGGTTTTTGTTTTCATGTGATCAGCATTTTGATAGCCTTGGATAGCAGCCTTTATTTTGTTGACAGATCTCTTGTAATTGATGTTACATAATTTTTTGTTCTCTTATTATTCCATTAATAAAGTGATTTGGTTCTGTCCCACATTTCCTCTCATGCTGGTCTTTTGACATTTTTTTCTTAATTTATTTTTATTTTTTACCAGTTATATTTAATTATTTTGTCAACTTATATTTTGTAAATGCTTCCTCTGAAGTATAATCTGTTTAGATTGAACGTGGAACTGCAAACCATCTTTGATTTCACTCAAGATGAACTCTTTCTTTTCCAGAAAAGGTATACAAATATTTATATCTAAAGGTATATAAAATCTTTCTGTTTTATCTATTATATACAATTACTTTGATATAAAATATAATATCAATATTTATATGAACAGTCAGGACAAATAAGTATGTGTGCATGTATATTTGCCCAGATTAGTTGAAGTCATATCTAACTCAGCACTGTGATGTGTCCAGCAGCTGATCCCTTATAATAGCTTCATGTTACTACATCCTTTATTTATTTATTATTTAATAAACTTGCTGCATCAGCTTCTGCCAAGGAGCACAGCTGCAGGAGAGCTGTTTCTCTCCATGATGACAATGTGTCCTGGTTACTTTTTCATTCAGTAAGGAAGTTGTTGAATATTTCTTGTAAGGAACTTGTCTTAAATTGACAGACTGATAAATATGTAACAAAGGTTCTATAATTCTTGTCTTGTTGATAAAACTGTAGTTCTGTATGGTAGAGGAATTTCTCTTCAGAAAATAAAGTTTAATAGTATTAATAGCAGTCACAAGGTAAAATTATTTATAATTGGTATGTATCCCTTGCATTTAACTTAATACTACCCTTAAATATAAAAATTTATTTCAATGGAAATATGCCTAATTATTAATGTAAGATGGAGAAGTAGATTAAAAACTGCTGCATTTGACCACACTTCAAGTAGTAAATAAGGTGCCCTTGTCCAAATCTGTTGCTATTCAGGACACACATAGGAAACAGATGGAACTGGCTATGTTGTGCTTAGCAAATGACTGCCTGCCAGCTCTGCCATGACTGTTAAATGCATGGCTTTAAGAGCTTTGCCTTAGCAAAATAGTGTTAAACCATAGCAGGAAAAGTCAAATAGGGTATGCTCTATGCAAAACTAGGTACCCTGCTCTATTTGTACTTACTTATGCTCCTGATCATCATCTGGAAAGAGTAGAGTAAGGGCAGTGCCAAAAGACCCGTATGAAGTACAAGGAAGGGATGCAATATTCTGCCTAAAACTGAGTGCTGCATCTTCTGTCAGTTCAGGGTGCTGTTTGTAGAACGAAGATTTGCAAAATGTCTTCATTTTGCCAAAGATCTAATTTTTGAAATGTGCAAATGTTTCTACTTGGTTTATTGATTATGATTATTTTGGTTTATTACAGAAATGCTTGTTTATAGTGGTTTATTACCAGTAAAGAATAGGAATTGCAAAAGCTGAGGTATTAAGGGTATAGATAACAAATATTGCAAGTAAGTTATTATAGTGTTCCTGCATGTAGTGTTATTTTAGGTGAATTCACCCGCTCTTCAGCTGAAATAACTGATTTTTATGATGGATCAGTATCTATTCCCACACCTCAATGTTGTTTCAAGTGTCAAGAGAACTTGTAGTTTTGTGTAAATGAAATTTATTTGAAATTGTAGGTCCTCATATATCCAGGCCAGTTACAAATACCTTGTTGTGATGAAGTGTTCCTTTGAAAACTCAGACAAGCTTTTCCAAAACAGATGTTCAATGCTACATCATCATCATTGTTTTCCTGCCTTTTGCTCCCCTCCACTTGCTGATTCTTTCAATTTAATTACCATAGTACTATTTAGATTGCTACTGTTTAGTATGTCTTGAAATATATTCTCTAGAAAATAGAGTTATTGCCTGGTTAGCTGAAGTACAGGTGTGTTTTAAAACCTAAGTGTTACATGGTGAGAGGATGGTGTAAATCTGTGTCTCTGCATGGTCATAAGGATCATAAAAGAAATCTCTCTGCATTGGGCAGTGACTGAAAGCTATTGCTGTGTTTGAATCTTCAACTTTGTTCAGTTGTTTCTCAGCTGAATGGGGAGGTTGAGGCAGATATGTGGGCACATCCAAAATAACTGTTATAATTAGAAAACTGAACTTTGAGTAGTGCTCTAACTCATCTATGCAACCATACTCATTTATTACTAAGTGCATAACTAGTGTTGCTCTAATCTTTCATCTTATTTAAGGTTAAAGAAGAAGAAGACATAAGAAAATTAACCCTTTCTCCTCTAGAAGCCATGCAATCAATGAATGAATAGAAAATAAAATTATTTGGGAGAGTAATGGTTCTTCATTTTAAAATATGTTTATTTCATATTTTGTGCTGCCACTTTTTGGTGCTGGGCTATGTTTTTTCCCCATGAGGTATCTGCAGGAGGACCATAAGGGCTAAAATTAATTTTTATGTTGTACTTTGGTACCCAGCTAAATGTGCACTGAAGGTCAAGAACTTGTTTCTCTTTATTTGCAATAACTTCACAAGAGTTTTATGGTGGAAAAAATTAAATTCAGCCATAAGACCATTCAAGAAGGAATCTTCTTCCTACAGTGAGTGCAAGTTCCCTTCTGAGAGCCAAGTGCTAAATAAATCCTGAGATCATGATTTATGGTTCCTGAGTTTTTTCTTCATAATGTATTTTTCAGAATGGCTTTCCCCAAAGTAGAATTCTTACAAGCTTTTCTAAACTGTATTTTTAAAAAATAGTAGTTTTTCATTTCCTAATGCTCCTTCTTCCCTAGACATTTTTTCTTTCCAACCCTAGTTTTTCCCTGTTTTGCAATCTTGAAGTGTGTACATAGGATTAACAGTTCTATCCAGCTTTTTATTGGTGGTGGTTGTGGTATGACTCAAAATGATGATTTGTAAGAAATCATGCAAGAAGGCCTTCTGTGTGTGAATGTTTGGAGGAAAAACCAGCTATTCATCAAAGTAAATGGTGTTTGTGCTCCTAAAGTGGATGTAAGAGCATGAGATGTAATCATATGTTTCATCTTTGTTTATTGCCTTTGGACATCCCAGACAGACTCTGTTTTAAGTTGCAAAATGTTCAGCTGAAAAAATTCCATTTCAAAGCCAAAAGTATACTGCAAAATTTAACAGTTCTTCCTTTAGCTGAAACCTTATTGAAACACTTTAATTCACTGCTATTGATTAAAAAGAAAAAAAACCCCTTGTAAAGTTTTGGTTTATAACTTAGTATTAATATTTATTTAGCTCACAGAACAGAACAGGGCTTAGATGCATACAGCCATGTTGTGTAGTTCTAATTAAAAAACAAAAGTTCATAAATCTAAACCTACCCTTTTTAAAATTGGTTGTTCTAAAAGCATTATATTAGACATTTAAGTAGCTGGTGTTTACATATCTAGAAGTTCATAATTGGAACTGGTTTTTAATTAGCCCCTTTGCTACCTCATTCTGCTTTATACTCATGCTAATTTGATTTTAATATTGTCATTTGTCTTCTAAGGAAATTTAACAATAGCATTTCAGTGGAACAAAAGCCTACACAAGGTTATTTCAGTGTGTGCTGAATGGAGTGGGGCTCTGAGTTCATCTTTATACTGTGTTAGTCAGGCTTCATTCAAATGCTACTAATGAAATGAGTGTACAGTTTTTTGTGCTATTTATTTTACTGGCCCCATGAAAAATAGGACTCTACCACTTAAAAGCCAGATTTAAAGTTTATATATGGAGCTTGATGGTTTTCTCTACCTTTATATATAAATGCTTTTAAAGCTACCTGTAGTTCCAGGAGAGAGGTGAAGTTAGCATGTTGACTCCTTCAGTTTCGGTGTGTGGTTTTAAGGCTTCAGTTGTGCATGGTTTGGTGTCTACTGACAGTGCTTTTAAGAGCTTGCATAACTATGAGAACAACATGTAAAACTGTGCAGGGATAGAGAACTGATTTAAATACATTTCAGATGGGTGATCTCATCAGAATAGCAGCTAAGTCTGAGACAGCAGTAGTACAGAAAATGAATACCTTGATCTACGTAAGATTGGATTAGGTAGCAAATTTAAGGAATTTTATAGTTAAGCCAAATCTTTTAGATAATGTAATTTCATGGTACACCACTTAGGACAGTTTATTCTTATACATTCTTAAGCATTTAATAGATGTACAACAACGTGTACCTATGTAGTAGTTACTCTTGACTTTTTCCCAATCATCTTTCTTCTGTGTTCCAGTTTTACAGGTACCAGTACAGTGGGAAAGAGAAGCATGAGTCCTATTGAGGAGGAAACTGTTTCTGATGATATGGAAGAGGGAGAAGGCCAAGATCCAGAAAATGATCAGACAGACCCCTGCGTAGAGTCCCTTCCAGATGGTAAGAAGAGAGCCAAAAAGTTGAAAAAGATCAAGACAGAACAAGTTCCAGCAGGTAAGTGCTAGAACCATGTTAATGCACATGGTTTTCTCTTCTGTTTGGAAGTGTTCTAGGCCTGAACAGAACTGAAATTCTTTTCCTGAAAGTTGTTGCTTCTAGCAGTAACTTACTCCATACGTTCAAATTTCTTCTTGAAACTGAAGACTGCATCATATAAAAAAAAATAAAATCTTGATGTAATTTTTATTCCATGATTCTGTCTTCTAGGAAGCCTCACAACTAGTTCCACTGGAATTTTTGAGGTCCCTGAAACATGGTAGGAAACAACTGCCTTAAAAAGTGGAGTTGATTGAAAGCAGTTGAGAGAATACACCTCTTGGAAGCCATACTTTATTTAAATAAAGTGGTGTTAACAAAACAGTATGTGTCCTGAAAATCAGTTTAATTATTTTAAACTGTTTCTTGAACAATCACTGTCAACTTTGCTCGTGTGTACATCACCTAGTGTATGACTTGTCGTTGATCCTGTGAAATCCTTGCTGTTGTAACTGATGTTAGGTTTAAGAAGCAAGACTCATTGTCCTTTGGTCACCTCCTTTGGCATGCTGGCTGTGAACTGTACAAGAACTGGCACTCTGTGATTTTGTGCTAGGCTGTTTCCTTTGCTTGGGGAGTGAGCACAGCTCTCCTAATATTTAACTGTTTTTTCAGGCAGCTTCAGTATGCTGTCAGCATTCTGGGAACAGGTGGAGCTGCAGTTTTACTTACTGCTTTCTACCTGTTACTTTATCCAGGAACATTTCTTGAATTTCTGTTCTCTACCCCCACCCCCAGTGCAGGTGGTATTCATCTAAATACAGCCTTACACATACTTACCCTGTCAAAAAACTGTAACTTAAAAGTTTCTCAAACATTAATTTCCTGGTGGGAGGTAGTTTTTCTTTGTTTTCACATCTGTTGTTCCCACTTTTAAATCCTGATTCTGTAAAAAATGTTTTTTGGTAAATGTGATGAACCTGCTAACTGCACCAGCCCTTTATTTGTTTAAAAAAAGATCTGCATTGGTAGATTTCAGAAAATGTTTGATATTTAAATTTTTGTATCATGGAAATAAAACCAAAATATGTATTTCCATAACATGAAAATTAAAGACATTTTCTTAGGAACTGGTTTGTTTTTATTTATTAGCGCCTGAAATGGTTTGAGTGAGTTATTTTTTTTATTTTCCGTCTTCCTAGTATAACAATTTTTTGTCATCCTGTGAGTAGCAGACCATTTTGTTCCATGGACTATTTTCAAGATGTTTGTGAAATGTAACCAAGAAAAGCAAGCCTATTGTCATAAGATTTAAATTGCTATGTGTTTCCCTTGGAGGGTGAAAACAAAAGAATTCTACAAATCAGCAAATTCAGAACCATTTCTGTGGAAGAGTGGAATATTAAGGCTTCATTATATCATATTTACACTAGAGTGGGAACCACTGTCTATTAAATGTGGAACAACCTGTTTGAAGCTATGTCAAAATTCATGGGTTTTTAAATGATTGTCAACTTGCATTAGAAAGGGAAAAAATAATTTCAAGATGTTAAATGTGAAATGTTGCATTTCTAACCTTAGAATACTCCCAGAAGTACTATAATTAAATTGTTTAAAAGCAGCTCTATCATCACATTCTCACATTAAAATGTGGGAAAGAAGACTTGCTATTAGTGATGCAAGGGAAAATTAGTAACTGAACTCTTCTGCTCTCCAGAATCCAGAGACTTTTCTTCCCCAAGACTCATGACCTTGGAACTAAATACTTGAATCACTTTCATCTTGAGTATCCAAACCAATTGTAAATTTAGTTCTGAGAATATGTGCAACATCTAGTACAGTCAAATGGAGTCTTCATCTGTCGTGGAGGTGATGCAGGTAAATCACATGGTGTTCTATCCAAATGTTGGAGCGAGTTATTAACTGTATATCCTAAAGAACTGGCTTAGCATGATTTGGGACAGAGCTTGAGTCATGATGACAAAAGGTTACAGAAGCATTTAAGGGGATTGTCAGAAGTACAGGTTAAGGGGCAAGGAATTAGCTGCTCAAGAGACACAAAGGGCCTCAGTGTCACAGAGAAATCCACCTGAAGTCTGTACCCTGAGGCCATTAGGATCTTCTTCACTCTTGAACAGCAATGCTTACATACCTGCAGGGAAAATTCAAGTCTTAATTACATTATAATCCAATGTCTTAAAACTTGCTTCTTCAGAATAGGCTGCATACATACCTGTCTACACTGCAAAGGTTAACAGCTATACCCACTATTTCTATGCACCTCCTCTCAGGTGTCATTTTGAGAAGCTGGATGTTGATCTCTATCAGTAATTAATACCGCTTAAGAAAACAGGGTTCTTGCATGCCCTAGTCTTTATGTGTGTTTGATTTTACCAGTTGACACCTGGGTAAGCTGTTAAACGGTGCTGGATGGGGCTGTAGCGTTGCTGGCACTGAGTGTGGGTGGGTGAGTGTGGGAGTCGGGGCCGGCGGTGTCCTAAGCAGGGACTGACGCCGCTCATCCTGCACCGGACCCCGCTCTTGTGTGGGGTTTGGTCCGCTTCCCCACGCCTTAAATGAAATCATTAATTCTAGAAGGGAAAGAATGTAGCTTAAATTAGATCCACATTTATTTCATAATGTATGTTTGAAATATGTGCATAGAATTTGTTTTGGGAAAGCAAAGCTGTCATCACTAGTTATGATGACTCTGGGGCTTCCTGGTCACTGGGGGTTTGTGCTGTTACTGACTCCAGAGGTCAGTGAATCACAGAATATCCTGAGGATCGTCGGGTCCAGCTCCTGGCCCCTCACCGGACAGCCCCGAGCTCTGCCGTGTGCCTGGGAGCGTGGTACGGGCGCCTCTCGCCCTCGGGTGCCCCGCTCCCCTCAGGGCCGGGCGGGCGCTGGCGGCGCGGCCGCCGCCCCTCCTCTCCCCGCCGGCGTGTGGGGCTGGGGGCTGCAGCCGCCCTGAGTTGTGCTTGTGCCTTGCGACTGTCTGAAGGAGCCGGCATGACCTTGCCCTCGGTAGTGCTGACGTGGAACGTTTTCCTCGGCAGCCGTGCAGCGGCTGTGCTGCGGCGCTGGGTTCCCCGCGTTCCTGCTTGGGGCAGGGTCCGGAGCGGCCAGTCCTCCCGTCTGAGGGGACGGAGCTGGGGGGACGCTGAGGAGGTGTAAGAAACAGCAAGCAACCATGTATAGAAGTGCTGGAAGCAGTCGCTGGAGGAATTGAGGAATTGCCTTGAGAAAATGAGGGAATTTTGTAAGTGTTTAAAAAAAAAAAGGACACTTGGAAGTGTAGGCCTGAACATGGCAGTCTCTGACGAAATTGTGTGGAGAAACGTGAGGGAGGTGAGCTGAAATCCTGCCACTGCACACCAACGAGAATTAGCTTATTTGGCTGGAACTGAGACTTGACAGTGATAATTTATCTGTGGTGATGGAGTACTTCAGTGTTCACCTCAGAAAGCACACTAAAACTGTATTTGAAATTATAATTTTCAAATTCATCTCAAGTACTTATGGGTGGGAAGTGTTAACGAGTCAAAATGCCCAGGATTGCAGCACAGGATGTAGGAATTTGCTGGTATACGAGAAATAGGGATAATTGTCCTGTGGACTAAGGGAAGAGTGTGAGTGTCCCTAAAGCAGGGATTTGAGTGGTAACAGGTAAGAGACTGAATGAATCTTATATGAAATTAAGATTGTGAGTGCAATGGCCTGTTTGTGGTCTCAGATTTGAGCTTATGATTTGGAGCAAAAAGTTAAAAGCTTCAGATGATTCAGATGGAGACCTAAATTTTATGATGGACCCAGTGGTAAAACCATGAGAGAGATAGAAAGCTGAAACTTCTGGTGATTGTGGGAAAAAGTAAATGTTGTAATTCTTTTTTTCTTTAAACTTTTGAGTTCTGTCATGGTGCCCAGAAAATGTCTGGTACCCTGGATGTGTTCACTGTCTTTAAATCATAGTAAATGTAATGCAGACAAAAATGTCCTCTGTGATTCAGAGTCAGGACATAAAGACTCCTGACAATCAAAAGTTCTTGGCTTCTGATGTTTTAGACTACTGCCAGCTGAGCAGATGTGTACATTGAAGAAGATTCCTCAAGTTACTCCACAGTACATTTAGTAAATGAATAAATATTTGCTTGTTTGTATTGTACTTACAGCTTTAAACTAACGCTACATGTGTGCTTTACAGATATACTGCTACATGTTCATTGGATGAGGAGCAATAGATGGTGGGTTACACTGAATTTTATAGGGTCAATGAATACATATTTAGGATGTTCTTTTTGCTGCAATAGGTATGCAGGAAGCTCATTTTAAAAGGGTTTTGTTTTTGTTTTTTTTTTTTTTTTTTTCCATCAGAGTAATTGTTGGCAGCCATGTGCTTCCATGAGTGCAGTGCTGTAGCAGATCACAGGTCAGTCCCAGCTCAAGGCAAACTGGTATGGAACACATCTATTCAGAAATGCAGTATAGAAAACATTCAGCCAAACTGGGAAAAGTTAGTTTCCCTGCATGTATATTAATTTCTGAAAAGAGCTGATAGCTGTATTTGTACACAAGCAGTCAACAGTCTGCAAGTTTTGCAAACAATGTTGTGGTTTATTACCAGAGTGACCCTGTATGATGGGGCAGGTGTGGTGTGCAGCTGAACATGAAAGTCTGGAGGTTGCTGCTGTGCTGAGCCACTTGAACCCTAATCTGTGACCTGTTTTCAACCCATCAAATGACTGAAAATACAATTGTATTAAAGCTGATTGCTTAAAAAAAACCTTTGAAGTTAGCAATTCCTTTTATTAGCCTCAAAAAGCTTTGCACTGTTACTGAGGTAAGAATGGCTATTTTATTTGACTTTAATATGTATTATAACTTTGAATAATTCCTTCAGATGGGGTTTTAAACTTAGAATGTTTAAAGATGACTGAACATGTTTAGTTCGTGTGTATATACTCAGGGGTGGTTTTTTTAATTTGTTGTTCTTTTTTTTTTATTAGATGTTAGGTGACTTAATTGTAGGATACTTCTTACTTCAAAAATACGTCTGCTCCAAACATATGCATATGTCTACAATTTAAAATTTTTGCATTAGGGGAAGTTGCTTGCATCATTTGCAATAAAAAACTGATACATGTTTGCTAACATTACCACAGCAATTTAAAATTGACCCTCCATTCTGTTTAGAAAAGGTCTCTGCTTCAGCCTTTCCTTCCAATTCTTTCATATGCTCGATTTAATTTCAGTTGTCCAATTTTTGATGTGCTGTTGAGAAGCTGCCAGTTACCATCAGAAACCTGCTACAATGGTGTAGAACTGCTGAAAGTGGAAATAATAGTTCAGTTGTTTGCTCCTGTGCTGAGCATGTTGTCTTCAATGAATAATGCAGTGTTGCAAAGAGATGATTTGCCAGAGAATTTCCCCTCAGTATTGCTGGACTCCCTCACCCACAGACTGGTAACCCTTTCTGCTGGGTTGTGCCACAGTCCCCTGGGCTTTTACAGTAATTGTTACTGTAACAGATTAAGGGTGGTAGTACTCAGTGATGAGTCTGTGAAGAAGTTAATGGGAACTGGCAAATTTTAGGAGGTAGATGAGGTGTTGCTTGAAATGTTTAATATTCCATTCTCATAGAACAGATCTGTATTTTTAGTGTACTGTATTTTTAGTGCTTTAATCAGGTTCCTTAACTGAAGTAAATTCTTCTGTCTTGTAGAGGGTGCAGCTCTAAGGTGTTCTAAAGTGTTTATAACATCTTAATAATAATTTCTAAGGTATATTTGCAATTATGTGCAGAAGAATTTTTGAGACTCACACCTTTGGTTTTAAACATGTCCAAGAACAGGAGTTTAAAATGTAATTGTTCATTTAATTCATGCCTAATATGAAATTTAGGATAAGAATGTGTCTGAAGTAAAAAGGAGATTTAGTGGCAGAATCGCTTGTTTAGTACCTTTGGGTCTTTTTATGCCTTCTTTTTGTTTTTGAAAAAAGAACTAGAAGAATTAGACTAAATATAAACTAAATATGAAAACATTTTAGAGTGATGGTTTTGGCAAATACCTCTTTTCCTTACAACCATTCAGAAAGATATTTTGAAACCCTTATGATGACAATATGAGTACTAGTTCATATTGAAATCTAAATTAATGTAGTTTATCCTGAAAAAAAACCATAGCAGCAGCTAT
This sequence comes from Passer domesticus, assembly GCF_036417665.1. Taxonomy (NCBI): domain Eukaryota; kingdom Metazoa; phylum Chordata; class Aves; order Passeriformes; family Passeridae; genus Passer; species Passer domesticus. Next base: position 7,206,541 of record NC_087488.1, read on the forward strand.
ACAAATTCTTACAAAACTGTTGGATTTCTAAGAAGACTAAAGAATAGAATGATGCTCAATTTAATATATTTCCATACTAGTTGCACTCAAATATTAGCAGGTGGAGCTGTTTTTTGCCTTGGAAGTAATCTGTAAAAGACACGCATCTGAAATTGCTACTCCAACATATAAAATAGGTCTAATAAGCAGCAGTAAAAAGCAGCATTTTCTGAGTAAAGTGCACTATTTTTCATGGCAAAAAAAGGCTTCAGTGTTCTGAGAGGATTCCCAGTATAGTCTGGCAATTTGAAGACTTGTTGAGTGTACAAACTCATATTTGAAGGGCCTTTTGTGTATATGATGACTAATCTTAGGGTATGTGTGTTACAAGCAAGAGATAGAAGTTTTTGTGCATGGATCCCAGGATCTTAATAATCTTCTTATTCTGGCTTGCCAAAACGAGCTCTCAGGCCTGTGTATTTTGGTGAAACAGATTTTCTGTCAGTAGATGCTTTTCAGTCTAGTGTAGATGTTTTCTCAGTTCATAGAAGGAATTTGGAAAGGTCTGTGTTCTGCTTCTACAGGAGTTCAGACAAGACAACAATTGTGATAAGTTCTGAATTCCAGTTTCTTAATAAAGGTACTTCCCTGCCTTCCATCCCAAGATATCTCAACAGTTTAAGGTAATGCACAACAAATTTAAAGGTGGCTATCACATTCTCATCTATTTCTCTGTACAAAATGCTTGCTTATGTTAAATAAACCAATTACTTTCTTATTTCTTCAATACTTTTCTGAAAAGCAGGCACACATATAAACATAGTATTTAAAAATGCAGTAAAGAAAACATTGAAAAATATTGAAAGTTTGCATTACATAGTTTTGCTTGTGTGTATTTTACCTTTTGGGAGTAAATTATAATAAAAATTCTGCTGTGAAATGAACATGGAGTACCATTTCAAATGTAGTCACAGTTTAAGGTAGATTTGTGAACTGCAATCAGTATTTATTTCTCCATTACTCATTTTGACAAATAGGTTTCACATTGTTTCTCTCTGCAAGAACTGAAATTATCACTGTGTTTAAAATTGCAGTCTCTTTACCTCTCACTGGCTGTTGTATGACTCAGGCAACCTGTGTAATCTCAGAGTGTTCATGGGCAGAGCACTGCATTTCCACGTGCAGAATATTTATGGGAAGTGGAAGGTGAATAATCTGGCATGATGACTGTTTAACGTACTGCAAGGATTGTGTCCAGCCAGGCTGCCACCAGTGCAAGCAGGAAGGCTGGGGGACTGACAAACAGCTCATCTAACAGTCTGAGAATTGTACATTGTCAAACATGATAAAAGCTACAGAAAACTGTGTTTTGCTTGGAAGCTGAAGAGCTAACCCAAACCCCAAAAGATTCCCACAATAGCTGAAAGAAAATGAATAGAGGTTATCAGTAAACATGAGAAGTTAATTAGTTAGTTGTTGAACTCTTGTCTGTGTCTTCACATTTAAGTTTTCTTAAACAGAACTGAAAAGCCTTGTGCAGGTAAGATTTCCTGCAGGAATGCCCTTTGACAAATGTGACACTAGAGTGAAAAAAGGCAAAATTGTTTTCCCGTCTTGTTGAATAGCATGTAACTCTGTGAACTGCCTGGAAGTGTTGGGCACTCAGGGGGACCACAGGACATGGATGGTTCACACTGGGGAAGATCTTACATGTCTTGTCATTGTCAGGGACAACTAATTCATAGTCACTGACATTACTGTTTAACGTGCAATAATAGTGTATGTAGCAAGCTCTAAGGTTGCTACTACTTGTTTGCACAGCTTTTCTATTAAATGCCAATACTATGGAATTTATAGCACAAACCCTTACAAGAATCTACTTTGTTTTATGTTAGCAAAGAAGGCACAAATTTTTAGTCAAATAGACACAGGAAAATGAACAAAATGGTTTGTAGTGTCCAAATTCCTTTACTTGATTCTTTTTACACCCTTAAGAAGAACCCTGGCACCTCATTTAATAATTTAATTTTAGTTTGTAAAGATGATAAGTATTTTCTTATCAAACATTTCTAGTAGGTTTACTATCTGTATGTTTCTTTGAGGCAGTTGGGAGATGCTGTATAAACTTTAAGTTTTTCAGCTTTCTGCTTAGTTTTTCAGTTTATAGGTAATTACTGAGACTGTGAGCAGATTTTGCTAAGACATCACTGTAAGAAGACATGTTTGTGTGAGCAGCCTTTGAAGAGAATATTCCACTTCTATTGCATCCTAGTCTTGTGAAGTCTTGGTTGTATTGCAAGGCACATTCTAAAAATAAGACTCAAAAATGTGTTGTCTAGCTCTAGATGGGAGTATGTAACGAGTGCAGATGTGTATTTGATATGCACAGGAAGAATCAGGCCAGGCATTGGCATCCCAGTACTGTGGGAAACGGAACAGAGTAAGTGATCTTTCTGGCCCATAAATCTGACTGGAGTTATATTTGCTAACAATCCAACTGTAGAACTTGTGGGAAAAAACAGCATGAAGCTGACACTTGTCTAGTGTTCTGAGTAACATAAGTGCCAGCTAACTCATTTTCAGGAAACTTGGGGGTTTGTCCTTTTTTCTTAATGCTGAAATGTATTTGCATCTCACATAGATTTAGAGTTCAGTCTGGCAAAAATATCAGATGATTTTTAAGTTTCCTCGAAGAGAAGTGAGTTGCTTGTCAAGTTTAATGTAGTCTAACCTAACAAAACAGAAAGTAGAAATTTTTACTGTAGTGAGATGTAAATACAAGTACTTGTAGTACTTGTATACTACAAGTTTTCAGGACTTGTCACTTTTATGTATTTTCCATTGGTGCTCTTGCTTTGTGTATTCTGAACCTACCAGACATCAGTGTTTACTCTATAGATTAGGAGAGCCCTACTAAGATCTGTCCATGTTCAAACTAAAAAAAAATACCCATCACACTGAATTTTCAAAGCTTTTAGTGTAAGCAGCACAGAGTTATTATTGTAGCTGAAAAACTGAGAGTGCTGCCATGTTCCAGACTTTTCTGTGGAATAGAAATAAATGTGAATGATCCTGAGAGAAAATCTGAAATGTGACAGTGATCCCTCTGGTTGGGTGGATCCATTTTAGCATGCTCTGGCTGGGTTTTAGGTAACTGAAATTACTACTGGAAATTGGAATGGAAAAAATAGGTAATATAAATAAGTTAAAGCATCCATAATGATAGCTACGCAGTATCTGCTTAATAATAAAACCAAAGCAGGGACTTAACAGCCTTTATAAAATTCAGAATATCCAAACAGAAGAACAAATAGTGAATTGATGTAGTTGAGTTGAAAATCATGAGTGCTTTACTTATGTTTCATTAGAAGAAGGTAATGGCTTAGTGATTAAATAATATTATGCCACATTCAAAAGCACAGTCTCCCACTCCCCCTTCATTTCCTGAAGTTTGAGCCCTGTTTAAATCACTGCAGAACTGCTTGGCACTTAGTCATACTCAGACATGCCAGTTCATGTGTTTCTGTGATCCAGCTCACTCTCACGTGGCTGCAACTGTCTCGCACCTTTCATGCTCTTTTTTTTTTCCTTTTAGCACTGAGCTGAGTGGGAGCTACAAATGCAAGGCTTGGGAGTTTGAGCAGCTGCATGAGTTCCCTTGTACAACACCCAATTCTTATGCCATACGTGCTACTGAATATTATATTCTAACTGGAAGCTAAAAAGATTCAGAAATCATTTGTCTGAAATGAAAGCGATTCTTCATAGAGAGATTTGTCTCTATTCCACCCTGGGATGTTTATCACAATTTTAACACTGAAATTCATGGTTGGTGGGAATCTGCAAGCATTTTGATTTTTGTTTCTATATGTACTTGAGATTTTATAACAAATTTGAATAATGAATTTTTCTAATCCTTTAGTTTATTTGTATTTCCACTGCTCTGTTGAGGATTATACAGCAGCATACAACATAACCAGAACAGTTCACAAATGTATTTTCAAACTTAGTGTACAATATAATACAATTTAAGGGAGCTCTTACTTGCCTTCACAGTGTTTCTTATTCTTGTGACATAATCTTATTCTCAAAAGACAGAAATACTTCTTTTTTGGAACTGTATGTAAGTGGCTATGGCTGGGATACTCAACACTGAGTCAGCCTGCAGAAATTTGAAGTGTTTTGTAAATGTGAATTTAATGCTGTATTCAGCTGAAGTTTTTAGTTGAGGATGGTTCTTCAGGGGACCTGTGAAGATGTACAGCACTGTACAGGGAAACAGTACAGGATTTCCTGTCTTTGCTAGCTCTACATAGAGAATTGCTCTGTCAATTTTCCTGGCACTTCTTTCAGTGTACTATAAAATCATATCACAATGAATTTCACATTTTTACAACAAAATTAAACCAGAAAAATTAATATTCCAATATATCCCAAGGCTAGATCAGCTCCAACACTTAATCTGATGGTCATTGTAGAGCTGTTTTAATGCTACAAACTTACTAGAGGATGTTCTACTTAACTTATGTTTCATTAGTGTAATATAAGTGTGTTCTATTGTCTGGTTTTGTTCTGTTATTCTTCCCTTTAATAGCCACCTAAAAGGAACAGCCACTGAATTGCTAAAAATGAGGATGAATGACACATTGTAAGGAAGGAGGCTCTATGCCAAATTCCACACGTTTGCACTGCCAACATTTATCCACAATGTTGGCAAAGTGGAGAAACACTTCTGAGCTGCTCTGTTATTTATGAGACAGATAATTTTTTTCCCTGGTAGGATGGCGCTGGATAATCTGATTTTTGTCACCATCAGCTTAGCCACCAGCTTTTAGCGTGCCATTGGGCAGCACACTTCAACCCTTCTGTGTCTCTGGTTTCTCCATCTCTGAAATGGAAGGGATAGTTACATATCTGATGTTTCTCTGAGACTGAATTCAGTTAAGCTCCATAAGTATATTTTATTTTCATGTGTGGCATTATTGCATATTAAAAGAATCATTACTTAAATGAATTTAATACTTATTTACTCAGGATAATGTGAATTTTTTTCCTGAAAGCAGTGCATGCTGAATTAACTTATTTTACATCTATTGTAAAGTGTTTGACAAAATCAAGTATGACAGTTTTCTTCAATTCCATTTGATCAATATGACCGTGCACACTTAAATATTCTGCCTCATTTATTCTTTCTGAAGTCTTTCCAGGATCTGTCTGCAGAAAATATGTGAGATACCATGTTTTTGTGTCTTGGTCCTATCACCTTCCCTCTGCCTCAGCAGTGTTTTAATTGAATTGTGTTATTTAACTAACCTCTGTTATTCTGTAGTCTAATTCGATGCATAGGGCCAGTGTTGTTTTATAGAATCTTAGTTTGTGCAGTGATCTCACTCCCTGCCCCCCAGCACCTTGTCCTGAAAAGACCTGCAATGCAGCTTTTCCTGGTATTGTAAACTCAGCTCAGGGCATGGGGTTAGCAATGTGTGTTCATTCGGTGAGGGGGTTAGTTTGAACAATGTGTACCAAGGCTTTGTGCATTTGGAAGTTAATTACTGTGTAAGAGATTTCTTAGAGAAGTTTGTTCTGAGCAGTTGCCTTAGGCAAAAAAGACAAACTCTTATTTTTTGAGATGTCTTCACAACAGTAGGCACTGAAAGCGTGCCCGAGGTCCCACAGATAAATATTCACTGAAAACCTAACCTGGGCCGTTACTCTGCTACCCAGAAACTGGTTTTTTATGCAGCCTGAATGCTACACAGGAATTATGCAGTACTGGGAGGAGGCAGGGAAATTAAGAACAATAAGAATAGCTGTTCTTTGAAATCATAGTCTAGGTTTTCTTGGATAATATTTGTGTATTTGTGTAGAAATGTCTGTGTGACAACACAGCCTTTTCATCTTGATATTTGTAGGAAAAGGCACAAACTTTTTTTAAATTTCCTTGAATAAATACACAAAAATACTTTCCAGTGATATTTAGTATCTGCTGCAGTTCTCTTTAAATATTTTCCTGGTGGGGTTTAAGTATCACGTAAGCACAAAGAGAAGGGTTTATCCTGTTGCCTGTGGTCAGTGTTGTGAGACACTAATTCTGTTCATATCCAGTGCACTCCCTCTTCCCTAACAGATAGACCAGGACTCTAAGGTTCAGGCCACTTATTTGTAATGCTCTGATTGCATTACAAATGGGAATAAATTGAATTTGGATTTTGGTTTGTTTGTTTCAATAATCTAATTATAATTTTTGCTTTTGAGTTTGTGTGGAAGACAGAGCATAGCAAAGAAGAAAGCATGCTTCAGGTTTTTTCTTTTCAACTTCCACGTATGCTCTCTTTGTGTCCTTATAGTTTTATTTCTTGAGTGAAAATTTTCACATTAATTTCACATTCAATTTTTAAGTTTCAACAAAGTTTTTCTTTCATTTTATTCTAATACAGTGTTTTCTCTTGTGCTGTGTTTGGACTTATTACGGCATCTAAGCAAAAACTGAATGTTGTTTTTTTAAAGGTCGTGTCTATGCTGCCAACTATGCACATTGCTGGTGAGCCAGATATCTCCAGGAGAGGGCTTGTGAAGGTGGCTTGAAAATGTCTGGGATTTAAAAACCATGCAGGGTAGACACTCATAAAATACATTATTTATGCAGACAGAGTTCTTTGAGTGTAGAGGAAAAGTCTCTGGAACTCACAAAGAAAGGTAGCAAACAATAAAAAATATTTTTAATTTGCTTAGGATATAACTCTTCATGTAATATATGCAGTGCCTGCAAAGTGCAGTATCCAGCTTTGTAGTAGAAGCACCTCATACTTGAACTTGAGCTTAATTTGGTCCAAAATAATTTAGCCAAGTTGAACCATGCATAAGTCATTTATACTTTTTTTTTTCAATTTACAGTGTAAAGTTTGAAAATATTTTGCTGTGATATCAATGTTGAATGTGTGCAGTAAAAGAGGGACTTTTGTGCAAATTAACTTTAGTATTTACAGCTTCCTGACCTTCACCTGACTTTTTTCCAAGCTGCATTAGATTGCTGCGACAGAAAATCACCTTTATAAACAGAAATAACATAATTAACACTTCTCAAAAGCTTGTGGAGGCCTAGTGGACACAGTGCTCTCAATTTAAAAGGTGAACAATTGTTAGTTTTCACATTATCTCCCTTGCCCTGAAGCAGCAGTGTGCGGACATGCACGTAGCTTTAGTACCACAAGAACTTCTAGAGAAATCTTTCTTGACCTGGGGGCTGTTGGGCCCTCATGTGACAGTGGGACACCAGGCATTGTTGGAAAATGGGTGTGCATGAGGAGTGACTTGACCACCTTATGAAGCCTTGGAGACAAAGAAAGGGGGAATAGGAAAAACAAGTGTGATCAAGACGAATGGAATTGCAGTATTGAAACCCCATGAAACAGGCTTACTTCAGTTTGAGGTTCTTTCTCCTTAAATGTACAAAGAGTAGATTTGTTAATATAAAGTAAAACTACAAATAACTTTTATTTTTTAAAAAAGTAATCTTTAATTTGTTTCTATGTGTAGATCACATAAATGGGATCAGGACTTTTTCCAAGATGAGGGAATATGAAGATGCTACAAACTGAATTGTAGGAATTATCTCCCCTAAAGGAATAGCTGCATCTTGGATGAGCAATTACCATTACACTAAAAGCAATCAGACTAATCTTCAAACAATGCTAACATGAATTATTTGGATTTGATGAGTGATTGATTACATGCAACAGAGCTGAACTTTGTGATTGATAATTCACTACTTTTATATGACAAGTCCCTTAGGATAAAGGTACACATCAAAATGTGTCTGTGGTTAGAACATCTGGGTGATTTGAAATAGCAAGCTTTCCCCTTGGTGGAAGATAGCAGGCAGCAAAAGTGTATTTAAACCACCTATTTAAAATAATTTTGAAGTAGATAGCAAATTTTCCTATACAGTATGGTGCTTAGGAGTTCAAGAAGTGTTTGCACAACGCTCTCAGCATGGTGGGATTGTTGGGGTGTCCTGTGCAGGGCCAGGACTTGGACTCAATGATCCTTGTGGGTCCCTTCCAGCACAGGATATTCTATGATTCCATGAAAATATATAAAAAATAAGTGGGAAATAATAAAATAACATCTTTATTTGCAGAAGAGCCAAGTGATATTAAAAGCTACTTTTTATTTCAGGATGACCTAATTAGGACATTAATAAGGCCAGGGTTTCCAAAGATTCATTGGTTTGACCTTCCTGAAAACTTTTGCTTCTTTCCCAAAAGCACACTGTAATTTCTTTGACCTCAGTTTAAAAATTCTGTAATGCAGAATTCAGTCTTTAGAGACTTCATATAGAGTAAGTACATACTGTGTGTTATTAAATGCATTTTAATTAAAAGACCAATTTTATAAAAAAGACACTCAAACCAAATGTATTCGGGGCTGGGAGTTTTACTTTTGCACAGGCCTATGCAAACCAATAGATGTCTGAAATGCCTGAATCAATAAATAGCAGTATTTAGTGAGATTTTGGTAACCAAATCAACTTCAGACAAGTTAGAGTTCAAACCTTGTGCAAACAGGTGCAATTGAAGTGGCTTGAATGGATTTGATTATTGACATTTCTTGGGAGGCTGAAAGAGACTGAGATGAAGTTTTTTGAAAGGCTGCACACAAGTGACAATTGCCAGTGTGTTTCTCCACGGAATTTTAAGATGTTTTACCTCCTGGGGAAATTTTTGATTTGAAGTGTTATAAATTTGCCATTGTTGCACTTGCCAATCTTGTCACATTTGCAGCATGAAATCTCCTAACTTACTGCACATTAGCTTGAGCTATTTTGCACATATACAATTAGAAATTATTAAATAGGGTTCAGTTAAACAATTTTCCCCTGAAAAGCTCAAGTGGAATTTTATTTCAATAAACAAAACCATTAGGAAGCCGTCTGTTTAAAAAAGATCCAGGACTTGGAATCTAACATTTGTGTCTGCATTATCTGGTATTGCATTGTTGACTCTCGTATTCGTAATTATGAGAAGCCCACACACAGGATATAAAAATATGGGGGTTTATATATAACTCTAATAAATGTTTGTGATTATTTGTTTGCTGCTACAAATTTTCAGGAAATCAATCATTTGGTCTCCTAACTCTCATTTCCCTAAAGAGCTGTAATGTTCACAGTCTCCATCACTTTCCTAAACTCTAATTGTTTTTCGTAAGTTAAGTGGAGAAATAATGTCATACACATGGCAAACTGTTAAAAACCTCATGTTTTCTTATTTTTTACTTAGCAGTTTCCCATTTGGTACTTTACTTTGGATGGTATATAAAGCCAATAAGCAGGTGGAAATTGGGTCATAGGAATATTTCTGGTGCCAAAAACCAACTTAATGGAAATTGTTAAACATGGCTGTATTTTGTAAAGGAGCTTTACTGTTCTCATCTGAATTTGGCATAAAGTTCTGTATCATGTATGTTTGAAACAATTGTAAATTAATGCTGAATCCAGTGGCTCTCATCAGCCCCTGTCAACAGCAATCACATTTCATACAGATATATGTTCACTGGAAATAGGAAGTCTTTTATTTGGAATGTTACAGCTTTACTTTTACATTTTTATGTTATTTAAATTTCAATATTCTTAATTTAGGCAAGAGCTGAAGCTGTAAAATTTATCTACTGAAAGCTGTTTATTAGCTTAATGCTTACTTTAAAAGTTATTAAGTAAAACCAGGTTTTTGAGTAGGACTGACAGCTGAATGGGTAATTTTTAATACTGTACAGCAGTCTTAAATTTCCTGCTATTTGCATACTTGACTGATTATCCTTAAAGATCGATTTTTTTGAAAGTCAGTACACAGCAACTGCTGTTGTATTGTTGCTCTGTGCTTTCAGTATACATAAGTGGTAATTCAGTGAATAATCTCAGATGTTGACTTTGACATCCTGAAGTGAAGGGATATTTTCTATATGGGTACAGAGTTCCAAAAGATATCTGAACTTTGTATTTCACTCAGCTTTGCTTTTCCATGTTCTTCTCCCTTGAGATTCAAGCCTCCAATTCAAACTTTTCCTCTAGTAGATACTCATAAAGAGAAAATAAATTAGAATGCATTCTGTATGATTTAGAGCATTAATTACAGGTCTTAGCTATTTGAATTATGTAATTATTTATTTGTAATTTAATGGGTTTTACATTCAATTACATAATCTCTTTTTTTTTTCAAAAAATACTTCTTTCATATAAAGCTTTTATAGAGTGTATCCTATCCTACACTGAAATAAGTGTGTTCCCTTATATAGCTGAAATAATAAATCAGGTTTTTATCTGCAAGAAAAAAAAAATTGAAATGCCATAGAGGAAATATTTCTGGAGAAATATTGTACTAAGCAAGATTTTACAGGATTTGCTGAACAGTTGAAAGATCAGTTTGCTTTTGAAAATTTGGACAGATGAGATATTTTTTGGAGGACATGCGGATTTTTATTAAACTAGAAATATTTTTCAAAAGAAAATACAAACATTTCATAATCTCTGTATCAGAATTTGTGGCAATGCAAATTCATAATGTATGTTAGTGCTTCCTTCATTAGCTTTGATGTCTAGTTTTGCAAAACGAAATTTTCTATGAGCTAAGTGACATAAATTTTGCCATACTTTAACTTTTTTCTGAGTAATAAACCCAAACCAAGCTAGAATGCTCAGAAGTGACTTACACCAAACTCTGTCAGATTTATTGATACAAAATGTTTCAGGTTTTGTTTGTCAGAGTTAGGACTGAGTTAAATCTGTATCTGGAATTTTAACATGTGAGTCATAGTGAAATCTTCAATAACAAATGTTTTGACTGGGTGTCCCAGGTGGAAAAAAAACCCAGCCACTTAGATCTCACTGAAGAACTGTTCTATAGTTCTCTCTTGACCTCACTTCTTTATTAATGTTTTATTGTTTCCTGTATGGAGAGAAAAAACCCAACCAACATTCACACAGCTTCTTTTATGGTCATGATTCACCACTATGGCAATCGAGCAAACCTTGGAAGAACACTGTGTGGGGCTTTGCCAGTGCTTTGAAGTGCAGGCAGCCAGAGCTGTTTGGACATGGTTTGACTTGAATGTTGTGCTAATGTGTGATTTCCAAAGTTCTTGCTTGTGGTTCTCCACCCAGAAAAAAAGAAGACAATCACAATGCATTCTCATACATTTTTCCTACGAACAAATAAGAAATACATAGTAATGAAGAGGCATTGAAAACACTAAAAATGCAAACTGCTGTCTTACAAATAAATTATTCTTATGAGTAAAGAAGCCAAGGACAGAATTAGTTACCTGTAATGTCAAGGAAACTACTCTGAATGTTGTCCTGACCCTATTTTTGGTATGTCTAAAAATGGCTTGAAATTCCAGTTTAGTAGCTTGGGTGTAATTTTACAATATAGGGAAGAATATAGATTTCATTGGGAACAAGTACGTGTCTCAGGTAGGAAATCTTTCTCTGGCATTTGGCTAAAAACATAGGAAGAATAGACAAGTAACAGCACAAATTTTGTAAAAATTACTTAATGAAGAGCATCTTTGTAGAGAAGAGCCATTTGTAGTTATGAATGCATGGAAGGTTTCCTAAAATAATCATAATCAGGTTAACTTTTATTGAAAGTGAAAATTTGACAGCTGACCTGCAAATTTCAACTGATGCAGTAAAGAGAAGAAACAGGCTTGTTACAGGCTTCATAATGTCCAGTCAGCTGCAGATGGACAGGATTGCTTTGTTTCCACCCTTTCTCTTGAAGCCCACATACCTTTAAGCTTTGTTTGAAATAAGTGGAAAGCAGATTTCTCTCTGGTTCACTTTCCAGTCAGAGTATTTGTCTTCTATTCCTTGTGAGATTTTGTGGCAGCTTGCACTTGTGCCTCAGCCCCAAGGATGAGCACTGACAACTGTGTTGCTACATTCTCTGAAAGATTAAGCACAGATTTTCCTTTTGCCCCCTTTTATGCACTCAAGGTTTATAGAACGATGTGATAGTTGAGGGAGACAAGCTCAGGTATAAAATTTTCGTAAAATCAATGATTCTTTGTATTAGCTGGCATCTATCATACAGCTGAGAAAACACTGTCTATACTGTGTATACTTCCTTTCCTCGCTTCTAATGTTGTTTTGGGCATAGTCTGTGCACTCTGTGCCATCCACTTCTGTACAGAACTTGCTAAATTATGTTGCATACATGTCTGGGTCACAGTTCCGAAGCCAGTTTCCTTCTCATTTGGCTTGGCCCTCAGTTAGCAAAGCACACCTCACTGTTCTTTCTCCATGCACAAGTTTTCTTTCTTTCTGTGATTCATAGCATTTCTCAAATGCTTTAGCTTTTAGGGTTGTAGGTGTTGATCTTCTTTTCAAATTTGGGGGAAATCCGTAGCTTAAGAACCTGGTTTGCAGGAAGAGTTTGGGTGAGTTTGTGGTTGTCTGGCTTAGACACCCCATTGTGCTTTTATGTTCCCTCTATGGGAGCTGCTAGGGTGGGACATTTTCCACAGCCCCGTGTCTGAGACATGGATGACTCAGCCCTGACAGCATATGGCTGATTTCACATCCTCTGAGATATTTAATGATACAGCAGTTTCATAACCACAACCACCATTCCTGCTTTGCACACAGATAGATTTCCCACGTCGGCACAGATGCTTTTTCAAAGGTAGTTTCTTAACGGTTCTGAGTATTTTACCTACAAGCAGTACTGGTGGCATTCTCTATTTCATACAATACTTATTCACCTCACTGCTTCTTATGAGCAGAGTATGTAAGAGGTGTTAGAGTAGAATAAAATATAAAAAGTGAGCATTATCACACCACATAACTTCTAAGTAGAAAGGTGATTTTCAAAGCGAGCAGCTGGTTTATATAAATCTTAAGATATAGCCAATACTTCTCTGTAGCAAAAGAATCTCAGACTGATTATGAATCAGAAACAAGAGAAAAATTAATAGACACTTAGAAGGCTAGAAGCTTGGAAGCAAAATTTCGGCTTCAGAAGTTGTGGCTTCAAAAGCCACATCTTTTTTTTCCCCTGCTGTTGTTTCAAATAGCACTATCTGTTATTTTTGACTTGCACACAGTAAAGGTCCAGACAGAAATGGTCATCTTGATCCTGGCTTCATATTCCTACCTTGCTGTTATACCAGTTCATGGCAGAAAAGAATTCCCTTTTTTGTAAGGATAACATCTTGCTTCACTCCTTGAGCTTACTTAAAAAGATGATCAGGTCTTTCTGACCAGCATCATGTCAGGACATGCTGGTTTGGAGGGGAGGGAATAAGAATGTGTGACCAGACACAAGGGAAGCCCCTAATGTTAGTGCTGAAGGAATTGCATTGCATTAGCTCTGTGATCCCCACTTTCTCTGTCATGTTGAGCATTTTCAAATTAAATTGCTTTACTTAGATTTTCCCAGACTATTGGATATGAACTTATTAGCTAAAAATCACTGTGTTAAAAACTCTTTAGAAATTGAAAGGGCACTGAGAAGGAAGAATTATTAAGAGGCAATTGTGTTCTAATTTTATATCAGTGTACATTATATCTGCTTGTATCTTGTAAAGTTAAATATATTTCTTGCATAGGAAGAGTATAATTGAAAGAAATTTTAAACTTCAGATTCTGCAGAATTAATGTTTTGGCACTCAGTCCAAATGTCTACAAATTCTAAATGAGTACTCCTAGAAGTTATGCTGCTCAACCCAATATTCACATGAGATAGTCTGAGATGTAGTTAGGGTAACTATGAATACCATAGCAATTCTTGAAACAAACAAACACACAAAATCCAAAGAAACTACTTAGTAAACATCTTCAGTTTTTTTTTTAAGTAAGCTAGGGATGTGTGTTCTGTATAGTCCTTATTGAAAAAAAAAGGTCTGGCAACTTTATTCTTTGAAATACTGGAATGGCCCAAAGGCTTGGAATTGAGATTTGATGTTGGCAGGAAGGTGACCTGCCTGTTGAGCATGTGCTTTTTGTTATTTCTGTGAAAAATCTACATATTTAACAAGTTTTAACCCCTTTGGGCATAACTCCTAGTATGATCTCTGCTTGCTAGAATTAAACAGTGAAATCTTTGATAATTTTATTCCAGATTATTTCCATAACTTCTCTCCACATGAAGCATGTGCATACAATGAGCTGTTGGATACACTCTGTCCCCTCACAGGTCTCGGTGTGACTGGACTGCAGATATTCTGGCATAATGAATTCAGAAGTCTTTAACTGCTCTAGAAGGTAATTAGCTGAACCCAGCTGGCTCAGTAAAGTTCCATTTACTGGGGCTTGAGGATGATACAAAGTTAGTAAAAGGGGTGACATCTGAAGATTTATCATAACTGTCTCTGAAGTGTTTGACCAGGGCTGGAGAACCCAGGCAGGTGAATTTCTTGGTTCCAGAGTTCAATTCATCTGTCAGCTCTGCAGCTCAGCTGTCCCATTCCAGGGCTGCAGAACCAAAGGAATTTGTGGTCATTGCAGGTCATGGGTCTGTGTGTTAAAATTTAACAAATAGCAGCTTTATTTCACTTGCTCAGCACTGGACTGTAGATTTCCTCCCCAATTTTTATCCTGAGGAATTAGCATAAAAGGTTATGAACCTAAATTTTGGATGTGGCTAGCATGAAAAAAGTAGTGTGTGAAAGGTTGGCCTTATTTGATATTACCAGCAGTTAATGGTTACAAAGTGTTTGCAGTTACTCAACCTTTCCACCTGCTGCTAAGAGTTAAGAGACATGACAGTTAAATCTGATTTTAATGGTTTAAAGGATGTGTTCTTGTCATAGGTTAAATTTGTAACCATTACAGTTCTGCCCAAGGAATTCTGCAAAACTACTGAATTGCAAATGTTCTGAACTTGCTTTGTCAGTTAGAGATTTTTCTTTACAGAACAACTTTATGTATGAACCACCTTTCATGAGTTACTGTATTTATAAATGAATTATTTGCAATGATTTGGCATTAATTCTGCTCTCTGTAATTCCTGTCACTCCTTGTACTAGTTATTAAATAAGTATGGAGAGTAATGATTTTAATTTTACAGAACTTGTAAGTAATTTTGGATTTATTTAAGAATCCAGATGCTTGAAAAAAGCATTTAAAAAAATAATTCACTGGGAACATCAGTTTAATGTCTTTCTGAAGTCTTTATCATCTTTAAGATTTTTGTTGACTAATTTCTATGATTAGTCTGTTCAAATATTGGGTTCCTGACTGCACTGTGACAAAGCAGTGTAGATGCTTTTGTCTTAAGGTGAGAGCAGAGAGAATTCATCATTCATACAAAACTGTGCAGTGAAATAAATCTCAGGCAACAAAATTCCAATCATCTCGTAAGCACACACAAGTGCATATGTAAAGCTACAAGTGGAGCTTGCAAAGGGGAATCAAGGAATCACCTCTCACTTTGTGCTGCCTCCAGTATCTGTCAAAAATGAATGCAAATGATTGTTAGAAATACTGAGTACAAAATCTTCATTTAACTTACAGTCTGCACACAAATGAACATGTATGACAAGTGTCACAAAGGGGAGAATAAGGCCCCAAAAATCACTTCTTTTAACTCCAGGTACTTGTTATTTAATGCTTTCATTTTTATTGACATAAAGATAATACTTAGAATGAAATAATCTACATGTAACAATTCTTTTATGTTGATTATCTTTTTCTCCTGAGCGAATTGAATCTTTAAGCTTGTGCAGGAATTCTAGAATGCTCCTCAATATTAGGCTTGTCTGCCAAGGAGACTCTCCAGTTGTGCTAAAAAGCTTCTCAGTTCCTGTCAGTTTCTTTGGAAAATCCTATTTTTCTCATAACTCAAAATATTTTGGATAACTTGTTTTCTGATAAGTCAGTGCCATAATTAAACTCCAGTGACTTTGCTGCATCTCTTGCATTTTATCTATTAGATCCACCTTTTTTTAAAAACATCTTTTCAGCAATACTGCATTTCCTGAAAACAGCAAAATTGTTTATAATTTAAAAATATGAAATTGCTTTTACATAATCTTACTTCAAAAGCAGTTAATAATTTCTCCTTTATATCAGTTGATCTATATGGGCAATCTATTAGAAAATTATAACTAAAGAGACAGAAAATGAAATAGTTTTTTTGCCTTTGCTTTTCTTTTTAAACATTCCAATTAGTGAGTAATTATTCCATGGTCTCCCTACTCCACAATATAAGTATTCAAATAGTTTGATATATATTCCAATAAAAATGAAGCAGGTTTTTTGTATGTTAATGGTAGTTTATGGTAGTGAGGAGGACAGTTGTATTTTAAATATGAAGAAAATATAAAGCAGGATGTCTCAATTTAGTGAAAAAAAGAAATACATAGACAATCCTATGCATTGCTGCCAAAAGCACGACTTATAAATGAGTAAAAATAGTGTAAGTGTTAAATTCTACTCCTTATGTTTTCCCTTGGAGAATGGGGTGTTTTCTTTTTTGCATGAGTGGCAATGAAAGTGCATGAATTAAAAAAACAAAAAACAAAACAAAATATAACAACAAAAAAAAAAACACCCAAAAAGAATCCCCCAAAAATAGTTGCAGTTATTTCATAGAGCAACTTTTGGCTCATGGAGCCCACAGTCTGAGCTTTGATTGGAAAGGTTAGATTTTAGCCAGCTGAATTTCATTGAAAACTTGGAGAATGAGAGAAATGGCAGTCACAATGTAATTTATCTTGATAACCAGAGAGAGAGACTCACCACATTCCCACAGTGCAAATATTTGTTTGACTAGGTTTTCTGGTTCTTTTTTTTGCCTACCCTGAGTCCTTGACAGCTTTTCTGTGTGGCTTTCTAATGTGGATTTCTTCTGGGCTTTTCCTAGAGATTTATTGAAGAACATGAGAGAAGCACAAAGATTTTTATTTCTCATGTTTTATTACCAGCTCCTCATTACTTTTACCTGCTGTATTATAAATGCACAGTGAGATAATACAAATAAAGGCACAGCACATAACAGAGGTGTATAAAAAGTTACAGAAAGCAGAGGTTCTAACTGAGGGGCATTATTGTGTACGTGTGATTTGGGACTGTGGAAAAGGAACTAGATGTCATGTTTAAAACTTCTGAAATTACTCAGGATTTTGTGGAGTGTTTAATTCAGATATTTTTATTTCAAATTGTTCAAATCTAAAAGCTAGTTAAAGGACTTTGCAAAGGTATATAATTTTGGCAGTGATCAATTGTATAGAAGAATATATTCTTCAATGTCAAAATAGATTAAAATTCATAATGGTTATATTTTAGTTTCATAAGCTTTTCAGGTAGTGAGAAACAACAAAAACTAAGTGACTATGTGTGGTTTTGAATTAATTTTTAAGATATGAAAATGAATCTTTGAACAGCTGTGGTATGTCAGGGACTTGAGTGGATAAAGGAGAGATAAGCCAAGAAAACTGAGTATTTGTGGGGATTTTAAATATTATATAAATAACATGTGCCATATTTGAAACAACGTTACAGGCTACATCAGAGATATTCAGGACAGATTTGTGCAGTCATTGGTGTTCTTCCCAAGGGAGTTCTTTTCCACACTGCTGCAGTCCATGGCCACGAGAGTGTCCCTGAGTCCCCTCCGTGAGTGTCACCTCCTCTTGAGGAGCAGCCATCCCTGGGAAAGGACACCTCTGTCCCCTGGGTCACAGCTGTGGCTGGCACACACACCTGGGCTGGGTTTTTTCTGACTGAATCCACCCTGAAGTACCAGAATGTGTACACAGCAGCCTCTTAAATCCAGTGTACTCCCAAGAGACAAGATCCTGTTATAAATTCTCACTAGGAGAGAAAAAATGCTGTGCCAGGATCACAGTGCTTTTCCTCAAGATTCTCAGGAAATACTTTGTACTTATTTTAGCAGTGGTAGGCCAACAATCAGATTATACAAATTTGTTTTACCAAGAAGCTAGGCAGGAAAGGTAGTCAGTGTCACAAATTATCTTCTTACCAGATTCAGGTTTGTTATCCCACTTAACTGTTCCAAACTCTACATTGACAAATTCCATTTTAGCAATCTGGAATTTGTCCCCTTCTGAAGCCAGATGAGAGTGGGATGTCTGTATATTTCCAATTATCACAGAAATCTTTTACAGAAATCTTTATAATTCTTTTTTAATTTCCTTTCTATTGAATCCCTTCTTTTAGGAAATTTTATTAATTTGTTTTGAGGGAGTGGGTAGGAATTTAAAAAAACTTCATACTAATATAATTGTATCAAGTGTAATATACTATCATCATTAAATATTAGAATGGAGTAGAGAGGCATTGATAATAACATATTGAAAAACAAAGATTAAAATTATATGAGTCCTACTAATTATTTACAGTCAGCTTGATGTTATCAGAGATTCTCAATACAGAAATTATAGCAGGAATTTATATTTGCAGGACGCATGTAGTACTTACCATCTTATATATTCATTACAGGACAATTCCCAGATACTGTGATGAAGGAAATGGGGAAAAAAAGAAAAGAAAAATGTGCTTTTGTTTGGGATTTTTGTTGTTGTTGTAGGTTTTGAGGTTTTTTTTAAGGAAAAGGTGTAACTTTCCTTTTAAAAAGATGAAAAGTACAATAATAATTATAAAATAGCAGACTTGTTGAGGCAAAGACATTGAAGTCATTCAGAAAAATAACTGCATGACATCATGGGAGAAAGATAGAACCAAAAAAGGATAAGTTTTGCAGGCCAAATAGCTTCTATTCATTCCCAAAGAATTTGTCCTACTCACACAAGAATTGGGAGAAAGAAAAAAAGAAATAAAACCTTCATCCTTGGAATCTCACAAAGCACAAATATGTTGTCCCAGATAGAAAAGGTCAAAAAAGTTAAAAAAAAAAATAAAACAAAGCCATGACTCTAATCAGGAATGCTTACTGAGAAATACTGACATCCTGCTTCAAAAACCCGTTCGAGTTACTCCCAGTAGTCCAAACAACTCCTGGAGCAATTGTGAATCACTATAAACTTTTATTATCTTACATTTTCTGCACACTAGTATTTGCATATTAAAGGATGATTTTTGACACATCTTTCTACCTCTATCGCTCAGAGCAGCAGGAAGAGTTTTACACCTTTCTGAATTTAGCAAGGTGATTCCCAGGTGCTTGCTTGGCACTAGGACATGTCAGAAAGCTGAGCTGCTCCACAAGCTCATCTGTGCCCTGTAGCTTGTCCTGTTCTTAGGCAAATAATCGTGTTGTCTATACCAACGCACACAGTTCAGGAGGAAATGGAGCATTTGGGTTCAGAAGCTTCCAGGACTGAAGCACTGCATAATCTCAGGTTTTATGCCCCTTGACATATCCAGGCTACTTTGAAATAAATGCTGTGCTAAATACCATGAGGTATCTCTTGCTGTTCTGCCACAGGCCTGTTTATCTGCCCTGTTTCTTTACCTGTCCTATTATTATTTCGTGGTTTTCTGTTCTTCAAGGGCATCTGTCTCTGAACAGACACCTGCTCCCTGCCTCTTTGTTGCCTCCACCTTGTCTAATGATGGCCAGTGGCCATTACTGCTCCCTCCCTCCTGTTTGCAATTTTTACATCATGTAGCTCAATCCATTATCTTAATAGAAATCTTATTTGTCCACGAATGTGTGCAATATGCTTAAAAATTAGTGTATTATCAAATTAACATATAAAAGTTCTTGAAATTGATGTTTCTGAGGATGTTAAGCTCATGCACTGTGTTAGTCACAGCATTCTCCTTTAATTAAACAGAGTGAAGGAGCTGCTTTTGTTGAGAGGAAAATCGAACAGAAAGAAAAATGCCAGAAGTTCACAAAAGTAGGGAGGTAATATCAAGAGGGAAGTGGCTGTGTTGTCTGAAAGCTGAAAAGGAACTTGTTTACATGGATACAGCTGGACAAGGTTAAAATAGTTGGGTACCTTTTAGTGCACATACATAAGTAATCACAATTTTTTAATTGAATCCTACTGGGACTACCTTCAGAAGGTGGTGCATCCTAAATGAGTGCTATTGTCATGCAGGCATATAATTTTCAGAAATAACACCTAAGGCTTCAGAGATATATTGGTGCTTAAAAGCAGATCTGGTGGATTCCTGGCATATAGACTTTGATAATATTTATTGATAAAATAATGACATAGAATAGTTGAGACACTCTTACCTTTGTGATTTAAAGCCACACAACAGTAGCCCTGAAGTGCCAGAGCACTAGAAAGGAAGTGCCATTCTTAGAGGAACTCAGATAACAAAAATTGCTCTGTAAGACAATGCAGAGTTTGAAGGCAGCAGTCCAAAACAGACTAAGAATGTGTCTGTAAAGATGAGTCGTGCCATTTGAATGTTTTACAGTATTAATACGAGATTTCTAAACTTCTGGGCGCAAGCTTTGCACTGTGCAAACATGGTGTTACTGTTACCAATAATTTTGGTTGCATTTATTTATATGCATGTGTGGATTTAAAATCACAGTTGTACTGTGGCATGTTATGTCTCTTATGTATTTTCCTAATGAAAACGTTTAAATGTTAAGGTTAAGGAACATTTCTCACTTGTGAAGAATGTAATTCTAATCTTCTCAGCAATTTTTTTTGGTAAATCAAGATGCATACTTTATGTGGCTTTTGGAGGGAGGTGAAATGACATTACCCTACACACACTCAGATGAAACCTGCATTTAGCTGCAAATTTGAAGAGTAACTGTTAGTTTAAAACATTTTTTTTGCTACTGTTATGCTTACAAAAAAATGTCCATAGTAGCAATGTTGTTGATATGAAAGTCTTCAATGCTGCATGATGTGCTACACCATACAAATTGGCCTGCTGCCCATAGGCTTACATTTGGTTTGCAGCTGTCTGTAGTTCTGTAGGATTGCTTCTAGGGAGTAGCCAATTAAAAAAAAACCACCAAAAACCAGTATTAATTTCAGAGCTATGAGCTGTGTGTATTCAAACATCCATTTTTGATGGACCAGTTCCCAGGTAATTTCTGCGAGCTGATTGTTATCCTTGCTCAACTCAGAGATTAAGTTTCTATCTCTTTAACAATGTTCTCACTCCACCTTTTTAAAGATTGGCTGTTCAGTCTCAGCTAGTTACTCTGGAATTCCTAAAGAGTCAGTTCCCAGGGAATGGCCCCTTACAGGTTTTTTCCTGTGAAGAAGCAGGCACTTCTGGAAGGCAGCTTTTCTGCTTTCCATCTTTCCCCCATCTGTACAGACAGTGCAGATTCAGATGAACAATTTCATTGGCGTATCTACAAAAAAATCAGTTCCCCAAATCATGATAGTAATGGTCCTACTTCTTCTGCCTTGTTTTCTTACAACGATAGAAAGCACTGAGAAAGTCTTCCAATTAGTATTTTGTGCTGGCAGAGTCCTCTTTAGAAAGCCTTTGTGAAATATGCATACATGGTAGGAACTAAAAAAGGAAAGACCTTTTCTTTTGCGCTGTCCAGAAAGAATTTCTCATCTTTGTTTCACTCTAAATTCACTCTAAAATGTAATTGAACAAGCCTGCAGATTTACTTAGTAAATTGTCATCTAAATCCACTGAGCAAAGTGTTTACTTGTAATAGTCCAGAAATCTTTATAAATGAAATAGTTAATCCCTTACAATTCAGGCCCAACAAAAATGTGTGCCAATATTACTTTCTCATAACTGAAGCCTATTCATCTTTCTAAACAGATGAAATGCATTTTTCATATTTATCAGGAAATCTAGGGAGAAAAACACAGCCTTCTATCTGAAACTTTAGTAAGAATAAGGGAGTTGTAGGTGGGACATAAAATTTTTTTTTTTTTCACGGAGGTACAAAGAAACACCACCCACAAAGGTAATCAAGGTCTATATTAAGGAATAGCTTTCAAAAGCTCATGGTTCAGATTATTTCAATTGCCAGCACTTCAGAGCCTGATTCCCAAAATGAGAAAATGATACATGGAGAATAAATAGAAGAACATTCAGTGTTTCATTTTTTGGCATTATTAGTACATTTTAGATGGCATGTAAAACTCAGAGCACAGCATTGGAATTTGGATCAAATTATCTGTTTTATTTCTTCCAACAGAGAGAAATTAAAACAAATCCTGTGTGAGCTGGTTTGAGTTCAGCATTTTGCAATCAGTGCAGTTAAGTAAGCAACAGAACTAACCTATACACTCTGTGTCCAATCTTTTCTTATAAACTAACAGATTTGAGTACATAAAAAGCACTTCTTACTGTTATATTCCAAATGGTGCATGTAGTGATACATAAAATAAATATCCATAGAGAAAAACCACTTTAGTTTTTATAGTTTGTAGATTGATGTTAAAAAGAAATCCAAAACCCCCTGCAAATGAATTTTATCCCATAAGACCAGTAAAACAATGGCAAGTATGCAATCTGCCTCACAAAAAGATGGTTTAATGTCTTCATGGCTCTAAAGGAGCTTAGTGTGGCCTTCAATCTCAAAGACAATTTCACCTGTTGCAGAGCTTGCCTGAATTATCCAAACATGTAATAAATAAAAAGTTCAAGGTGTTATTTCTGTTATTTCTTAAAGCCATGTGTAGCTGTAAAGGTTTTGCTTCTGTTCAGTGGAATAGAAAGAAGAGTTTTCACATGACAATATTATTGCTACGGATTTTAGGCATGAACTGATTGTGGATTTTTAAACTATTTTGAAGATAAGCAATATTAGAAACATATTTTAAAATAATAATGCCATTAATAATGTATTTGGTTAAAAAATGGAAGATTTAAAAATTGTTAATAATAGGATAACATGAAATTGAATTTTGTGGGGAATGGTCAAAAAGGAAGGAGACAGCAGAACACAAAGCTGCATTATCCTGTTGGAGTTGTAAAGGGTAGTCAGGCATGTTAAAGACAATATAAGGTTAAGAGAAAAAATGAAGAAACAAATCCATTTTAAATACACTTCATCAAATTAGATGTCTTTTACTATTTCAGACTACAAAGAACAGGTGACTTTTCCTGTAACTTAACTGCAAATACTACTTTTATGCAGGAATCCAACTAGTTTCTCTTTCACTAAATATAAAAATTAAGAAATGTAAAATAAACTAAGAGATAGGCAGTTGTATATTTTAATTTTAAAAACCCTTTTGCAAAATCTCTCAAATAACAGTCTCATAAACCATCTAGGGAAATGCAATCTAGGTCATACATTGGCAACATTGAGGGCTGTGTGCCAGATTTAATTTCCCTCTCAAATTCTGTGATTAAGAACCTTGTGCAAGTAGTGAGGTGTCCCATCTCCAGAAGATGCTTTGTGCTGATGCCACCTCTGTAAAGACGGTGCCTTCTCACACGTGTCCCTGCGAGTTGCAGTGAGCCCTGCTGGCAGGACAGGCACGGGAACAGACACACAAAGGGAGGGTGAGAGCACTGAAACAGGCAACAGCACCCAGAGGCTGAGCTCTGCCAGCTTCATGAGCTCTCCTGATGGCAACTGGAAAGGCTGCTGAAAACTCAATATTTACAGAATGTGGTCTCCTTGGAACAGGTGCAAAATAACTGTGCATCCACCTTCTGGCCTGTCTTGCAGCAAGTCAAAATACACACATACATGTCTGTGTTACTCTTGCTGCACTTTTAGTAGTGGTTGAAAAGTACTCATAATATTATCAAATGTGGAAACCACTTGCTTCTTGGTCCATTGCAAGTGGAACTGCTCAGCAGTGAAAATGTGAAGAGATGTATTTGGAGTCCATGCTGACAGCTTGAGAAATAACAGGTAATAATGAATCAGCGCCAGGAGCTAACTGTTCATTCTCCACTAAACTGTCCAAAGCTTGGCTTAGAAGTACAATAATTAATTAGCTGATGTCAGGATTAGAAGCAATGATCAGCAATAGACCACCTGGGCATATTCATGTCCACTGAAGTCAGTGGATAATGCTGCAAACAGTAAAACAGAGAGCAGGACTGATGCAAGCCAGGAAAGTAAGAGTGACCTGGCTCTGCTTCTGAGTTTTGTTTTGGAGGTAGATTAGTAGCAGAGTTTTCTGTCTGGTGAATTACTCTGATCTGTTACTCCTCAACTAAACAAGCCAACACGGAATTAAAACAAAGGAACTCTCCTGCAAATGAAGCAGGGTGTGGGTGCCAGCTCTGCCCAGCTCTTGCTCCAGAGTGAAGCTGTCAGCCTGCACGTTCAGACAGTTGTTATCACTGTATGTGGGGAAAAGGACTGGGGAAATGTTTTGGGAGCCAGGGCTTTCTGACACTTTTATTAGCTGATCCAGACATTTCTTGATCCAATGTGATCCTATGCAATCTGCTCTAGATGGACCTTCTTCAGGAGGGGGATTGGACTGCACAATCTCCAGGGGTCTCTTCCAATCCCAGCTGTTCAGTGCTTCTGTGTGACAAATGTCTGAGAGGGCCATTGTCCTGCCTAGCACAGCCAGCCACAGAGCAAAGAACGATTCAGCTAAGAAAAGGCAACATTTCATTAACTCATCAGGTGTCAAAGCATGAGGAATGCAGAAAAGCTGTGCAAAGTACAATAAAGCTTTACCAGAAGATCCCAGAGGACTGTAGTAGAGGTGGAAAGTATAGTCAGCCTTTACAAAATCTTGATTAACCAGCATTGGGCTGAACAAGATAAAATGTGGCAACAGAATTATACTGGTATGATCTGGTTTATTGACATACTTGTATACAAATACCTTGACCAGCATGGATAATAGCAATAACTTAAATTTATTAAAAATCTTAGCCAGAAATTGCTATAAGACACTACAATTAATGTCACATTTTAAAATGTTGACAAAACAGCAGAAGTCAGCAAGACTGCTGTTTTTGTAGGATATTAAAGGATAGCTATTAAAACTTTTTGCTCTGCACGTGAGTATTTTGAACAATGCAAATTTCAGTTCTGTGCTTCCCTCCAAAGGTCTGTAGGCAGTAAGATTTCTCTTTCCAAGTGTTACTTTTTTTCTTTAAAGAAATTTTTTAGAGAAGAACCATCTTTCTACTGGCGTATTATAGGAATGAAGCTCTCTCCCCCTTCACAGAAGATGGCACAATTCAGAAGAAGTTGTTTCAGAACATACTCAGTTTAATTACAGGATCAGTGAACACAGCAACATTTTCTTGGCAACAGGTAGAAAAGCTGGCAGTTACTCATTTTCTCTGGAGCAGTTTCTTGGCATTACATCGTTGCATTAGAAACTTGGATTTCATTTCTCACTTTGTTTTTCTGTTCCCCTGCTTCATTTCCTCTTTATCAGTTTTCTCCTAGTGGTACATAAAAATAACATGCTGCATTCTTTGTTATGAAGGAAAAATTAACTCATTTGCTTTGAAATCATGAGCAGTAATGTAATGTGGTAGGAACCTTATACATATACATATGTATTATCTGATAATAAATAAGGTAGGTAAATGAAGATCTTGAAGAAGAGATAAATGTTGAATGTTAAACTGATGCAATTGCTATTGCTAAAATTTTATATTAAAATATATTACATGCATAAGAAAAAATTAGGTTTATAATGTAAATCTACTGGTATATCAAGCAAGAGAAAACCCTTAGGCTAGAAGGAGAACAGCTACCAGCAGTCCTTGTGACTTATGATAGAGTTTAAGTGCTGTAGCCTTACTGCCCCACTGCCCCATGAAGTTCATATCTATTGATCACTGCATATATTAAATTGAATTTAATGCTTGGAAGTAGATATCATGTATTACCAGTAGCATTTTTTCCAGAGAAAATCTATTGTTCTCCTTCCCTTGTCCCTTTGAAAGATTAAACAAAACCAATAAGAGAAGTAACTGCTGACTGAAAAGAAAGATGGTGTAAACTCTGTGTACCTTTACTTTCTTATACTTTAATATAGTCATACACAGACAATATGAAGAATTAATCAACAATCTGCACTGGATCAGTGATGGAGCTCTCTGGGCAAAGATAAGCCACAAAGAATGATACACTTAATAGTAACTGATAGAAGTTTTAGGAAATCATTTGTATATCTGTCTAGCATTCAAAACCATATTGCTTTTTGCTATATACTTACCTTTATTTTTTTTCATTGTTGTTTTAATGCTATCACAATATACTTTTATTAATAATTTTCTCTTCATAAATAGAAAGTATTTCTGCTCAGATACATCATTTTTGTACAGCATATGGAAGATAGATCCTTCTTAGGATCATGCCATGCCTGTACTCTGGCCTTATAATTTTAGCTCATTTCTGTAACTCTACATAGGCTCATTTCTGTAACTCTACATAGGCTCATTTCATCCAAAGGAAAAAACCAGCATTGGAAATGTTTCTCTTTTGTTGTCCTTTGTGATTACTTAATGCCATTGTAGAGCAGCAATTGAATGTGGCTCCTGTCACTGATCTGCATCACGTACATTGTCACGTCTCAAAACAGTCTGGTTCTGCAGTTTCTAGGACTGAAAGGAGTACCAAGATAAGGTAACTTTTTCAATTTTTTTCCTTAGGAAGTAATTTTGCCCCAGTGCCAAAGTAAAATATTTCTATTCCTTTCTGGAAGTCTGTGAATCAGAAAGTAGGGCAGTACTTTATTAGGTTAAGATGTTATGGTGTGTTTTGTTGAAAGCATAGCTTTAGAGTTGGGATTTTTTTAATATGAATTGTGAAACAGTTTCTGCAGATTTGTACACTTCCATAAAAAAAACCCAAAATATTTTCAGAGGTGGTGAAGAACAGGACAAAAAAATTAATAATCAAACAGAACAGCTTCTGGAGAATTTTAAACTTCTCCTCTAAACATTCAGCATAGTAGTAGCCTAAAATTTTAATTTAAATTTTTGCACAATGCCACAAAGTGTTTATAAGACTTCACAGTGTTTTTCACTAAGTCTGGGAAAAAATCAGTAACTTTTTTAGCAGAAATGTTGATTATCTCTGTGTAGCTCTTACTTAAGTGGCTTGAGCTTATCCCTAACAAATAATGGGGTTTTGAGGCAGGGATGGCATAGATCTCTACCCGCAGATGCTAGATTTTCTGTCTGATTTCTGTATACTGTATTCTGTCAGAAAACAGTTACTAGAACTAGAGAATGTTTCTTTTTCTGCAGAGACACCTTCATTCTGGAGCAAGATTCTGTTTATCTGTTTAAAAACATAGCAAACATTACATTCAATGCTCCGTACCCTGTGTCTTCAAATAGTTTATTGAATCAGGCTGGTATTACTTAGTCAGGTCCTGAAGCTGAGTGCTGAATTGTGCAAGTCCTTGGAAGCAAGACTAATGTTCAGCTTCTCATTTGTTCAAGTATGTCACTGAATTATGCCTCAAAAAAGGGCTATACTTTTATGATAATTTATGCATTTAAAAAAATTGTAAATATCTGCATACAGTATCTATCTGAATTTGACTTCAAAGGATTTGTCTGGAAAACATAAACTAGAATGTTATTCCACTGGTTTTAGTTCTTTTTCAGAACTCATTTGAGTGCTTAAAGAAGAACTTTCTATTTAATGCTTCTTTAGTAGTACTCTTCTCAAATTTCAGTACTCTTCTCAAATACTCTTTCTTTGGAAAGAATATTAAAGATGGATTTTCTCTTTTAATCTTGTTTCTTTATTTCCTCTTCTCTGCATTCTTACAGTACAGTTTCTATAGTGATAAATATGAGAGTAACGCCTGCCGATTTTGACTCACTTTAGATGATAAATATGAGAGTAACCACTATTGATTTTGACTCACTTCTGAGTTCCTTTCAGTTCCTTTTATTTTCAGGCTTAATCACTGCTATTGTAAAAATATTTACTGTCTTCACAGAAGTTCCCAAAGGATTTTTGACTATGACTTGGGTGTATCCTGTTATTCATACATATATAATTGATCCACCTATACATGTTGTTAATTAACTGCCAGTTAAGTACAAATCTCATTTTTTCCAAAATAAGAAATACACTTTTTTCCTGTCATGCTGTGCCACACTTAAAATAGTGTTGGAGGAATTTACTTTAGATCTTTATTTAGATACACTTATCCTGGTAAAAGATAAAAAAATATATTTTTGGTAGCTAAACATAATAGGCTTTTAATTGTTCTACTTTTACTAGATTTAGTATCTGAATTTAGCGCAAGAATATAAAGCTTTTCCTGAGGTGCCCAGGATCATCAAGTTTCCAGATTGAAAGTACTTAGAAGTCCAGACTTATTTCAGCAATTTTCTGTACTCTGAATCTAGAATGAATGTTCTGTTTCCACTTTCAAATGTCAAAAAATAGTTTATTTTTCTTTTAAAAGTCATTATCTTATTTATTTCTAACAGAATACTTACTTAATCACAGAGTATTTACTATGACTTCTCAATAGTTTGTGTGCTTCTGCAAAAGTTGCAGAAGTCATTTATTTCCAGAGTAGAGGCTTACTATTAGTTTGGTTATCTTAGAATTTTCTGATAATTAATGTGAGAAAAAAAGCTTTTTCTGAACAAAAATTGTAGTCATGTATAGCTTTTGACCCATTCTAGTGTAGAGAGCAAGCAAATTTGTTTCCAATTTTTCATATAGCTGATTTTCAGTTCAATTTATATTTTTCATAATCCTTTTCATATGTTGTTCTCTTTTAACTGAGTTCTATTATTGCCATTTACAACCCAAATAAGAATAAGGAATAGAGGACATAAAGGAAAAGTAAGAATAAACAACTTACAGTGTTAATAATTCTTAATTAGCTGTGACTTTGGATCCTTTAAACATGGTGATAATTAATGTGGAAAGCTCTGGAAGCCTTCGTAAGCTAGCTTGATCATCTGAAGAATGCCGGTACTTATTAGGGAAAGTTCATGATTCATACACAAGGATCAAGCCAGGAGAATCTTGTGACCTAAGCAGCCTGGCTCTCCAGTGGTAAAAGTGGGATTTTCTTATCTTAGAAAAAATTCTAATTGTGTCAGACAGCAGAGATGGGAGCAGACAGGACACGTTTGGCTGAGGAGCGAGCAGCACGCGGCTGTAGGAAATCGCTGGTTTGGCGTTGCTGGTACCATGACAGAAATACAAAGTTAAACTGCAGCGTGTTCCACAGGGATGAATCAGAACATTCCTGGGAAATGGTAGTGAGGAGAATTGTAACATGAAATGTGAGGGGGTTTTAGTTCAACATCTGAGTTATCCTTAAGAAATTTTTAGTAATTTTCCTGATTGCTCTTCCATGGGATCTAAGCACTTAAATCCAAACACATGAACGTTTATCACAGTGTGGTAGGTGGACAATTCTGGATGTAAGATTTGGAGGCATAAAATGAAATCTAATCCTTATTCTAATAGTAAATATTGACTTGACAGAGTCAGTCACCTTCAATACTTGAATTTCTAAACTGAGTTAATAATTAAACTTTTGATATGTATGTTTAGAGCCTTGGGGAAAAAAGGCCTGTGAAATATGAACAATAAGGGATGCACAGCATAAATGAGCATTGCAAACCAACTCACTGAGACAGTCACATAAACACAGTATCCTTTTGCAGAGCTCATTGACATAAACAATCTTGGTTATATTTAGAAGTCTTGTCACCTCTATTCTTCTCTTCTTTTTTTAGTGCTCTCACTGCATTTGACAAATTGAAGGGGAAAATGGAAGTACAAAAGCTGTAACCTAAATCATCACTTTTTAACTGGAATTTGCAGTCATGAGCATGAGAAAAGTAAAACACATATTGTTTTCATTTCTTTTTAAAAATGGATTAATATAATCAGGCAAAAATGTAATCATTGTATGTAACTGATGATCCTCTTGGCTTCTTTTAAAACCATATTGGCAAATTCCTTAGAATTCTCAATGCTGAGATTTCTGGCAGGCATTTGAGGGTTTCAGTGGTAGCTTTTGTGGGAACTGCAGGGGTGGGGTCACAGCAAACTCCTTCCTGTGCAGTTGTGATCATACAAAGCAGTTATAAAGAATGGTGATGTAAGGGACATACACAGACAGGCCACTCACTTCAGTATTACATCAGGGGGATGGTTTGAGTTCTGTGGAGGAAATACATTTAAGGCTTCATCCAAAGAGATGATGAAAATTTCCCATCGTTACACTCCTGTGCTTAGTCACAACATCTCACATTTATGTGTGTTCACACTTTCCTTTGCCTCCTGTTGAGTTGTGGTTGAAAAAAAAGTCATACAATGAAAACTATAATCCATAGCAGTACAAACAGCAAGTTCCATTGCTGCTATAAATTATATCTTTGGTAGAGATGTTTTATTCACTAGCATCTATTCACATGATCAGTGTATGTGACAGAAGGTGTATGCAGCAGACAAAAGTGGCCCCTAGAAGTTTTGGGAGGATTATAAAGTATTTCAAAAAGCTGTACAGTATTGGGAAAAATATTTAATTCCTATTTTATTCTCATTCCAAAGTTATACTCATTATGAATATCTAAATACATAGAATATACATAATCCTGACACTTGTACAGACATGAATCACCTCACTTTTCAACACAGCTTTAAATAGAATATTTTACCCATAAGAAAAGAATAGCAAAACAAGGATTGTGACAAAATTTAGATTTTTTTAAAATTTTCTCATAAGAATTGTACAACTATAGCAAAATATACTTTTATTTATTTTCTGTTGATAAAAAATCCTCAGTTCTACATGCATTGTGTCCAGGCAATCCTGTTCCTCTGTGGAGTTCCATCACTGAATTATGTCCAGTGAAGATTACAGGGCTCCTTGGAAAATCACAGTTTGCACAGGGAAGAAAAAAACTTAATATATCATAAATAAAAACTACTTCTACAATGTTACACAGGTTTAGGATTTAGATTTTGGAGCCAAAGCCATTGCTATACTTATTGTCTCCTTTGTAATGGGTATTGCCACAATCCATTACTCAAAATTATAAAGGATTTCTTCATCATAGGAAATGGGCTGAACAACTCAATTTTACAAATACCTGGAAAACAGAGATTATGGTAAAAACAATGCTGCATTTTGCCGAGTTTTACCTTGCAGTATTTATTTTGACAACCTTTAAATTTGATGTAAGTAACTGAAACTCAGTCTTTATCAACATGTTAGGAATGCAGTGTATGGACTCTGTAAATTCCACTAGTGCCCTTAAATTCCACAGAGTGGGATTCCCTACAGAGTGCTCTGCAGCAGGCTTGTATCAGAGAACAGCTATTTGCTAAATCTTTTCTAAATATATGTAACTTGGGCATTTTTGTTAGCAGTAGTTGATTTGAACAATCTCATTGTAATGTGTCTTAATCAGGAGAAAACCCATTTTTCCAACTATAAGTCATTTTACATATCGAACCAATCCAGGTTTACAAAGCTCTCATGTTAGGTTGAAATGCATTTTTCAAATGGAGCAGATTTCATTATTAAATCAAACCTTCCCACAAACAGAACAGATAGCAGGAACACTAATAACACATCCATAAGTCTTTCATTAAAAGCTGACGTAGATATAACAATGAGAATTAAAGTCATGTGGTTTTTTAAAAATACTTTTATTTTCAGAGTATAAATATTTTTGCAGTGAAATTATAGTCAATTATTCAGAAAACTGTTGTAAAGGTGATTTTCTTGTAAAAGGGAGAGAGATTTCTGCATTATTTATATACTCCTACGCATGATAAATGGTGTCAGGCTGTCTTTTTTATTAGCATGTCTTTCCTACAGTATTTATGATATGAGAGGATTAATAGTATTGGCTGCAGTCAAGTGCAGAGAGCACCATGAAGGCTTCTCCTGTTTTAGTATTTTAGCTAAACTATTGCATTTTAGGACAGACTCTTAGGCTAACAACTGAGTTTGCCTTTTCCAGTAAATCCTTAAAGATTTTCTATTGCAATTTGTCCATGCTGGTAAAGACTTGAATGCTGATGGGATTGTGTATGTGTATTTTGTTTTGGTGAATAAGTGGTTATCACAATTAATTAAAGGTAGTGAAGATTTTGCCAGAAAACTTCCATCCAAGAATTGAAAGATCTTACAGCAAACTATAATCACGTTGTTGTCTGTCACTAACCACTAGTGATTCATGTAGGTCATTGTTTGAAAATGTGATTTTTACAGTATTCATCTAGTCAAGTAGTTTCTTATGGATAAACCTTATGCTACAGGTAAAAATCTATTCTACAATAGGGAGTAAGAATTACATTAATAATGGGTGTGTATGAGGAGTGTAAATACTGAGTGAAAATGTACACTTGTATAAATGAAACATATTTGTTGTGCAAAGTGTGAAATAACACCTACAAGCAATATTTTTGAATGGAAGTTTTAAAGACAAAATGCAGTTTTCCTAGATGATTTCTGGATTATGCTGCTCATTTGACAGTGTTCTGCAGCTCAAAGCAAGTACCTGAGATTTTTCTCTGAGATTACATCACAACAGCTCTTTATTTGGTCCAAGTACTGAAATAATGCAAAAATAATTTTCCAGTTATCATGCAACATGCTTTTTTATATGTTTCACTTTGGTAAATCATTAGGCATGAAAAGGTTAGAACGGATAATTCCTTCACTTTTGTATTGGTTTCACATACTTCAGACTTACTAATTCTCCAGATTCTGCAAGAATCACGGCCAAAATCTCTCGAGTTTCATGTTATTGCCTGTCACCAGTACTATTTGCTGTGTTGAAATGAAACCAAAATCAGCTTAGGCACACTGAATGCGTTAAAGGGAATTCTGTCTGGGTTTCCAGTTGATTTAAAAGCAAAACAGCCTATTCAAATCAAGACTCTTATTATAGATTGAGATTTGGTTTTTAATTCACACTGATCTACGTGACACTTGTAATTTATAAAAGTGATTTTTAGGGTGAAATATAGAAATAGGGACTCTGAATAAAATGTTCTGTCAAAAGAATATTTTGCTGTATTTCATTAGAAGTAAAATGGTCTCACAAATCTACTTATTTAAAGGGATGCTAAACTTATGGTTGTGCAGATCAGTTTCTGATTTCAAAGCCTTGTAGAGATGTCAGGTTATAGAGACACCTGTTTCTGCTGGGGTTTTTTATGACTCATACCACAGGGATTTTTACAACACAAAATGTTTAGTGTATACTTTTATACTGTAGAAAGTTTTGCCAATATGATAATAATGACATAAAAATTTTACTGCCAGTAATTTTATGGAGACAATTACTGACTGTTTTGTCATTTAGACTTTATCTTTGATCATGTTACTTCCTGTGAGTTAAATGTCTAGTTGTTTTATTTTTTATGTGATATTAGCCTTGTCTAATTCAATTTAGAATATAGAATGTTTATAGGTGGAAATTATTTCTGCATGATAAATGCATTATGTTTTCTATATTCATGCTCAATTTTATTTTGTCATTTGGAGTATCTGTAGGTTGCAGGAATAGACTTGTGCAGTTTATAAAGTAGTGCCATATATAAAATAAGCAGCCACAATGAGACAATATTAGAATACCCCCTTTTCCAGGATTTCTTCTGATCTTGTATGTAAGAAAAATAATGTGCTGATTTTCATTTTTTTAATCTTCTAAGGAACATAGTGACTTTAAGGATAATTAATGCCTCCTTACTTTGGGTGTCTAAAATCTAGGGACCATGATGAACAAGAGGACTATCTATCAGTGAAGAGTAATGGTACTGTCAAAGAGTTATTCAGCCTCTCACATGATAAGCCTCTAAGGTAGGTCGGACTCAAAGAGGAATTTGCTGAGTTTTGAAAGACTCTACTCTAAATCTGGATTTTCCTACAAAACCAGACACCATCCTTAGGGATGTTAAGCTGTTAAGTCACCCTACAGACATTAAAATGTGTGTTTTATAGAAAAGAGGTATTTCCTTTGCACCTCCTAAAGCAAACCATAAGTGTATATATGTATAGCTATATAGAACTGAATAGGCACTGGTTAGGCCTTGCTCCTTAAATGATCATTTGTTGCCATGAGGCAGAACCAGGTACAATGCATTACCTGCATTCTGAAATGTTTGCTCATTATTTTAATCACTTACATTTAGACCTTGGCTAACAATCTATATGGCTGTAAATCTAAAAAATAAGTAGGAATAGATATTTCATTTATAGGACTACATATAATGCACTTCCCATATTATCAAAAATCACTTAACAAAGATTTATTAAATTTTTACAATTTGTCACTTCACTAAGAATTAAACTAGTCATGCTCTGTAGGAATGCTTTCTAATACTCTCCTCAGTTTATACTCCTCTGTGAAGAACTTACCAGCCAGCTCTGTAGTATTTTTTTTTTCCATAGAGGAGGACTATATCCTTTCAGTTCCATTCATCGTTACATTCCATTTGCTGCTTTACTAGGATGTCCTGGTTTTGGGGACACAGGATTAACAGTGTTCCAAGTATTGTAACAGGAAAGTAATACATTCACAAAAATTCTCATTAAACTCCTTATCTTCAAGTTACAAAAGACTGCACTTTTTAATGATTAAAAACCACATACTGAAGCAGCACATACTTAGAGAATGATTCTGACAGTACTTGGGTTGCATGGATTTGGGAAGATCCTCTTTTTGCTATCCCATTCTTGTGTCTTGGAGCTCTTTTACTGCAGTAATAGATACTGAACTATTACTCAGGGACATAATATGTGTTTAGCAATGCCTAACTAACACATCTCTTATTAAAACAATTTCAGTATGCAAATGTACAGTTTTAAATACAGAAGATCAAATTATATTTGGGGTTGTACAAGGTGAGTAAGGCTACAAGTACAATTAAATAGCACCTTTGCATCAAAGGTGCTATTTATTTCTTGCAATTTATATATTGCAAGATTTATGTCTGTTTCATAATAATCTGAGGATTCTTAATTCATACTACATTATTTTTAAAATTCAGAAGGAACTGTATGTAATTGTCATCATAACTGGGATACATGATGTAAGAGCAGACTAGGTGCATTATCTGAGCTGAGATAAACATCAGAGCTTGTTGGGATGAATTCCTGTACAGTGCTCCTGGAGCACCACCTCAGAGCCATTACTTCAGAAGAGTTTCCCCTCCTCCAGGTTCCCTACAACACATTCTGAAATGAGGAGTTTCAGAATCAGGGCCTGCTTCCAATATGCATCCTCAAAAAACCAAACAAATAAACAAAAAAATCCCCTGCTGGCCTATTGTTTTAAATGAAGGGGTTCTTGAAGTGCCTTTGTAGATTACTTTTGCAATGATGTGTGACACCCAACCTAATCTAATAGAACCTGATTTAAAAAGTTAAAAAAAAATCTGCTTTAGGCAGGAAAATGAGTCTAAAGTGCTAGATAAATGATCTTTTATGATATATGTGCTTTATTCTACCCTAAACATTGAATCTGTCAGACCCAATATAAGACAAATATTATCAAACAATATTCTCTTCCATTTTATCTTCATTTTATTAGCTCCTTACAGCACAGACTAAGCAAAATATTCTTAAACCTCAGAAGACAAATCTATCTGTCTGTTTTCTGTGTTTGCCATATGTGATCTATTCATCTTAGGAAATAGCCTCAGCTAAGTTGGTGTGAAGCTGAAAGAATGTTGATTCTTTAAGCAGCGTGATGCTCCTGAAGGCAGCCACTCAGCTCATCTGGGACATTTCTCCTTGTTCCTGCATTCTCACAGGCTGCTGTTTATGATGCAGGCCTGCATAAATTCCCATAACCATCCATTAGTATCCTGCTTTCTTCGTGCCACAGTCCAGGTGCAGTAGTTTCATAAGATGTGTTACCTGCTGATTATCACAACACAGACTTTGACAAAACAGATATCTGCTGATTGACACAACACAAACATCTACTGCTGTTAAATAACACACCCTTTGGAGGAATTTCATTGCACTGCAAGAAGCTTTTAACTTCACAAAAGACTTAAACTGAAATGTACACATTATAGACCATCTTCTCAGACTGCTCACATTCTGAATCTTAAAACTGCTCTTAGCACCAGTTGCTTAATAGTGGAACTGTCTCCTGTATCAAGAGACCTCTAATTTCAGTGCTCTGTTTTATAAAGGCCATATCCCACCCCTGAATTTACATGTACATCACTGTCTGGTCTGTTGTCAAGTTTTAAAATTCTAGACTGGAGAATCAGAGGAAGCAGAATAAGCCACTAAATATGTGAATTTCATAAATAACTGAGGGAAAAATAATTAATTAAATTATTGAACTTATTTAGTTAATTGAAAATATCTAACATGCCAACAGCAATACTTCTGTGCTATTAGCCTCAGAGTAGCTCAACTTCAAAAACAGTAACCCCTAGCTGACTAATATTAATATGGTGAATTAATATGCTACCAAGAAAATTTAATATTTTCAGGGAAGCCAAGCATCTGCACATAAACAATGTCTGCCTTTTAGCAGAATGTGATTTAGTGTCTAATACAGAGGGGGGAAAAGCCCTTGCTCTCTCTCCTTCAAAACAGACAGGAGTGTGTTTACTTTCACCAATACCTGCATGTGTGACACTCTGTCATAAGCATTCAGTTGCTGTAAAACTTTTTATTCTTTCCCATAAACATCCTGCACGTGCATCTCCCATGATGGTGCCCTCAGTAAAGGAGGAAGAAGTCCTAAAAGTCTGTCAGTGTATTCAGTCATGAGCTCCCAGTGGGAAGCCAAGGCAAAGGACAATTCTTATACAATGGGCAAAGGTACCTACATTCCACAGTGCCAAGCAACCATCAAATCCAGAAGTTCCTAGTCCTTACCCTTGCCCTACTTCAAGCATCTGGGAATCATTGAAGTCTTGCAAATAACTGAAAATATTACCTGACTGGTCACTGATCACATCTTGCTAACATGTACATTTGATCTTATCCTAATTTCTTGTCCCTTTTACCCCATGTTGTGAGACAGGATATTAAAATAAGTTCTTATGCCTTTGACAAAGTGTAACAACATTTGCCAGACAAAATGTCAGAATTTTCTCCTAGATGTGTTATTATTATTTCTTTAGAGTCATAAAAATTGGCATACCACAAATGTCACTGGTGCCTTAAAGTCTGTCTTAGTGGGGAAAGGGACTGTAGAATAGTATGGCTACTTCTGTAAGGGAAAAAACTCAAAAAAATTCTGAAATAATTGTTCAATAAAATAAATTATACAAAAAAGTCATTACAGTGTAGGATCTCTTCCTGCAATCTAGGAAGACCTTTTTGCTTATGTTTTTATCATCTGTGATTAACATACCCACATCCAGGTTTTGCTAGTAAACTCTGATCCTACATTGCTGTGTTATCTCTTTGTTTCTCCTTGTTTATATTATACTGCATTGCCTTACAAAAAGGAAACTAAAAGTGCCATTTGGGATGTATGGCAGGATTTTTAATATTTGTTTTGGCAGATCTTAGTTCAAATACAGATTTGGTGACAGCATCAAGAGTCAAACACTATCAGTTTGTTGTAAGGCATGTATGCCTACATCAGAAAAAATAATCAGGCAAGAATTTAATTAGGCAAGTGCTAAATCAAAGGATACTTTAATACACTGTATTTAGTTTTCAATAACTACAACAGACAAAAACATGGAGACGAGATCTCAACATCTACAGTTAATGTGAAAAGACACAAGCAGAAAAGACTACATCACTAAACCAAATTCTGCCTGTTGTGCCATGACTTTAACAGATTTTCTTGTGAGTGTAGAATTCATACTGCTATATCTGTACCACCTGAAAATACAGACCCACAGAGCAGTGGTGTAAGTTTACAAAGGAGGCAGACACATTGAGGAATTTACTACAAATAGAAAGAAAAATTGTCTATGGCAATGAAGGCTCCAGTCACTAAGAATAGAAACCCTTTTTTCAGCAGAACTGTTTTTGGCATTGACCAGTCATTTTTCATTTTTCAGCAGCACATCAGAACTTTCTACCATGTTTATCTCTTGCTCAAATGAACTAATAAACTCCTGATACCACTCCTAATATCCCTTATCAAATTGTCACGCATGGCTGTGTTTGTTAACTTGCAACAAGAAAATGTTTATCTTTTTGCTACAGTCAAAGCAAGCGGCAGAATTGAAAGTTGATGTAAGGAGCAGCTGGCAAGTGGCCTGAAGTCTAGAAACGTTGCTTTGCTCTTCTATTCTTTTGTTCCCATGCCATTTCTCAGCCCAAATCTTTCTGTATTCCTGATGCTAAAGATTGGCAATAATTATTTACAGCCTAAAAAATATTCCAAAATCAGGTACAGGACCTTGAATTTATTATTTCTTCTTTCCAACCTTTTAACACCTGAGTGTTAAATGCATACATCAGGACTGGGAGATGCAGAATCATCATACAGAACAGAAGCAAAGTCCCTGTCTCCCAAATATATCTAAAACTCAATGTTTCTGCCGTAATACTGCAATACTCTGGTCCCTTAGCATAAAGTACTTAATTATCTTCAAGTGTTCTGTAGGCAGAATAGGAAAATATATTTTTCTGTTCTCCATAAAAAATATGAAAATATATAATAATGTCAATACCACCCAATATCATGGTTCATTAGAACTGTTTTTTGGGGTTTTTTTTGGTGCAATGAGATAAAACTTGCTATTCCAGGAATTGTAATATACTCTGTGGATTTGCTATTCAAGGATATATATAATATAGAATACTCTTTATATAATAAAGAGTATATACATAAAAGTATTATGAAGAACAATATATAATACTCTTATAATATATAATACTCTGCTGGTATTAACTCCTAGAGAAATCAGTTAAAACTGTGTCATTAAAGCATGACTGTTTTGTTTGCCAACCAGAGTTGTAGGCAGTTTTTCATTATTCCATTATTAACAGTTATAAAGGAAATTCTCTTTGGGAGTTGGTTGAGATGAAACTTAAGATGCCCAGGTTCACCATCTCTTGCTATCTTGTGGGTGACATCTGAGAAAAAAATCAGTGAAACTCTAAAATAGCAACGACAGAAGCGCAGTGTGCTGTGCCCGCTGAGCCGCCGCAGCTGCAGCACAAAGGACAGAGGCGCAGGAGGGAGCGGGCTGGCCCAGCGCCGGGCCGGGCCTGCGGGTGGGGGACAGCCGGGAAAGGTGGCCTTTGGGGGGACACTGCCTCCAGCTGTGGTGGGACAGCCCGGGAAAGGTGGCCTTTGGGGGGACACTGCCTCCAGCTGTGGTGGGACAGCCGGGAAAGGTGGCCTTTGGGGGGACACTGCCTCCAGCTGTGGTGGGACAGCCCGGGAAAGGTGGCCTTTGGGGGGACACTGCCTCCAGCTGTGGTGGGACAGCCCGGGAAAGGTGGCCTTTGGGGGGACACTGCCTCCAGCTGTGGTGTGACAGCCTGTAAAGGTGGCCTTTGGGACACTGCCTGCACACTGTGGTGTGACAGCCAGGGAAAGGTGGCCTTTGGGACACTGCCTGCAGCTGTGGTGGGACAGCCTGGGAAAGGTGGCCTTTGGGGGGACACTGCCTGCACACTGTGGTGTGACAGCCAGGGAAAGGTGGCCTTTGGGACACTGCCTGCACACTGTGGTGTGACAGCCTGGTAAAGCTGGCCTTTGGGACACTGCCTCCAGCTGTGGTGTGACAGCCTGGGAAAGGTGGCCTTTGGGACACTGCCTGCACACTGCAGTGTGACAGCCTGGTAAAGCTGGCCTTTGGGACACTGCCTGCACACTGCAGTGTGACAGCCTGGGAAAGGTGGCCTTTGGGACACTGCAGGCACGGCCGGGTCCTGCTTTACACGGAAATCCAGAGGCTAGAGCAGCCTAATTGGTGTCGTTTTCCCACTCACACAGCCCCCTCCGGGATGTTTGCAAGGCTCTTATCAGGAATTTGCAGCTGTGGCTCCGTCTTTACTTACCTCTGCTTTTGGGTGGGTTTTTTGACTTCTTGGAACTTTCTGTTTATTAACTAGATAATCTGGAAAGGAGGAGGTAGGAATGGAGCTGGTACAGAAAGATACGGTGGTTAAGGCCAGAGCTGACTATTCCAGACCAAAACACATTCTGGAATCAGGTGGCAGCTGTATTGCTCCTTCTGACAGGTGAAGTGCTGGCACCTGACCCCACCTGGGCTCCAGTCAGGGCATTTGGCACCTCCCTGTCATTTGCCAGAGTGCAAATCAGGGCCCAGACCTTGAATCCAGGACCTCCTGCTGAAACATTCACCTCCTGATGCTCAGACTGGAACCAGAACTCTGGATATATTTTCATTTCAGATATGTTTGAAGAAGGAATTTGTTTCCTTTTTTGTTTTAGACACACCCAGAATTTTAAAATAATAAAATGGTGACATTCTTGTACAAGTTAGAATAAATCTATAAAATAAGATTTTATATGAATTATCAAAATACTAAAGTTATATTTGAGTATGAGCCCAGGTTATATCACCAAGTCCACGTTTGATTCAGGCTACAGTCTGGGGATCCTGTGGGCTCCCTCAGTTCTCCATGTTGCCAACTGCAGTCATGGGATAATTTTCTCATGGATTAGGTCAGCACTTCAGAAATGACAAGCACAGACTCCCTGGATTTACATAGGAAGATCTTATTGCTTCCTCTGAATCAAAATTAACCTGCTGCAATCTTGTTTGGTATTTACATTGTTCTCACAGCTGAGATCTCCAAAAGCCTCAGATGGTGGTCACAGCAAGGCTGTAGATTTTGTTTTTAAAGGAATATACAATCTGTCATTGGAAAAGTAAGGAAAATTTTGAAGTGGCTTCACCTTAAAAAAAAAAACAACAAAACAACCCAAGCCCCAGTAGTCAACAAAATTAATTTTGGTTAAGAATTCCAGTTTTTCAGTAAATTATTTATTGGGTAATCTCACCTGTTAAGTCTAACTACTGAATAAATTAATAATCTCCAAACATTTCAGCTTCTATTTTAATTTCTTAACTATAAAATAGGTCATATCTTGATGAAAGTATTATTATAAAATATGTGGTTTCTTTCAATGATTTTTATTCACTTTCATTGATTCCTTGTGTTGCTAAAGTGTATGTACACAGTTTTTTTCCAGCTATAGCTGAAATTATGTCAGCCATGGACTTCATAACTGACATTTGCACTTGTTGATAATACAATGATAAAGATCCACTTTAGTGAGAATCTTGGCACTAATTATTTGAGTATGGGAATAAAATTGTATACATTCAAAAGTTAAGGAAAAATGAAACCATTTACACATCTTTAATCAGCCATAAATAGCAACAAATTAACAAAGTCTGAAACTGTTTAATATAATTGAGAATTGCAGTAGTGACCATTTATTCCTGGAGCTTATTTTTGTATGCACTTCTGCTTCCATTCAGTGAAAAGCTCCATTGCAGGCTGTGATGAATCCTTCCTTCCCCTTTACTTCTGGTCACAATCTGCTGCTTTATTTTATATTTTATATATTATTCTACAGTTTATTCTATTCTTTACTCTATAGACTTATTTACAGCATGTGAGTAGTGGCTTCTCTCTTGCAGTTGCTGCTCCCTTTGCTATAATTCTTCCCTTTCCCATCTTTTTCTCTAGCCCACTGTGGAATGAGGTGGCTTTATCTGAGCTTTCCTGAGCAGCCTCCTTGTGCCACAGCCCAGAGCTGCTGCCTGTGCTCAAAGCCTGGCTCTGGAGTCACCTCCCTCCAGGTGACAGCACAGGAGATGCACAGGGACCCCTCAGAACGGGCTGGAACACAACTGACATTCTCTTAATTTGGTAACAAACTGGATCTAACACACTGGAAGTGAAATAACCTAGCAAATAAATAAACACTATTTCAATGGATCACCCAAGTTCTGTATTCTGAATCATGTTTTAAATAGTGTACATACAGTTGAGGCAGTGTTCAAAACTTGAGATAAAAATGGGCTTGTTCAATACATAAATGAGATTAACATATCTTATTCAGTCTATTTAATAATTGCATGTCCTTTCTTCTATTTTTGTTTCTCTATTAGGAGACTATTGGTAATCAAATATTTTATATATAATAAAAAACTAAAATGATGTTAATACTCTTCCATTTTGTAAAAGAATCAAAATATTCTCATATTACTCATTTCTTGGCACATAACAAATACACTAATATCTTTTCCACTGTGGAAATTCTACTTGAAAAATTACCTACTTGCTACTGTTCTAAGTTTTAGAGCAATTTGTTGGTTCCTGTTAATGTCTCTTGGCCCTACAATTAAAAGAAACTAAAATCTCTAAGAGGCTAATAGAAATTTGTGCTTTGCTAATATTTAAGAAAACAAACAGAGAAAAAATATTCTCTTTTACAAAATGTTTGACACTGAAACCTACTCACAGCCTATTCCCAATGCGCTGTTAGCTGCAGTGGACAGTTTTACAGATGGGTTTTGCAGTCCTTCCTCTGAGGCTATAACAGATCCAAAGATTTTTGTGACATACTGTTTCATACCAAAATGATTTAAATACTTTAAATAAATAATTTGAAGCAAGTGTTTGAATTCAGAAATTTAAGCACACATCTCAAACTTTATGCTTGACTCTCATTTTCTAATGCTTATTCTTCAGTGATAAAAATGTGTAAAACAAAATGACAGTTATATGCTATTTGCTGTTGCATGCTTTAAAAAAAATAAATTTCTATTAGATACAGAGTATTTACCTAGGAGAGTCACTTGGAAAAAAAAAAAAGAATGCTGAACATACACCTTGGTACTTGGCATGTTTAGAATAAAAACATGCAAAACACTTCTATGATAATATTAATTGTTCTACTGGTTTCATACCTTGTATGTAACTGTAATTATAAAGGCTACATAAGCCTCAAGCCAGTCTGTGTTATACCTTCCATTTATGTCAGAAGGTGCTAGGGATCATCTTGTGATCAGTAGTCCAAGTAGGAGCACTGAAATATTGATATGAAAATTTCATATTAATGTAATGACTGTTTTCTATTCTCTGTCTATACATTAATTTGAAATGCTGTTGCATCTTGCAGTGTTTTATGTTGAAGGACATAATCCAGTAATCCAGTGTGTTTTGACCCGTGAATACAAAATTGTTCAACACTGCTCATTCCGTCCTTCTAGAAAGGAGTTTTCTTGTTACTGTAGTATTTCTCTGGGCAACAAAAGTTCTGAGCCTCAGTCATATCAGCAAGCCTGCTTTG
The DNA here is from genome assembly GCF_036417665.1 of Passer domesticus. Lineage (NCBI taxonomy): Eukaryota > Metazoa > Chordata > Aves > Passeriformes > Passeridae > Passer > Passer domesticus. The sequence continues at coordinate 7,249,583 of NC_087488.1, forward strand.
TGACCTGGAGGACGTGACTTGACCTGTAAGATTTTGCTGCGTGAAAAATGAGACCCATTCCTACAGCAGAATGAAGAAGAGCATCTCCCTGGAGATTAAACTTTTATATTAAACTGCTATAGTGAATCCACCCAGTTAGTTTCTTTCCTATGTCACCAAAAATTTTGAAGGGTATTTAAAGATATTAGCAGACCCTGTCAGAGGGACCATGCGACACCATCTATAATTTCTGTTGAGCGAGTCAGTGAAGTCAAGAGTACATTTAACACAAAGCAGTGACAGTACTGTGTGTGCCCCACACTCAGCTACTGAAATAAATGTTACCAGCACTGCACATGTCAAACTGATGATGTATTGCTCTGCAAGACCAAGACAACAACAAACCATGTTTACATGTGTATGTTCTGCCTTCTCCTTCCAGAACTGGAGCACTGCAGGCTCCAGGGGAACCTGCCACCCAGCAGGAACAAACTGTGCCTGGGACATCCCTGGCCATGTCTCCCTTCATGGGAGGAGCCGCAGGGCAGGACTGCATTCCCAGTGGGCTGTGACTTCCTCAGAAGCCTCAGCAGCAGGTATGGCCACACAAAGACCTCCTGAGTTGAGTAAGCACAGTATACCTGACAACCCACAATGTCTTCTTCAGGTATAATCATAATTTTATTTTGAGACTGAATAAAAACATGATTTTAATATTTTGGGGCATTTAAATAAGTGTAGTGAACAGATCTATGAATTTAATAAATGGCCTGATGTGTGCTTCCAAAAGCAGTAAATATTCTGAGGCTCACTTACTAACTTGAGTTAGCTTGCAAAATATCTGTCATATTTTCAGCTACATAAATGCTAAATTCTTACGTAAAAAACAAGTTAGTTTTACCAAAAAAATGAAGCTCTCACTCTTAAGCCAAACCAGACCCCTCTTCATAATCCCATGCAGTTATCAGCATGTCTCTTGGATTTATGACTTATGACATTTATTTACCAACAGGTGGTTGCATATCATGCCATTTATATTTTAAGCAACAGTAAACACAACTAAAAATAATATAAGACAAACAAAATAAAACTCAGTGGTGTTTTAAAGTGTTTTTAGAGAAAAGCTGTATTTATAAGCTAGGTCTTCAAGTAGTTCTCACCAGGCCCAGCAATACAGAAGAATACTGCAAGAGCAATAAGGATTTTTAGGGGCATTATGATAGTGTAATGGAAACACATCTGCCCCCAAAAGTCCCTCATTTTCCCTGCGGTTAAAAGCCATGCAGGATGTGGTGAATGCTGTGGAACATCAAGAATGAAACTATAAAGAAAAGATTTTTAAGTTAGAACAACTTTTCAACAATACCTCAGGATTTAATAATTTTCTGTTAGTCCACTGGATAGTAAAACTGTAGTTATTCAAGGATCCTCTAATTCATTAATTCTGGATGTAGAAAATGGTTCTATCCATGCAATAAAGTGAATTTTGAGGCAGCTATCTTAGAAATACTATTATTGGGAAGCAAAATACATTTTGCATGAAGCCCAGAAAATACAGGACAATTTTCCTTCTTTCAGCTCTCCAAAAGGAAAAAAAAAAAAACCAAAACAAAACCCCAGGATAACCATCATTGACCTGCATTTCTCATTTTTAAGGAGATTTCAGTGACAGAGTGAACATTAGTTTATAGGAGAAAATGATACATAATAGAATTATAGAACATCTTTCATTTTAAAGAATTTTACTATATTTTCCAATGAACAGTCTGGGCAGTTTTCCATATATACATAAGGACCAGTCAGAGTAAAAATACAAAGTGGAATCCCAATTTAGTAGGCTGAATTATCCATATTTATAAATATCATTAGTGAAACAGGTAGCACATTTGAACTTTAAGTTATGCCCATTCAATTGCCATGCCAAATGAAAAGTTGCTATTTTAAAGCAATCCACACTGAATAGCACCTAACAGGCATGTTCTTCACAGATTCTTTTAGTACAGAGCATAAACTATAACAATAATATTGTTGAAAAAAAGCAATTTTTCACGTTACTTAATACTATGTTCTGGGTAATACATTTGCCCTTTGTTCGTGTTAAAATATGAAAAATGAAATAAAATATTTTCTCAGGTTCCAGAAATGTTAACATTATCTCACTTGCGTTTTTTTATGGATGTAAATCCAATGAATTCAGTGGAGATACTTCTGACTTAGAGCAGCATCCAGGCACCTACTGACAGAGGTGTGTGTGCTTTGTGTGAATTGAAATAGGCCTTTGATTACAAAAAAAGCTTTAATACAAACAGCAGCAGCATCAAAGCAGAAAGCCAGATTTTGCTGACCATAAACCAGACATTTTTAACAGCAGCAATGTGTAACATCTAGAAATGCCCTTTCAGTACAATTACTGCATTCACTTATTTTTACTGATGCATGTGGGCCAGTCCTGAAACATCCTGAAATTATTTTTCTCACCTTGTCCTACAACCTTGCCTTGCCAATACATGCCTTGTTGTAGATGACAAAACACATTTTAGACTTTTTGGGGGGATGTGTATGTGTGTGTGTGTGTGTGTTCTGTTTTAATTCTTGTCCTGACCTACAAATGAAAATCTTTACTTAAAAAATTAGTGTCTAGATACTATTTTATATTGATTCATATAGAAAGGCCATGATTGCAGTAAAAGATTTGGACTGACTGAAGCTGAGATATTTCAAATAGCAAAAATGCATCAATACTATATACTTTTGAATTGTAGTCTCCCCCAAGAACAGCTAAATTAAAATTAACAGTATTAACTGAAAATATCAAAATAGTTTTGTTTAAAAGTTTTTCATTTATATCAACAATGTAAGTATTCAACATATTAGGAAATCAGATAGGACCCAAATTTTCAAGACTTATTTTGAGCTGAGCTAGGAGTAGGTATGCTCCAAACAGGAAAAAACCCCAACAAAACTCTGGAGCCTATCTGCAGAGAATTATGATTCCAATATAAAAAAAAATGTTGGCAATTCAAGAGCCTTATATCCAGCAGGGAGTCAGAGATCAGGGGGAGCCTTCTGGAACCAACTGCTAACGTGTAGTCCTGTCAGCTACCTCACAAAGCCAGTTACCTCACTAATGCATGGGGCTTTATTGCTGCTCATATTATCTTTCTTTACTCTGTAGGTGTTTGTAAGAATGGTCCTGAAAAAAATTCCCAAGCTGAATAAAGCCTATCCATTCACACTGGAATACAGAATCAATGCCCTTGCCCCAAACCTTGTGAACAGGAACTATTTGGGCATTTTGACAACAGGCAAAACCCCCTGATTCTTTGTTTTTCCATTTTTATACCTTTACCAAATTCCCTACATGTTTGCACTGTTTGGGACTAGCATATGGCATTGCAGCAAGGGATTAGTGTAGTTATTAACTGATGTGCACTGTGAATTGGGCAAATGATGCTTTAAATTCATTGATTCCACCAGAAGCTCAAGCCACGTGGTCTGAACCACTTTTCTACCATGGCTTCCACTACAGGGGCAGCCTCCAGGTGACAGCAGTGTTTTTTCCCCAAATCTTTTAAACCCATCTACAAAATTCCACTTTGTTTTGTTTTTGCTTCATAGGCTTCTAAATACAATTTCCAGGGCAGGTAAAATTATCTTTTGAGTGATGTCTTTAGAAAATATGCCTGAAGAGGCTGGTTGGTGTTTGCACAGACCTCCCTTGTGGCACGAGGTCCAGCCTCTCCACAGGGCAGCAGTGCTGGTGTGTAACATGGCAGCAGGGAGCAAAGGACAAGGCACAGCTTAAAAACCAGACCTTGGGGGTCTGGGTTCTTGCCCTGGAAAAACTCTGGATAGCCTCCTACGAAAGGACAACTGATTCTGTAGCCTTTAGTAAGGCAGAATTTTAATTGTTCCAGGTCATGAGTTTCCAAACTCGGGGTCGTTATCTCTCTGTCTCTTTTTCTGTGGCTGGATCAGAGGGGAGTCACAAAACTTTTCTGTTGCAACACGGGATCAGGAGGTGGCAAAGGTTGAGGCCTTGCTTCAGAAAATACAGGCCCCAGCCCAACCTCCAAACCATGCCACGGGATCTGGTGCAGATCCTGATCTTTTCACTGCTTTCAATAAAATTTCAAAAGTAAAGAGATTAGGTCATTTAGTAATCCTCTGCTGATTCAGTGCATTTGTGAGCTAGTTTTTAAAGGTTTGCTTAAAAATGCAGAAAAGTAATTCTAAAATGTAGTTTTAAATTTATTCTAAATAGAAAGATAGCTAGTAGGACTTTCAATTTTGTAAATTATAAATGTAATAAATAATTGGGCTTGCTATTTCTAAATATTTTTATTTCAACAATTAATTACATTTTTATCTGAAGAAAATTTAATTTTTATTACAAACAAACCATCTACTTTTTATCTTCTGTAAATTTCTTTTTTCATATCAAATAGCAAGATAGATTGATCCCAGGTATTTAATTATTAATACTGTGGATACACAGTGCACTTCAGGAGTCTCAGCTCTGAGGCCAGCACCCCAAGCTGCACGCAAACCTGCTGGGAAAACCAGTGTGAGGGAAAGAGATCAAATTTTTATAACACAGATGTTTAGGAAATCTATCAATGTTTTGTCTAATCATCATTAATTTAAGTAAAGCATACAAAATGAACATACATTTAAAGTTTAAAAAATATGCATATCTATAGCAGCAGAAAACTGTCGGTTGTACTGCACACCAGAGACAAACAGGAGCTCTTTCTGTAAGCTTATTGATAAGAAAAAAATGTGAATAAAAATAGTGCATGAGGAAGGCCTACAGAAGCGTAACTGTGTTCTTTAACACTGCTCATTAATCATTTAAATAGTGTATTAATTCTATAGCTAGGTTATTGGTGCTAGAAGCGATGCAAGTGAATTTTATATATTCTCAGTAGAGAGCCAGATAGAATCTATTTTAAAAAAGAATCTAAAAATAGATGATTAACAAAGTGTGATCTTTACATCTTACTGGAAGTAGCTGCACAAAATTACGTTTTAATTTAAGAGCTTTTAAGTAACAGTTGGTAAGAAGCAACTGTGGTATTTCAGCAGAGCAGAGCTGATCTTTGCTGATGTTTGGATATGTTTCTCTTTTCCCTTAAAGCAAGATCCTCACATTGATCCACTTTCTCATCTCTGATTCTGTGCTCTTACATTCTCAGAATACTAGAGAAGCGACCACAGGAATTAAACCAATCCAAATCTGACAGCTAGGAAGACTGGACAAGTCTGGAATGTATTCACAAACTAAGTACTAATATACGCTAGTATAAGTAAAAAAAAAATTTCTACAGTTACATTTTTAACTTAATTGGCTTATGAAAATTTAATCTTTCATAAATGCTGCTTCTGAACAGTATTATGTTCATGGAAAATAGTAACTGAAAAGCATATTAGCACCACAGTTCTGACCTAAGCTCCTCCAAATCAGATTTCAGTCTTAAACAAGTGAGGAATTTGTTGCACTGATGTTTGGATACATCCTATTTCACTTTTGTTGCAATTATATTGCTAGAAAATGTAAAATGTGAGAATTCTATAGAAAAATCTTGATAACTCATCCTGATATTCATTTGCATAAATGTACAGATCCTGCATAAAGTCTCCAGATAAATCACATGCCAACAACTTTGCTTTAACAGTGTGTCACTGTCTCACTTCAGGAGAATTTCCAGGCCTTTTTGAAACAGTCAAATTGATTCAGTCTGTATAGGTCAACTCTTAAAATTAACCTGACTGCAGTAACAATGTGATCACAATGTGAATGTCTGGATGTTTATGTGTAGCTGAAGCAGGTGATTAACTGGCATTAAATGTCAAAACTATGACAGACACCTTTACAGCAGCTGAGCTCCCGCATGTATGTTATGTGAATATGCTGTATATGTGAAACATTGTATAAATTACAATTTGTATCATGTGTTCATTCACTGTTAAATATCTGTGCAGTATATTTGGAACCACGAGAAAGTTCAGTACCTCTAACAGTGTTTTCAACACTTTCTAGAATCCCATGAGAAAAGTACAGCTGTGTAACTTTTAAGTAAAAATAATACTTCAATTCTTTAGGATATTGATACCAAAATGTAAATAGTAACATGAATTTAAACAGGTTTACACTGCCTTACTCACAATAATATATTCCACAACTTTTACCAGTACAAAAATCAGCAGTCTTTAAATTGAATCACAGATAAAGACCGTGCACATAGACACACATAGACACACAGAAAGCAACGTTCAAGAGATACACTATAATGAATATTTTGTGAACAAAAAAAAGGAGGCGGGGATTGACAATACAAATGCTACCAGGGTTTAAAATTTTTTCAATGTTTAAACTGCCTCTCTTTTCTAGGAACCGTCTTTTCTCCCAATTCACCTGTATTGCATGACCACCCTTTGAAAGGTGACTTTTTCTTCAACTTTTGCTGTTTTTTAAAGAGAAATACACCACCAACAGTTAGAAAACTTTTCTGTTTAACTTTCAGAATTATTTTATTTTCTATCCACTTTTTTATTGCTGAAGACAACATTAAAGCTAGAACATGATTATTTATTTAAAGTGTATAATAGCCCTTTACTAAGTGCAGCAGAAGTTTACTACTAAGTTTACTGTCCAGTGTAAGAGCCATAATGTGCTGTTTTCTTTTGCAGAACAAAGTGACCACCAAAAGCGGGACTTTGTGGGCCAGTTGGATAAAACATAAGCTCATCTCGCCCCCAAAACCCCGACTCTGGAACCACAGCCTTCCAAGATTCAATTTGTAAGTAAAGTATCTTTGTAAGATATGCCCAATCAACTGATTCATTGCTTATAGAGTGGGTAATTTTCAGAGTAATCAAAAGAGAACGTTATAGCCCAGTCACAATACATCCTCCTTCACTTTCTGGACTGCAGGAATTGCCAACAGATACGAATTGATTTTATTAATATTTTATGAACTATTTATCAAGCAGGTAAGAAGCACCTTTTCTAAGTGTCTATAAAATGACACAGAATAACAGTTATTAGACCCAGCACTCAAAATATCTATTAAGATTTCTTCTCAAAGTATGTAACAAGTTATTATTTATCTGTTTCACTGTATTTCAGACTAAAGTTGACACATAGAGAAATTTCTGTCATTTTTCTAAATTTGTTATTTGTACAATATACTAGAAATTATTTTCACTTTACTTGAAAACAGGTATCTTCCTACTAACAATTATAGTCTCAAGTATTCAGCTCTACATCATCACCTTACTACCCTCAATATTGTTTCATAAGATCCTTCACAAATGCGAGGAAAAGTAGAAATTCACAGACAAAAGGAACATATATTCTAAATCTTCACTTTATAATTCCAACAGAGCTTCTATATAAAATCCATGTTTAAAAGCATTATAGTTTACACTTGGATGGCTGAAGTAGGTTAATGCTGTCAGTTACTTTAAAAGACAGTAATTGCTGTCCTCGAAAAGCCACTATGATATTCATTCTACTTTTGATAATCAAAATGCGGAGCTGAAGAACGCTGTCCTAGCTGAACTGCCTTAAAAATCACCAAATACATCCTGAAAGGAAAACGCAGAGAAGTTGATGGAAATTCTGGCTAAGTAGAAATGTTTAAATAATTCCTCTTTCTACAGACCATACATTTTATTTACTGACTTATTTATGGCTGTGATGATTTAGGAGGTTTTTCTGGCTTGCACACGACCTGACCAGACGGTTCGTATGGACACCCCTCCGCACGCGCATTTGTGTAGTTATTTGTGCCTGGCCAAAGTCGCCGCAGAAGCCACGCGGAGGCAGCGGGACGGGAGCGGTGGCCGGACCCCGCGGGGAGCGGACACCTGTAGCTCCCGAGGGTGCCGGGCGAACCGCCCCTTCCCCGCGGGGCGCGGCGGGCCCGGCGCCCCGCCCGGCGCGCACCCTCCGCGGCCTGCGGCAGGTGGGCGCGGGGCCGCGCCGGGAGCTGCCCGGCCGCGCGCCCGGCGATGCGCGGCCCCGCGGCGCCGCCGCTCCCGGGGCGCCGTTCCGCCGCCGCGCTGCCTCGGCCGCGCCCGCACGCCCCGCTGTCCGCCGCCGCGGAGCCGCGCCATCCCCGCGCAGGGCGCGGCCCGGCCGCCCGCGGAAGGGGGCGCGGGGCGGCGGCCGCACCTGCGGCCTCGGCGGGGACGTCGCGGGGCCGCGCTGCTCCCCGCGGGCGGGCGGGCGGCGCGGAGCGGGGGCGCGGAGGGAGAGCGCAACTCACCACTTGTCAGTGCCCGCGGCGGTGCCCCGGCGAGCCGGGAGCGGGAATGGATCAGCGCCCGCAGCGAGCGGGGATCCCGCGCACAGGCAGCCGCTCGCCGGGCAGGTCCCCGTTCTTGAAAGGAGACAGCCCTCCGGTCCTCGCTCCAAGCCGGCTCCTTCCGTTGGCAAAATCCTGACTCATTACATAAAAAGATCACTCTGCCAGGCGCCCTGAAACATTTCTTCATCACGGTCACGCCACAAGCTAAACAAGAGGCCACATCAAGGGGAGGGGGAGAGGGGGGAAGCGGAGAGGGAAAAAAAAAATCCCAGAGGGTTTTTTTTTTCTTTCATTAAGATCCTTTTCCTTGAAAAAAAGGGGGAAAAAAGTGCAGGGAGGAAAAAAACCCAAAAAACCAAAAACCAAAGAGCAGCCGCTAGGAAAAAAAAAAAAAAATAGAAAAAAAAAAAAAACTAGAGAGGATTCACTCATTGTTGCCACAAAGACACCTCTCCCCTTCGCACTCCTTCTCCATGCTCATTCCTCCAACAGTGCTACAAAGACGTGCCGTCTGCGCCGGGAGTTGTGAGCCCGAGCCGTGAGCTCCTCAACTCCGCGGGGGCCGTGCCAGGAGACCCGGGGCGCACAGTCCTCTGCGAGGAGGTGTGGTGAGTCCAAGACCGTCCGAAAATTATTTTTTTTCCTAGAAACTACCACCAAATATAGTAACAGGGAAGGGGTATTCCTAGAAATTCGGGAGACGTCAGAAAGGGAAGATTTGTGAAATTCAGCTTCACTTCCTGCAGAGGGCTCCTAGCACAGGGATAAAAAAAAAAAGGCAATAAAGTGCTTTTCATGCTTCTCTGATCAGATAATGGTTAAAAAAAAGAACGGTAAAACACTTAACTCACATTTCTCCGGTACAATCTAATAGTTTTATATGGGAAGAATGCTAATCAGTAACCTCCTTTCCTCATTTTCTAATAATGTTTATTAGATATCTATCGCCTGTATTTATTTTCTCCACATCCTCATATCAGACCTATGCACACAGCAAATAAAAGGAATATGCATATGAGTGAAAAACGGGCCAAATGATAACCCTCCCACATATCACAGAACACTGAGTGTCTGTGTGTTATTTTAAACAGGCTTTTGCCGTTTGCATCTTTCATGCTACACCGATGTGAATAATTCATGTCCCCACTGTAGATGTGTGCAATATTGTTACTCGCATGAATCGGAATTTGTGGGCTGGCTTTTATTTAAGGGCTGTAACACCGAGTACTGCTGAGCACTGTCAGTCCCCGTGGATTTAATGGTATCTTAGGCTCTTAATTAATTCAGTTCAGCAATTCACAGGATCAGGCCCTGACCGACAAACGCAGACCTGCACGCTGTCAGGAGCCACATTATTCCTCATGTGTCTCCTAAATCTCTGTTTGCTTTGTGCTAGCAACAACACCCAATGTGTCTTGACTCATATCTTCTTTAAAAACACTATTTGATATGTTTCATAGGAAGCAGAATTGAATGTTTGCAAAGCAGAAACAAATGAAGATGTTATTAAAATCTTAATTATATAAAGATGTCAGTGCATTTGTAATAAAGCATTATTTATCCACGAATAGCAAAGGTTGCTATAAAAACCACAAAGCCAGCTTTTGGGGGAAGATAATAGATTTCAATGTGTGCAACTCTTGCAGGTTAATTGGATTTCCTTAATGAAATTCCCCTCAGCCACATGAAATCCTTGAGTTTGTTCTTTGAATTTCATTATGACTTGCAGTCTTCTCTGCCCCCAAATCAAATGCAATAAAAACAGTGGAGTTGGCTTCACTTCAGTGTTTTATGAACACTCACATTTAATCAAAACTTGGTTACAGACACCTTGTCTGTCTGCAGCTTTGAAGGAGAATTAGCTGAGTTCACCTGACACTCCTGAGTGTGCTTTTACTCCTAAGTGTGTTTTAACTGTTATTGCAGTGCTCAGTAAACAATTGTGTCAAAATACAGACACAGGTTTCACTGACATGCACCCACAGTGTTTCGTTAGTAATAATGCCTGGTTAGAAGTAGATTTACTTTAAGTAATCTTCTGGAATTCAAACCAGCTCTAGTTAATTGCAAAAAGGCCTTTTTAATCTGGCTGGCTTACTTATGGCACACTGCTCCACTCTGCCTGTCACTCTCATTTCCTGAGTGAAAAAGTGAATGGCAGCTTCAAGCTCAGGATCTTTTAATCATTAAAAGAAATGGATGTGCTGTCCTCTGTTGGTCATACTGGTTGTCACAACTAAAATTGAATTTAAAAGGCAGCAAGACGCTGTTATAGTGAAAAAAAAAAAAAGGAAAGAAAAAGAAATTAAATTTGCTTCACCTTCTGCATTCACCAATAACACTGCACAGTGCAAGGGATTTTTTTTTTTTTTTAATTATGTAATGATAGAAACTGGGTTATGGAGAGGACTTATTTCACATGACTGTAGTACAAATTCTGCCCTGGCATTGCCCGGCCCCCGGCTGCTGGTTCACCCTCTGTGCCCGGGGGCTGCAGTGCCCTTGGGGCTGCAGGCTGCCAAGCGCGTGGCCGCGGAGGAGGTTTGGGGGTTAAATTTCACATGCCCCGTCTGGCGTGGGGACAGGCCCGAGTGTGCCCGTCGGTGCTCAGGGTGCTGTGGTGCCCTGGCAGCCGGCCGGCCCCTCTGGGCACGGTGGCGAGGGCAGGAATGGCTGCGGCAGTTCCGCTCGGCTCCGCGGGGTCCCGGGGAGCCCTGCTGCGGGAAATGCCCTCTCTGAGCGCGGCTGCAACAGCGATGTGCAGCGTCTGGAGAGGACTGGGGGATTGTAGCAAGGGAGATTAAAGTGTAGAAAACCTGGCCTAAAAGGAGAGATTTTTAAATTTGGGCATTGTGTTGTCTAAAAAGAAGAAAGTTGAAGGCAAATAGAGCAACAGTGAAAAAAGGTTTAACATCAAGTAAATGAATCCATTGTGGCAGTAGACCCGTGTTATATGTTAATTATTTCTACCTCAACTGCTGCTGGAGTTACTATTTCTGGGCTGCACAAGTTTCTCCTAGGCTTTGAGTGCACAGATAGTTTTCTAATTACAAAATTAATTTCAAGTAGATAACCACAGGACGTGTCTTAAAATGTTACTTAGCAACATTGTTATCATGCTAAAAGTTCAGCAATGTTACTCAACAAAATCTAAATTCTGTCTGCAAACTGTGGAAAAACAGGCTTTGTGTTATCTGTCACCTAACACAGGCTCACAGGCCTCAAACCATTGTTAAGAGGGTCAGACACAGCCACAGCTCTTATGCATACCTGGCTTTGTCCTACAAATATATTATTTCTAAAAAACAAGCATGAATTTATGAAAGCTTTACTCATCAGTGGCAAGGTGGCTCACCTTCACCCTCCCTGAGACTGTAGTAAACAGAAAGCAGTATTTATCAGATATGTGCTTTGTCCTTGAGTTTGATTTTTTGCATGTAGTTTTTACAACCCTCCTATGAAAGTAGTTTCAGGGACATGGACGTACCTCACTGTCCTTTGTATCCCTAAGCAAAAATATATAAGAATATTTACAAAATCCAGTGTAAATAGTTAAGGACATTTATTTCTGTTCATACAGCAAATAGACAGTTTATAATCCTGACAACAATGGTGCAGAATAGGAGAGGAAGATTTGTCAGGCAGAGAACAAAAGTGATCATGTGGACACAGTGGTCAGTAAAATTTCAAATGGTAAGTAAATGTCAACCATGAATCAATAAAGATTTCCTTCAATTAGTAATTATTTTCCTATTTACACTGTTAGTATGTGTTTCAGTGCTGTCAACCCTTAACTGTGTGGGCAGGTTTGGTGCCTGGTCCTCGCAGTGTCACTGACTTGGACTTCCTGGCCACTTTCGGTGCTGCTGAATCAGCAAAGCACCCAGTGTTTGTTTCAGCTGGAGAAGGGAGCACTGCTGGGGCCCTCTGAGTGTAACCAGCACACCCTTTCCTTACCCATTTTCAGTGTCACAGGGAGTTGTTTTCTATTAGAAAATAGAAAATGTAAAGTACACACTAATCACATTGCAAATAATTCTTCCAAGTGGTTGGTGGTACAATGAAGAAACCTTATGGTTAACTACTCAGAAGAACGAAATTAATAAATACTTAAATGCATGGTGGCAGGGTGGGGGTAAACCAATGAAAGGGACCTGAAGGATTACACGATGGTCTTGATAGCTGCAGCCTCTGGAGAGGGCTCTCTTCAAACAAGAATTTGAAGGAGCTGGAGGATCTCTTCAAACAAGATGCTGCAGAGGCTCCACTTGTTCCTCTCAGGAATGACTGCATGATAAGGTAGGCACCAGCACTTGCCTCAATAGTGCTGTGTAGAAAAGGCGTTTGACATGATTTCCACTAGGCCTCAGCAGTCACCTTGGCCTTTCACATTTCAAACCGTGTTTTGTTTCTTCAGGCTGAGCTGAGCATCTCTTGAAAGCAGGATTAGGCTCCAAGAACAAACGAAGAAACACTGTTCTGTTCCTGCAGATGTCAGAAGGGCGGTCATGCAGCCGCTGAAGCACGGACAAGAATGACCGAGGTGGAGGCAGGGCTGGCCCGACATTCACCAAAACCCTCCGCTGGAGCGGGCGGAGCCGCTGCCCCGAGGCTGGGTACCTGCGCTGGGGGAGCCCGGGACCCGCCCGGGGGCGTGGCTCTGCTGGCTCCGGCTCTGCGGAGCCGCCATGCCCGGTGTCGGGCGGGTCGGGGCGGCCGCTCCGCCGAGGGTCCCGGCTGGTGCCGCCGGGCCGGGGCTCCGCCTTCCCGTAAAAAGGAGGGGGAGAGCTCCCGCCTGCGCGGACCCGCCAAGGCACGGACGGGGTTCGAACCCGTGATCTTCGGTTTACGAGACCGACGCCTTACCACTTGGCCACCGCGCCTGCGTTAAGGGCTCTTCCTGACGCCCTTCTATCGCTGGCGCCACTCCCGCCCGCCCGCCCACGGCCCGCCCTCGCGCGCGCCTGGGCTGCCCCCTGCCGGGGCGCGCGGCCCTGAGGCGCTGAGGGCGCGGCTGAGGGGGCGGAGCGGGAGCAGGGACAGACGAGCGGGACTGCCGCCGCTGCCGCTCTCTTCTGGCTCTCGCTCTCCCTTCGTCTCCCTCTGTGCTGCCAGGAGCGTCCCCTCCGGCTATGGAGGCGTTCTGTGGGCAGAGCCCTCTGCAGCGTCCGCCCCGGGGCTGTGAGGGTGCGGTACCCGGAGACGGCACTCGAGAGGCTGCTTCACAGCGGGCCAGCACGGCTTGGAGAGGGAGAAAAAAACGGGATTAAAATGTTCCTCCTCCAAGAAGAGAAGCAGGAATGCAAAACGTTTGGATAACTAAATGGTAAATACTAAATTAAACACACTTGCTGCCTGGTAGCTGTTCCCTCAAAAAGCTCAGTGTTGTGAATTGCAGAAAAGATACTAGATATTCTCTAGACGGGATCTCCTACATTTTTACAAGTGTGACGTGAAAACAAAGGTTTTAGTTTTCATTGAATGCGTCTGTTTAAATTCTCCATGAAACTGTTGCTTGATATCCAAGTTTTATATTCCTTTTGGTGTGGTTTTGGTTTCCTTGAGGAGGAAACATGTGAACATATCACAGAGGTGCCGTTGTAAAAGTTTAAATCAGAGTACTGATTTGGTAGTGCTGTAATGCAGGTGTATTACAAAGTTGATACAGAACCAAAATAACTTGGCTTGGAAGAGACCTTCAAAGGTCCTCTAGTAGAACCACCCTGCAGTGAGGAGGGAAATACTTGCATATCCTTTTGGGATGTTCTTTGAACTGTCATCTTGGAAAGTCATGCTTCATGCCTTGAATGTATGAAAATATTTTAGTTATTTAAAACTTATAATTTGTTAGTTTGTCTGTGATAACTCTATGCCTGCCTGTATTTGAACAGAGTGATTTGAATTAGCTTGCTCTGCAGTGAAAAGTGTTTAAGTTACCTTACTGGATGGTCAGCCCTTGTTAAGTGTGTTTGCTGCTGCCTTGGATAAGCTGTGCTGAAAGTGCCCTGGTTTTGTAGTCCCTAGGGGCAGAACTGATGGCCTGGCAATCTGAATGCTTGCTGGCATTTATCTGCCAGTCCTGTTCATCACATGCCCTCATCTGGACTATGGAAAGCTGGGAAATGAGAATAGCACTGTTGGATTCTGCTTTTGTCTTGTCAGTGTAAACACTGCAGCATTTCAAAGTGGGATGGTGAGTAGGAGTGGGAGCTGCCTCCCTCATCTCTCACACCTGTGATGTTTATGAACAGGGTGACCTCAGAGAGCCACTTCTCTCCCCTGGCTGAAGGAGTTACTCTTAGTATTGCCAAGCTGGCAGCAGAAAGGAGTTCAGTTTTAATTATTCATGTTTGACTGATGAGATGCCATTTCTGGCCTACTTGTTTATTACAAAATACGCTCTTTTATGTGCCACACTTGCCAGTTGTAACTTGTCATCACAGTTCCTGTGCAGCTCACATCTGTGTTTATTAATGGTTTTGGATCCTTGTGAGCTGAGAGGTAATTTTGTGGTGAGTGGAAGGGCTGTTTGAATTGTTGTTGGAATTCATGTGGGTTTTATCTCTTCAAACACAGTACATTGTAATAAATGTATTTGCTTGGCATTGGGAATAGTATTTAATGGTAAATCAGCTTCTCTTGATCAGGTTCTTCCTTAACTGTATGGGGAGACAGAAACTTCAATTTGAATTCATAATGATCTAACAGGATTAAGAGGAAATGCTTGATAAGGTTTAAAAAATTTGTCTACTCTGACCCTAACTTCCTTAGTGTGTCTGAATAAACTGTTTATGTCTAAACAAAGTGTTGTTTAACGGTGAGCTGATTTATCACAATAGTTTTTATAATAAAAAAGTTAACTTGCTTTTAAAAAACTGTAATTGCCTTTTGGTGTCTGGATACTTCTGTTTGGAAGTGTCTTTTATGCTGGCCCTTACCCTTGTTTGAGCTGGGTGTTGAAGCCCTTCCTCCATGCTGAATCCTTGTGCATGGAGGGCTGTTCTCTTCTGACACAAGCTTCTTTTAAACACAGCGTGCCTTGGCAAAAGGGAAGTCTTAGAGGACTCTATTGCTGAAAAGATACTGTCAGTGATTTTGTTGGATGGAGAAATAATCACCAGGTTTTTTTCTTTCTTCCTTTCCTTAGCCTCACACATATGAGATGGAGGTGTTTCTTTAGGAAAGACTTTGGTGTCTGTTTCCATGTGCAAAACAAGGCCTTTCAACATGTTCCTGACTCTTCTGAGATACATACAGGGGAACAATTTGATTTATGTAGATTTGGTGCAATTGAGTTTTATATAGACTTGCTATGGCATGCTGAGGAGCATTCCAGCTCCTCAGTTGCAGCTACTTGAGCTTTGACTTTGTCTTAGCTGTATGTAAGAATGTTTCTGTTTGCCATTTTAGCTTCTAATCCACAGCACTGGTCTTGGAAGGGGTTCAGGAATGATGGCAGAATGGCCCTGCAGTCCTGTTTCTGCACCGAAGACTGGAGACTCACAGGTGATTTTTTTACATGAAGGGAAGTATTTATCTTAGAGTTTCTCATTTCATTTATGGATAAACACTTGAAGAAACAAAACCCCAAGCCCTGCCTGTGGGCTCTCAGAAGCTCTAATTTGTTACTTTGATTTTGCGTTAGGAATGTCTTGGTAAAGTTGCTATAAACTTTGAGGAGTGGGGAAATCCATGTGTCTTCTTTGCCATCAAAGAAACATCTCCTACTTGAGACACTACAAATACTCTAGGAAATATGTCCCTCTGACAACATCTGTACAATAAATCCCAAGCCAGTAGGCGGGAGCAAATGGCATTGAATATAGTACAGAGTGAAGACAAATGTGCTGATGGCCATCTGTAGAGCATGTTTGAATAAACTGAGTTGTAACTGAAAGTCAAGGTTTAGTCTGTGGAAAAAGTTCACTCAGCATAATCTCAAGCTTTATCAAGCCTTGTTTTGTGTTTACATCAAATAGTAATATGAACACAGCTTGTGAAAGAAGGTTATGTGTTTATATTTTGTCACTGGGAAACAATCAAACCCCAGACTGTCAGCTGGCACCAAAACAGATGCTTTATCTCTGTTATACTCCAGCTGTAATTTCTTTAATGCACAAATATATGGTCAAAAAGTGCTGCACTTGTTTTGCAATATTTGTGTTTGGTGTATGATATCAAGTTTGTGGCACATACAGCCTACAAATTTTTACAATGGTTAAAGTTCACAGAGAAAAGGTATGATATGAAATTTAAAGTGTTTATTAGTAATTTTTAATTTTTTTCAGTTTTACTCACTTAATTACTACTTACTACTTTATGGAGTTTTTAATATTTGGCCAAATATCAAAACTTCTGATGTCATCAGTGTAGAACAGACATCAATGAGGAAAGGGTGGGTGATTAGTACAGGACTGCCTTCACAAGGGGAAGTGTAACACTAAATATTTGAACGAAACAGCTTCATCTTTAAAAGAAGCTTGTGCCAACAGCTCGTAGCTCATACTCCTGAAAAAATTCATTCAGGTGTTCCAGAAGCTGAGCAGAATGCAAATCAAAAATACAGAATCTCACAACCCAACACAACTTGAAAACCTTGGAAGAATTTGGGAAAAGTCATGTATTAGAGTGCATTACAAGAGGTTTGCAGTGAGAAGACAAGGGGAAGGGATCCAAACTGAAAGACAGTAGCCTTGGGTTGGGTATTAGGAGGAAGTTCTTTACTGTGCTGAGATCCTGCACTCAGAGAAGCTGTGGCTGCCCCAGCCCTGGCACTGTCCAAGGCCAGGTTTGATGGGGCTTGGAGCAATCTGGGATGGTGGAAGGTGTCCCAGCCCAGGGCAGGGAACAAGGTGAACTTTAAGGTCCATTGCAACCCAGGCCATTCTGTGAGTAAATGATGCTATATAAAAAGATTACTAAAAATAATGGGAATCCAAACCTAAACTTCAAGGGTACAGAAGTCTCTGTTCTTACAGATTTTGGCTCTGATTTTCAAGGCAAACCATAATTCCTTGGGGGTGCAGATTCATTCTTACTCCTTTCTGTGAGTAAGAACATAGGCCAAATGTATCAGACTCATAAAAGTCAAAATTATATTTTCATTTTAAGTAGTAACCATGGACAAGTGAACACAGTTTTCCTTTTTTATTTGAGACACTTAGCAAAAATGCTGAAATATCAAACATTTCCTCAGTAGCTACAATATTGCCACTATGTACAAAATATTTGATAAATGTAGTACACATATAAAAATACAGTATGCATTACATATATACAGTACAATGTGCAAAACATATGGCATTCAAACATATGGAATTGATTTTAGGGGTGCAAACAGCAAATACAAAGGCATCATGGTTCTAGAAAGGCAATACATAAACTGACGCCCTGATTGCCATAATTTGCATTTAGTAAAGTAGTGCTTAAATGAAGAGGGCCCCAGAGACAGGTGTTTATCTTCTTCTTTTCACAAAATGAGATGCTAAGACATAATTATGAATATGAAAATAAGAAGAGAAACACCTACTAGGGTTAGCGTTATTTCTACTGCAAGCAGTACTGTGAAGAAAATCCTATCTGGAAAAAAGCCTGTGCTATTAGTTACTACAAATTTCTCAAACAACAAAAACAAATCTGTACTGTTAAACATCAAAAACAGCTTTGAAAATATCTACATCCTTAATTTTAAAAAAGTATGGATAACACTTTTGGGGACTTAATTTCCTATGTTTTAAAATACAAAGTGCCTCCTTTGGCAATATAAATGGCAATGCTTTGGTTCCTATTTAAATTTTTATATTATTATAATTTATTTTAGCCTGTCTTTTGAATATCTGAGCTGTATAATTTTATAAAAATAGTGTGATTATATAGTTATTAACCATTCCCTGCTTTTTTTGAGAACTTGCTCTCATAGCTAGAATGGCTTTTTTGGCTAGATTTCTACAAATACATTTATGCACTTTTAACTTAAAAACACTTTATATTCAGTATTGGACACTACAGAATGATGTAGGTGTCTCTTTTTTGCACTTTATTCCTAGCAAACTGGTATAAAAGGAATATTTGAGATTATTTCCGGTTTTATGGATGCTCTTTATTGGCCATGTGTGTACTATATGTAACTCAATTTCACGGATCTCCCATGAAATTCCTTCTGGGGTGTGGTCTAGAAGTCACTGAAAGGTGATTTCATAGGCCACAATACCAAGAGTTTCAACAAAACATTTACTAGAGATAAGTGGAAGATTTTTTTTTCCAGTTTTAATAGAGTTTGCTTTAAGTTTATAATACACTTAAGATGCCATCCAAATAATAATTGTTTACATCTGTGAACTTTCCTGTGCTTTGATTACATAATGCCCTTCCAGTTCAATGTGTCCTGTAACTGCAGTTTCTCTGCCTTGAAATAGTTCAGCAGCTCGTGCTTGTGTTCTGATTGCAGTGCCTATGCTTTTGAGGCACCTGAATGTCTGAGATTATGTAGCAGAAAAGTTTAATGTTGACACTTCTGTTTGGATCACCATCTTCTCTGAACATGACTCTTGGTGGTGAATTTAGAAATACCTGGGAAATAAATGTCAGTATTAAGTTGTGATCATTTCTAAAAGCTGTGGCCTCAGCTTTTTGAAGTTCTGATTCTGCAGGTCTGCAAGCCCACATTGCTGGATTACATTTTAAATTTCTGTAGAGAACAACTGCCATAATTTAATTTTATTGTCAGAGAGAGTATGACAATGCTTTTTAAACTATTTTTAATGTTAAGCAAAATTTTGCCTGGGAACTTCCTTGCTGTGACTGATGCTGAAGGGCACGAAAAGTGCACAGTAAATTCTACTGAACACAGGATGTGACTCCTCTTGAGTAACAGGAGCCTAGTAAAACATTGTCTGAGCTCTCTCTGTCTAGATGTGTAAACAATCAACTTCTGATTTTCATACTGATTAAAAGGTATTCTTAATTACTTTGAAGGACCCACTAACACCACATTTGATAGGATGCATTCTGTTAGTATACTGCAGCCATTAAATGGCAAATTTAGTGCCAGTGCATTCCTTTGCAACTGTTCTCTTAATGAGAAAGATTCAGTTCTGTGCAGTCAAACTGCACAGTCATGATTAAATTTCTAAGATGTATTTGTGCTACAAAAATTTTCATGTAAAACATGCACACACAAAAGTCTAAGCAAAACCTATTTCTGCCATAAACAGGCATACACAACTATGGCAAACATACCACATTTCAGAACAAAGTCTAAAGCAAACCATTTCATATAAGGTTTAATACATAATTCTGAAATGTACAGAAAAGTAATCACACATTCCCTACACTAGAATATTTGTACTTCAGAAACTAAAATGATCCCTTAATTTTTATTTTTTTTTCAAATAGACGTTCAGAGCAGAAAGCTATACCGTACTGATAACAAGACATCTCAACTGTTTGGATTTATTTCTGCACAAAGATTCCTATGGATTAATTAACATTCTACACTGCCAATAAGGGTAAATTTGTAGCAAGATGACTTTGCCAGTTTCAAGCTCTATTTACATGCACATCAAAAATGACAGTACAGTTGCTCTAGGTTAATTTGTCCTCTAAAAATTAATTTACTTGCCTCTCATTTAATCAGGAGGCAGGGTCAAAAAGGGATAACTCTAACCACACATATATTGTATGATGTCTGGTGTATCACACATAATAAACTGACAGTACTGCAGAACACTAAATTTCACTCAGAGTTGTTCCTATCAGACCAAAAGTCCTTGATTCTTATTCTCGTAACAGCGGAGGGCACTTCGTATCTCAAAGTATCAGCTCCCAAGATAGGATGATGAACAGGAATGCAAAAAGTTGAATGTTAAGTGTTCACTGTTATTGAAAAGTCCTATACCATCAAAGCTTAAGGCAGACAGTCCACATGTAATATTGTACTCAAGTATTGTAGGCACAGCAAGAGGGAATAAGGAATTATGTCTTTCAACTGCGTGTAGTGAAAATCTCCAAAGATTGTTTTCTTGTACTTAGTTTCATATTACAGTAATTCTTGGCCAGTAAAACCAGTGAAGATACATAATGATTTAAAGTGCTGTAATTGATATGATGCAAACGTACGGTATCAGTTCAAACTCTGAATCAATGATGTCATCCATTATTTTATCTGAAGCCAATGGAATTCTGTCATATCAGCAAACCAGACTGCGTTATATCTGGAGATGCAAATTTTCAGTTAATTCCATAACATTTTCTGACAAAAGTACTTGTTTGATGTTAGCATGATTGTGTTGTGTTTTTCTTTTTGAAAAATGTGGTGAAGGTTGCTAGGTGGATTAACAGCTACTTACTGTTTTCAGTATTTCTTTGATAGATATCATTATTCTAAGAAGTAGGCAAAAGCTTTGGGGCATTTTTTCATTCAATCCTACAAAACTTTATTTTTGAAACTTGTTGGTGAGGAAAGAACCATGCAATGAAATCAGTTTTCAGACTAGAAAACATACAATATTTCCCCATTTCAGGAAACAGGGAGTGTTTCCTTTTATCTTAACTTAGGAATTCCCTAATAGGAAATTCCAATTTTGTGTTTGATTATTAGCCTCCATCATCTATGGCAACATTTAACAGCTATTACCTGAGAGACAATCACAGAATGTCAAAGTGTATTAGTTCTACTTGAATTTTTTGTTTTTCTAACTGCTTTCAAAATAGACTCTGAAAACAACAACTAAGGGCTTTAAAACAAACAAAAAGAAATCATGTGCTGTGCTGTGAGGTAAGACCTTAATTTTTGCTGTTCTTTGTTTCAGATATGCATATGCCCTCTGATCACAAACAGTACATTCTGATCCTGGTGGTCAGGATTCACACTGAGCAGCTTCTCTGTTGGTTTCCCTGATGTTATGTAGTGGCAGACAAAGCTGTTCAACAGACAAAGTGTTCATTATGAAATTATGGTTGTCCTGTCAGCACTGTCCCCTGCAGCTTGATCTCGTCCTACAAACATCTTTTATTGAGGGCATTGGGACTCTTCTTGCATAGATGCTTGCAGGACTGCAGTATACAACACTATTAATTGAACTTTTCTACTTCCTCAAACTTTTCTAGTATGCTGAGATACTGGATTCAATGGTCTAACAAATATCCTCAAACACAAAGCAAAATAGGATATTTACTTCCATTATAATAATCTCTTATTTGAAGACCACTGTGTTCCCCTCTGTTCACAAAAATAAGCTATATAAAGTTAAAAGAGTATACAAATAACTGTCTGATATACACATTAAAACCTAGCTATTAAATCCAGAGCATTGCTATAGAAAATTCAGTGTTCTCAAAATTACCTGGCATTAGCTACAGTGGATTTCTTGCAGTTACACTTAATATCCCTTTGGATGCAGTTAAATTCCTCCCTCATGATTAAAGAATGGGGGAAGTGTTTTAAAATCCACAAAAGCAAAATATAAAAACAATTTGAACAAATTAAGAGACTAGATATACGAAATTTCACTGAACCAGCCAGTGCTTCTACTTGCCTTTGCCCTCACAATTAGTTCTGAACCTGGCTCAGGCTTTCCACAGGAACAATGAAGTGCAGTGATACCTCCCCTCCCCAGACATTTGCTCACTGGGTCAATACAGAGAACTGACATCCCACTCTAAGTTTAGTCATGTTTTGCTCATTTAAGCATTACAAAGCCAGAGACATAACTTCTTTCTTAAATATTTGTGATACATTTACCTTGGGGTACTTTTAATCACAAAGTACAATCATCCTTTCTTGACTTGTGAAATACAGCTTTCAGAGGGCCCTGATCTGCATTACTGATAGGTGCATAAAGTGATTCACTGTTGTAAACTTGGAAATCAATAAGGAATTAGCTTCAAGCATTTGTTCTTCCAAACATTACTGTCTTAGTTTATGTTAACTGCAATCAGAATGGTATAATAATGGACCTCTGCTGTAAAGAGACTTGCAGGTCGTGTTCTCATTGGCTACAGCTTAATCCCAGTGCAACTGTAGATCTTGTGGATCTAGAAAGTCAGTGGAAAACACGCTCGGGGCAGCAGAACTGAGAGGGGTGAGTCCAGATGAGGAGCTGGGCATTGTAATGTCCAGCCATTCCATATTGTCCAAATTTGTATCGGGAAGGTCAAGAGACAGACAAGAATTGTTAGTAGTAAACTGTGGGTCAGATGTTTCCATGGGTGAATGAGAGTGATCTAAAATGCTGGAGTGATTAAGCAGATCATTCTGGAGATCTTCAATTAAAGAAAATGACTCTCTGTCCTCATTACTGCTTGTCAGTTGAGGAATTTCATTACCTGATGGTAAAGTTCCATCCAAGAGGGCTTCAAGTTGGTTTTCCAAACTTATAGACAAGCTGGTTGTTGGTTCTAAGGACACAGGAGGAGGGGCCATCTGGATCTGCGGAGGTGGGCGGGATATCACTGTGTTCACTGGCATTGTAGTGATGTTGGCTGTCACTGGTCTCATTTTAGATATGGGAGATGGTTCTTCTTTTATTGGAAGTGAAATCTCTGTAATAAAAAAACCCCACTGTTGAATTCAAACAGCTGATGACATAATATCCTCATACTTAGAAACTCCAGCCCACTTTGGGATGCATCCACAGTGAATTAAGTGCACTAACAGTCACTTTGCTGCTCCACTCATATTTTTTTCAAAAATATGATCATTAATTTAGCTTGAGTTGTTGAGTACTCAAGTTACTTATC
Source organism: Passer domesticus (assembly GCF_036417665.1). Classification (NCBI taxonomy): domain Eukaryota; kingdom Metazoa; phylum Chordata; class Aves; order Passeriformes; family Passeridae; genus Passer; species Passer domesticus. Next base: position 7,272,619 of record NC_087488.1, read on the forward strand.
TCAGTCTACCCACATTTTCTGCAGGTGACCTTGCAATTTGCTTTGAAAAAGAAAAAAATACTCTGATGTTTAGAACACAGCTAATCTTCCAGTTGCCTAGAACCAGTCCCTCTGCCCTGACATTCACTCCTGTCGAGATCATTCCATTAATTGAATCACTTGGCACCACAACATTTCTCACCATTGTAATGCCCTCTTAGGCTACTAAGCCTAATTATGGGAGAAAGCCTCCTTCTTTTATTGCTGAGCTACTCTGTTTATTACTTTAGTTGTATCAGTGCCTTTCTGATAGCTCCCTTATTTTAACTGACATAAAGTTGTTATTCATTAATGTCTCCGTGTAGTTCATGCACACTTTTCCCAGTAACGTATCTTTGCTGTTTATAGTTGAAAACACATGGTTATATTTAATGAAATTTTACTGTCAACATGCTTTAACTCTTACCTTATTCTATTCTTTATATAATTTCAATAAACATGTTAAGGACTTGCTCAACTTTTCCAATTTTGATAAAGTATGTCTGTGCCACCCTAAGGTGTTATTTTAATAATTTGAATGCTGTTCAGAGATTATTGTAAAGGTCTGCCTGAGCTAATTTGCAAGCATGAAGTTCTACAGAAGGTTGACCATATGTGTTTTGGGAAGTGTTTTCTTTAATAAGGAACTAAGCAAACTTCCAGAAATTTAGCTTCATTCAGGCTAGATAGATTCTAACTCCTGTTCCTAAAAGAATTCTCATTTGATTATAGCAGCGCGTTTTTATTACCAGGTTTAAAATCTTTACATCACACAGCTGTCAATGAGCTTACCTCCACTCTTGATGAGAATATCAAAAAGATCATCCATCTGCTGACTGTGTGCACTGGAAATCTGTAGTGCAGGAGAACAGGGTTATTCTCTTCCATGTGGTATTTTTTCCTACACTCATTGTTCCTAGTTTCTATCAACAGTATGTAAGTACTAACCTATAATAAAGACTGAAATCCTTAATATGAAATTGTCTATCTAGAAAACAGATACTTTGGAGAGATATTTGCAGTCTCTGTGGCTGGTTTCAGTACAAAGGAATGGGGAAAAAGCGTGACAAAGACTTCATGAAGGCAACCTAGAGAGTGGTGCAGGAAGCTACATAGTAGGAGAGTTACTAACCCCATTTTGTACCAGCATAATGATAACTGCAGCACTTTGGGGGTTGCAAACCCTGCTCCACTGTCTCTCAAAGATAGCCTGTGAATGTCCATCATGTAAGATGCATTTTATTAGGTGTCTCTGGGGTCTTTTCCCAATTTGTAGATTTATGTTCTTTTATTTTTTAAAGGGGGGAATAAGCTTTCAGGAAATGTTCATCTTTGTTTTAAACAGCCATCCCCTAAATAACTGAACCTTAAGCAAAAGGTAAGAAAACCTCCCACAAACCCACTCATTCAAAAAGTGGAGACTTTCATGAAGGTCTGAAGAAGTGTTTTAAACCATTGCTTATGCTCCAGGGATGGGAGGTGATTTGTCATCAGGAGATCTGGCGGGGAGGCCCTGGCTGACTGGTGGTGACAGAGTGACCTAAGACAACCTGTGTGCCCTCACATGCCAAGGACACAGAAAGGGCATTAGACACCCACAGCTGTGCCTGAGATCTGCCACCACAAAAACCCAACCAACACAAGGGGCTACAGGGTTTTATCTTCTGGGATAGTTCTGAAGCACACAAAATCAGGAAAAACCATTATTACTCATACTGACAAAGCACTACACAGGATTATTCAGCAAGATCACTCAATACAGACTCTTTTCAAGCAAGCACCTATGCTCATGTTTGCCTTTGTGTATAAACACATTCACACAAATTCTCCTCAAATTTACTCACTTTGGAAAATACAAACATATTTCCTCTCTTAAGTGTGAGGTTTGGGTATCACACATTCTCAAAACAAGTCATCTGAAGGCTAGTTACTGTTAGTAGCAGCAGCAGCATTATCCCAATTATCACCAACTGGGAACTTACTTACATATTTACATTTACATATTTACATTTACTTATTTACATATATGCCGCTTCAATAAAAGAATAATGAAACAGGAGTCCTGTAGTTAAACACATGTAGTTATGAAACTAGTGACAGGGTATGTTAGAAAATCTTGACACCAAACCAAAAAAAAATCAAACTCTAAAACAAGCAATGGTTTTGGCAATGGTAGAGAACAGCTTTGTTTATCAAGTACCTCGCGGTGCGATGGCTGGATGCTGCGGGTCTGTTTTATGGCCTCTTCGTAACGAGGAGGATCTTTTGTCTTGGACACTGTGTTGTTGAAGAGGGGTTGCTGAACAATGTAAGGCTGGGCTTGAGATGGAGACCCAGGCTGAGTGAAATAACAAAATAATGACTAAATAATGTGATTTAGTGAATTCAGGATCAAGCTGTACAGATTATGGTATTTTGTCACATTAATCCATGTATTAGCGTAATCAGAGGGATAAAATAATTTTCTTTCTCCCTCTCTAACACATATGCACATATCAGCATTATTAAAATCTACAGAACATTCTTCCTTGAGTGAACTGCAATATGTAAAGTCACATGTTATATAAGAAGAATAATATAAACCTGAACTTTATGGAAGAATGTTGGGATAGCCTTACCTTGTTGGGAGCAGCAGGTCCATTCTGCACAGAAGGGACCTGATTACCACCAGGGTGAATGTTAGAGTTTGATGTTTTATTAATAAAAGGTTGTGAAGGTGTTGAAACTGGTGCAGTCTGATAGGAAAATACTGCATTTGATGTGACAGGTGGAAAAACCTGAAAAGGATTAACAGATCAGTCTCAGATTGTGGGTTTTTTATTAAAAAAAAAAAAAGGTAACATTGGATATATTACATTAATGAAATATAAAACCTTTTTTTCTAAAATAGTTGCTTGCTTAAATTCCCTATTAATTGAATGTTATTTATACTGATTTTTCCTTTAAAATGAATAATTTCTAAATTCAAAACAGTTAGTTTCTGAAAGAAACTTTGTGCTCTGACACACTTTCATTCATCACTCATTAGTAAAAACATTTTCCTGCAATTTTCCAGGAAGCACAAGGAAAGTGTATGGAACAGTTCAATAGCATATCCATGATGTCCCCATCTAGTGGACAGTCTAGACAAATGAGCTTATTTCTGACCTGATACAAACTGTACATATATCCACATTTGCCCTCTCCTGCCAGTTTTAAGACAGAATGGTTTGTCTCTGCCATATAATTCTAATTTTTTTTTGGAAAGTAACTACAGGTATCTGTGAAGATTGCGGGAGAGGCAAAAGATAAAACTGATGAACACAGGTTATCAACTGTGAGTTTGGTATATGAAACTTTTTATTTCTTCAACTGGTAGTCCACATATTCACTGCAAACGATTCCCAGCAGTATCCTGTTTCTCATACTTTTGAGTTAAAGGGAGATGAAGAGAAGCTATGAATGCATGAGCATGTGAGGCTGTTTTCAATTCAGTATCACTCCCAAATACCTTTATAACAAACGTGACAAATCTTAGGTCATGGATGGAGAGAGGTAGATCTAATGCTGAATGCATGAGGCGTGTCCTGATCTGGTGTATCACATCAATATTTTGATTTTGATGTAAAAACTAGGGCAGTAGCAGGCTGCAAACTCTGCTGGGAACTGTGGTCTTCATAGCAACTGATCTGAATAGAGGGGAGGACTGGAGGGTACAGATCTTGGTTATGTCCTACAGACATTTTAAGGAATTTGGAGGCAGCAATGGCAGCAAGCTGCCAGTCTCTGGTACAAGTACATGCCTCAGGATGATTGGAAAATTTCTCTATAGGACCTGTTTCATTAACAAGGTAAGATTAGCCCCTCACCAAATGCCAGAGAACCTGCACTAAATCTTCTTTTTGGATGTATGTCAGTTTTGACTTCTGTAGGATAACCTCAATGTCCATGGAATTAAACAGACTGAACAAGCAGTCTGAAGAGTATGGATGCTCTTTTAGCTGTGACCCCTTTATTATCCAGCTCTCCAGAGAATGGCAAAGCACAATCATACATCTTCTAAGGTAAGTTCTTATCTGCAACAAGAGCCCAAGCAGAGGCAGATAAGGTTACATTGCTCAGGTACAATCCCCAATTCACAGCAGAACATGGGTTAATGATGCACTTTTGTAAACTGAAATAAGAACTTCAAAGGCTGAGATATGACAGTTACATAACACACTGTAAAAAATGACCCTCTTCATCTTGGAATTTGAGTTGTTTCTGAATTTTCTGTCCCTAGGGGCAGGTTGAAAAACCTTGCTGTCCACTGAAAAGGATGCAATAAAGGTCCAAAACTAATCTCCATGTTCCTAATAATAGAGGTCAGTGGAAGAGGCTCAGAGGAGGAGAAAACCTTTTCTTCTGTGATGACTGGTGCTGATGGGTTGGTATCAGCTCCCATATGAACATGACTGGAGTGGCAGTCACAACTGTACATCCACTGCTGAGGAACATGTGCTGGAATGGGACATTACAGAGCTGATTTGTTTTGGTAGACAGGAAGAGAAGGATCTCTGAATCATACCCTGCATTCCTTAGGAAGAGGTATGGTAGGGTTTTGACTCACTGGAATTACCATCCTCAGGATCTGAGGCCATAGCTTTCTTCATAAGGAGGGATGAAATCAACAAGGAAAGTCAGAAAACCAGAATTAACTGGTTAACTGGAATTAACTGGTTATAAAGGAATAAATCTTTGAAGTTGTAAGTAAAAGCTTTCTCTTAAGAGATTCTACGAGAATCTCCCATTCAGAGCCAGTGGCAAATCAGAGAAACTGACTGGAATACACCTGGTACACACCACTTGTGCCAAGCATGAGGAAGGATGTAGTAGTAAGAGTCATGCCTTAAGTGTACCACTGAGATAAAAAGTCTTTAGACAATGTATTTATTTGCAACTGAAAAATAAAGTCCTGCACGGACTAAAATTTTGGAAAAAGAAGGAGTAACAAGCCCATTGTATCACTTAGAAAAATATGGTACAGATGTTAGGTGACTTGATCATTTGTATATAACACAGATGACACACAAAAGATTCTAAAAGTACTGCCTAGAACTAGATTATACAAGTATTTATCTTAATGTTTATTGCTATCCACAAACCTTTCTGATTTGTTGGGTCTGATCAAGTGCGTGCTGCGTGATGGTATTTTGTTTTGATTGTGGAGCATGCATCTGAGGTGCTGTCTGCACCAGGCCAGAGGAAGAAATAGGAGCAGGTATTTGTGATGGGGTCTGTATTCCAGCTTGTGATTGAGCCTAAAGGACGAAGATAAAATATTTGAATTATTTGTATCTCACAGTAAGTTACATAATGTAAAAATCTATTGCACGCCTTATGCAGAATAGCAGTAACATGTATTTTGGGAGGGATGAGTGGGAACTGTTACTATGTTTGGTACTGGGGAGTTCCCAGCTAAAAGGTGATGTTTATTTTGCCAACAGAGTTTAAGACAAAGACAAACTGGAGAGAGCCCAGCAGAAATGCTAAAAAAAAAAGGGGACAGAGAGAGCAGATATCAGTAAGAAAGGACTGTAAGAACTGCCTTGAGTAATCAGAAGACAAAACTGATAATGCAAGAAAAAGGTTGCTTTTAAGACCATGGTAATTTTTAATGGCCAGTGAAAGGCAAGAAGTGTGTCTAACCTCATGAAAAACAATTTTAAGTGATAGTGGAAAACTTTCTGGAGTATAGGTGAAGTAAAATACCTGGACAAGCTGCTTAAGGTTGTTACAGAATTCTAGCAGGATTTTAGAACAATTCAGGTGGAGAGCTGGGTGTAGCTCCTAGAACAGTTCTTGCACTGCAGACTGGGTGCAAATCCTCACCCAGACTTGCCACCCCTCATAAAGGCTGCTGGATGTGCTGCTGCACAGGCTTGCAGCAAGCCTAGGCCCACAGCATGCACAACAGCCAGGGACACACTGCAGCTGGAAGAGCACTTGGCTGCCATGATGGGTGGCAGGGGATGTTCCAACAATGCCACTGGAAGTGCATTACTGCTTCATTCTACCTCAGGCCAACAGGTTACACTGATTCAGCTTGGTCAGATTACTCCTACACCTCTGTATATACAGCCTGTCTTGGTTTATGCTGTATTTATTCACTACCTATAATCAGCCTAGAAATAATATTTGCATAACCATGGTTTCTTTTTCTAAGTCCACAGGAGAGTTTTACAACCTGGCATTCACATTTTTAAATGTATTGAAGCACCACCACACAACGTAGTTCACATATGTTTTGCAAACAGGGCTATGTCAAAATAAAGTACTGAGACTGTAGCTCTCTATTACAATTTGCAGTTAACAAAATGATGGTATATGCTACTTTAAATCAAATTGTGCATGGAGGCAGTACATGGTAAGGCAATTGCTTTTCAGGAAAGAGTATCTAGGAACAGAAGTTGTAAAGAAACAAGTATCAGAAGCAGGTATTACAAGATCAGCTCAAGCTTTTCTACTGTTTCCCTTAAGTAGAAACAGGCTAAGCCTGATTTTTAAGTTAATCTTACAAGCAGTACATTTACCTATTTACACTAAGTTATGAAATACTGCCATGCAGGTTACGTGATAAAAAAATAGAAACACCCTTACCTGCAATTTGATATTTCCAACTGGTAACTGCACTGCAGTAGCAGCATTCGGAGCCTGGATGGACAGTGGGAGGAGCAGCTGGGCAGTTCCTTGGGTAGTTAATAAAGCTTGAGGCTGGGCAACAACTGCAGTTTGTGGCTGCCTCTGTGGACTAACATAAAACTGAGAAATGGCGTTCTGAGGTTCAGCTTTGGCCACAGGTATCTCCTGCTTGATAACAACTGCCTTTTTGGCAACTGGATTCTGGCCAGCGGTGTACACTGACTGTCCTAAGGAATGGCTGCCTGCGGGTACAGATTGACTGGTACTTGAGCAGTCAGCAGGGGCAGTTTCATCTTTGACAGCAGCACTGAACTGCTGCTGTTCCAAAGCAGCCGAGTTACCAAAAGTCTGAGACTGTTGCTGCTGTCCCCTTTTTTCAACCTCAAGTTGCATTTTCAATACTTCCACAAGTTTTTGCTCTTGTTCCAGTTTTCTTTTGAGCTCTTCAATCTGTTTTTCTTTTTCTTGAAGCTTGCGGTCCTTTTCTGCTACATCAAACTCCACGGCTGAGATGCTTCCGCTGCTGCGATTCTGATTGTCCTCGTTTGTGCTTGCTCTCAGTGGTGAAGTGCTGAGGAACTGGGATGGTGACATCATGGTCATTTCTGGGAAAGTGTCTGCCATACTCGTATCGTCTGTGCTTAGACTCGACTGTTCGGAGGGAGAGGGAGATATAGGCAGGGGAGAGCTGATGATTTCAGTATTTACTGCTTTGCTGCCAGCTTCAGTAGATGCTTTTTCTGGAGGGAAGCTGGATGTCGTATTAGCCACTGGTTTATTTACTGTTGTAACAGGAAATGCCACAGTCACTTCCCCAGTGCTACCTGTGGCCCCACTAGAAGTGGTCACTGTCACAGAGGTACTTGTAGCAACCCCATTGTTGTTAAGATCTTGATAGGTTTTCAGACGTTCAATAAGATCTGTTTTTGTTCCAGACACTGGTAATCCCCTCAGTTTCAACTCCATTTTAAGCTCTGCTACCTGAAATAAAATAAAATAAAACACTACAATAAAAAAAGAAAACACAAAAACTTAGATGCATTCTTACTACAGCTTAATAATGAAAATTATTTTCATTTGCCTATTTGCTAGTTATTAAACCTCTGGGTTCTGACAGCATGCATTATCAATGAACACATTTCCATGACCTCCTACTTACTTCAGTGTTTAAGTGGCCAAAATCGTAGCAGTGTTTAGTTGTACAGTGAATAGTAGCAAACTAATTATGTTTTTTCATAAATATTCAACATGGAAAAATGCACCTACAGCTCCATATCTGAGCTAAAAACATCTGAAGCAAACCAGCAGACAATGGCAGCAGTGCAGATAAAAGCAGTGAACAGCAGCACGCTGAGCCCCTGTGTTACACCATCAGGACAGACAGATCTGTTTCTGAGAAACTTTATCAGGTCAGCACCCATCGAACACAAAAGGCTCTCTTGCTAATTAGCAACCAAACAATCACCCTATGTGTCATCTGGTTTCCTTTTCAAAAACAGTATAAGCAGCCAAAATTACTTTCTGACAGAAAAATGTTCTCAGTTTTTTCCAATAAACTTACAGACAAAGTAAAGTGCAAATGTGTTGAGTGTAAATTGATTCTATGCTTCAAAATACCAGTTAAAGAAAAGCAGTCACAAAGAATGACTTCTGTTTATCATAAACATGCACCACAGCTAACTGCAGGGTTGGGGCTCCCTGCATATTAGAGCTACCTCTAACAGAACAAAAGGCCTCAGTAGTATTTCAGTACTCAGCCAGCCTAGAATTTCACTTGGGAGGTATTTTGGATTTGGAAATGATGAAAAGTCACAGCAATACATTTTACATCTCTAAAACCCACAGCAATTTTATGTTAAATAACTCCCTAGCCAATGACTCAGCTATTTCCCCCAGTCTGGTACCCTTTGCACTTGAGAGTGTGTTCTAATTTTTCTCTTTTTCAACAATTCATTTCTGAACTCTTACTCAGAACAACTGATTTAGCTGATTCAGTGGTAAAACCACCACCAGCAGGTCTGCAAGGAAAGCTTATGTTAGTGTTACCACATCAGCAGGAATACCAATAAATTGTGCAGAAATAGGTAATTGAACAGCTTTAATCACTGCAAAGCACAATTCCAGGTATTAACTTAAATATCTTTGTAAGTTTTTAGTCAAAAATTTAAAGACTGGAAAACTGATTTCAAATGCTGTTGTTTAAATTGCATTTTATAGACTTATTTAATATTAAAAGATTGGCTTTAACTTAGGACAATATATTACTGTCTTGAGAATCCAATCTTCTGAAATTTCTTCTATTTATCCCTTCAAATCTAAAAGAATCTTCCCTCCCACCACTCACAAACCTTGGTAAAGGCAGAGAGAAAGGAATTAATTGCCCACTAGATGTCCCTACGCTGCTGCTGAAGTTTGGCACATTCCTACAGCTGCTGAATCCTAAACCCCCACAAGCAGGTTCAGATTTGTCCCTCACATTCTTTATTCCTTGTCATGTATTTCAGAAAGAAGACGATCCTATGCAATGCCCTCATAGTGCAACCTGAACAGTCCACACAGTTAACTTCAGGAAACTTTGGAATGTAGTGTACATTTTCAGATGTGTTGAACTCTTGTAAGAAGATCTTTTCTGTTCTCTCTTTTACAGTCTTATTTCTGTTTGTATTTTTAGCAGTGACCTCTCAGAGTATGCTTTTATTAGGGCATCTTTTAATTTATACTACTTAACTAAACCTCATCACTGATACACTGAAATTGTCATGAGGAAATTACTGCTCCTGTGTTTAAATCTGCCTGAGCTGAAATTTCACATGAAGTGAACCTCACAGCTTACCCAAGGTGTCACAGTGAGGAACCAATACAATGTGTCTGAAATTCCTCCTTTACTAATTCTTTGGGAAGGAAATGTCAGCTCTGGAACATATGCATATGAGCAATCAAATATTTCCAGGAGAGTTTTGTATGAAAACTTTGACAATCTTATTCTACCCAATTAGGAGGAAAGGACAGTTTTCATTGGTACAAATCACCAGGCATAATCTCAACAGTAACAGTTCACAAGTTATGAATTACAGTAATGCACAAGAATGGACAAATCCCTCTTATCTTTTACCTTCAAGTCATCCAAGCTTGAAGGCAGAGGACCTGGTTTCCTGCTAGGAACATTACTGTTCTGTCTTGGTGAGCTGGCAGCTGATGTTGGTGTACTGTTGTTCAAAGTATTCAGTGGTGAATTCCCATTGTTGCTCTGTTTGTCATTCAGTGGCCTTCAAGTAATAGGAAAGAGGGACAAGAATGTCAATGCTAAATATATCATGTTTTCAATCAAGAGGCTGTGATTCTGAATCTTATGTCTGTGAAGCTAATGAACAAATTAACTTCTTTCACAAATCCATGCTTAACCTAACACATTACTGTTAAGTATTTTCAGTAAAACAAACCAGACAAGAAAACAGAGTAGTATGTTGCTATTGTTTGGTTTTGCATTTAAGCATACCAATTTATGCTTCATAGTTTTGATTATTGTCATTGTATCTCTGAAGAACACTACGGACTGCAAACTGTTTACACAAATTAGTCACCAGCCCGGGCAATTAGTTAACTTTTTGTCTGGCATCAGTAACCACCCCCCAATACTGAACTCTGTGGTTCAACCCTTCCATAGATGTGCAATGTTCACACACAGTACGGACTGACATAAAGCAGTTCACTTTGAAGATGATGCATTTTCATCAGCTGTACTCAAGAATCTCATATAAAGATTCTGAAGTAATTGTAAAAAATTAAAAATGCCACCATTTACACTAGGTACCATAAGTCAGCTCTTTTATTTCGTTCAGCTGATTTATGAAGAAATGTTTCTGAAATGTCAGTAAATGGAACATAAGAAGCGTGGGCAAGCAGGCAGAAACATCGCCAGTCCAAATGTTAGGATACATGGTAATTAAAAATACAACCACAGATGGTAGCTTTAACTTTTCTAGCCTCACTTGCTGAAGAAAAAGAAGTCAGTGAAAACTCATTAAAAAAATAGCTGAAAGTCAATTTGAATTTAGGGTTGTGTGACTGTGGCATGATACACTTTAAGGACTTCTAGGAAAGGACTGGTCTTAGATGGTGATAGTGAAACTGCAGATAGTCAACTTCTTGTTTTGTTATAGGATGCTGGCAACTCTTTAAAGATTTATTTTTTTGACTGCTTCTACCTATAAATCAGTGAGTGAACTTCTCACTGTTTTAAGTGCTAAAGATCAGTACTAATGAGGAACTCATATAAGCATTAGAGATGAGGATATAAACAACACACATATCAAATTTAAAATGACTGTTATGTCTTATTTGTAAACTGCAAGAATGTGGTTTGTGAATTTGATGTAAAGAAAAATAAACAAACCCACAGGAATAGTGCATGTCTTTGTTAAAGACATAGTCTGCAAGCTTCTCTCCTGCTCTGCCTATCTCACATTTGAGTGAAAATGGTGTCAAAACTTTCTTGATTTTGCACAAATGCTTTTGATTTTCAAATATGCATTTGATCAGAAAAAACACATCTGACAGCTAAGATGTTCTGTTTCCATGTCACATAAAAATAACTAGGACCACCTCAAGGCTTTTCAGACTTCAGGATAATTTTAACAAGAGAACAACCTCACCACCTTGTTAAATAAGGTGAGTAATACCCACAGTGATGCATAATACCATGTAAAGTTTTCTTGGGTTCCAGCTGCCTCTTTAATGTTTGCAAACCATGTTTACTTCTAAAGCCCTAAGCCTATAACTGATGTATATGTTTTTTTTTTTTTCTTAAAAGGACACAAACAATGCTTCACATACTTCAGCAGTGCAGGTAGAATTGTCTGGTAGTTGTAGTGTTGTTGCTGTTGGCTCAGGATCTGCAGCTGCAAAAACAGTTGCTGCTGTTGTAGCAGACGAGCATAGTTGGAGTCCATCTGTGGCTCATTTTTCTCACCTTTCTGATCAGGTGGAATATACTGATGATACTTCAATTTTTTCACCCTTGGCTTAGGTTCTTTACATTTCTTGCTCCGATGTTTATCATTTGGGTTCTTTGGGTGGCTTTGCTGTTTATGGATGGAAAAGATTGAAACAAAACCATAACAGATGTCACTTAAAGCAGTTATGCATGGCTCAGAGATGCAGCATACCAGAGCACTTTTACTGTAGAGAGCTGCTGAAAACAACTGCCCTTGAAAACATCCCCAAATGAACCATCCTTGGAAGGTTAACACACTCCACCTGGCTTATCTCCTACACAAGTAGGGGTCATCAAATTTTAGTTTGTGAATGTTTTTTTAAAGGTGGCACAGCTAAGGGATTCTACTAGTCATGACCTGTCATTGCAAAGAGGCATTCTTCTTAAGCAGGTAAGTACAAAGACACTTCAGCATTTTGTTGAAGTAAAGGCCAGTATTCTAAATTCCATCTGTAAACATCTGAGGTACTTAGAGGTCTAGATCAAAAGCATGGACAGACCCTTCTATAAATTACAGGCAGCAATATCTTCATTAGCAATGCTCAAGTGGTAAAACTCTCTTCCTTTACAAGCTCTTTGAAATTATTTTGAGGGAAAAATTGAAGGCAGTTACCTAATATACAGAAGGTATCAAAGCAGAAATGCTGTGTTGATCCAGCCTGTTCACTGCATAGATGGCCTCTTTTGGGGCACATCTGAATTAAGGTCCTGCATTAAGTAAGCTGGTACATATCCAGTGATTTCAAAAGATACAGCCAAACTTATATTAGAAAGTGACTGCCAAAGGTCATCCCTGTACATTTAACTGAGTTAATTTCATATAGGTAAGTAGAAGTCTACATACATATATTCATTAACACAGCTGAAGACAGTGAAGTTACTGAAATGAAACATTATGGACATCTAAAAGAAATCCCTCTCTAACTGTATTTGAAAGGGTTTTCAATGCTGCTGGCTAAGTCAGTGCAGAAAAGAGAATTGAGTATGTTCTTCTGATCTTCAGCAAGGACACAGTAACTTCTCCCTCACAATGCATTCTGCTCATACATGAAACCAACTAAGAAAATAGTTGTGGAAAAGGAGCGATGCTGTTCATCACTTTGGTTACAGGCAGACTATGAATGCAGTGACTCCTCTGTTCAGCTATCCTCCATACACAACTACATTAGTCGGCAGACAGAAAGTAGAAACTCTGTATTGCAAAAGCCTATTGTCCTTATTCTTAAAAACTTCATAGCTATGTAATGCACATTTCTGCCTGAAAACTTTTGTCAGCTGTACTGTGAGGACCTCTTGGAATAATGAGCTGGTCTCTGGGCTACTGGCTGACCTTAACACACAAAGGCTTTCAGTTACCAGCCCAGTATGCTCCCCTGAACAGCAGCAGAAGTTGTTCTTAGCTTCAGGCACTGTAAGCTGACTTGTGTAGTTTTCCATTAAACACAGCACTGTGTGTTTGGGACACAGATGAAGAATGTTGTCCTCAGGGGCCACAGTTCCAGGTACCCACCTTCACTAACGTTGGCCCAGGCTTTGCTGCAGATACAGTGGTTGTGGTCAGGGTGGTTGCAGCAGTGGAACGAGTCACGTGCTGTTCAATTGTAGAGGGAGTTTTGAGGAATTCAGGAACTGGAGAGGTTAAAGGTGGATACTAGTATTAAAAAAATATAAGGAAAAAGAGAAACATTAAAAACATCGACCGCCTGAGTAACTGGAAAAAATGTGAAAAAGTTAAGACAATTTACTATCATGTTAAATTCACAAAATACTTTTTTTGAGGAATGGTGAAAACCAAACTCCTGTACATGTGTACAAGTATTCTATAAGGGCACATTTTGGCACACTTCAAACACAGCAAATAAAATAAAATGGTTTCTTACTTGGACTTCTTTGTTAGGTAAGAAAACATTACTTTATTACTATAAAATTGAGGCCTTCAATATTTTTTCTCTGTGGAGTCAGATTTTTGTGAATACAAGGACAGTCTTACCACCCACAGTCAGAAAAGCATTGCTTTCATAAAGGTCAAACTTCAACACAGGCAAACAAACTTCTTGTTTCAGAATGATCACGCAGCAGGACAGCAGGTGTATTTTCACCCTTCCTATGGTATTTTCACAGAACCTCACCTCTGACCTTCCAGGAGGTGCATTTCTTCTGTATCTTATGCCAGCAGAAGTGTAAACCCAAACTTTGCTCAGCTTAATTTTTATTATGCTGAAATTGGTTTTTGATTTTAAGTCTTAAAGAAACCTTATTATTTCCTCCTGTGGTGAATATCCCTCTGATGGAATATAGGCTCTACATAAACCTATCTCAGTCCTTGTGTTCCTAGACACACAAAGAAATTTTTACTCTTTTCTCACAAACAGATTTTTCATTCTCTGATTATTTTTACCTGTTACAGTTAACTCTGCTAACAGTTTTCATTAAGTCTTTCTTGAATATAAGTAACTGAAAATGTACAGGACATTCCACGTAGGGTCTCTCTGCATCCTTACAGTGCATTAGCACTTCTACTGGAATCATCTCTTCTGACAGGTTTCCAATTTTACACAGAATATCCACAGCAGCTCCCTGACTCCACTGCTGAACACTGCATCCCAACTCCTCCTCCTCAATTTTCTCTTGAGTCAAGAGTCCCCAGGTTTCCACATTTCTTTGTCATGGGAAAGAGGGGCATTGTGTATTTTTCTTTCCAAGAACTACTCATTCTATTGGAATTGCATTTGTCTCCTGAAAGCCAAACCAACCAGTTCTTTTTGCATAATAACGATCCAACTGTGTGCTGACTACGCCTTCCTACTTTTGTTAGGTAACCTGTTCTTACGTCAAGGTAACAGTAACATGAAACCAGAATGTCCCAGATCAACTCCCACAGAGCACTGGTACCAGCTTCCTTTCAGCCCAGGACTTCCCTCTTTCTGTCTCATTTCTGGTAATCTCCATCCTCATTTTCCTAGTGGTTAACATCATCCAGTAATAAATCCAGCCAGATGACATCAGTTGCACTTCCATTGTTTAAGAAAGCAATTAGATCACCTAGTACAATTCTCCTTTTATAAAAGCCCTTTCTTTATATTCCTATCAATAAACATTCTTTTTCTTCCAAATGAATTCCAAGACTTGCATTATAATAAAGTCCGACGGGTACTTCTTTCTGTTTCATTTCTTCCTGTACCTTCCTTTCATATTTTTCTATGAGATTGTACCACAAAGGGCTTAACTTGATACTCATTTTGCAACTTATGTCCTGGTTCTTTGGTATTTCTAGGATAGCAGTTCCCAAGGTGCCAGTCTGCATGAACAAAGCTCTCAGATTTTTGCTTACAATTAATTTGTAATAGATTTCCATTTTATCTTTGCGTTTCATTTAGACATCCTGCTGTGTTCCCAATCATCAGCTGCCAAGAGGCAACTACAGCTGCCTTCCCATAACCCAGCAAAACTGAATAGTGGGTTTGATCCCTCTGTCTTGCAGCCACACAGAGGAACAGCTCTAATTGCTTTACTGAACAGCAGATTTACCATGCCCTGCTCGTCACTGTGCACATGCCTGTCCTGGGATCCTGTCAGTTTATGGTGGCAGGCTGAAGATACAAATGTCTCTATTTTTATGTCTAGGTTTCAAAGTGTTTGCTCTGGAAAGGATCTGAAATCTCACACAGTGTCTGTTATTTTCTGGACTTGCACAACAACAAAAAAAAGCACCACCAAAACCCCAAATTACCTCTTTCACATTGTGTGAAAATCATGGTGTTAAACACTTTCCTCTTGCCAGAGAGTAAATTGTTTTTCCTTACACTAGTCATTATCCTAACCTACACAAAAAGCTTTTTACAGACTTTCCAATTTTACCTGCAAGTGTTACATGAGGCAACGAACCATGCACATAATTTATTTTAAAATTCAAAAACTTAGATTTAAGGGGTCTTGACTTCTTCACTTGATTACTTCATAAACTAGTCATTATTTAATTTGAACAGATCCCTCTTCCAAATAATAAGATTTCTGTACCTTTTCTGCTAGATGCCAACAAGAATCTAGCAGGTGTACAAGCTACAGAGAATATATTAAGGAAACAGTCATTCTTGTGCTATCAAGCAAAATTCTTCAGCTGTTTTGAAGATAACTATATAATATCTTCTGAATTGTGAATACCCCAACTTGATCTGTTTAGAGTATGACTAAAATGCCTAATCCTTACCAGATGCAAGTAGACTGGGTTAAAGCAAGTTTCAGGTCATCAGTCAACAAGAGCTGAAGGTTCTCAAAATTATGTTACATCCTCTGATGTCTGGAAATGTGTGGAGGAGGAAGCCTTTAAAAGAACTCTGGCTGCACTCCGCTTCATTCAAAACTTTCTTTGTATTTTTTTGTTGTAATAAAATTTAAACTTTATCAGAGGAAATTAAAAGAATAAAGGAGCCATTCCCAGACACGTCTCCTGTAGAGACCTGCTGTGCTGTTATTCTTCAATTCAAAAGGAACAACAAGGTGAGCATCTGTTTTATTCTGCAGAAGAACAACTTCTCATTTTAGATGTGTGCACAGCAGTGGCTGTAATGTGACATGGAATCCATAAGCAAAGGCTTAAAGTTCTATCTGAAGCACTTTTTCAATCAAGTTCAAGTGCCTTACTTTTTGTTTCTGCAATCACAGATCTCTCTTATGCTTCTTACTTGAAAAGCTTTTGGCATGTATTGCTCTGAGTATTTTTATTTAACTCTTCATTAGGAAACTAATTCCTTACTCAGGAATCTAATTTAATGTGGTTTGTTTTCAATTTATTCAACACAAATTATGTCTTCTCTATGTGAAATCCAACTCGTATTTTAATCTGTATGTTAGAGTACAATGAAATAAAATGGATGTGCTGTACTTTGTGTCCAGCATTGTTCCTGCATATGAACTTTACAATACTTTTTCTATCTACTGTGGTAATAAGAAAACCAAGGAGAGTAATACCAGATCCTGAACCACTCAGCTGTCAAGTGTCCATGATCAAAAAGACAATATAGTCTTTGGAGCATTAACAAGAGCTATCTCTTTTTTACTTTATTTCACAGTTGACTTCTACATTACTTTCTGCAGTAAAGAGCAAATCCACAGCTCTCTAAATCCTCACACATTTAAATGCTCTGCTATAAAGGTAACATTTTAACTGCCGTGACAGTTACTTTCCTTTCTTTGCAAGTACCTTGAGAAAATACTAAAAACCTCAGAAAAATCAACATAACTGTTATTTTGATTTCTTAAATAGTAAATTCCTCAGGCAGTATTTTAAAACTATAGGAAAGAATATTTAAATTATGTGGGAAACCTTTTTTATGGACTTTCTGAAGATAATGGAACTGACGTCAACTGTTGTTTCAGCTAAGTTTAATTCTAAATGAGTTCAAGACCTTGCCCAGAAGGAAGACAGACATTAAGTAATCAATAACAGCTGGAGTAAACCATGGCTATGACCTTTTAAACAACTTCTGGGAAAGCTGCAGATCTTCTGTGGGTCATAATGAATTTCAGGGAATTTATGGCTTCACTGCAGCCTATGGGAATTTCATCACTGCCACCAGCTAAGCCAGATAACCCTTTGTGGCAGCAGATGTATTCATTCCATGTGAAGCCATGCCCACTTCTACAGTGCCAGACCAAAAACCATACTGTGAAGATCTTAACATTTAAAAACTGTACCTGTGTTGATGTAGCAGCATTTGGGGTTATAGGTGAGGGTGAGTCACTTGTTTTTGGCTCACCAGGGGAAGCTGCTGAACCCTGGGATTCCTGGCTGGCTGGTTGATCTGGTGATAAAGCATCACTGCTGTCTTCATCAAATGAAAAATCATCCAAAGCTTGAGGATAATTCTCTTGTCCAACTGCTAAAATGTTTACAGACAAAGAAACAATGTTTTTTTAAGTGTAAAAATTGAATTTAGACATTCATGCAGAATCAGCTAATTGCTGGACAATGATCAGTTTTCAGCAGTCTAAACATGGTACCTAAGTATTTATTGGTTTTTTTTATATGAAAGCCATATTAAATTATATTCAAGGAATCAATAAAACCAAGTGTGGAGCACAAGTGGTTTTGGTAAGAGTTTAAAAGGTACGTTCAACAGATGTGGTGTGCACACCTACGACAGGCTGAGCAATGGCTACAGATGTTTGATTACTTTGTAATGATTTTTATTTTAAAAAATGTATTTTCAAAGTTTCATGTAAAAATAGGATTACTTTATTTAAATTATAACAAAGTTTAGGTCTCAGAAGAGCTGAAAGACTAAGTAGTAATAAACTTAGCATATGTTATCTTCTAGTGAACTTTACCCTCAAGAGTTAAGTTATTTATTTTCCACAAAGCCACATAGATCACAAACAGAAGCTGTGGGACTTCTACTTGCCTATAATGGCTTCTTTAACACTGGAGTCTACAGGAAGAATATTTTTTTCTACCAGTTCCATAGGGCCAGGTCTCTGAGCAATCTTCTCATTCAGATCATCTGCCAACCGAGCTCTCTTCAGTTTCATCTGAGTGGCCTGTAGTGAAGGCTCTGCAAAGGTCTCTAAAAGGATATATTGATTCAAATAATGTTCCAATTGTTCCCTGATTTTATGACAAACAACACTGTCTTGTCTTTGCAATAAGCATTCCACTTATATCAAAAGCAGCCAAGTGTAACAGGTAACAGGATAACAGTCACATTTGTTAAAGGTCCTTTAGGGCCAGGGCAGAGTACAAGGCTATCAGGTCATTTTAGGGCATGAGTAGAAACTGAAGCAATAGAAACACTCCATGTACAGACCCTATGCTATAATTACCACTATAGGTCAAGAAAAATATGTAATAGCAAACAAATACACTGCTGAGAATACCTTCACTGCCACAGATTGTCTAATATACAGATTTAGAATACAGACTGCCACAGACAGTGCAGAAGTAGAGAAATAGAGCAGATAACCCTTTAGGAATAATTCCCATCAGTGTCATTCAGGGAGATAAGTGGCAGCACAGAGGTCCCTGCTGTGAGCACTCTGAGCAGGGCTGGCAGGTACCTTCCAGGATGTGCATTCTGACCAGCTCCGAGCGGTCCGGCCTGCTCCGGATCTTGTGCTTCAGGAAATTTTCAGTCTTAAAAGAAAGGAGGAAACACCATCAGCTGCTGTTCACTTAAAAACTCAAAGCAGTTTGACAAATCACCCACATCCAGTCAATGAATAGTTGCAGTTTCATTCAGATGGGGGTCAGAACACAGACAGTAGAGGGGTTCCTCTTGCTTTATTCTGTTTTCCTAGCAGTTAAGCAGGGCTGATGGATTTCCAACTTCTCCAAACAAGATGGGAAGTGGATCCCACACCACCACATAATCACTATAGTATAGATTTGCCACAGAAAAAACTGCACAAGCATAATTTCCCCAAGTATCCAATCCTTAACTGGAGGTTAACCCCCCATGTTTTAACCCCCCATAAGTTTAATCCCCACTGATCTGTGAAGGCTCAGAGAAGTTCCTCTCAGATTTGATATTTTATTTTAATGAATTCTCCCAAAATAAAAGCACACATTATTACTGTAATGGTAAGAATTTTCCATGTACTCAGAGAATTCAGTATCACAAAAATGACTCTCCATTTCCAGATGTTAATCACAAGTTTACACAAAGTGGTTTACCCTGGCTCGCTCCAGGCTCTTTATCTGCTCATGGAATGCAGCTGGACTTTTCAAAGCTGTGAAGGGAGAGTAAGAGTTAAAGAGACAGGAAGTCATTTTCAAAAGAAATATGCTAACCAGAATGTATGGGTGTTTAACACCACCTCAGAGCTGTGTTTGCAGGATTACAATTGATTTGTGCTCATTGTATACACCATATTTAGCAGAGATGAGCAATACTCCTATAGAGAATACCTGGAATATTTGATTTTAACAGATTATTACTATGTAATGGTTAACTTTTCACTATTTACAAAGGTGTTTGTTTACTTACCAAAACTGTCCCACAGTAGAAATTTTGTGAGTTAAGGTTTAGAATGCCAAAATACCAATTTAATTTGATTTATTCCACTGAATTTTCTGGCTGTCCATACCTCATACTTGCTGTTATTAGAGAGAACTGGACCTTCCCTTAAGAACTATGTGTTGATTTTAAAATGAAATAGAAAAATGCAGAGGCCTTAAATGTTCATCTTAGAATGATGTCTAGCTTCTAAATAACCAAAAAGAGTAAAAAAAACCAACCAGTGTTCACCTAGCAATAACATAAATTGTAGAGTGCTCCATCTCAGTGCTAATCCACTTAGAGATTCTCCATGTTTTCTGTGCACCCCTCATTTGTTTGGCAACCTTTGTCATTCTACTCTTTAAAAACTGCTGCTTTTATTATTAATGTCAACTCATTTAAGTAATTCAGTTTATTTAGTAAACTAGTAATAATTATTTAAATAGAGAAAATAAAAGCAGAATCAGACTACAAATCCTTGCATTTTCATCACAATGGCTATTTGAACTGAAACATGGTGTAAGCACAGTAAATTCACTACATGCTCACTTAGGTTATCAAAAGGATCCCACAAGTCTTTTCAAATGCTGATCATTTTTTTAAGGCTCTCACAGAAATGCTTATCTTCATCATTTTATATAGTCAATTCATAATTAACACTAGAGAAATACAAATTCCTAGACATAAGTCTTACGTGGCATGATGCCCTGGTCCACCAGCTGTTCTCGTGTCCGTCTCTGTTGCAGCCTCAGCTGAAGTACTGACAAAAGAAAACATTGATTGCTGTGTGAGCACGGATCCTCATGAAGTGCAAACCCCCATTCCAATGATACCAATACTGCAAGCTCAGAAATACTTTCTGCTGTGTAACCCCAAGAGCCATCCTAGAACAGCTGCTGTTAACAATTCCCAGGGATCACTTCCATCCCCATTTTCACTGCAGTTTGCTGCTTCTCAGTCTCATCTGATGCCAGGCCTGTATTTCCCATGTGCATCCACTTTTCCTGTCAGCCAGGCCTCATGAGGAGTGTTGAGCTTACATCAAGAAAACAGTGAGGTAGAAGAGTTTAAACCACAAACTGGAGCCCATAATGGGTACAGAGCCTTGCTGCGTGTCCTAAGCCAATCCTGCATGACTTCACTGTGCTGAAACAGAAATGAACTGTGCAGAGCATTTTAGAAGAAAAGCTCTGTGTGTGTCTTGCTGATTGTTTCTTCTTAAAGTTTATTTTTAATATAAAGACTGATTTATTAATTAGTCTTTATATTAAAAGGCTTTACAATATTTTTTTTTTATATAAAGACTGATTTTCAGCAAGGTTTAACTAAACCTTGCTGAAACACAAGAAACTGAACAGAAGAAGAATTTTATCTGCATTATTTAAAAACAACAAAAAAGCGTTACAATTAGGAATACACCTTATTCTCTCTCTGAACATCAGAAAGTGTTGGGTTTTTTTATTGAGATATGTGTTATCATAATTATTTAAAGGATAGAACAAATCCAGTATTCTCAAATGTAGAAAAACAGCTTATAAAACTTCAGAGGTAACTTCTTACATTTCATTACATTTAATAAAATGTTTCCCACACGTTCCTGTGTGTCAACCAATGTGACATATATTAAATACTACACCAGAAACCACAAAACCTGGGGGAAGAGGTAGACATAAAAGTTTTATATTTTCAAAGATTATGGCTTTTTGTTGCCGGGGGGAAAACAAGGGGGGAAAAAAAAGTTGTTTCTTTCTTCTACTCCTCCCTTCCCCTGGTTTCTATATCAATTTATCATAGTGCTTCATTATCTCTTTGACACATATAGCTACTACCCCAAAGTGAAATTTCATCTTCTGAACAAGGGATAATTAAGAGACAAAGTACATTAAAGATGTAATATTTACATGCTGAAATTCCAACTTGAGAGCTGATTATGGTGTATGATTATGGTATGCCGTTCCTATTGTATTTCACAAGGAAGCAAAACAAGCTAATGCATTGTCCAAAACATCAAAATGAATGTAACTTCTAAAAAATTAAGCTAAGGACAAAGTTCATTGTTTCCAGAATTTAAAAGGAACCAGCTTATTTCCTGTTCTGCAGTACAGGAAGGATATTCCTCTGGCTAAAGCATTAAGACCGGGAATAGCAAGTCCTGAAAACAAGGACATTATTTTCTTGTATCACACAAACACTGAGAGTTCAAATACAAACATTTCAGGGCTGTGGCACAGACTTTACAATTTTCTTTTACAATTTTTTTTCACTAAGCTTTCTCATAAAGCCCATTTTGTAGGTGGAGCTGGTTCAGCTGTAACTACCTAAGCATTGCTAGGGATGTGTTTTCAATATCAGTGGTCACAAGTGGAAAAGAACATTATTATTGAAAATATTATACTGAACATTATTTCTAAATAGAAATTGTGGGAAGCCCTGCTGTATAGTTCAGGAATGTACCTATGATTTGTGGCTTCAATTATGGTCAGGTATTTGGCTTAAGCTTTACAGAAAGACTGAACCGTATCCTAAACAATATACAGTGTAAAAAGAGAATGTGCAGTGGGACTAGAGCAAAAGGGAGATAAGAACAGTAAGAATGTACCTGCACATAAACATTACGTGGTCACATGTGAACCTTTAGCATTTTTTAAGAAAAACATGTAACAAACCTTTTTGTCTCTCATAACATTACTTGTCTGCCCATCATCTGTTCATCTACATTGGGAATTACAAAGCAATAAGGGAAGATTTTGAAGTTGTCCCATCTGTATCTGGACAAGTCATAGAAACAGTGAGAAAATTAGAGATATAGAAGATATAGAACATGTAGTTATTCACTTACTAAATAAATATCATGAACTGATATATTACATAATAAGGACAGGACAGCCTGTAGCATGACTAATAGGAAAGCACTGCAGGGGGAATACTAAAGAAGAGATGACTCATAGTTAGAAAGATGGTATAAGATAATAACTGAAGATTTTGACTTGACCAGAGCAAGGAGGTTAAACAGAAACCAAGCTGGATGAAAACCAGATGTTTGCTTTTGCAATCAACTCCAAAACTAACGTTGAAAAAGTGTTTTATATCTACACTTTTTAAAAAGAGAAATATTGAGCAGTCAAATGCATTATTAAATAATAGAAAATTTTCAAACAGAAAGTGATCTTAAAACCCCTAAACATATTATTTTTTGAAGTTGGAAAGTTAAAAAGGTTTTGCTATTCCAAAGCAAATCCATCAGAAAAAAAAAAAGCCAATATTGGTATCTCAGTAAAAGAGATATAAGGATCTAGAGGATCTAAAATACTTTCAGCCCCTACAGTGACACAAAGTAAAAGGCTATAAGGATGAAACAGAAACACCTGTCTGTGAGAGTCAGAGCACACCTGGGTACAGGTGAGGGTGTCAGAGCAGCTGGGCACACCACAGTCAGCAGTGACCCTTCCCTGTCCCTGCAGGTACACACAGACGTGTCTCTGTGCTGGAGGGGAACCTGGTGTGGGTGTGAAGGAAGGAACAGGAGTGAGGGCTGTGAAAAGCTCACAAGCAAATGGGGGCTCACAAGAAGTGGCTCAAAGAACAGCCAGCCTGACAGGAGGATGGGAGTCATGGAAACTGAATCACACGTTTTCAATAAGGAAAATATAATAAAATCTTCAGAGACAAGGATGAGCCATATGAGAACTCCACTTATGGCAAAAACTTGCTCATTTATTTCTGTGAGAAACTATCTAGAACAGAACTCAGGTTGGTTTAAATCTAATGGAATTAAAGCTAATACAGACTTATCATATGTATGGAAATCCATACAGCCAGAGATTTCCAGAACAGTGGTAAATCTAGTAAAGCTGGATGAGATAAGATGACACAGCCTAAAAAAAAAAAAAATATATATATATATATTTTTTTTTTTACTCTTGTTCTAGTGTGGGTCAGAGTTTGGCATTTTTTTCCTTTTTGTTTTTCCCCCTTCCCTTTATTTTAAAGAACCATTTACAGACAAACCATCATGGAATGTGGGGAAGGGAGAATTCAAAAGACAAGAGAAGGAGGTGCTACAAAACAAAGTTGCCCTTGGAATGGTATTTACTCAAACATTGTGTTTTACAGATGTCCTTATCAGAGTAAATCCATTCAGCTTGCTGCCAGATAGTTTACCTTTCACTTTTACACTTTTAAAATCAGGGAGTTATCTACATAGCATCTAAAATCATAAGTGATCTCCAAAGTGAAGGCACAACATTAACAAATATTAAAATGTGTTGATAAACTATTAATGTTGTTGATACTGTTCCTCCTATTTAAAGTACATGTGTAAGAGAAGGGTAATGTTAACACTATCGAGCAAATGTAGTTGCTGAAAGGCAGTTCCAATATTTTGCACTTCACATTATCTGGCAGCAATCCTCCTTCACACCAGTGCAACTCTAAAAATTGTCTGTGAACTGCTTCTGAATAAAAGCCATGCACAGAGAGGTCAGTCCAATTCTTGCTCTGACCGAGGGAGAAGGGAGGATATTCCTTTTTGGTTTCAACTAAGCATACAATTTTAACACTTGAACACCAGGTGGAGAGATTCCAAAATTTCCATGTGTTTTCTTAAGTCAATAAAATGATCATTAAAGCTTGAATAGCTTATTTAATACTAACTGACAAAACAAAACAGCATAATCCCTCCTCACAGTAAGAACATCTGGTTATCTGACTCTCGGAGTCAGCAGAAGTCTTGTGACTGCACTGGAGGTGGAGTGTTTAGCCAGCACAAAAGCTGAGTGCCAGAGGCTGGTGCTCCCTCTCTTCCAGCTCCTTTGAGTGTCAGCACACCAGGCCATCAACACTTCTGAGCCAGGCAATGGAGCACAAAGGGAAGCTCATCTGTTAACCAGTGCACTTGGTTATGTGGAGGTGTATTTCTGTAAAGCAGCAACTTTTATAAAGCCATTGCCTCACACCAGGAGACTGCTCAGGTTCAGGCACAGCGTGCCAAAGGGGCAGAGATTGAGGATAAGCAGAAGCAGCAGCTCCTCGGCCCCTGCTGAAGGCGTGAGGGCAGAAGTGCCACAAACAGGCACTTGAGGAGACACAGCACGTTCTGTGCACCCTGGAAAGGCAGCAAACAGAGCGCCCTGGGCATGTCTTACTTGCTGTGAGTGGCAGAGTGAAATAAAGTGTGTTATTAAATCACCCACAACAAACAGCTTTTATCAGAGCTAAGCAAGTGATTCCTGTTACGAATCTGTAATGTGTATCCTACAGAAGAGCAGTCTCAAAGTAGTACTACATAATCACAAGCACTGGAATGTAAAGAGGCCAAAAATAAATCAATAGTTGTCCTGCAGGAACAATGCTATCTATGCTGATTGACAAGCTTTCACCACTGCTTCTTGCCTTGAAAAAAAACCAGAACACATATTGTGCACAGTTCTAGCAGCTCCAGCACTAATAATTCCACATCTAACATAGTTCATTACATAGCCTATTAATTTAAGATCAAATTTTAATCTTTTTATAGAAGATACTATGAAACAGCAAATAGTTGTTGCCATTTCCCAATTACACAGCTGAAACAAACATTTCACCATGGGCACAGGGTCCAGCAGACACCACACAGTCCTTTCAAATGGCAGCAAGAGGAACAACACATCGAGATTTTTTTAATGTTCTGTATGTAATAATCTCATTATTCTCTTGAAGTTAAAATCCAACAGATAGTACCTATTTAAACACTTAAAACTGCAAGTGGAAATGAGAGAATGTAATGTCCAGCATTCCTCCATAACCCCTTGGAAATTTCCAAGAGCGGCAGAAACTCCAGCGCAGGCTGCTAGGCTGGCTGCCATGGAAACAGACAGTGCTGGAAACACGGCCGTTTCCTCTACACGAAAAGCTGCTACACCGAAAGGCTCCGCTCCTTTCTGCCAGCTGCCACCAGCTCTGCTGCAGCCGGTGCCCCTTGGAGCTGGGCACAGGGCAGAGGCAGCTGCACCCTTCACACCAGCGTGTCACCGGCGTGGGGCACTGCACCGAGCAGAGATCCACCGGGCTCAGGGGAGCTCCAGGAGAGATCCCAGCATCTCTGCCCTGAACTGCGGCCTCACAGGGCAGCAGCTGCACAACTGCAGCACCTGAGCACGAGTGCTCAGTGCATCCTGCACTGCTGCCTGCACCCCACAGCCCCTCTGCTCCCAGCCTGAAGTCTCTGTTTCTAAACACCACAACTGTATGCCAGGGTAATCTTCCAGAGATAGGTTTTGCTTTCTCCTGAGTTGAGATTGTTTCTCCCTCAACTCTATGATGAGGTATTGTACTCTATCTATTAGAAAAATGGTTGATTTTTCCCACTAATATTTGTTCTGCAAATGAAAAAAAATAGTAGAAAGAATATTTTGTGTAGTAAGTAAAAGAAAGAGCAGGTGATATGCAAGGTACATAATTCAGGAAGGTTATGGAATATGGTAGTTTGCACATGGTATTACACATTCCAGAAGTCCAAAGTCAGAAATTTGTTAATATAATGTTCACTTCATTTATATGGCATGTCAAAGAAGGAGAGGTGAGAAAACCATGAAAATAGCTACCTTGAATTTTTGGAAATTATTCTAAGTTGTATGGAATTTTAAGATAAAATACATTTTAAATTGTGGTACTCATTCCCCATCAGCCTGAAGATGGTAACAGAGCATGCTAAATCCTCTTAGTTTTAAAACAAAAATAATCTATCACCAATTCCTCTTGTAAAAAGTATTCATCATCTAATCATGGGTGAATGCCTTCAAAACTTCCATGTATGCCAGGATATAATTTTAAAAAGTAACTATTTTACTTAGTTTAGCTTGCTTTTGTTAAAAAAACCCCTTACTTGCTTGTTATATAATTTTTATGTTCTTTTTTCCATTATTGTATAAGTGATTTTTCTGCTATGACTATATCCAAAATAATTAAGAAAAGCTGAAGCAGCTCTTTTGCATATTCATTTTAAATAATTATTCAGTCATACTTCCATTTCAGCTTAGAAATGTACTGTGTAAGTGTAAAGTACATGTGAGGAGACTGCTGAGGGCCATTTCAGATCATCTCTCCAGAATTCTGGAGGGAAGCCCTGCAGGACCTCCAAATCTCTCAAATGATACCACTGTGATTTAAAGCTTTTGTCTGCGGCCAGAGCTGATGCTTAGATGAGTGTTCCAGCAGTAACAGCATCCACTGAAAGCAGAAAATGAAAACCTAGACGGCAAAGAGAGCTGCATGTAAACTCAACATTTCAAACAAATATATGAACTATGACAATATCATTAGCTGAGAGGCTTAAATGACTAGGATATAGGACAATCTGTATTGTATCCTATTGCTATGGAACATGTTGCTTAGAAACCAGCCAGAACATACACAAACCTTCAAACAAATTACTGGGATGTCTGCTGGGATTAATATATATATATATATATATATATGTGTGTGTGCACAGATATGTAAAAAGCAGAATCGATACTCTTCATGATTCTGTTTACATCTTTAAAATGAGAAAAATCATTACTACTCTCTTGGGTGAGAAGTCTCAACAAACTAAAGCTTATATTTCCATTTTCTGTACAATTGTGTAACCTAAGTATATTAACAATAACATTTTCTAAATCTGCAAGTATTACTCTACTTAGTGCAAACCTCTGATTTTAAAAAAAATAATCTGCATTTCCTCAAATACTACTATTAGCCAAAAAGTGTACTGTCAAGGGACTCATGAAACTTGAGTTTAAATTGTACATCTATTACAACTTCCTTTGTGATAATTTGGAGTGTATTACACAGAATGATGACAGATGATTTCCAGCCAAGCCCCCTCCACTGTCCATGCTATTCTGAGGCACTGCAAACAAAATGCACACCCAAGCAGATGCTCCAGCTCAGGAGACCACACATGAATCAAAGCAGGGGAAGGTGGATTGCCACTGAGCTGCCTGATTGCAAATGGGGATGTGAGCCATGGAACTGAGTCAGCTCTGCTGCAGACAGCTCCAGACTCTGCAGATGCTCAGTGGGTGAGTCCAGCTGATCCCAGGGATGGGAAGTTGCTGCATTAGGGAGGATCCACGCTGGAGGCTGAGGCTCCCACGTGTTGTGCTGGATGTGACAGGACAGAAGAATCCCCCAGCAGAGCAGCAAAGCAGACGGTGTTTCAGAGTGTGGTTTCATAACTCACTGTGATCTAACACAGGATTACCAAGGAAAAGGCAATGGTCTGTGCCTCCCTCCACGTCCAGCTGCTTCTGCTGCCTTCACACTGGCAGAGGTGCCTCCTGTCAGCTCTGTGCTCGGGCCTGGCAGCACCGTGGAGAAGTGCTCCTCAGCAATACCCACCCACCTCGGGCTGTGCGACTCCCAATGCCAACACGAGAAACAGGCTGGCAGCAAGCAGGCTGGGAATTCACCTGGCTCTTGGCAGCAGCACTCCTAATCCTTTTATAAAATCTTCAAGAAATCTTATAGATGCCATAGCAAGTTTTTTTAAAAGCTCTTGGTTAGCCACCATCATCTTCTAACTGCATCCAGATTACATACAAAATCAAATTAGTACATGGTAGTCTTGGTTTATTGAAGTAGTTAGGCATGTGTTTATTATAATGGTCTTACAATGTATTTATTATTAATTTAAGTGCTACACTGAAGAAGAAAATTCTGCAGAGTAAGTGCTGATTTACGACATACAATTATCCCATGACATTAAAGAGCCTGTTTATGGTAGAGTTTAGCACAGCCCTGCAGGATCAGTACACAGAATTTACAGTGCTTCCTTTATTAACAAAGGAGAAACACTTTTTTGGACAGTATTTTTCTCATTGTCTGTGTCTCAAGGAATATACCTGATGGACTACCACTGATAAGGGGTCGTAAAAACACCTCTAAACACCAGATAACACAACTTAGAGCTTTTTCTTTATAAAAACCAACCAACCCAAATAAACCAAGAGCAGAACCTTTATCATGCCAGGGCAGGAGAGGAGAAGAGGTCAAGAGAATCATCAATACTCAACATGCAGCAACAGCAGGAAGTCTGTTGAATAAACAATTCTCATGCAACCTGGATTTCATTGCAAGGGATGAGGGGAAGAAATCCTTCCTGACTACACCTGGTAATCTGTTACTCAGGCAGCATGAAGACAATTCCAGTGCACACCTGAGAAATCCACTCATTCCACCCTGTATCCTGTTTCCAGCACTTGCCAGTCTCCAGTTCCTCACAAACCAGTAAACTTAAAAAGCATAACAAATCCCGGAAAGAAATTGTGTTTCAAGGTGGAAATAAAATTTCCTTCCTGGCTAGTTTTTTTAATTAGAGTAGCCTGCAGGCAACTGGTAACTTTGAAACTGAGATTACGATATGAAAAACATGGTGCAAACAAAGTGGGATTCAGCCTCCTTTCAAACCCCACCTAAGCACCAGACTGATCTGTTTCACCAGTTTAATACCGTGTCTTCAAGAGTGTCAACAGCTCATCCATCTTTATCCTGAAACAATTCAGGCTATAAAACAAGACCTCCTCAGCTCTCTCCAATGCTGTTGGAAACCTTTCCATCTGTAGTCCAGATATATTCCCAGGTCCTAATGCAGGCACTGTTTGATGACACTGAATATTCCTTAGTAACTGTATGCACATTGAAGGCTTTTCACTTGAATTTTCCAAATGTTTTGGTTGCTTACTTGACAGTGCTACAAGATGCTGCAGGAGGTACAGTCAATGGTACAGGAATTTCTGAAAAAGCTGTTTAGTTAGCACTGTGTGGTTGACCTCAGAGACAGAAAATATCTTTGTTCCTTGCTCATACAAAAGGTAATTTTGATCAGACAGGTAAAAATAAGAACTTTTTCACAAAAAAGGCAATATGCAACAATAGTATCTGAGCTGTTTACAAGAAGGGTAATTAAGATGATTTCCTCCCATGCTCCAGGATGCTATAATGTGTATCAATAGCCTAAGGAAAGAAAAAAATTCAACTCTGCAGTCTAAACTGCTAATGTCCTTAATTTGCTAAAGACAGTGTTATTGTTTTTGTTTCCATCAAAAATCCCTTTTCTTATAAAGAAATACTAAGTAAAAAAAATTGCACCCTGCAGTTCTCTTAAGGTACTCATCACTGAAAAAAGCACTGCACTATCTCAGGATTTTTAGATTTATCAAACCTGTGCAATGTAGCTTATGAAACAAAGGCACCTTTTGAATTACTGGATCACCACACAATTACATTTTTAATTTTTGCAAGTTTTATCATTCACAGATTATATTTTTAAGTATATTGTGTCCTAAGGAAAAAAACATTTGAGAATTCACGTGGCAAAACCAGCCACATCATTTTAGGGAAGAAGAAAGGAGGAGAAAAGAGGAGAGCAAAAAAAAGAGAAACAGAATGGCACGAGCTAATTTAGAAGATACTGTTCTGTAAAATAAGTTGTCGTACAATTTATGTTTTTAAAAATTAAAATGTGTTACCTGTAGTACTATTTAAATAGGATTAAACTAATAGCTGCAACTGATTTTAAAAAAATATATAAAATATCTGAACTACTTATTTCATAACATTATAAACTGGAAACCTGGAGCTCTGTTTTAGTCCCTCTAGATGTAAATCAAGATGATTTGGAGTGTTTTCAATAATCCATTCTATATACCACAAGAAAGAAAATTACTGTTTTTCTAAGCTTTAGAAGGAGGAAAGGCTGGAAGAGGAGATCCTGTAGTCAATCAAACTCTCAAGAAGAGGTTCATTATTTTAATCATTACACTGCCAAACTTGGGAGAGATAAAAGAATAAGCAATATTCACTGGGGAAGTGAAAATGGAGAACAGGTACTAAAACACAGAAAAGGAAGCAAAGGTAGTGATTATGGAAAACATATCTTCTTGTATGCACTGAATAATTTAAGCTCTAAAACATTAATGAATTTAGACTGGCAGAGTATCCCATAATTGCAGGTTTTTTGCTACTCTGACAGACCATCATTACTGTAATGTACATTCTTTCATCCACTTTCCCCATAACTGACGTGCTTGAAGAGGCCTGAAGATAATCATTACTGTGGTTACTCATCAGCCCACCTACACTCCCCCCCGTGCTGCGTTTTGCCATGTTTTGCCATGTTTTTCTGGCCTTCATTTCTTGGTGGCTTACCCCAGATGGGTTTTGTTTCCTACAGCACTGCCCCCCCTCTGACCCCCCTGGCTCCTTGTCTCTCGCTGCTGTGCCCAGAGCCTCAGCAGCAGCAGCAGGGCTGGAACTGGTTCTGAGTTGTGAGACAAAACCAGCCGAGGCAGAGGCCACTGCTGGCCCTGTCCTGCAGTCACGGTCTCGCAGTCAGTGCCTTCCTGCAAAGGAAGCAGAACTGCTCTGCTCCCAGCCACGGCCACAGGCAGCAACACTGAACCTCTCCGTACCTTCCCAAGCCCCGTCACACCTTCAGTACCAGAACCCTGCACAGAGATCAGTGCTCTCTCCAGCTCCAACTTAAAGCTAAGTAACGGGGCTTTTAAACTGACCTGTCAGGTAATGAATTTAATACTGAAGATGACCTAGCTTTTTGCCATTTTAAACATTATTAAGGTCCAAATTTAAAAAAGAAATGAACAAAACCCCCAAACAAACCCAGCATTTAAATTCTGAGAAAGGCAGGATCTCATCTAGAACTCTTGCCACCACACCAAGGGAGAAATCTCTGAATCACCAGACAATCCAGAGATATCTGGAAGAAAAAAGCAGAGTGCTGCAAAAGGAAAGCAGGAATTCTGTCAACTGCAAATACAGTTTGTGTGCTATTGATCAAGCAGCTGGAGTTGAGGCCAGAGCTCTCCTCCTTCAGCCAGGCCAGCGGGAAGAATCCTGCCCACCGAGTAAGACAATTCCCAGTCTCAGCAGCATTATTGCCTCAGCCTAACAAAGATTACTTTAAGTGAATCTCGTATAGTTCTATTTGTCAGCTTTAAATGACTCCAAATATTCTCAGACTACTGCTATTTTAGAAACTAATGGATTTTATCAATTTAATGCCCAGCTGAAATCCAATAATTTAAAAAGAAATAATGTGGTATGAAAAGTGCACTTCTCAAAACCAGAATAAAATATAATTTAAAGTATGAGGGGAGAACAGAATTCCAAAGGAAAAAAAGACCTGAGAAAAGCACTGTTGAAAATGAGGTAGCAATATGTCTAATACTGAAGGTGTGTGGGGTTTTATTTTGACATGCCATATTTCATGATGTTTATTTCATTATATTTATTTCAATAAAGACATTTTGAAGCACTGTGTGCAATATTTACAGGACAACTTCAGAGTCCTTCATTAATTCAGCACTAAATGATACCCTGAAAAGACTACTTGATTGCTCATTTCTCTTCATACTACAATTCCTACCAAGCTATCATCATCGTTATTTTAATAGTCTCAGGTAAAATTTCAATTCAGCTTTTAGAGGGTTTTTTTTTCACAGGGAAAACAGTACCTCATTTAATGTACAAAAACTCTTCCTGACCTAGAGCATTACACGAGGCATGCTGTGAACCGCATGTGCCCAGGACTCCTGCATTCTCTGTCCCCCAACCAGCAAGTGACTGACCTTCCTTGAGACTTTTCTGGCTGTTCACCTCAAGGCATTCCTTCTCCTTCAGCGGCTTAAGATCCCCTGCAGGTAAGATCTCGGAAAAGCCCTGCTGCTGTTTCTTGGAGCTATCGATCATGGTGGGAATCCTTTAGAACGGCAACATCCAGCACCGAAAAAAGGCAGGCCGCAGTGGGCAGCGGTGCAGCGCGCTCCGCGCGGGGCCCCGCGCACCCTACGGCAGCAGCCGGGGCACTGCCGCGCCGCCCATGCCGCTGCCCCGACCGCTCCCCTCGGCTCGGCTCGGCTCGGCTCAGCACGGCCCGGCTCGGCTCGGCTCGGGTCAGCACGGCCCGGCTCGGCTCAGCCCACCCCAGCCCGGCTCGGTTGGCTGTGGCGCTCCCGGCCCGCAGCCCACTGCCAGCGCGGGCACCCAGCATGTGAAGCACAAGTCGCAGAGCCCGCCTCCCCTCCCCGACAGACACTCCCCCCGCGCCTGTAGTTACGCTCGCTTCCTCTGCACATTGGTGTTTCAGTGGCAGCTCGGTGGTCAATCATCTGACAAAGAATGAGTCAAGCGGTTAAAAATAAATCCAGCAGTTGCTGGAGAGCATTCGCTGATACCTAAGACAAACTGCTGCCGAGGTCTCGCTCCCTTCGCCCCCTTCCTTCTCCCTGCCCCCAACTCCTCGGAACACTGCTGCAGGCAGCAGAAATATTTCATCTCTGCCTGACCGGCACATTCATTCCTCATTAAGTTTCACCAGTAAACAAAGCTGCCCAGCGGCATTTGAAAAAGTTATAGTTATGTTAAGGAATCTTCCCACCCACCCAACCCCAGGTCTGGTTCCAGAGACATTCATCTAGCAGAGGTAACTGGGAAAACCAGTGATTGTTTCCATGCCTTTCCCTGCAGTATCAGAGCCTCTGTTCCTTGTTGTAAATATCTAAGCCCCGAGTACTTTATTATTTTCCTTCTTGCATTAGTTACACATCTCATTATTCCCAACAGTTTCAGGAGTATTTCCTCCCACAGCTTCTGATCTGCCATTCTCTGCAGCACATCCCATTTATCTTACATGAGTCATCAACTTCAGTGTCAACCTGGAAGATTTCAGGGAAATGGATCCCCTCTAATTACCTGGCATTGGCCGTAAGGGAACAGCAGACGAGTCTGCATTTAATTTCCTGTACTTAGAGAAAAGAAACTATACATAATGTTAAAGAGTCTCTACATGTCAACTAGGAAATCTGGCAGGTGTATTTTCCCTTCACTTTGGCCTAAAGATGCTATCATTGCACACATTTTGCACACCTCTACTTTGTATTTTAAATCCATCAACCTGAAATTCTAAAGGACACCTCCATTCAGATAGTGTTTCACTTCCATAGAATCAGATTTGAAAATATCTATATTTTCTATCTATATACAGAATTTTTAAAATCTTTTCCTCTTTGGATCTTCCAACAAGACAGTCCCTGAGCACTTCTGTTCACCGTGACAGAGCACTCGCAGGGCAGGTGCCAGCTCAGGGTGAGGCTGCCTGGCCCTGCCAGCAGGATTTGGAAGCCTCTCCTGTTTCCCTGCTGCTGGGAGAAGGGAGACCTAGATCTGCTCAGAGCTGCAGACTCCAAGGAGGTGTGAGCTCACCAGGCTTCAGCAACCTCTTGACATGTAAAGAGCTGACAATACAGGCAAAAAACTCTTTGCAGCATGAATGATTTGAGGCCACTCTCCCAGCCTAAAAATCAGTTGTCTGCACATCATTTGTACAAAAATTATCAGCTTAAATTATGTTCTGCTTTAATACAAGTTGCAGACTATTCCAATACATTTGCTTTTGCAGTGATTTTTACTGAACACAAGGAAAAAATACTGTGGAAAAGCTCCTTCATAAATCAAGTTAACTTCCTCACTGCCTGCAGCTGAACACTTACTGTGCATAAGAAACAAAACTACTGTTGAGAAAGTCCACACATTCAGAAAATAAAAGCTGAGACAAGCAGAATACAAACACATACTGCTTAAACTTAAACACACATTAACTCTGACACAGTCAATAAACAGAATATTACACACATACTGATATAACAGATTATAACTCCCCATTTTTCTTGTACCAAGAGAGAATTGTTTGGATGGATGAATTATATTCTAACAGTGTAACAATACATAACAGCACAAATTGTTTTATGAAAAGGGTACAGTGCACTTCACACACTCTGAACTGATTTCCCAATTATTCAGAAAACAGTATTTTGAAATTTAAAAAATTTCATGCTCTAATGAGGAAATGTGTAATTAAAGAAGCCAGAGTAAGGCATTTTTCTTCAAACACCATATTTCTGAAGGAAGTTCTATCCATTCCTATCCCTTTATAGTGCTTTATATAAATTGAGAATGCCCAGTGCTCAGGTGAAAGCTGACCACAGTAACAGCAGCTGGGGGGAGCAGCTCAAGCCTTCAGGAGCATTTCCCTGGTTCAGAGAGATGAGTTTAGCCAGGAGTGCAATCCACTCCTCCCCCTTTCCAAGGGTAGCCACCCCACAGCACATCAATGTGCTTATGCTTCAGCTACTTGAACTTATACCTCATATTCTGCTTCAATTTCACCTCTTAGTTCAATACAAGCTTAACACAGAGATGACAATTTTAGATCTTTAAGAAGTCTGATCAAAATCTCAACAGTAACATGTAAAATCTTTAGTAAGAAAAGCAGGAATTATAGAATTTATGAAAAATAAGAATGAGGAAATTCTTGTACAGATTAGGAGAGATGAAAGGTCAAAATGATGCTGTGTATTTTTCATGTAACCAAATACTGCCATTGCCAATAAATGCTATACAGTATGGAATAGTTGGGTAAGGGCAGACATAACAAATGAAGACAAAGAAAAGATTCATTTGAAGAAGGAAATAGTTCTGCTCCAGACTCAGTTATACTATGAATATGGAGATTATCTGGATATTCTGCTCAGGACTAAGTTTCTCTTAAATCCCTGCATGAAGAATAACATCTCCCACATCATAAAAGAATATTCCTATTCCAACAACCTTTTCTTTTCCCAGCAGTCTTGAATATACCTGAATCCAAGCTCAACTGATACCTTGGTTTAGCTGGTTATTCGAGTGTGCAACAATATAGCTTTTGTAATTTGTAACTCCTCTAAACAGTTTACATCCCTTCTTACCTGTGATTGCTTAAGCACCACAAGGACTCCTCAGATTTACTCATGCACTTTCAAATCTGATGGTAATTTTTAAAGCTGTTATGAAATAGTAGAAATTCTGTCATTATTAGAACCACTACCCCCACACTGATACATTGAACACACTGCCTATGTTTGGGCAGCATCTGCCTTGAAGATTGTTTTGACAGATAAAAACTGCTTTGTATTTCAGTTACTTTTGTTGTTGGCTTTAAAGGACCCTAATTCCACATTTCTCTGAAAGAAATTGTGACTTCACAGGTGGGAACTTAATACCTTCCCATTCAAATCACCCATTTTGGCCTACCCCAAAAATCCTCTAGAGTAAGTATTAGTGAAACAATAGCAACGTGTTTGTTCTTTGATGACTCTTCATTTCAGCAGTAATACAGTTAACAGAACAACCCCTGAATTACACAATATAGATTAGGGGCAGAAAAAGCTTGGGATCTTACAACTCCACTCAGAGTTTGAAATGATTTTGTGATCAGTGTTTGAAAGTGAGCTGGAATTTGGATTGTCATTTGAAATTGACAGCATTGTTAAAAACAGGCAGAAAACTTTTTCAAATTGCAAATTTTTCATCTTCTCTTTCTGCTGCTTACTATTTAAATAGAGACTGTTTTGTAATAGAGAGAGCCATTCATTTCCAAACTAAACATTGGACATAAAACCTCTGCAATTTGAGCATGTACCTGTTTCAAATGAGCTGTTTTTAACATTACAAATAGCAAAATGAAACTGAGAATCACAGAGAAACCTATAATGACCTAGAAACAAACTTGAGGCTGAGAGACTGGTTTCCATCAAACAACAAAACCAAAGTATCTCTCTCAGCTGAAAGAAAATCTTAAATCCTGAATGCTGTATTTTTCAGTTACAGGTTTGAACTCTGTTACAAACTGCATCAGTGTGTCCAAATCAGAAGATGAAGTAAAAGACACACAAGAAGCTCCTGGTTTCAGTGAAAATGAAATCTGTTAGAATTTGCATTATTTTCAGAGGGCAGAAGTACCTCTCATTTGAATTTCAATTACAGTTGAATATATTGCATAAGAGTGGGTGAAATGAATAAAAAGGCCTCAGAATGGAACATTTCTGTCCGTTTCACAAACCAGAATCTCATTTTAAGAGCAACGTATTGCACAAGTTTTTCACAAATGTTTGCTTTACATCTAAGGTCATCAGTGCTTGTTCCTTCCATTCTTCTGCAGCAGACTCCAAGTGTTCTGCCAACCTTCAGCCCACAGCAGAAGTGTTATTTAAAAAGTGGAAGTGTCTAGTAGATATTAACCAAAATTCCAAAGTACAGGAGTACATGCAGCCCCACGGTACCTCCCCAGTGCCTGCCTGCCCATCACAACAAACCCTTATCAGGGTGAGCATCAGGGATGTGCTGAGTGACATCACTGACTGGGAGCTGCTTCACAACCTTATTAAACACCAAGTAACTAAGCAACAACTGCTTTAACAGTACATTCCAACTCTTCACATCATATGGAACTCATTCCTTTGCAATCCCATCAAAAAGAAAAACAAAACCTAACCAAATGCCCTGGGGTGTTTAAACTCTTTCACTACCACAATAACATTTTCAAGTGGGAAAAAAGCCTAATTACTCAAATATCTATTTCACCTTGGCTTTACATACACCTTGATGAATATCTTGGTGCTTTATATTGTATTAGGATAATCTAGCTCTCGATCTCAATAATAATTTCTTCACATAGGAAAATAGTGCTCTAACTACACAAACTAAGGCTTCAGTTTACATAACCCCAATTATAATATATTCTATTCTATAAACATGAAGAACATTACATCAAATTATTAATTAAGGGGAATTGTTTTGGGGGAGTTCTGTATTGCATATATTCTCCACCATTGTGGCAAAAAAGACCCAAACAAGACAAATAATGGTCACCATCTACCTCAGTCACCCTTCCCAGAAAAATACCAAATGCTTACAGTGATGTCAAATTTATAAGTCTGCATGTTCTTCTACTCCCACTAAAACCCACACAAATTCCTTTTAAGGGAGGACATATGTTGGCAGTGTTCACTGCTTAAATGAAAACTATCTTCCATTTGGTCTTACCCATATAGACATCTAAATGAATACATGTTTTTAAATGTGTATATAGAGTACGTAAAAATGTGCATTTTTGTGTATGTTTAACTATACAAATCTACGTTTAACTGCATACATATATATCCTGTAGAGGACAATATTTAGTCATCCACTGTGGTACCTCTGATTTGCAAAAGTTGCATGTAATAAGTGCTGCATACCAATTACCAGTTCTGTTTGCTCCATGTTACCTTCTTGTAGTGACTCTGTCACAAACTGACACTTCAACGACAACATTTGCAGTTAGGACTTAGTTCTAACAAATTTAAACAATTATACAGTGGAATTTAAAATTAACATTCTTTTCTAGCTATGCATTTAGTTGTGCACAAGGAATTTCAAGAGAAAAGGTCAGAATAAGACAGTTTGATCAAGTGATCTCTTTAAAGGAAAACATGCTTTCTGTATCTCCTGTAATCACTCAAATGCCAGGCCCTCAAACAGGATTTCACATATACCAGATGCCTCCAATTGAGTCAGTCACAGGTCATGTCTCCTGTGTTAATCTCTTCACAATAAGCAGATAATTAAAAAAATAATATCTATAAATCAAACTAAAATGATGGAATGTTTGTTTAGAAGTTTACCAAATGGAATGACCCTGCTGGAATTCTTTCATGTAGCCTGTGAAAATGTCAGAATATATTCCATTTAAGAGGTCACAGTCCCTAGAGATCTCTGAGTTTTGGCTTGTATGTCTTTTCACATGCTTTAATATTTGAAAATTGTTCCTTGTAGACACTGACTGATGGCCTGGGAATGCTAGGATTGTGGGAACTGGCAGTACCAATGACAGAGACAGACTTACTGGGAAATCAGTACCTACTCAGTTTGCGCTCTCCTCTCGAACAGATAGGATGACATTCAAATCTTTACAGGGAGACCGAGGGACTTCTGGTTTTTCTACTGACATGTTAAAAAAACAAACAAAACCCCAAAAACAAACTCCCCCCAAAAACAGAGCACCACCAAAAAACCAAAGCATAAAGACAAATATATATTAATTACAATATGCTGCATGTTCTTAGAAAATATTATTTAATAGAATATTTGCATTGGATGTTCCATGGGCTATTAAAACCTTAAGGGAAAGACAAGCCCCAGAATCACTGAAGCTGGCAGCAGCCTCTTGAGATCCCCTGATCCCCAAGTCCTGCTGGAGCAGGGTCAGCTGGAACAGAATTGCCCA
This sequence comes from Passer domesticus, assembly GCF_036417665.1. Taxonomy (NCBI): domain Eukaryota; kingdom Metazoa; phylum Chordata; class Aves; order Passeriformes; family Passeridae; genus Passer; species Passer domesticus. Next base: position 7,311,401 of record NC_087488.1, read on the forward strand.
GAACAGTGCCCAGTCTGATTTTCAGTATTTCCATGGGTGGAGATTGCACAGCCTCTCTGGACCACCACACACACATTATTTATGACTACACTATAAATGCACACACACTTTCCTACTGTAAGCTTACAGAAATTGTGCACTTCTTTATCTAGATAGGCCTTTCAGGATACACTTCCTTTGAGGTCTGGTTTGTGGGGGATTTTTATGTTTGGCTTGTTGATGTTATTGTTGGTGGTGGTGCTGTTAATAAGAATATCTGCATGCTGTTTTCCAGATCTCATTGCTTTCAGTGATTATGAAACTGCTGAATTTAAAATGATTTTCAATTATATCCCATGCCAAGCTATTACTTTAATCAGAACTAAGTTTTCCATTTGTTGTTCTCTAGTCTTTCCACTAGCCATCTCTTCTACACTGTGTCTCTCCAACTTCTCTCAAGAAAATAAATTCTAAGCACAGTGATCTACCTATGTATCATTACAAAAGGAAAAAACACACCTAATCACTGATCTTAGAGCAGTGGAGAAAAACCTGTCATACACAGATGCAAGAACAATGTCCCAAATCTCACCTGATTCCCTAATATCCAATTTGCAGTTCAAATCTATTAATTGCACAGAGGATTGAGAATTTGTTCAGAGGCCATAAAACTATGCCAAGAATGCATGTTACCAGTGCTACATACTGAGGGAGTGGAAGATAAGAGATAACAGGCAAACTAATATACCACAACTCTTAGATGCCAGAAAAAATCCCTTGGATCATCAAATTTATTTAAATAATACCATTAGGTTAAGTGGGATGTGGATTTCATTCAGTTATTTTAAGAACTGTGTCTCCCAGCTGACTCGACTGGTCCCTTAGGAGGACTCAATATACACATTTGGAGTATTTGTTTTTGTTTGGGTTTGTGTTGGGTTTTGTGTGTGTGTGCATGTGTGTGTGCTCCATCTTCCCCTGAATTCTCCACAGTATCCCACAAGCTCTCCAACTCCACAGGAAGCTGCAAATCTCACCTGACCTTTGGTGCCTCAGGGTCCCTGCTCCTGAGTGTCCCTGTTCTCACACAGCCAGAGGCACTGCTTTCTCCTAATTGAGATTTTACCAGTCCTGCTTTTATTTTAAGATGTTCATTGTCCCAAGGCTTTTTTCCTACAAAATATCCAAGACTCTTGGTTGTTCTCCCAGAATTAGCTCAATTCTGGTGGAGAACAGTTGCTGCCAGCCATGGGAGGCACAGCACCACCTTCTCTTCCTCCTCCAGTTCATGATGCACAGCCCTAAGGAGAAGCAGAGGCAATCCCATTCTTGTGCTGGCTGTGAGTTTGGAGGAGCAGACACCTCACAGCCCCCACTGCCTGGAACAGAACTGCTTCTCACACCACACAGAGGGCAGGGAATGGGCACATTCCCCTTCTGACGGGATTTATGGCCCAATGCAGAGCTGAAGGGCAGTCAATGGCCCAGACAGGTGCCAGCCACTTACCCACTCATTTTACAAGAATATAACCAGGCTCCCACCTGTGGATGACAACTGCACAAGAGCAACTTACATGTCTCTTTTTCAGAAAGTAGCGGCCACTGTCACAAGAAGAGTTTGGCACAATGAGATAGTCAAGGAAGCCACTGCAGAGCCAAGAGAGGCTGCTGTAACACACAAGCTAGGAGCTTTCTGTTTTACATGTTCCTGGAAATAATGACTGCATGGCTCCTCAGACCCAGCCCTTCAGAGCTCCCTCTTCCAGCCAAAGTGGCATGCTCACGGTTCTGGAAAAGTATTAATTCAGCATGCAAAAAGCTCTGGTCATGCACTCCCTCCTTTTATTGATGGTATCTACATCGCAATCCCTTCCCATCACTTGGCTCTGAAACAGCAGGTTGGAAAGCTGCAGGCAGCATCATTCCCATCCACCCTCCTGCTGTCAGCAGCAGACAGCCTATCCTTCCCTCCCTTGCCACCTCCTGGCTCTCAGACAGAAGCTCATGAAACTGTGGTGCAGTGTGTGGGCAGCACATTGTTCTGACTGGTACTTGGGCCGTGCCACGCTGCTGCTACTCTTGTCTGCCTTCCTCCACCACAGCCCAACTCAACACCCAGGCATCAGTCTCCTCCCTCCTGCTTCCAAAGAGCCTCATCCATGTCACTTTTCCCTCAAGCTGTCCTTCCTAAGGACACAGCATCTTGCCTAAAAAGCACATACTGGACCCAACCTGGCATCCTTCAGGCAGGGATGCAAATGCAGAGCCTGTTTCCCAAACTCCATGTATGTGAGCAGGCCCACTGCCCATGACAGGGACTGTACAGCCATGGCTGTCAGGAGACTGCCAGAACCACAGACACATCTCTGTCATCACTCAGGAGGTGACAAGTGTGAAGAGCAGAACCAATGAAATAAGAACTTTTGCTGCTTTTTAGCAAGTGGAGCAAGAGTTGGCCTCCAGAGAACAGGCATGGAAAACCACTGCAATACACAGGGCACATGCTTACATGATCAATGCAATGTATGTACTGCCTAATTATCCAGAAAGATGCAGACTAATGAGAACCTGAAATTAGTTTCATTAGCAATACAGTATTGCCCACAGCCATGAACTTGAAAACAGCTCAAATGAAATAGGAGAGCCTTAAAATTATGACAGTCCAGGAGACATACAACATCCACCTCCCAAAATTATCCACTTGTCTTTGTTCAGGGAGTAAATATATGCATGTAATAAGTGACTAGAAAATCTTAAGCTCCTAATGCACTCCAACTGTTTTGTTATTGATCCTCTGCTGGAAGTTAAAACCTCTTTGACAGAGTTGGCACAGCATATAAATGTGCCTTTGTAAACTCAAGGGACAATAATTCCACTGGAGCTTAAGCTAACCATGAGAATTTGCAGCAAACCCACCGAGCTCTGCCCACCCCAACTCTTACTCCTGCTTTGCTCTGTGACTGGGATCCCTGGGGCAGAGGGCAGGGGAGAGGAGGAAAATGTGAAAAGGGAGAAGGTAGTAACAGCTCCAGTGACTGCTGGCTCACGCAGGCATGCTGTGATTACCTCCATGGTAAACAAAACCAAACCAGAGCAGAAGCCTCCTACCCTTGCAGTGACATTGGAAAAGCTGGAAACACAGTTTCTGTACTAACTTGTGCAAGTCAGCTTAACAACACTGCAGAACAACACTAGAACAGTTCAGCCTCCTAATGGACTACTGCCAAAAGAGTCATTCAAGTAAACAAAAGGTTTAAAGGATCACTACCAGAGCTCAGAGTAAGCATAATGCTTCCTGCATAAAAATATCCTACCAAAAAATACCCTTAAACATTTCAGAATTTTTTAAGTGCCACTGTATTTCTGTGACTGCCATATCTTATTGTTATAGATTTTATAAAGTAGTGACATGCTAAAATACTCTTGCAAATACCCAATTTTTGATAAAAAGTAAAAATATTAAATTACTACAACTACTTTAAATGCAAATCCATCAAGTTCAAAGTTCACTTTTACAAATTTGCTTCTTTCATCATTTCTACAAAAAATTGTTCCTAACCAAATTAACCAAACTTACTAAATCTGAACTTAGAGATGAGCAATAGTTTGGCTGCTCCTGGAGGTTTGACAGGACACAGATACCTACCTCATCCATTTTACAGGAAACTAAGAAAAAACATATTTTCCAGAAGTATTCTAATATTGAATTAAAATTTGTAGGCTAGAACGCAAAACATTAATTACGTATTATTTATACAGCAAAACCCCATTATTGAAAATTATCCCTTTTTGTCTGATAATAATACAACTCTCAAAAATATTTCACCAATACTTGTAGTATACACCAGCTGTAGTTTTAAAACGAAAACTTAGCTTTTAAACTAAAACTTAAAAATCTCCTCAACTCCATCCTAGGTTCCAGAGTGCCTGCTCTGCTCCAGGAGCTGCCCTGGCAGCTGAAGCTCCCGGGACTTCCCAACATCCCGCAGCACCTGGACGTGGCAAGGCGGCCAGGAGAATCCCTGGCGGTCGCGGCCCGGTGCCCCCCGCTCCCGGTCCCGGTGTCACTCACCATTCTTGCGCTCGGTGAGGGGCGGCAGGCAGGGCCCGGGCTGCAGCGACAGCCCCCGCAGCTCGTGCGCCACGGCCTCGCTGTGCGGGCTGGGCGCCAGCCGCGCCGGGGGCCCGGGCTCGTCCTCGCCGTCCGCCGGCCCCGCGGGCTCCATCCTGGGCTCGCCTCGGCGCTCTGCGGAAACAACGCGGCTCCGGTCACTCTCTGCTCCCGCAACACCGACAGACAGCACACACGGCCCTGCCCCCGCAGCTGGGCTCTGGGCACATCCTTCGCACGCACAATTCAGCTTTAGAGTTACGGACACTACCTACCGATTTCCCACAAATATTACGGGGTTGGCAAAAATATGGTCAGGGAATGGATTCAGAGGCAATTTAACAGAAAGCAGGGCAGTTTCCCCGCTCACACTGACAAACATCACCCAGTATAAGCCCTCACCATGGATGTCCAGGTGTGCCCCACCCTGTGTTCCCACCCGCATATCAGCACAACATCCCTTTTTACAATGGCTTCCATTCGAGAATGCTGGATTAATTTATTGTGCTAACATACAAATGGCTTTTAATATTTTGAAGCCCTGCACAACGCTCCTTCAGACCACAAGTCATTGTCAGTATTTGTACAGGACTTCACACCACCAAAGGACTATACCAGAACTAGTTAATCCTCAGTCTCTCCAGCAAGGAAGACTTTTGGACATGAATACTTTTAAATTAATTTAACTTCACACTAGCTACTTATTGAATAGCTGAAGAAAAGTCCCAATTTACTATGTCCTTCCTTTCTATCATTAGTGTAGTACTTAATCTACAGTAAAGACAGACAGAAGTATGAATTACTGGTACATGCTTTTTATACCTCACAGAACTATCAAGTCTTTAAATGTCAGTAAATCAATATGGACTACAATTAAGTCCTATTCCTGGATTCATGGAAACTTGAATGATATGAAATATTAACAACTCAAAGATCCACAAAAATGAGGAAATGTCTTATTATTGTGAGATTTTTTGTTAATTTTTAATCATTTTTCTTAAGAAACACAACTGCTTACCATACTCAGCCTTAAACTTCAAATATTCAAAATATAAACACCACCGGTGTTTATATTTTCAGGGTGTGTATTCAGAATTTTGAAAGTGCAATATATGTTTCAATGATCAATACCAAATACTTCAAGTGTTAACATGATATTTAAAAAACCAAGATGACAAAAATTATCATGACCATTGAAGAATGGCCTACACAAGGGTAGAGAATGATGTTCTGCAAGTGTGAATTGAAAAATAAGAAATATAAGCAAGTACTGCTTGACTTGATATGCACCTAAATAGAACAATTATCGTTGTTAAGTGCATATTTTTCATTGTTTTCCCTAGTTACCAACTGGAGTTTTAACATTAAATGAAGACATTAACTTACTGTTATGCAAGATTTTTCTTCTTTGTTCTTAGCTTCTAGAAGCATAATTTACTCAGCTCTCACTCGATTTCCTGACATTACACTCTCCTCAAACTCCCACTCACTCATACAAATTAAGTACATTATTAACCAGGCAGGTCTCTTCAGAGCAGAATTTAACTGAAAATTTAGCTGCTTTTCTGTTCATATTCACAGCATTTTATCCACAATTTACTAGCTATGAGTTGCCTTGGAGTCACTTTTCAAAGAGATTAAGTCACGTGAGCTGTATTCATGCTTTCAAACCAGATGAAATTAAAAGAAACACCTACTTTTTCTAAGGTTTAGCATTTGTTATGCAGCAGGTTAGCTTTGACTAATTTTTTTTCCCCGTGACAGATAAGTAAACATGCTTTGAATGGAACCAGCTTGACTTTCACCACATCTACAATGCACTGAGGAATTGCTAACATGTCCATCTCTTAATTTTTGTTTCAGGCATGTACAGAAATGTGGATTTATTGTCCAGATCCAACTGAGAACACAGCATGCAATTAAATGATGTTGATTGCGGCACAGCAGCACAACTCAAAACAAGTTTGACTTCCCACACAAAATGTGCTTGATCTGTGGTTTGAACATTAATAGATCAGATTGGAAGGGACCTTCTGGAGGTCATCTAGTCCATCCCCCTGCCTCATGGGATTACCAGCTCTCAGGAACTTGCCTTGTCAGCTTCTGAAAATCTCCAAAGCAGCTGATTTCATCACCTCTGGGTAGCCTCAGTATGAATGCTCTGCCCACCTGGTTCACACAGAATTTCTTCTCCTGCTGATCATGACTCTCGGGACCCTATTTTCACTGTGGTTTCACACAGTACGTGAATGTCATCATTAGGAAACCTCTAAATCCAAAGTTCTCCAGTGCAGAACTCTAACCTTGATTTTAAACTTTCCAATTCACAGTAAAGTCCCAGATACTGCATCTCCCTTTTCCTAAATCTTTTAGATAGGCTGCTAAAAACCCAGGTATGTTCTCAAATGATCCTTTAACTCTAGAACAACCCTACTGCTATGCTGCTACATAATCTTTGAACAAAAGACACTCTAGAATTCCCAGAAAGTTTAAATTCCTCGAATTCTTTACCCATATCTCAAACCACATTTTGCTCTCATTTCTTTTTGTTATTACTTATGAACTGCTGCTGTATCAGACTACAGAAATATTTCTGAGCTAAGAACAACAAATTCTCTTAACCTCCCCCAAAAAGGAAAACACACATCCCCACCCAACATTTCCAGGGTTTTTTTGTAGGGGGAAAAAAAAATCAATGACCTACATCATGAACATCTGGCATAGATACACCAGGATTCTTACAGCTCCTTACTGAATAAATGAACAGAACTTCTAAAAAGTATTATAAAGATGACAAATTGAAGACTTGCAGTAATAAAATATAAACAATTAATTTGATTCTTATATCTTGTTTTATTAGAATCTAATAAAGAATTCATTCAGCTGTTCAACTTTCTGAAGACAACTCCTGAACTTGGCATCCATGATATCAATAGTTTGCCTTTGGCATAAGGTTTTCCTTATAGCTTGAGAAAATTAATTTAGGAACTTAAAAATAACTTGAATAAATATATTGACAAACAAACAATAAATAAATTAGGATGAAAGACATCTGCAAACATCTCTGTAAACGTATTTTCACACTGCTGCATGTCTGATAATAAACCATTACCATTTTCTAGCACATTCATTTTAACTGCTCCAGATGAATACAACTGCTTTAGCACCAGGTGCAGCAGCATTTACTTCACATAAAACTCAATTAAACATATGCAGAATGTCTCCCATGTATTTTCAATCATCAAAAGCCATTTCATTCTGATGTTTCTAATATAACCAATTGTTTGTACATCAACAATGCAAACACAAAAATGAGCAGTAGAAAACATTTGTTCACCTTGTTCAAAATCAAACCCTGTACAATAAACACTTTATCCAGCAACCATGTGCAAAACTGAGAAACCTCTGATTTAGAATATAAAGCCCATTATACTCTCACATTTCATATTAAAGATAATTTGCCTCCCCTTCTCATTTGTTTGAAGCTTCCTCAATTCCAAAGAATTATTCCAGATTTGCTATCTGCATTTACAGAGGGTAATCATTATCTGTTTAACCCTGAATTGAAGCAGACCTATACACAAAGTATATTAATAACATAACTGAAACTCAACAGTTAAAATGTGTACAGCAAAACACAATTTAAAAAAATCCATTCTGCTAAAGTTTCAATGTTCTACTTAACATAACCCAAGAAAGCACCTTTTATAGCAGGCTGATCTGACAAAAATCAGTCGTCACTCAGGGGGTTTCTGCTTCCTTCCTTGCAAGTAAGACACCTGAAGTTAAAGTTGTGTGAGCCATCACTCTGCTAGGTATGAAAACAATTTCTGCTTATGAACTGTTGGAAAGCATAATACCAACTTATTTCCAGAAACTAAAAATCACATTATTCAATTGTTCCAATAGTCCTAAATGATTACAGGTAGCTGGTTTAGTTATTTTTTAACACAGAATTGAGCAAAATGTTTAAGAGTAGTAAAGTGAAAACTAGAAAAAAATTATTTTCCTACTTAGCCTTTAGAATACATTATCAAAATAGAATCTGCACCAGCACTGCTAGGAGCTTCAGTTCACATTTCCCTGACAAGTACATAGGAACAGTGTTCCAGCACTGCCAAACCAGAACTCCTGTACAATGTATGAGCCTTATGTAAGTGTTCTCACAGATTGTAGGTGGTTGCTATCTTCTTTACTGCTGAAGACAAACGCTCCTTTTATTTTTAAACATTTTATCTTCAAAAGACAAAATGCATTTCCTTGGAAAAATCTTATAATCTTATACTTCCCTGCTACTTGAGACACCAGAACTGGTATTTTATTTGGCACAAGCTCTGAAATTTGGATGACGCTTCAGTAGTAAACCAGCTTTTATTTTAGCAATCTGCTGCAAAATAACAGTTCAAGAATGACAAAGCTTTGGCCAAGTCAACTGGCTGATATTAACACTGCTCACTCACCCACACCTTCAAGAAACCTGGGTCACTGTACCCAGTACATTATTGAATTAACATATCATCAGATATTAGCAATATCAGCTCCAGGATTTAGAGAATCATGGTGTGAATATGAGCACTCAGTTTCTCCATTTATAAAACTCAGCAAAATTTAAAACTCTAGCAGTTTGTAATACACCAGAACCTTTAGTGAGGAGAATACCCGAAATGTAAAATTTTGGGTTTGCTTCGTTTTTCTTACCTTTTTCTTCAATGTATCAGAAAACACTAAAAAAGATCCTTTAAAAGTGTGAGATCCAGCAGGTTAACTATCAGCTGCCAAGGCAGGCCATTCCATTAAGCTTTTTGGTCTCCCTGTTAGTGCCTGGAAAGACTTGGTGATCTGTGCAGTGGGAACAGTGGTTTCTGACACTGAGACCAATAAGCACTTTGGGGGCTGTTATAGTTTTAAATATTCCTTCTATTTGAGCAGTGGGCACTAATGACCTGAGAGAATGTGAGCTGTCACAATTTGAGGCTGACCTGGCAATTCCCCTTCCCTTCTCATGAGGAAGGGCAAGGACTGTGCTTTCAGAATGCAGCAGACCCTACACAAGCCTACAGCAACCTTCCTTCCTAGGCTACAAATTAGTCCAGTCCAGTGGTCAGACCCTTGGAATGCTCAGTCTCTCCTTTCTCCCAAGGATCAACACACGTCAGAGCTGAACATAAACAAAGTAGTCGGGAACATTCAGCTCACTGAACAGTCCGGGAATTGGAAGCTACGGGAGTCACTTCCCGGAGACAAGCCCCGGGGATGGAACACCCGCTCCAAGGAGAGGAAGAGATGCTGGGTTTTAAAGGATGGCTGCTCTCGGCATGCTGCCTATCAGCAAGGGGTAAAGAGAAATACAGAAACAAATCATGGCTTGGCTGCAGTCTCCATCTCCATCAGCTCCTGGAGCAGCCCCAGAGAGGCTGGGCTCCAGAGGGTGACGCTGCTCAGCCCAGCCCAGCAGCAAGGGCTGGGGGCACGAGCCCCGATGGGACAGGCACAGCCTCACCTCTGCTGGGCTGACACCCTTCGTGCAGACACCACCTTACTGCAGCACGGGAACTTTGACATGAAAACTGACACTGAACTACCATACTGAAAGAGAAACTGCAATCTTACAGTTAAAACACAGTGTCGATAAACTTAATTAATTAAGTTTTGTGATCAAACACAGGGCAATAAGGATTTAAATCATACAGCTATTTTTATGAAGGTAATTATACAAAAGCAGAAAAAGATGAGAAATATCAGCAGCTGACTAACCATGAGTAATCACCTTGGATTATGCATTATGAAAAACTCACTATTACTATTCATTTCTTTAAAAAACAGTGTGCAGAAGTATCTGACAAAACTGGAGTCCTGTCACGCTTCTCACTGTTCCAGTACCTGGAATAATATTTCTTCCAGGAGCACAGAGTCCTCCTGGACTGGGCTGGTCAATACTGCAGAAAAATGTCCACTTTTATTAAATAACTGAGATTGAATTTTTGTCACTGTCTACTCTAGGTAAATTAATACCACTGAACAGACACCAAAAGACCTCCAGAAACTCATTTAACACTTCTGCATATTTTGATGATAATGGTACATTGAGATTCTCTTACTAATTCTTCAGAGGAAGTCTTTAAATCTTAAATCTTTGGACTGATCCAAAAATGAAAAATGAATAAGCTACAGTGGCATTGTCCATGAGGTAACGTATAGAGAATTACTTGTACCTGGACAGAGGCTGGGGATGAGTCAGGAGAATCCTGATGATACATTCCCTCCACTGCTACCTCCAGGCAGGAAAAAAAAATCACAGTAATTGGTAATGGGAGCTGAGCCCTGCTAAGTGCAAATCAATTACCCTGCAGTGTGGGGCTGTGAGGAATAAAGGCAGCCTCCCACAGCTCCATTAAAGTGTGGGGAAACTGAAGCCTACCCTGTCGCTGTGCGGGGCCATAGAGATGATTTATCTATTCTTTTCTCACATTACTGCCTTCTCAAACCAACCTGTTCAAACAAGAGTTCGTGAAATCCGGGCTACACATAAACCTTCACTGGAAAGAATCTACCTCACAGCAATGTTGTGAAACTTAGTGTTTAAATACCTTAAGGTTTCATACAAATGTTTTAAGTAGTTGTAAATATTACAACTATCTTCTGTATTCACATTTCAAGGGCTTTAAAATTATAATAATAGAACTTATTCAAAATGCTAAACATTTTACAAGTATTTTAAACATAGAAAGCAAAGGTTCAATATGCACAATAGTCATGACTGAAACAGAACCCATACCTTCAGACAGAAGTGATGTTTAAATTGTTTACTGATTATATAAAACTGTCAACTATGTCACCTTCTTTAAGAAACAGCTGAGAAACTCTGCAGTGTGCACCAAAATCAATAAATCAGTCTGAGGGACTAAACAAAAAGTAAAGTTTAAAATTAGCTGCCTCTTAAAGGTAACACACAGTCAACAACCTCCATTTTTAAGGAGAAGTCTGAACTGCTCTGCTATTCCACCCTGCAAAGAGATGCTCATCTCCAGAGAACTGTTTAAGACCCAGCACGGAAGCAAACATCCATTAACAAGCCTGATAACCCAGGACAACTTTCAATTTACCTTCTACTGACACAAGGCTTCATAAACAGAAGCCATGCTGTGTTAACCTGCAGTGTTTGCAGCAGAGTTCACAAAGATTTGTGCTGAAAGCTCTGAAATCATGAGAGGACAATGATTTATTTCATCTACAACTAAGTCCATGTTCCCTAAGAGCTGCTGCCCGAGCACTCAGCAGCAAGCAGAATTCTGGCCACAACACCTGAAGTGTAGAAAACATTGACCCATAACTTGTTGTAAGTGAAGGACTTCAGGCAGTCCTCAACAACTTTTTACTTTTAATCACCATATGAGCAGACATAATTTGATTTAATCTCATCTTTTCTGTGGACATTCTTAATAAACAATGCTCCTCTTAAGGCAACGTTAAGTGGTTCAGCTGGTTCCACTTGATTAAATAAATACAAAGCTGTCATAGGACATATCCTCACTAGTTCTATTAAAATAAAGAGCTTCATAAAAATACTTAAAACTAGATAGGCAAAACATGAAGTAGTATCTTGATTACATGTTGCTGTACATATGGAAATATGTTACGTGCAAATGGTCAGAAAATCTAAATGTGACATTCCTATTTTTCAGTCTGTGCAGATGATGTTGATTGTCAATATTCTAAATTTGCTTAAATACTCTAATTCAAAAAGCTGACATTAACACTGGCAACAAATGCATTTAGGCTGAGTTTACAAAGCAACACAAGGTTAGTTTTACACCCAAATTTAGCAAGACAAAGAAACCAACCAAACAGGAGCTATCTGCACTAGTGTGGTGTGCAAACTAATGAGGCTCCTGGTTTCTCACCCTCATAAATATCCACATATTTAAAGAATACTTTTTCCAATGAAACATAGTGACATATAACTTCCAAAGCAACTTAACTGAATTCCAATTAGCAAAAATCCCAAAGTTCTTAATTTCAGTTTTAATATGAAGTGATTTGCAGGAGTGTTTGAGTAATTGTGACATCAACTCAGATTAACCTGCTCAAAAGCAAGTTCAGTTCTTCTGGTCTATGACAGAACTTTGTGAAAGCAATTAGTAAGGTCCCATGTGCTCCATGAATTTCTGTGGCCAGCAAACATAACGTGTAGCCAGAAGAATGTAATTGAAGTTTCCAATATAGAAAAAATCAAAACCCAAGTGTTTGTTTTTGTATAATAAACGTATTTGATAGCTCAGACAATAATTAGTAACTTTAATCAATGATTTGGATCATAATCATTCCCAATTCCTCTATGTGTTCAGAGACCTTGGATAGCCAAAATAGCAGTCCATCTTAAAAATGAATGTTGGTAAAGCTCTTAAGGCACTTCAGGAAAGGTTAGATGACTCCATGATTTCATTTGTTTGCTTGGATACTGCGAGATGTTCCCATTTATGACTAAGCTGCAGGTGCTACTCTGTTTATTTTACTGCCTGCAAACCAAGCCCTTGAATTGAACAAAGCAAGGAAAGCACAAGGATTCAAATCAAAGGAAGGAACTGCAGGACTGCCTCCCATTGAACGTGCTGCTTTCTACATCCTATCAGAAGCAAGACTGAACATTGCACAATCATTTCTAGTAGATGAGATTTCTTGAAAAATCTATATTTTTCTTCTTTTTATATTTACACACTTTACAAAGATTAGCAAAGTTTTATTATTGTAATTATTTTATTATTGTAATATTTGGTGTTAAGTTTGTCTTTAAAAATACAATCAACTTCTATTGGACAGAATTTAACATACTATTTACATTCAGCAATAAACTAAGTGCTAATTAGACATTAATTCAAAATAATCTAAGTGTAATTAGGGATTACCAACAACTTCAATTCAGGGAATCTTGCAAAAATCAGAATGATTATGTTTGAGCTGAAATTCAGTGACAGGTACAGAAGGTCCTCAATTAAGCAGTCCCTACACACAACCTTAGGAGAGCTAAGAAAATCTCTCTCTCTCAAACCTTCTGCTGCATATTGACTTGGACCAACACAGCTGCTTTGAGGTATTAACAATGCAAACAGTAACTTGAATTAGCTCCCATGGAAACCAGTCAACTTGTTAGTCCCAACTTCTGAAAATGAAACTTTTAATATTTAATCTGCTAATGGACAACAGGAAAACTTAGAAGGTGACACATTAATGTTTAATTTAAAAAATATATAAATCAACTTGCAGTACATCTCAAGCAGCAGCTATTTACTGTGCATTCTTTATCTGATTAACACCAAGTGCTTAGAGTTCACCTACACTATTCTTTCCCATTTCTTACTTCTCATTCCACATTGTGTTACATGGCCTCATTTTTATACAGCAGTGACAACAGGCCACAACCTGAATGCAATTATATCACTTCTACTAGATTTACACCTTACAGCATCTTCCTAAGAACTAAAGCCGGGGGTTTTTTTAATAGAGACAACAAGGATGCAGACTGAAAGAATGCTGAATTCCATACAGTTCAGCAGGCTTCCAGGAAGAAAAATCCCACAACAAACCACAAAATCCCAGCCCTGAGACTCCTAAACACTGGCAATTAAGCACGAAGATATACCACACACATAGTATTATGACTAACAGCATAATAAATAATTTGATAAAGACAAAAATTACACTCTTCACTTAACAGAAGGCAAATTTTTACTTTTCAAATCAAACACATTTCTTCTAACAAGGAACAGGGTAAGACTACAGGAAGGAAAATAACTTATTGCTTCTTTATAAATACAGATCCAAGATCACAACTGATGAAGCCTAATCTCCAGATCAACACCCATATTCTAAAATAATCACAGAAAGTATGTTATTAGTATGGTGCCTGAAAACTCTGATGTTCCAAACAGTTAATGCTATAATCCACAGTCCATGCCCTCAGTACTTTAAGAACCAATTTCTCACGATCTCCAAAGCTAAAACGAACTTGAATTCCATTTTCCCTACTGAAATGAGCTAAAGACTAATAGGGCAGAAACTCTGGGTCAGGAGAGTTTATGTTGCCTAAGGCCAATTTCAAAGAAGTCTTATCTGTTAAACTATTGTGTTCCAATATTTCATACCATACAAAGCTGCTTGTTTAAAAATAAGTAAGAAATAGATGGTAACATAAAATTGTTTACAGTAGATTACAAATTTCTGCACTTAGCAGCTGTCACACATTTACTTTCTGTAGTTCTTGTAGTTTGAGCAGCACTCAAAATATTTTAAAAAGATACTACAAAGCTTTATTAGAAACTGTTGAAAAATACTGATAATGTGATGAAAAAAAAGATATTCATTAAATATAATCTGGTATCAGATATAAATACTGTAGCCAAGGAGTTTTTTCTATTGGTTTATTTTCGTTGTTTGTTTTCTAGTGTCAGACCATAGTTATTTTTTCCCCAGATCACTTCAATACCCACTTTCCTGATTTCTATTCCTGTATTCTCTATTTTTTCTATCCTCCATGTACCACTAAATCACCTCAAGTGAGCTTTCCCCATCAAAAATGCTCTGTATACCATCCTTCCTTGATAACCTTTTCTTGACCATGTTCCTCAGCCAGCACAAGGCTTGGCTTAGGCTTTCCAAAGTCTACTGCTGATGCCAAGAACCCAAAGGCAGATGGGAGATGCTGTGGAATTCTCTTCTGCACCACCTGCAGGCCCCAACTGCCCCAGGCATTTGAGGAACAGCTGGTGTAGAACTGTGTCCAAGGGTCTCCTGTGAGTGTGGTTTACTCTGCAGCAAAGGGGAGCAGTCCCAGTGTTTTACCGATCCCCCAGGTCCAGCTGGGGCTGGCTCCACATTCCCACCTGTGCCCCTGCCCACTGCATTCCCAGGACAGCAAAGATGAACTATGGGCCAGAGCAGGTTCTCACCACCTGCATTTCCCCCTTTCCAAGAGATTCCGCTTTTCTCTTTTACCAATTTTGCATGACAAGTTTTTAAAATTAGGCTTGTGATGCAGGACCTGGTAAAAGAGTCATCAAATGGTTTAACTGGCAGAACAGAGGAAGGGTGGAACATCTGGCAGAGGAGGGAGGATCTGATTCCAGAAGAAATCAAAAATTACACTCTATTATTCATAGAAGCAAAGAAAGTTGGTTAAAACTGTCTAAAGATATAGAGAGAATTATTTAGGGCTTGATTCACATTGGAAGACTTATAATTCCCATAACCATAGAGACAGTTTATATTTTGCAAAAACTGACAGTATTTGCTCAGTACTTTGTAATTGAGCGCTGCTGTATTAGACATTAACACAAAGAAGCATTACTGTAATTAACCCATACAAATTCAGAAATAATACAGACTGCAAAATAAAGCAGTAACTTCTCTTTAATTATTTACTAGAAAGACCATAAGGGAGCTCTACCCTCATAAACTGGGTATTAAAAACCTTCTGCAGTCCAGACACTGAAAATGAAATTAATATTGAAAACATTAAGTAGAAAATGGTGAGGTTTCCAGTTGTTCCTATAAACTCCTAACTCATACAGGTTACAAGTCTTTAACAAAAACCTTATAAATATACTAAGTACAGTTATAAAGAGTACAGCTGTACAAAGAGTACAAATAATATACTGAAAAACATTATCAAAAACATGAGCCAAACATTAAGGCTTTTCTTTTTTGGTACCTGACTTAGTTGTACTTTCCATGGACAAATATGTTTAAAATTTTATTTTTAAAGAGGAAATCGTAAAAGAAAATAGTGTACCAAGTGATTTATGATGAAAAAATACACTCGCAAATAGTTTAGAGAGATTTATTAGTCCATTCAAAAACTCCTTAAAAAACACACAAATGGTAGAATTCAGGCCAACCTTAATGAACAGGGAGATCCCCATGAGTTTCTGTATAACCATCTCAGTATATTCAGCAAGTTCCATTCTCAGAATACACCAATCCTGAGACCTCACCTGCCTGAGCTCCAAGGGAAGATTATAAAAGTACAAACACTCCTTTGCTTTCACACCTCCAGCCACCCATGTACAAGGGAACATGCCTTGTTGGCCAATGCACAATGTACAAGAAGACTGGTAATGCACTTTGCAGCATTCTAAAAACACAACGTGAGATTAAGGGTGACATCAGGTGCTCCCTTAGACAACAGCCAAGTACAACCCCCAATTCCCATCTTACACTGAACCCCTGCCAATGCAGGACAGCACCTGCACACAGAATTGGGCCTGCAGCAGTGCAGCTCTGTGTGCAGGGGCAGTGAGGACCAGAACTGTAAGGAGACAGCCACCACAGACACTGTCACACACACTGCTCTGCCCATGTCACAAAACTACTTTTGAAAGCTTTACTTACACGTGGTCCTAAATCATGAAAAGCCTTAAGCGTGTGTTTGACTTTGTGCAACCTATTCAGCGTCAGAAACACATGCTTAAAGCTTTGCTGGATTGCAGCTTTACCAAGCTATACATTTTCAATTTTAGCAATATAGGGAACAAAATTAAGCATTGCAGCAATGTAATTAAACACAACTTCAGTAGCTGGAATTCTGTGTCTCTTCTACCTTTTTTGTGTAGGAAATATTGAGAAATTTGTCTCTACATGAGATGTAAGAACCATTTTTGGGTATTAACTGGACTTAATACAATAACAATTTGAACTCATTTTAATGAGTTTCTCTGCTGAATTTTTATGAGCTACCTCTTTTACATTTAAAGAATGACTAAGAAACTAATTTTAATGTCTCTAGAATTTGTAAACAAGTTTTCAGCAACTGTTCCCTAGCCTTCCAGTATTAGACACAAAATGTGGAAACATGAACACAACTGCACAGGTATGTAACTAGGACTACCTATGTCATAAATTCACTTAGAAAACCAGTGGGTTTCCTTTTTGTCTTTATTTTTTGTCTTGTTAATTTGTGCTTCACTAGTTGGTGTAAAGATCAAAACTGAGCATAACTAGGACTTCTCTTTCACTTTGTTGCTCTTGGCACCATGCCCAGGTAAAAGCCCCTTTTCAAACATTTAATTAATGTTTAAGCCAAGTACCAAATATGAAATCTTAAAATACTCTCTACTGAGTCAACAATCAGAGAGATCTAGTTTATTGCCCAAGTGCAAAACTGTTACATTAACATCTGGATTTAATAACAGTAATCTGAACACTTCAATAAATTCTGTAATGTGCATTTGCTTTGGAGTTTCAGGATATGGAAGATTTTTGTGGTAGACATCAATCTCTGCCACAGAAGGAAAGTTTGAAAAAAGCTGTATTCTGTAACTAACACTGGGAAATTCTGGCTCTTGAACTTCAGGTGCTAAAAATGTTTAAAAACAATGCTAGGAATACAGCACAACATGGAATAAGAAGCAGCATTTCTTCATTTGAAGAAGTAAACATAAACATTTATGGCTGTCAAGTGCAAATAGTCTACATTTCAGTGGTTCATCTCTTTTATTTTTTGGACATGCAGCTAAAAAAGCAGCAGATTTATTCACAGTAAGAACCAAAGGCTGCAGATGTACTAAAGGAGGACGCAGTGTGAACTGGTTTACCAAGTCTAATCAAACCTGCTCCTCATAGAGCCTGCACACAACCCTAAACACACCTTGCCTCCAGGTCAGGGGAAGCTCCCCTACCTTTAAGTGTTTCTAGTTGGGATTTTTTGCCTAACACAGTTCTGGGGTTTGTTGGAATACATCAATGCTACAGATACATACCCCCTTCTGTGTATATCCAGTTCTGTACATCTCGTTCTTCCAGTCTCTGGAGCAGCCATGACAGTCGTGTGCAGTGTCTGCTTTTTCTGTAGAGCTGGAACCAATGCTCTGGTTCATCTAGGAGGCCTCAGTGGAAACTATCAAGAGGCTTTAAGTCTTGGTTATCCTGAAAATCAGGCAACCTGTCCCACCCTCTTTTTCCCACACTGAAGATGAGGAAGGAAGGGCAGGATCGGAATTTTCACCATTTAGGGAACCAGCTAAACTCCAGAAGCACACAGTTCCAGAACTGAGAATGTGTCAGTCAATATAACCCAACTTCCTTGTTTTACTAAACTGCTTGACTTCCCTTCCTAACACCTCCTGAAACAGCACTATCAGCAACCATTCAACACCCTTGGTGATTCCCTCTGAGAGAGAATTTTCCTCATCTGTAAGTGGATTGATTTAACCAAACCACACAGGGTCTGGAGTCCCTCTGGATGTGCTGGGCTGGTACAAGCCTGAGTCACTGCAGAAAAACTGTTAAAAGTAAACAAAATGTTCTACAGGCCAAAGTTTTAATATCAAAACTATTCACATTTGGAAAACAGCTAACATCGTGAAGGCTTGCAAGCATGACAGTCCTTTAAAAAGAGAAAATATTGTTTAATCAGCATATAAGTATTTAAGTCATAATCTTAAGAGGTGATTAAAACCCACTCATATCAAAGGCCAAAGCATAAAATTACAATAACTTGCTCTTAAGTTCATGTAATACAAGTACTACATATAACCAAATTTCTGTTTGTATAGGAACAGATCTCCTGGAAAAGCTTCCATTTTAACATGATTATAAAACCTTAAGCACAACTTAAAGGGATACACTGCTCACTAAAAAAATAGCACAGCAGCTTTATTTAAAAAAACTTGCTTAAAAAGTTTAATTTTTTTAAGATACAGCACTTACCTTGTATCTCTAGCACCTTTCTAGAGCGTCTGTTTCAGCACATTCCTGGTTGGTTGGAAAGCAAAAAGGAAAAACAAAAATCACAAAGATGTCTTAAGGATTCGTAATTTTAAAAGTTACATATTTTGTTCTACCTGAGAAATTAAAGCCTTAAGAATACTAGTTCAGCTTTCTCAATTTCTGCAGTTTCAGATGTAAAAGTCTGTTATTAGGTTAAAATCCTGAGAGTAAAGTGATTTCAATACACTTTATGTACATCTTTTAACACCTTTCATATTCCTGCTCAAATTCTAAGATGATATTTGTCTTTCCAATTACCTCTGGCAAGAACAGCAGTACCAGAGGTGCATCATCTGCTCCTTTTAACTCAACTGCAATACACAAACTCAGCCCTAGTTCCTTCAAGTCTTCACACTTGGAAGTGCCAATTATATAAGAGAAATACATTTTTGTTTTCTATAGATTCTAATACAATGGAATGTTTACCAAAAAAAGGAAACTGTTCACATCCACATTTTGTCTTTTTGCTACGTCACCAACTCAAATGGACTTGTTCCAACATCAACATTTCATTTTTTAGAATATTTTAGACTGTGTGTGTACATATATACATATACAGACACATATTATTAAATCAATAGAAACCTACTGCTCAGTGTTTTTAGAAAAGTTTAAAAATCAGTTATTTTAAAGTCTGGCATTTATCAAATGCAGTTTCATACAGTAACACTAATGGAGTTCTCCAGTTTTGGCTTTGAACCCACAGGTATCAGACTCAGAACGTCCCTGACACTGCCCAGCCACACAATTTTACTTTTGATCCCACAGACAAATCCTAACAGACTACTTTTAATTCTTTTAAAGGCTGAAGCCGATGTTATGGTTTCTGTACATGTCACTGACAGAGGTTAAAAGCTGTGCATGTAAAAAACCAAAAGGAAAATACACAAGAGGAAGAGGTTACAAGACGGAAATGCCAAAAAGGCCCACAAAAATAAATGGCCTATGATAAAATATATTCCCTCTTCCTTCCAATAATCATTTCATGAGTAATCTAAACGCTGTTTACAAAACCCCAAACCTCAACTAAGCATATTCCCCATCCAATATTACATTAATCCATTGTGTCATCAATTATCTAATTTCATTGCTAGGCTAACAAGTAAAAGTTCCAATTTTTAAGTATTTTATGCATAGAAACCACTGAATTTGTCTGAATATCCACGTATTAACCCTCTCTATTAAAGCTGTTTGATACTACCTTATAATTCAATAGAATCTGACAAGCAAAAGGTAAATATAAAGGCATTTGCCATGTTATTGTATGACTGCTTCTAAAAACTCATTTGCATCATTAAGTTCAGCTTTCCATACTTCTCTAAATACTGCCAAATCCTGAAAGATATTCTGTACTCCCAATAATGTACTAAGGCTGTTCAGCTTCCAGCTGTTTTTATTTGCTTAATAACTGGTGTCATTACCAGACAAGTTTTAAAAGCAAGTTACACCACAAAGTCACATCTCCCCTAAGCAATTACACAGGAACAAAAACTTTAGGAAGGAACAACATAAAATGTCACACATTAAAAGAATAATTTTATGAAATGCCAGCTGTGCCTTTGCTGAAAGCTTTAAAACCTCAATTAATTCAAAACCTGGGCATTTTTTTCTCATAGAGGAAAAGATGCAGTGTGAGGAAGTGTGAACACCTTCCCATAAACAAGAACTTCAGAACATGCTGTACTCACAGGACAGTGTAGTCTTGGCCTTTTTTCTTAAAAATGAGTGATGTTTAAGCTTTATGTATTTTAGACATATTGACATACCAGACTTTACGGAGGTGTTTTTGAAACACCTCCATTCATAAAAAGATACTTGTTTAGCTACGAAGTAAATATCAGGAAAATTAACTCACTTTAAATCCTGTAGTCTTTATTTCAGGCAATGCCTGCAGCAGGCAGAAGCCCTGGTATCCCCTGACTGCACTGAGACTGAATAACTGCAGTTTGCTGCACTGCACACTTGCACACCAATACAAAACCCACATAAATGGAACAAAGGCAAATATATTTGCTGGCAGAAAGGCTCGGCACGGCAGCACAGCTCTCCACCTGCTCCCCGCGTCCCAAAGAATGTCACTGCCAAGGATCAGCCAAGTGTCCTGCACCCGCGATGTGGATCTGTGCATACAGGTGCTCTGGATACACTTGTTAACAACGCTGATTCTGGAATCATGGAATCATCAGGCTCGGAAGAGATCTTTTATATCGTCCAGCCCAACCATCAAACCAGGACGGCCACTGGTTTAAAGCACATCACCCAGGGCCACATCGTCTTTCAAACGCCTGAGGGATGGTGACTCCACCACCTTCTCGGGCAACCTATTCCAATGCCTGACCACGCTAAAAAGGATTGACCAAGTGCCACCTAAATCCACGCGTGTCGCAGAAAAAGAGCTGAACCCGTTAACAGCCCCGGTCTAAGGGTTCTTCCCACAGCCCAGCGAGCCCCGCCGCAGCTGCACGGGTGGGTCCCGGCGGGCTCAGCTCTCCCCGGGCGAGGCGCTCCCATCCCAACGCCGCAGGGCTCGGGCCGGGCCCGCAGCGCCGCCCTGCTGCCCGCAGCCCCGCTCCTCCCCCGGGAGCGAGTGTTCCTTACTGCAGATAATAACACGGCACACATCCTCCAGCGGCCGCAGGCAGCGGCCGGCGCGGTGCGGGCACCGGCACCTCCACCTGCTCAGGGCCCAGAGCGGCCCGGCGGGGCCGCCCCGCCGAGTGCCCGGCTGCGGCCTGGCGGGGACCCTGCCCGCCCCCGGCACAGAGGGGGCGGTCGCCGCTCTCGGCACTCCCGCCCCCTCGCCCTCCTTCAGAGGGCTCTGCGGGCGGGGCGGCGCGCAGCCCACCCCGGGGCCGGGCGGCGATGGCTGCCGGCGGTGCCGCTCCCGCTCAGCGGCCCGGCCCGGCCCGGCCCGGCCCATTCCAGCGCGCGGCAGCGCGGCCGCCCCGCGGGGCGCGGACCCGGTGAGGCGGCGCCCGGCCGCGCGCCCCGCGCCCCCCGCCCGCGCTGCCCCGCTCACCCCGGCCCGCCGCGGCCATGTTCCTCTCGCGAGCTCTGCGCCCGGGACCGCCCTCCGCGGGCGCGCGCCCCGGCGGTTGGCCCGCGGGCGGGGGCGGGGGAGCCGCGCGCGCTGGCGCCGCGCACGTGCGGGGGGCGGGGCGGGGCGGCACATCCGGGCACTCGCGCCCTCAGAGAGCGAGGCTGAGGGGAGCGGTCCTGGGTGCCTCCGGGGTGGGGTTACTGAGCCTTTGAGGCTGGAAAAGAGCTCAGATCGCCGAGTCTAACCTAAGACCGAGCCACCACCGTGTCAACCAGACCATGGCACTAAAGGCCACGTTCAGCCTGTCCTTAAACACCTCCAGGGAGGTAGTGGTGACTCCACTGGGCAGCCCATTCCAATGTCTAATCACCCTTTCTGGAAAGAAATTACTCCTGTGTCCAACCTAAGCCTCCACTGGCGTAGTTTAAGACTGTGTACTCGCTGGTTGCCTAGGAGAAGAGTTCGACCCCTACAAGTTCCTTTCAGGTACTTGTAGAGCATTATGGTCCCCCCTTGAGCCTACTTTTCTCCAGGCTGAGCCCCCTCATCAGCTCCTCATAGGGGTTGTGCTCCAGACCCTTCCCAAACTTTGTTGCCTTTTTCTGGACACACACCAGCACCTCAAGGTCCTTCCTGAGCCGAGGGGTCCAGAACTGGATGCAACACTCGAGGCGTGCCCTCACCAGTGCCAAGTACAGGACAATCATTTCTGTGACCCTGCTGGCCACACTATTCCTGCTGCAAGTATTTTTGAAAGTTCTCTGGGATCGCTCCCCAGGCCCAGGCAAATTGCCCTGTCCCCCACAGCGGTGCCTTGGCCGCGGTGGCCCTGCCCTTCCTGGGGACACCGGGCACTGGCAGGAGGGCCAGACCGACCCGTCCCCAGGGCTTTGTCCCAGGGCGGGCAGGGCTGGGGGTGCCAGTCTCTCTTCTTGGGGTGCTGCAGTCACAGCAGAGTGAATTTGAAATTCAAAGCAAATGGATTGGGTATGGCTTCAAATGTTGGCTGTGCAAACATTCACAAACAAGATGGGACTCATACCTTGAGTATTTCACCTTCAGGCTTAGCTGTCAGTGTCTGAGGTGACTGAACTTGATTCAACATCAAACCAATCACGAGGGAAAAAAATTCTTCAAAGAAGTCTTGGAAACCTGATGATTTATACTTGAGAATGTGCAATAGAGAACACAGACATTTATTCTGTGATCAGAATATGATCATGCATGCACAGAGTAATTTATTGCATGAATTGTGCAACACGTTGCTCACAGTGAATATCTAACAAATTGACTTTTACTAATACCGAGCCAGTCCTGTTCTGTAAGTACATACTGCATCAGGCCCAGTATTATGCAACCCTGCTTTTGAGTTGTATTTTTTTTAGCTCACAGATTAAGTACTAAGCTGCCACTTAGTGCAATGGTCTAATACAGCTTTTTTTATTATTTGCAATTTGCTGATGTCCAGGAGCTTGCTAAGAGACTGCATTGAGCTTATGCTATGTGCTGACCAAGCAAAACGTGGTTCCCTGCTCTAAAAGAGTTTTTCAGTGCACTTGTTCAGCAGTGATGCTACAGGCACAAAAAAACCCCAAAACAGTTATAATTCCTTATGATTTTAAGACAACATTCCAATACATTTCACTACTAGTGGATACTTTGACATTGAAAGAATTACTTGTTCAAATTTTTTAGATGGAATGGAAGGTTATTTTTTTGTTAAGCTTTGTAAAACAGGGTAAATGTCTCTTATATTTCACTAGATTACAGTTAGCTAATCAGATTTTATCGAATTCCAGAAGCAAACTAAAAACAACAATGTACAAGAGCATTGTGCAAGAGATGGAAATCTCTTTAATATTGCAGTGCAGCCTAGATCATTCTAGTTGTCCCAATGGCTGCATTCATGGGCAGTGCCCATGTATTGATGAGAAGGGTATAGACATGGATCATATTGCAGAACACATAGAGTATTCCTTGCTAAAGAATACTATAGAACTTGAAAAGCCTGGAAAAAAGATGTCTGAGACGAAGTGTGTTAAAAGGTTTGACATTAAACACAGATCGTGGTCATTTCTTGAAGGTATTTGTGCTTTATGAAACCACATGGTGATAGGAGTCAATGCAAAAGACACATTTAAAGTGGCAACTAACTACTTATAAACAGTTTCTTCCATAAAATCACTCTATGGAAATTGTCCAGCTACACACAATTGATCTTAACTTTTGAGCACCACCTTTCCTGTCTCGGGCACGGACATGTACTACACTTCCTTCTTCTTACAGAATAGTTCAACAAGAGCCCTTGGCATATGCCTCCAAGAATAACAATGGATTCTATATTCCCTTTTTTATAGCAGGATGAGGATAAACACTGGTACAGTGGTTGAAGCTGGCAGAGCAACACAATGCTCTGAAGTGAAAGGATGGACTCACCTCTCCCTCTCTCGCTTTCAAACCAGTGTTCTGCTGTTAGAAACTGCTGAACATGAAAAGCAGATAAATTACACAATATCAGCATTTTAATATTCCAATTAATGCATAAATAAAAACATTTCTTGTGATTTGTATGAATATGTATTTAATCATGCAATTGTAAGCTGCATATTTTAGGGAAGGATTGTTTGTTTAATGAAACAATGCAAATATGTTTTAGGAATTATTCAGAAATAACCTATGCTTTCAATTCTAGTATAGGCTTTATATAAAGAATTTGAGTATTCTAGAGATGTAAACACTGTGCTTGGATTTCTTAATAAAGACTTAATTATTTAAAACATACAATAATATATTCTGTAGTAGTGTCAACTACATATTCAATGGGAGTATGAAATTTCTAGCTAAAATTAATTGAGTGAAGACCACCATTTTGCCACCTAACTTGCAGGATTACAGAATAGTAATGCAGTTGGCTTGCAGTTGAGCAAGCTGCTTTGAAAGTAGGGCAAGAACTACTACAGCTTCTCCTAGAGTCATATAATTTGTAATTATTATGTTTCAATACGTTCCTTAAAGGCCTGCGATCAAAAGATTAGCAAAGCATGTTTTACGAGGAAGAAATGACTACTTTCTCCACAGAGCTTTCTCCAAAGAGCTGTAAGTGAGGGGGAAGTGGATGAGTTGTTGATACAGCGTTATTTGCACTTGCGTAGCTTTTAACGCTCTAGTTACAAAATGGCAGGATAGTTAACAAGGGTTGGTTCTCTCACAGGGGAGCAACTCCTTGAGTTCCATAGAAATCAAAGGACAGGGATGTCTTTGTGAAGTATCCTCTTGTGGCTGCTCTTCCAGGGGACATGATGGACTAGATGGACTTCCAGTGTAAACCACAGAACCAGTTCTTATTTGACAAGGAAATTGAAAGAGGAAAAGGCAGCATTTATCAACATCATAGCTAAAAACAAAACCAAAAAACATGAAAACCTCTCACCAGCTTGCAGGTTAAATTAGTAGGTTAAATAAGCATTATAAATCATTATGATATTGACACAGCCATGTTACAGAAACATGAGGCTGGCCTTATCTCTGCTATAATGTTTTTGGTATTCCCCAGAGAAACTTGCAAACATCTGAACCCAGTGAATCTAAGAAGCGACTCAATATCTGAGAGCAGCGTTCCTGCAGTTTTGGTTTCCATTGCCAACTGTAGTCATGCTGACTTTACTGAATAGAGCTCACTGCAGGTCATCAGTGGCTTCTCATAAAAGAAAACAGTATTGCACTTCAGGTTACATCTGAGAAAATAATATAACTGATCACCATGGGCTGTTATTGCATTAGGTTTGAACACCGCCAAACCGTGGTTATTTGTACTAATTGTAAAATCAGTCTTGCACTGAAGCTTTAATAGTCTGTCACAAGAAATGGATATTTATTAATGACATTTAAGTTCCTTTTTTTTTTATATATTTTTGTTTGGTCTTTCCATTAGTTTCTTTCCTCTAATTCTCCAAATAACTTCTTTTTGGTTGTTATTTTCTCCTATGGGGTACATGTGTCCCCTCTATCAGTCCATTTTGCCTGCATCAGACCTTTCTGCCTGTTTTTCCTCTTGTGTAGATGCAGCCTCACCTCTGAATATGTGTATATTCCATCTCTGCAGCCTCCTCATGCCTCTTTTCTCCTCATTTGCCTGTTCCTTTAAGCAACAGGACACATACCAGAGACTGCTGTTCTTTCATAGCTCAGCCATAGTCCTGCAGTTTTGCAGAAATTGGAGGCTTACAGGGAGGAGATTGAGTTGGCAACAGGAGTCTGCCTACCTACCCCTAGGCTGCAGGTTTTGTTACCTGCTCCCTGTCCTTTTACTTAACAGCTGGTGGAGACAAAAAGAGATTAACAAAGAAAAAAAACACCCCAAAAAAACCCCACTCTCTATTTCTCTTTCCTACAGATATACCAAAAGAGTGAGGAATGCACTGTCAACTGGAGCTAGTGGAACAAATTTGGCTTGGGACATATCCTTGTGTAGATGTAAAGTACAGATCCCCAGCTACTCCTGGGCAGTAGGTGAATATAAATGCCTAGGTCATTAAAGCTATTCACTTTATATCTGAATTTATGTGAAACAAAAATCTTCTTCAATAGGCAATACTCATTGCCAAAACAGTGATGGCTTAATCAGTGGCAGAACAGTGCAGCTACTTCAAATTTGGGGGTTATAACTAGGAGTGTGACCAGGTAGAATTGTTGCTTTGGGGAGTGCTGAGGCATCTGGAAGGATATGAAAAGTCATAGACCAATGAGTGTGGATTTGGGCCAGTGGCTGTGTGAGAAGCTTTTGTTGGCTGTGCGGCTCTAAAGGCTGCTACAGTTAGCCAAGGAGACTTGGGAAACTTTTGGGCTATCCCTTTGGGAAATGTTTTTCTAGAGCTGAGCATACTCCACAGGATCATCTAGGTTATTCAGCTTTATGATTTGTTCATTTCATGAATATTGAAAATGGAGCTGATGGTCATTTTGCACTTTAAAATGATTGCTCATTTTGTGTAACTGAGCTAACAGTGTAGAGTGGTTAAACTGCAGACATGTGAGATCTAAGCGTGAGTAATTAATTCCCCACAGTTGCTGAAAGATCCTGAACTCTTTGTCACTTACTTCTCTTGGTCTTCAAGAATGAGGATTTCTGAAATTTCTGGTGTGAATAATTTGTGGAGAGGGTGTTTGCAGTGGGCATGTTTGGTATTAGTTTTGGAACACTGGCAGCCAGCCCTTTCCTTCTAATTAAATGAGAGAGAAAATTTCCAACAGACAGAGCTCCTTGATTTAATTTTACTTTTTGTCAGAATGCCCAGAGCATTGAATGGGTGTCTGGTCATTGGAACAACATCCTTAGCACAGATCAAATGAATAAATACAATTAATTTAATACCACCACAGGAAAAATTCTAAGATTTTATTTATACATATTGAGACTGATAATGAATATACAACCCCAAATATATGATACTCTTGCCTTTTCCATGATGCAAGTTCAGTTTCTCATGTAAAGCTGAGGGATGAGAGGCAGAAAGCAATTCCTTTGGTACATGTGAGATGGAAGTTTTCTAACTCCTCTTTGGGGACTGGTGAGTCCATGGGCTGCTAGTCCCAGGTAGTAACTGAAACCTTTTCCCAAAGATTGCAGCTATATTAGCTCTCATCTTTGTTTTAAAGTATTTTGAAATACAGTTAAAATGCAAGCTTGGCAAAAGAACAGTGTAAAATGGAAAAATGTGAGGAGACTGCTGTTCATTTTGTAAGGCAAAGCTTGCGACTTAAGAATGCTGCTTAGCAACAGATGGGGAAAATCTGAAGGTGATCACATCATCTTGCAGTCCCTGAAAATTAATAATGCATGTTCATTCTGCCTTTTAAGTCCTCTTCCCTTCTGCTTGTTCCTTGGGCTGAGGACCGAGATGGCTCAGCCGTGTAACCCAGTTTTGTCATGCCCCATCCTCATGCTGACGCAGCGGGGATTCAGCTGCAGAGCTCTGGCTCAGCTTCTCCCGTTCTCTGCGGCACTGTGCTGGTGCTGCACACAATGCCTGCTGATCCTCGGGAACGGGACCCAGAGGGGAGGGAAGGAAGCGAGCATGGGCACCCCAGGCTGAGGGGTTGCTGTGGATGGCTCTCACTAAGCACACACATCTGTCTCTGTTTGCACCATTCACCACCAACCCTTGGTGCATCTCCTCTGCAACTTCTCATGCATTGTTCTCCAACAGTTTGACTTCACATGTCTTTTTTCATATTTTCAAGGAGCATGGGGTGGCTTTTCTTTTCTAAGTTTGATTTCCTTAAGAAATTACCCACATTTCAAAATTTGTTTTATGGCATTGCTAATGAAATTGGCAGATTGTGGCATTTGGGAAGCTGTAAAGTACCCATTTGATTCATGTGCCACTGCCATCATTCAGCATGCACAGAGCAGAAGTATAAATACAATATTATAAATTGGCAAGTAGTGTTTGATTTATTTATCTACAGATGCCTTCCCTGTGAACCAAGGCTTATGTTGACCAAGTCATTAATCAACTTGGTAGGCTTAAAGTATAAACATCTCATGCCCAACTGAAAGATTCATTTGCATAAATAGTTAAGGGAGCAGTGATTTGCATTCATATTTAACAGGTATATGCCACCAGGGATGTTTTTACTTTTCCCTGGGGGGAGCTTCAACTTTTCAAATGCAGTTTTGACACAACGTAGCATGCGAATTACCTAGAACAGTTACATTTTTTTGTTGTTGTTTTGGTTTGGTTTGGTTTTTTATTAGCTGAATAGCTAGGCACTTTCAAGGAAGGGTACTGGTTTTCTCTACAGAGAGTGCTGAGAAAACTTCAGGGTAAATTATTCAAGATATTGACTAGGGATAAGACAGCAGACTAGAAGAAGTTTTGTTTTGTAACAACTGTCACTATATATAGATTATTCTTATTAATTAATAAAACCGCATTTAAAGACTTGATCAGATGCCTAGATCCTCTAGTTGGCATCTACACACAACCTGAGAAAAAACTATGACCATATAGCTGCTAATTTGAGCTTCCAAATTGAAGGTTTCAGTGTTCAGTTAAGATGCAATTAGTTGAAAATGAGGCATTATGTACCAAAATCCCTGTGTCAGCTTTGAAACTTAAGCTTATGATGAAGTAAGACATTCCCAAATTGAAGTTATGGCTGCATTCTCTCTTCCTCTCTATGCCAAACATGTGTTCGTAATCCTTTCTACTTACTCATTATTTCTTAACACAAAATAGCAAATTAGGTCCGTATGAGACTTTTGGATAAATAAAACCAGATCATAACTGATTTGGCCCTCAGCCTATTTTGATATCTGCCAGTTTAAGCAGCGTGACCCTAAAAATAAGGGTCAAGCTAATTACAGTTGCTCAGAAATCCAGATTTTCCAGGTCTGAACTGGCTCCTGCCTGCCAGCTTGAATTTCTTGGTATACTTGAGTATTTAAAACCCACTCTTAGAAAAAGGATTTGAACTGAAAAACTCTAGCAGCAAACAGTAACTCCTTGGTTCTTGACTCCATGCTACCACTTAATCCCCAGCTTTCCTGTCTTACAGGGTAGTTAGACACAACCCAGAAGGTAAGATTCAGCTGGCTTCTAGACAGGTTTTTTGGTGAGCTCATGCCATGGAATAGGTGTCATATTTGCTCCCAAAGCTATACTGGAGGTGGCAGAGTGTTTTTGCATGTGACAGAATGAATTGGTGCATCAGTGCTAGGAATCAAGAGAAACTTCAGTATAAGCTGCTCAGAGTATCACTACACTCCTACGGAAATAAGGATTTCATCTGAAACTGGTAATAAACAACATCATATGAGAGCTAAGAAAGCATATGGAAACAAGATTTTAGGGTTTTAAGGTTTAACTGACCTATGAGTCAGTGGTGAGTTTCAATTTCACACTTCATCATGGACTTGCTTTATCAGCTTGGGCATAAGCCTTTGCCTTTAGTTTTTCTGGCTCCTTATTTGTGAGATAAAATGAATACAACACCAAGTGCATGACAGAATTAAGTTCTTTATTTCATAACCTAGCAAAGAGACACAGTACTCTTCTCACAGTGCCTGGTTGGTATTTGACTAAAGCTTGTATTCTTTCAATCACAGTAAGTCAAGTTAAATGTGATCCACTTATGTCCATAGTCATTAAAAAGGACAATTGCTGTATAAATATTATTAATCATCAAGTCCATAAGCAAGCCTATTCTGTTACTGGACAGTCATTTCACTGCACTCTGAACTTTCTATGTTACTTTGTACCTCATCTCTCTGCCTGTGCACTCACTGAGACAGAGACCCATGGATGCTGCTGATGCATTAACAAAGCAAAATATAAGAGATTTAAAAAAAAAATATTATCAAACCTTTATAACCCATTGCAGCTAAAAAGTTAATTAAAAATTTGAAAAAGAAATTTCTGTATCTGTTTAAGTCTTTTTAAGTTATTTTCTGAGATAAAATTTGTAGTTAAGCTCCTTGGTTTTAACTGTTGCTGAGAAAGATAAAGAAGGTCCATAAAATACATTGGAAAAACTCTGGTGGTAATATTCTGTAATTGACTTTTGTTTTGGTTTGCTGTTATCTCTAATCTGGTTAGAATCTTTGATCCAGTTTTAGAATTTGAACTTTTAACTATTTTTGTACTCAGTAAACAAACAGTGCAAAACCTCACTCATGTGCAGAATGCTTCATGCTTGAAATATTGTAATGTTCCTACAATTGCATTTAGATCAAGCTGTTCACCTTCAGATAATGAAACCTTTAAAAACATCAAAATCCAGAAAACCCAAACAAAGGAGAGGAGAGAGTTCCGACTAGCAGAAAAAAAATCCGAGCTGGCTGTTCTGGGAATGATTTTCAGAATTAGCTCATTATTTATTCTTGGTGCACTCCACCAATTAAACAAACAGTTTTAAATATAGAAGCGGGGATGGCCTTAGCTGGCTTTTTCAGGGTCATTGCAGAGCCACGGCCAGTGCAGAGGTGCAGGCTGTGCCCCCCTGCAGGTACTCCTGTGTGCACGTGCAGGGGTGACGTGTGACAGCACAGGCTGAGCTGGTAACGGCCAAGGGAAGTCACACATTCCTGGTGGACACCAGCTGAAATTCCTCTGTTTGGGTAATAACTCAAGAGTTATTCAAGACACTAGAAATATGTCAGAGATCCCTAAGGAGCTGGTGGGGCTGACCAAAAAATCCCAAATCTCATTTCAATAGCAATAGTACTTTGTGGAAAAGAACTCAGATAACTTAGTATGTGATTCCGACCTTCTGTCAAGTAAAGTGAAAAAGAAGAACTCGGTTATGACTTCTGTCAGCTAGTGATGTGCAGTATAATGCAAATATTTAAGAAAAAAACAACTTACTTTAATAGTTATAAGAACTGTACTACACCAGATTTATTGCTGAGTTCAAGGCTTGGCTGAGACATCTTTTCGGAAAGACTGCCTGTATAGACAGAACTTCATGCACCAAGATTTGCACAGGACATGTCTTGAAGATTTTAGGTATTTTTTCATATTTAGTATGGGCAGAACTTTTCTTGAAGGATCTCTAGATTTTGCTGTTGTGCTATGATCTGAACATTTACATCCTGGCCAGCTTTTGTTAAGAGTGTCTGCCCCCCTTGCTGTCACACTGCAAGTGTTGGAAGGACATTGTGTAAGCTGTAACGATAGTGGATTCATAGATTTCCAAATGCTTCTGTAACAAATAAACACGAGCATTACAGAGAGTTCAGAAGTTAGAATCGTGATAATTTAACACCAGTATATGTTGATTTTAAAGACTGTAGTTCTTCCCAACACTCAACATTCAGAAATTTAAGATGATGCAGAAATAAAGCATATTTTGACAATAGGAGGAGTTAGAGAGGGGGATAAAGAAAAATTAGACAAAAGTAGAAGACATGCAGTTAATATTTTTGCTGTTGCAGATCTCCCACATCCCAAATCCTTAAGCATGGAATGAGAGTTTTTGCAGGACCTGAGAACCTGCCAGTTGTAGTACTGCAATATGTAAAAATGGTCGTGGGATATAAATGCCACAAGAAAATTTCCAAATTCTGCTATCTATGCATAAGACACCAAGACTTTTGTGACACATAAAAAATACTTCAACATTTTGCCAGGGTGGGAAAAATTTATAAAATCAACTGATTATGGTTTTATTGTGTCTGTTATTGGGACTGCTTTTAATCTGTTTCAAAAGAAATGTAAGACAAAGCCGAGAATTTAATGTTGCAAGAACTGCCAACCTGCTGCTCTCTTTCCTCTGAGTGTCAGCTTTCCAAGTGTGACACGCCTCAAGTCTGGGACCAAAATGAAAGCAAAGTACAACACTTTTTTTAGGTAATCCCCTTGATAGTAAGTACTGGACAAGGCTCAGTGCAACCAGTCTTGCAAAGAATTCTGTGTTATTTGTGCTCAACAGACATCACAAATTGCCGCAATATTTAAACAGCATTCTTGAAGGGAAACAAAAGGACAGGAATACAGACAGTCATGGTTAGGATAAGAGATGTGAAAAAGAAATAAATCAGAAAATTCCAGAGGAAAAATAGAAGAAAGATAAAAGTTGAATAGAGAATCTGAGAATAAAGTAAATTCACAAAAGTTTACATTTTCACAAGAAGAAAGTGATGAAGAAGCTGTAAAATGTTACTTAATTCAGTGCTAAATGGTGCTGTGAGTACAGGACACACAGATCTCCACTGCAGCTGCACAGCTGGGACATTGCTGGGACATTCCATCCACCCAGAGCTGTTCAGAGGAGGGATAATGCACATGGATAATGCACTGTGTATCCTCATGGAACTGCAGGGCTCAGATTAGAACTGTGCTGCCTATTTTTAGGGGGCTGAAATGCAGACTTGTCAAGTTTAGGCTTCATGTGCCAATTTCACTGGGAAAACTCCTGGGCTTTGAATCACTTGGGAGATGGTTTTTATGTGCTTGAAATTTGAAGGTTAGCATGTTTCTGTGGACAACAGCTAATAGCCACTAAGAAGACAGAAACCAGAGCTATTGCACTGAATTTACGGGTGGGAATTTGTTTCTCTTCTTGCTAATTCAATTATGTAAAATTCCAAGTTTTCTGAGTTTGGATAGATGAAATTTGAATTCATTGAACTATTTATCCAAGTGAAGTTAAATATATGAATGGTATTTTAAAATAAACCCCTTATATATTTATTATACAAATATGATAGATTTAGTAGTGATTATGAAAATTCTACCCTCAAAATTATAAACATACTCTCTGGCTCCTGGCTAAAATAATTTAATCAGTAGTCCCAGCTTAATAGTTTCTGAAACTCTGGGCCTAGCTCATGGTAAACCTTAGCATCTCATAAAGAGGAAGACTTACATGTGGTTTTACTTTGACTATGGATTGTGATCTGAACTTACATGAGAAAGGTTACATTTAAAAAGGCAAGTCAGTTCCAAAAAGTTTTGACACATAGCTGCTGTGTTTTCCGAAACAAGAAAGAATAAAAATAAGAGTGGTCTAAGTGCCATTCTGAGAGCTGAGGAAGAAGCTGAGAATGCAGGACCAAGATTGCACTGCTGACTAATAATGCCAGCTTGGAAACTGTGTTAGCTGTTTAATAATGCCAGGCTCCTGCTCTTTGAGAGAGGACCAACGTGAAATAAAAAAGTAACAATGAGGAACTGAGGACCTCAGAAATGAAAACTATAATTTACAGAGGGAAGCTCTCACAGACAGAACTAGGGTAAAAGATACAATGGTATCTATTTAGCCCTGATTAAATGTTCCTAGGAAGACTGCTTTAGAGCAGTTGTGGATTAAGATAACTTTGTCATGCTTTAAGAAAAATGACACTAAAATTAGTATATACACAGGCCCATTTTGACATATTGCAGCAACATCTTCTGTTTAGACAACAAATCACCATAGCAGTGTAGCAGCCCTGGTTACCCTCACTAACTTCAGTAAGAATTCATCTCTCAGCTAAGTCTTGGCCAGCCAAGCTACTGAACAGTTCTTCCCTGTTTCCAAGACTGTGGCAAAGGTTATTTCTTCCCTTTAATTTGTTGAGGAGAAGCTTTCAAAATACAGATCAAGACTCAAATTAAAAAATGGTCAGCTTCTTTGTATTGAAAAGTCTGGGAGATGAGTTCCTAACATTTTGTACTCAAAATAAAAAAAAAAACGGCACTGAAACATAACATTTGAGTATTTCCTTGTAAAACTTTATCAAGACATTCAAATTAAGAAGGTGAAGATACTATTGGTAAGTGTATTTTCAATGCAAGAAGGTACCTAAGGGTTAATTCTTAGTTTGATTCTGCAAATATCCAAAATTCTTGCTACTAGATGAAGAATGAACATATGAAAAGAGTTATAATGACAAAGTATTACAAAATGCTGGAGCAATGGTTTCTGAACTTGCTGGTTTCTGACCCTATTTGCATTTCTTAAAATCACATATTTTACAAAACAGATCAACTGAATATTAATTTAATTTTGGTTATCTTGGAGTAAGGGCTAAGGAGAACTTTATCCTAAAATGGTCCTTAGGAAAGGATTGTAACCCCAGCTCATGGAGCCTAAAATATTGGAAACAGGACAAGTGTCTTTAGTGATACTCAGTTACATTTCTTTATGCTGTTTGGCATATAAGTAATGTATCAATTTAATAATTATTTTTGGCGGATGTTTGCTTTTGGATTCTATTCTACAGTCAGAATGGGAAACCTGACTAAGGAAATCTTTAGCAACAAATATCTTAATTATGAAAAATTAAGTTATTTGTGGTTGCACTATCACTCTGCAAATGAGGAATCACAATCACAACAATCCTCCCACCTAAATTTTTCCACTTTCCAAAAGAGTCACTGTTTTTAACAGCATAGCTACATATTTTATAAACTGTGTGGATTTCTGGTCAACTAGCTTACATTTAAATTTTGAAAGCAATCAATCTAGCTGCTCCCAGAAAAGCCCTACTTTATGTGTTCATGCAGAACAAGTAAAGTTTGCTTTGGTTAGGGACTGCACAGTGACAACAGAGGCCAGCAAAGCCTCCTTTTGCAGCTGTAGCTCGAGACTGCAAAAGTGTCCCCATGAGCAGGAACAGTAACCAGGTAACTGAACACAGGGGCTGCAGCTTCATCTATCCTGTGCTAAATAGATTTGCTAATATAAGCTGCATTTGCTCCTAAGAGGTTGTGTGGTTATTCCAGAAGGACTGTCAGTGATCAAAGCCCAGGAGAAGTTGTAGAAAGGAGCAACTTGGCAACTCTATAGCATGTGAACCCCTCAGAGGGGGCTTTCACCTACGGAGGGACCTGGGAACATGAAGTCTTGGTTTGGGGACAAGCAAGAAGCTGAGACACTCCGAAACTGAAGGCAGATGATGTTTGTGTTTGCTTTTTTAATAAAAAAGCACGATTTTAAATCATCAGTAATGACAAGATGTACAAATTCCATGACTGTTGATCAAAGAGAGGGTTTTCATCATTCACCCAACCCTGTGCTGTGACTGCATTCAGGCAGAGCCTTTGGCTCTATTATTTCAGGGATAAGTGGTTTCAGCACACAGGACCTCTCCCACCTTGGAGCACAGTCTGTACCTCCTGCCCCAGGAGGACACAGCTCGAACTGGCCATGGAACCAAATATAGTGAAATGCCAAAGCACAGGGGCAATAATGACATGCAACAATATATGCATAGAGAAAAAAGGCAAATCTGTTCTAGAGAAAAAGGACAAGTCCTGCATAGAGAGAGAAAAAGGAAAAATATTTACAGAAATTCCACCCATATAAGCAAAAGGCAATTTCATTAAAATATTTAGCAAATAATTATTTAATTGCATGATGCAACTTTGATCTAGCACACAACACAAAGCTACAACTTTATCACCTGTTACTATACCCTTCATTTTCACCCCATACACATCAATGCAAAAACCCCAAACCTCACTGGCAGAGCTACGGCAGCATCTGTGAAAAACCCCAAACCCACAGTTCATGGAGCACCCTAATGCCCACTGCACAATGTTTGTTCTCAAAAACTGCTCAGCTGCCCTTTTCTGAATCAGGCTCTACAGGCCATGCACTTAGGACACATTGATCTTACTCTGATTTCCAGTTCTCCTAGCACCACTTGACAGGCATTCTCAGCCTTCTGCACATCTCACAACATTAGTTTGAATAAGCAAAAAAAATGGAAATACTTCTCATATTAAATAAATTAGAATCTAGGGTAATAGAAACCCTAAGATGTGGATTGTAAACCACACCCAAAAAAAAATGTTTTCATATCAATACAACCAAATGAAAAACAAGATAATGAACAAATTTTAATCCTATTATGGGTGTATTTAATATTAAAATTTGCACCTGCAGAAAAATGTTCCCTTGGAAATTTGTCATAGCTCAACCATAGATTAAAGTTAACAATTCATAAGTCACATTTAAAATGCACAATAAACATTTTACCTGAAAGTGCACAGTACAGTTTTTACCAAACACAAAAAATATTTTCTCATTTCATGAAGGAGATAATATTGGTCTGTTGTTCCCATTAGAATCATATAAATACATGTGCAAGTCATAGATAAAGGTTTTGTAAATAGCAAATGTAAATACATTAGCATGGAATAACACTGGACCAACCCTTTTGACAATGGCAGTTGTTCCACAGTTGTATCAAAGTTCATTGTAGAATATATAATTTAACAATGCATATATTCACAAACGTTTCCCTCTTTTGTTACTCAAAACACTAAAAGTATTATCTTCTATGTGACAATGGCTTTACTGAGTTTATTGACAGACAGTTGATTTGGGACATAAAAATATAAGAGCAATAGGACACAAAAGAAGCCAGTATTGGAAGAACTTTAAACACTTTTGGAAAGCCTTGCTTAGAAAATGACTACATTATACAAGAGGCAATACTCTTTGGTATAAAGGAACAGTGCCAATGGTATACCCAGATTTTTCACTTTCCAGTGAAAGAGCTATCAAAACTGAGTAAAAACTAAAGCCTCTTAAAAGTGTAAGTAAGGCACACTTAAAATTAAGTTGCACCTGTGGCACCACAGAATCTCTACCCAGTTAGACCAAAGGAAAGCACTTTGCAAAATCTAGAAAGACAGAGCTGTACTGGCTTTGGAATGGTAAAAAGTGTAACTGGTAGTAAGGTAAGCAAGCAAAATGTAGAGCATAGCATACAAATGGATTTTACTGTGACAAAGACTTATGGTCATGTTCTAAAATTCAGGATTCAGTCCCAGTATAGTCTAAACAAACTCCTGAGTAAAGACCACAACGTGTTTCAAATAGCTTCATCACTGTCAATCAAAAAGTGGCAGTTGCCAGAGAGTGAGACATTAAAAATGGCAAAAGCAGTGTTGTATCGTGCAGCAGGTCACCCAGACTAATCAAAACACAGCACTTTTTTAGCTTGAACAAGACATCATAACTTTCTCAAGAAAACACCTTTATCAGTTAGTCTTAGCACTTAATTCTTATGGTCTTGGTGAAAAACTTCATTTAGTTAACTCAGTGGTATTATAGAATTAGGTAAAGTGCTTTAAAAAGAATAAAAATAATTCACATTTCTCTATTAAAAGTAATTTTTCCTCTTGAAACTTGCCTTCAGTAATAATTAACTCACATATTAAAACTGATGGAATAGCATTAGCAAGAAACAGCTGGTTATCTTAGAGGGGCATTTATTAAAATATTTCATGTATTTGCCAAAGTACTGTGCCAGAAAAGATTATCTGTGCTGTGTGTTGAACAATCTCATGAGTCATCTTTTGCTTTTTCCTTTGGCTAGTGCCTCTGCATAGGTCAGGTGAATAAAGTCGAAGAGTTGTGTGGCATTGGCAGCATTACCCAAAATCTTGGATAGCTCGTCCTTGGACAGTGTCACCAGCTCTGCAATGCTTTTAACGTGGGTCATTAAGGCACGGCAGTTCTTTGCATTAACCCCTGGCATTTTCAGCAGGAAGTCCTGAGGCCCAGGGTTGTACTTGTCTGACTCGGGGAGCGTTTCGGAATCCGCGGTGATGGCCATCGCTGTTTCTGCATCGGGCTGGGGACGGTTTTCTTTCAACTCTTCAAAGAGTTCAGCAGTAGCGTGGGGAGAGGGACACCACAGGATCCGTAACTTTGGGAAGTGCAGGGTGAGAAGGGTTAGTTTAGAAGTAACATCATTGCTGGAAATTTCTGGCTGTAAAGAGCCTCGTGGGATCAAGGAGAAGGATTTGTTAGGATCAAACTCAATGAGGAGAACTGGCCGCTTGTAGTAGCGGCACATGGCCACGCACTGGGAGTACAGCCGGCCGTTGTTCAGGGAACCGATCAGATCGCTGATGCTCTTCCGCTCCACACAGATGTCAGGGGTTAGAATATAGTCCCCAACTTCCAAGGTCACAGGCTCAATGTCGATCCCTCGGCGATGGATCAGTGACGGAAGCTCACTACGGAATTCCCGCATATCCACGATTATGGTTTGCTGAACACCCTTCTGTTCCTGTCCACCTGAAGAGCAAAATAAACACAGTTATTCCCATACTTGGCACCTCCTGCTCTGGTTCTCCTGTGTGCTGCCAAGGCTTCTGCAATGGATGGACTTTTCATCTTAACTTATACCTCAAATTCAGCAGTACAAGAAATCCAGACTTCATTTGATTTGTAATGTTAGAGAAAAAAAATTACTCGCCTAAATATATACTGTAGTTTATGGAGAATGCTCTGCAGCTTGATAGAACTACCACGCTACTTGCTGAAAGCTTTGTAGAGATGACAATGAAATTAATTTAAATAATTTTTATCTACAGCTTAATGTATCAGGGAAATCTTTAAAAGGCTGCCAGCAAAACAAGATAATGAAGCTGATCCCTTTTATTTCCACCTGTTTCCCACAGAAATACTGCACTTTATTGTGGGAATTATGTGTTGTGCTCTACAGATCTGCAGGACACATAAAGAGACTGCAGCACCAAGGGCACAAAAGATGTAATAGCAAAGATTAGAGAGCATATGGCAAAGGAGAGCAGGATTTCAGAAACAACAGTAAAGAAAACAGGCAGAGGAATAGCATACCTGTCAGACGAAAAGAACAAAAATATGGTTAGAATTGCAACAAAAGAAAAAGGACACTTTATTACAAAGGAAGTGATCAAACCCAAAATGTGCAGTTGTTTACCCAGGCAGCATGTTTTGTCAAGATGAAAAGAAATCCCCAACATTTACTAGCTCAAGGACAACACTGCCTTTGACCATCTGCAGACTTCAGCTTGTATGTTTTAATTTCTCTTCCTACAAGCAGTACAAGACACCTTGACAACCAACAATCTGACTAGGAAGAATCCAAATGGTATCAGTCTTAATGGTCAAATACTTCATTAACCTGTATTTTCAAAGGAAACCACAGTTCATTGTCACTGGGAAATAACGTTTCTTTAGCATGAAGACTGCAGAGCCAATGTACAACGTGTCTGCCCCAGATGTTTGAGGGTGATTTAAAGTGCAATAGTTATGGGACTTTTGGAAAGCTCTGGGCTGCAAGCCTGACCTAGGAGCAGCTCACCTGCTTTGCGTGTGTCAACAGAGGCAGAGGCAGGTCTGGCGTCTCTGAGGAGGACTAAGTTTGTTTCATCTCTTCCTTCTCTCTCTTCAGGAACAACCATGCTGGCCTTCTCTCTAAGGAACCACAAACAAACACACACTAAAAACTGCAAATACAGGAGTAAAGAAGCTTGAAATACTTCAATACCCTTCATGCAGATGTAAAATTATATATAGTTTAATATTAAATGCAACCCCGATCAGAAATGCAATTTACTGAATTTTTCTAGGTTTTTCCTTTTACAAAGGAACTAATGACTAGTAATAGCACTGTAACCTGCTGAGAAGCTCTGTCAGTAAAAATACTGTCATATACAGTCTAAGGAGATGTTTTGTTTCCTCAACTGACTTAGGTTAGAAAAGCTTTAGAAATTATCTTACAAGAAATGTTACCTGCAAAAACACAATGACACAAATGAACTTCATAGATAATTAGGAAAAAATTCAAGTGATGCCAATTAGCCTTTATGTTAATATTAAATCCTGCTAAAATTATTAAACAAAATACCAGGTGCTTTGAAAAGGAAAGTTTTGACTTTTTGGTGATTTTCAATAGGAAAGTCTTTACATCTGACAAAGAATTGAATTTATTTAAAGCCTTCACAAAGTTAAGAACTTCACTCTATTTAAAATGTAAGCAAATTGGGGAATTACATGAAACCCTAATTATAAAGGCAGGTAAACCAACTGTGTTACCGAATGAGTTTTTCGAAGGCCTCCTTCTCTTTCCTCAGAGCTGTGAGGTAGCGCTGCTCTTCTGTGGAGCCCCCATATATGAGGAAATAAACTCTGTAGGTATAAAAGAGAAAAAAAAGAGGTCACAAAACATTGTATTAAGTTAAAAAAATTCACAACCATAAATTTAAGGTCAGTAGCAGTAAATGCCTGACAAGTTAGTTAATAGCATATTAAATTTTAAGTTTTCTATATTTTTAATCAGTACGTGACATTTATTCATAAAACTGAGTTTTGCACTTTCCAGATATATTAAATACATATATCCAGTGTGGGGATCTTTCTGTCAGCCAATGCTATAACTGCAAATATTAATTTTCTTTATTGTGTTTCCTTTACTTGTTTCTCTGTTACAGTTTCTGAATTACTGGTCTTCAGCATGATGAACATCAGGAAATATGAAAATTAATTAAACCCAAAATAAATACTTTTCTTTAAAAATCGTATCTTCAGAGATGGTTTAAAATGAGACTACACCACCTGAAAATGATCTACTGTCACTAAAATCATTGAAGCAAAGATCTTGGAATTGTTTCTTTTTTTTTTTTACAGATATGCTTCTGCTGTTAAGGGACTAAATACCTGCTGGAAAGTAAAAATTATCTTCTGGTTACACCAGACATTCTGCTTTTGTTTAAACTTAAGGGCTCAACAGGAACTGGAAGGTAGCTAATGAAAATGAACAGCAGCATGTTCTGCATTGACTGTTGACAGTGCACTTCCAATTTTATCTTTTCAGACTAGAATTACCCTGGCCAAGTCAACTTGCCTTAAAGGCTTCCCAGGCCTGCTTGCCTTGTAGATTTCCAGCTGCCGAACAAAAGTGAGCTCTGCATCATACAACACAACATATCTGGGTTCTACCTCGTGCAGCACCCGAGTGAGCGCGTAGGGATCCCCACACCCCTGCAGCGGGTGGATAATTGTCAGCGGGTCCTTGAAAATCCCATAGTAACAATCTGAGGGCAAGTTCAAATCAAAATCTTCAGGAATCATCTCTTCAGTGTTGCCTTCTTGGCTATCACTTAATTCTTTGTTGTCTTCAACCTCAACCTCCTCTCTCTTTTCCTCCTCAGTTTTCCCTATCATTTGGATTAGAGTCCGGTCTTGCTGCTTCTTCTGTTTATTTTGTTTTGAAGAAGCTGTCAGTTTGGCTTTTTTTGCTTGAGGCCCTGTGTCTGGTTTGGCATTTCCTTTGGACTTGATGGCTTTTCTGTCCATAATCCACACTTCTCCAGCTTTCTCGTCCTTTCCGAAGGTTTTGTTGTATAGTCTTGTTAAAAAAGCTTCTGCTCCAGCAATAATATACTCCCTGAGCTGTGCACAGGCTCGGTCATCACTGGCACAAATGAGCACTTGCCCTGCAGTCAAGAAACAATAGCATGTTTACAGCCTGTAATGCTGTGCTTCTTATCCAGCTACAAGCACCTCCCGAGCCAGTGGCTTGCACTGATCCAAGCCCTGTGCCTGCCAAATGCCTTGAGACTGGGCTGTCACAGCTTCGGGAGAATCTAAATTGCATGGCTTTTTATACCAAATAAAATTAGAGTAGGTTAATGGAAGTTCAACATTCC
Source organism: Passer domesticus (assembly GCF_036417665.1). Classification (NCBI taxonomy): domain Eukaryota; kingdom Metazoa; phylum Chordata; class Aves; order Passeriformes; family Passeridae; genus Passer; species Passer domesticus. Next base: position 7,353,213 of record NC_087488.1, read on the forward strand.
TTTTTCTTACAATATCTAAATTCATAAAGTTTTCCTTCTGACCATTGGAAATGAGGCAGATACAGTGTGTGTTGAGACATACTCAAAAAACTACTCATTTTTAAGATGTGGAATAAGAGAGAACTTAATTTAGACCATTCTAATTTGTCAGCTGCGTTAGAGAATCTACAGAACACATGTTTCACACAGTATTATTGACATTTGTGAATAATAATTCTCTGCAAGCTGACTCAGATAAACTCCTACAACACTAGGAGAGAGAGCCAGTTCTTACCCAGAGTCAGAACACTGTGGGTGGGAGAAAAGAGCACTTTTTTACCCTTACTATTTCCTAAAATAAAACTTGCTAAATTTTAAGGGAATGAAAAGCTCTAAAATAGGAAAGGCAGCAAAGCAGTTAGACTCTCTTCCCTGCCTCCTAATCTCTACCTCATTTACATGCAACCCATGCAAAGCAAATTTTTAGGTGCATGAGAAGGATGTGCACGTTATAAAGGGTGTAAGACAGAACCCCTATTTTTGTTTTGAACCCAAACTTCAGAAATGAGTGAATGGGTACCTTGATCATTATAAATCTCCACATCTGTTTTATTTGGCTTCGAACTAAGGTATTGGTACACTACTGAAATGTAACCTAAAATATTTTTTCAGAATAATTCATGTTCTTTCCTAAAAAGTATTGCATTGTAGGAACAGCATTTCTCTTTTAGAGCAAGACCTAATAAAAGTTTAATTTTACATAGTTTATGTACATAATGTACATAAATTCCTCATCTTGAGGCCACAAATTACTAAATTTAAACCAGCTCTTTGATAAAACTACAGAAAACAGTTAGTTCCTTCTCTCCAGGGTCAAGTAGAAGTACAAACCAGTAGAATTCCTGGAAAACTTGCATAATTTAGTATTGTCTTACCTGGACCACCAAGGTTGTCACTGTTCTTATTCTCATTTTCAATTTCTTTCAGTACTTCTCTCAAAGCTTCCCATTTTGGGTTACTTTCTAGAACCAATTCCCTTTTCAGCTCTGAAACAAAGTAAGATTGAACATAGCAGCTCTTGCAGGCAAAATATCCTTCAGACTTTAAATCAGTGGTTAAATGTCAATAGTGTGATGGTTGTTGGCACATATGATATTCAACAACCTACATATGCAACTTGTTATGCTAATAAGGTGGAGAACACTCTTAAATTTAAAAATGGAGATAAATGCTTTTGTGAAGCAAAACACTGAAGTATTCACTCATTCTTCAATTCTGAAACTCCTGAATATATTTTTTAATAAAAGCAACCACAGCCTCCTACTCTTTCACGTAAGATAATAAAGATGAAGCTAAACATCAACGGAATGCAAGAACAATTTCACAAAAGCTCTTCTAGTGATCAGCTGAGCAAGCTTAGGAGAATCCTCTACTTCATGACTCTTTTATGTTGTTTATCATATGCTTTTGGAACTAAGATTATATCTCAATTTATCCCAGCTAACAGACTGAGATCCTGAGCTGTGGAAGTTCATGCAGGGAACCAGACTACAAGAAATAATATGCAAAGCACTTGGAATCGTGTGACACTCTTAAACTTAAAATTAGGAATGATCAGTACCATTTTCCTTCTTTACATCACGTTTTTCAGAGCCTGAGCCTTTGCCTTTCTGATTCAGTTTCTCATCTGCAATGCGATAAACTCGAGCTCGAGCATTCACAAACATTGAAGTACTGGAGTCAAGGAACAGCCAGCCTGGAGAGGAAATGAGAAGGAAGCAGTAGTAGTTTGACATCTGCAATGTGTATGTGTTCCAACCCTCTGCAATAAAAGCCCCAGATCTTCAGCTGGTATACCTGCCCTACCTGCTTGCTGTGTAATCACCAGCTTAATAAAAGACAGAAATGTGATGCAAATCTCACACTGTTAAGTAACAGCAGTTAAGTGGGAAGATGAAAGAAGTATCTGTCAATAAAAACCTACGTCCTTATGGCTGGTTGTGTAAAACCTAATTAGATACCTTCATATGTTTGGGAACGATAATTAAAAACATCAACATCGCACCGTTTCATGCATTAACTTGTGTGGTTATTCCGTGTTTACCTGAATTCTCACCAAAAGCTTTTTCACTCGCTTTCAGTGACTCCAGGAGATTAAGGAAAGTAACACAATCGTACTGGGTTAGATACAGTAGCAAAGTGCGTAGGATCTTCAAATCCTGGACCAAAGACTTTGTCTTGGCTCCAAGCTGATGCCAGAGAGGATCTAGATAGTGACGTATTGTCTGGAAATTAAAATTGGAAAGTTCGGAGTGTCAAACATACAGTATTGCATTATAGCTTCCAACCAAGCTGAGAATGCACTTTAACTTTGCAGGGGATGCTCTGGTTTCCCAAAGTTATTACAGATACCAAAGTAAATATGTACTGGTGAGATATTTGTTTTGATATAAGTTAGCATATTTTAGCAAAGTTAACATAATATAGATGTCTTTATGAAACATTTCAGCAATTAGCAGAAATATATAATTTAATGTTTTAAGCAAATTTTTTCCTCTCCATCTAATAACAAAATACTGGTAAAATTATATAAAAAAAAATCCTTATTTTACTGGTACTGGCCTGTTGTATTTATATCTAGTGTCCTTTACTTAGGTACAGAAAAAAAACATTACAAAGTTTCCAAAATCAAGATAGGTACCATGAAGGTGTGCAACTTTTAGAGCCCAAGAAAGAACCTTCAAATATTTCAAGTACAGAAGGCCTTCCATTTAGATTATATCACAGTTAACCAATAACTGTGTTGCACTATGACAGCTGATTTCACCCTAACAAAAGCATATGTGTACCACACATTGCAGATCTGTCAAAAATAACAGTGAACACAAAGTTATTGACATACACAATGATTAAAGACACAGCAGATGCATGCATGTGCATATTGTCTATTACATACAGTGCATCTCCTACTAGAGAAAATAAAAAACACAAGCAAGACATGCACAAGGAAAAGGGGAGAATGTGTATGGCAATTACTGATACTTACCTACAAAGTATTCTGAGATGAAGTTGCAGCTGTCTTTTTAATAACAGCAGCAACAATTACTATTATAACCATGAATTGGGGTGTTTTTACTCTTGAGAGTTTGGAAATGAAGGAAGAACAATAATAGCAATACATCAAAAACTCTACTGGCAACTGTCACATCAACATTACATCCCCTTGTACCAGTAATAAACATGTCATGGGAGAACACTCAGCTGCTGCTGGTTATCTATTTTTCAAATAACATTTCTGTTTGCATGGCAGGCACTTTGGAGATCTATATCCTGTTACTTAGACACTGCAGAACAATCAAAATTATTACCTTGTCAAAAGGTTTAGCAATAGCATTCTCTAAAGATAGATCTTCTACTTCAAGAGCTGGGTTGTAACGTTTGAGTTCCTTCAGACATGCATTCAGAATGTCCAGGATTGCAGTTTGGATAGCAAGCATAGCAGGGGTCATTGCCACGTGTATTTCCACCACTTCAGGTTTATGCTTCTCTAAAAACGAGTGCACTGCTATATGAAATCTAAGAGAAAAACAGCTTCTTAAGATTTACATGGATAGTTGTATTTGGCTTAGAATTACTCAAAAGTTTGTATAAACTACAATTCTTTAAAATGTAAACAACTAAGTTAATTCCTAAATCAGTTTGTACTGATGTGAAGAGTGCAATCTTATGAAGAGCCTTGGAAAACCATCTGTTCCACAATTATGACTGTAGTCATTCTAGTCATGTGAGCCTACAGTGCTGGTGAATGATCCATGGAAAATTACTGCACTGGATTCTGCATCGTCATCACATATAACAAATATTAAAATAAGCCCCAAAAATCATATAAAGGAGAAACTGGAAAGGGTTCAGAAATTCTCTGAAATCACATGGCTGCACCAGCAGATTTTATGATGTTCCAGCTTGCAATGACAACCTGCAGGTCCTTGTTGGAACCCTGTCTTTGGAGCCACTCCAGCTGCACAGATCCAGAGATGCCACTGACTGTTCCTGACAGGAGGAGGCTCAGAGACCCCGATGGCTGCTGACCTCTGCAACTGCGCAGACATTTCCCTTACTGCAGCCCAGGTCTTTTCATGGAAGTCAAGGAAGGAAATCTAGAGAGCTTGAGAGCTTCTACTCAACCTTTCCTACCCCAGGTACGTGCACGTCTACTTCCCTGGGATACTGAAAGACTATTAAGGGATTTACAATGCAGAGGAGCCATTCACTAGGAAGGAGTGAAGCACATTCCAGCCTGGACTAACAGAACAAATGGGCAGAGCTCCTGCCCAGGGCAAGAGCACTGACATCAGAGTGCTCAGTTCAGTTGTGGAACTGCTCCTGGAAGACTCTCTGCATGCCACATTTTAGCAATTTGTTTTTTAACAGTCATCAAGAAATATTCTTCATACACAGCATATGTGTGTACGAAGATTAAAATAATCTGACATGTAGAAAGAGATGCATGGAGTTTCATAACAGCTGGAAACAAACATGTCCATGAGCAGCAGAACTGAGAGACTGTTTTCCTTTCATTTCATGGCTTAAGTACTCTTGTTTAGTAAGAGAAGGTTTTCTTAAACTGTTAAGAATGTCCGTTTTTGCTGTGATTTCTGTTGACTAACAGGAGAGCTCTGCCATAAGGTCAATTCCCTTAATACCATCAAGTAGAGTCCATTTTCAAAATACTCTCAGAAATTCAGCATCTCTAAGACCGCTTCTGTCAAAAACTGAAAAAAATTTGTTTGGGAATAGAGGAGGGAACACAGATTAGCAGTGTGACTACATACACCTAATTTTCTTAGGAACCTGCTGTAAAATCCTTCATCTTTCCTCTAAGTTTAACTCTCCAGCGAAGTAAAGAAGTGCCTCACCTTGGCCACAGATAAAGCTTCCCAACAAAAAGATTTTTCATCACTCTTTCCACATGACAAAAGCCAGTGTTAAATGCAACTGCATTATCTGTAAAAGCTTTAATGAAGCCTTGCTTGTTCTTCTGGCGATAAAGTCGCAAGATGAACGCTTCCTGACAGGACTCAATGATTCTGTGTGCTTTGTACACCAAAATGCCTGGCAAAAGAAAAAAGATAATCAAGTTTAAAAAAAATACAGAAAGGTCCACGTTTGTACAGATTTTTCCTCACAACTGTCTTATTCTTCTACTGTTGTTTTAAATACAGAAATTTAAGTCTTCTAAAATGAAGGTTGAACCAAGTGACTCTTCAGTTTCAGTACCATGGAATTGCCAAATAACAGAACAGGGTTAATAATGCATCTTTAACAGGAAAAAAAAAAAAAAAGCTTGTGCATGAGTGGCAGGACTTAGTAGCTAGGAAAATTCTCTACTCCTGAGGCATAACTTGAACTTGAGCCTTTAAAAGCAGGAAAAGCAGATGCACGACACAACACACTGTTACAACAAAGCAAGTTTGATGTCTTCAAGGCTGTGATAGTTGAATTCTTCTGTTCAGAGAAATTCTGGAATTACAGACTTGTCAAGTAACTTTCATTGGTGACAGTTCAAGTGCTTGCATAATCAAAGAACTTCTGAAAACATTTGTTTTGCTTTTCTCTCCTATCTGACAGTCATGTTCACACTCAAGGACAACAAGTATTATAAAATATATGAGATATATATCAGTTTTCTTCATGGCTATGGGTGCAATAGGAATAAAAGACTTATCAAGCACATTTAAATAAAGAGAAATGAAACAACAGTTTAATTTAATTACAGGTTTGAGGTGAACATTTCTGGAGTTCACAGTTCGCTCAGCCAAAACCTGCTAAAGCAAGGCTTGTTTTTTCCTCATGCTAATCATGTTAAAAGGCAGATTGTATTATTTTCCCCCTCCCACTACTGAATTCAGGCCTATGTGGTACCTGCTTACAGCTTCCAGGGGAATCATAAATGCCTTTCTAAAACGGAAGGAAAGGACATCAAACATCACAGGTTTCACCTTGTGCCTACATAAGCTAATAAACTTACAAAGCACTTAATTTCTGTAACAAGTCTCCTCAACTCAGCATCCAGCCATTGATTTTAACATGCCTTTGGCTGCTAAATGAAGAAGTGTCCAGAAAATATATTTCCATGTAACTGCTTGCCATTCATGATTAAGTCCTGAAATAATCCACTCCAAGGTATTTTTCTATCTAGATATTGTTAGACCTGTCGTATGAAGAAAATTTTTCAGTACATAATAATGATCATCTCTGAACACCTTCCAAATTTTTCAGTATATGAACCCAGATGGACATGACAGGAAAGACAGAATTTCTAACAGGTCAGTAAGACTGTGTTTATTGTAATACCTCCCTGCTTTTAGTCAACATGTATCTGCCTATGAAGGGAGTTCACACCTGCTCTGAACGCCTGGGTAGAAACAACTTGCCACTTTTTATTACACCAACTTAGTTTCACTGTGCTGTCAAGTATATAATTTCTACTCAGCTAAAACCACCAGGAATAATTCTGCTTTACTGCAGTGATAATTTCTTGTCTTAATTTAGCTGGATTTTTGAGTTCATCAGATGTTAATTCACACTGATTTTGCAAATGACATTTTTAACACCTAGAAAGGCTTTTGCTGTTACCTCCTCATGAAACACTACTGCAAGATTTTGTTGTACAATCTCACACACAGACAAGGCACACAGACCCAGGTGTTGGGAGGCTGGGAATGAAGCCACCAGTCGATTGCAGCTGCTCTCACACCGACCTCTGGTGGCAATGCAAAACCTGTCACAGCTCTGTGGCACTATAGGACAGCACCAGTTTTAAAGCTTTACTGCATTCCTTCTTTTCATGGTTTTTTTTTCCTCTTTGGTAGGGTAGAAAGGTAAAGAGGAAGAAGTCAAGGGAAAAAGAGAAATCAGCACAGGTTGCCCAGAAAACCTATACACTTCTTTTGAATTAGAAATCTGGTGTTCTTCAACTCCAGCATAAACGTGTTCAAAATGTTTTACAGTGGAACTTGCTGTAGCTTGACTAAAAGGAAGGAGGTACAGCTTCTGAAGCAGAAACTCACATTCCTGTAAGCATACAATATTCAGCTATGTTTAATCATTAAGATGTTAACACTTAGAAAACAGCAAACTATTCTTCAATCCCTGGCTCTTAGAGCTCTCTTTTTCCAGCTCTCCAGGCTGTAACAGGGTTTCCAGCTTAGACAGGAACACAAAAACAAGAGTGGCTGGGGGAGAAGGCAAACAGAACATAAGGAGAGAAGGGTAACTCTCACATCTTCCATGTATAGCTTCTACATAACTACAAAAAAAGGTTGCAAGCTATTCTCCAAATCTTTACAATTGCAGTAACAACATTACTTCATAATACTGCTATTTGCATAGCATCCAAGTGTGTCAATACAAAGATTAGTAAGGTATTTTTTTATGAGAAGTCATCAGGAGTAATTTGTTAATGCAAAAATATAGGTAGTGTGCATGGGTTATAAAGCATGACATCTAAAATCTGTTTTAATGGCAGGCCAGTGTCCAATAAACCCCAGGACACTATTTCACCAAGTGCAATCAATTATTCTTCTTTGAAAGCATTTTTAAACTGTATGATTAAATAAGGCAAATGAGTTAAGAGGGAAAAAAAAAGGAACAAAAGAACTACATATTTGCTCCTTTCACCTCAGTCTTGGTGGGGGGAAAAAAAAAAGGAATAATTCTTCAATCTCTACCCATTAGTAGAATTCTTCATATAGAATCTTTTTTGAAGCTTTGTGTATTGTCAAACAGAACACTCTTAGCTTTATTTCATTAAGCTCTTACCGGTAATGAGATTGGCAGGAATTCTGTCAGTAAGGAAATCTACCACAAGGATCCGACTTGTTGCAAAGACAACTCCTCCTTGTGTATAAAATTCATATCGAGTGTTGTTTGCAATTTCATTGGTAACGCGTCGAGGGAGATGAACAACTCCATCTGACCTCAGCTGATCAATAAAATACTCCTAAACCAAACACAATAAAAACACAAGACACTGTTGTTGTATCCAGAAAAAGGGATCCATAAAGCACCTTTATTTCACTCTGGTAATTTATTTACTCTGGTAATTTTGAGGAGCTGTTGAAAACAAATTAAGACACAATAGTATAACATAATAGAAGAAGTCAGAATTATTATGATTTTTTATGATTTTTTTTCTTTTTTGACATACTTCAGTTTCAAACTCATCTAGGTGATAAAAAAAATCGACATAGTCAGTAGTAACTAGATAATACCTACATAAAAATGAGCAACTGATACTTCAAGGAGCTTACATTTACTTATACTTCGATATCCCATTTTCAGAGAAAATGCAATTTTAATACTGCCTTAAGAACAGAGAATTGGGAAGAGATCATCTTTTAGTGCCATCACCTATAGTCATGAGATGACTACAGCAGGTAGATCATATACACCAAGCTTAATCTTATAAACCACAGCTGAGATCTTTATTCACCTATGGTTGCTATAAAAGGTCCCCCAAGACATCCCCTTCCTGATGGTGGGAAATTTGCCTGGTTCCAGAGAAAAAAAAGCAGGTTTTTTTTGGTACAATTAGCCACAAACACATCAAGTCCAACAAGCATGTTTCATCCCTTTCTCCTCATTGGTTACTTTTAAGTTATTTACTTGTTTTAGGTAATTTGTTTTACTAGAACTTCATTGTGCTGCAGGAGTAGAAATCCAGCTGCCCTGATCCCAAATGTGTGTGGTTTGACAGCTTCCCCAGGGCCTGCGGGGGGACAGCAGTGCCCTTGTGACCGAGAAGACCAAGGAGATGCTGGGGTGCGTCAGGAAGAGCAGTGCCAGCAGGGCAGGGAGGTGACCCTGCCCCTCTGCTCAGCCCTGCTGGGGCACATCTGCAGTGCTGGGTCCAGCTCTGGGCACCTCAGGACAAAAGGGACACGGAGCTCGGGGAGCAGAGGGTGACAAAGAGAACGAGGGGACTGGAGCATCTCTCCTGTGAGGAAAGGCTGAAGGAGCTGGGGCTGTTCAGCCCCCAGAGGAGATGGCTGAGAGCAGACCTCGCCAGTGTGTGCCAGTGTGAGCAGGGAGGGCTCAGGGCAGGGACCGGGCTCTGCTCCCTGGGCCCAGCAGTGGCACAGGAGGATGGGCAGGAACTGATGCCCAGCAAGTTCCACCTGAGGAAGAACTTCTTCCCTGTGAGTGACCGAGCCCTGGGACAGATTGTCCAGAGAGGCTGGGGAGTCTCCCTCGCTGCAGATATTCCAGAATTGTGTCTGGACACAGTGCTGTGCTGTGTGCTCTGGAAGGACCCTGCCTGAGCGGGGAATGGGAGATGGGCACTGTGCTCCCTGCCAACCCGACCCGTCCGTGGTTCTGTGCCGGGGCCGGTGCACAGCCCCCGCGCTGCCCTCACCCGAGCCCGCACACCCTCCCGCCAGCCCGGGGAGCCGCTCCGCCGGCCGGGGCAGCGGCAGCGCCGCCGGGACGCGCCCGCCGCAGCCGGGAGGGGAAGGGGCGGGCGCCGGCAGCTGCCCTCACCTCCTCGGCGGGGCTGGTGTTGAGCACGAGCACGAGGCTGGCGGGCTCGCAGTAGAGGCGCAGGAAGCGCAGCAGCAGGCGGTCGATGCCGAGCCCGCGGGCGCACACGACGAGCCCGTCGCGGTGGAAAAGCTCCAGGAAGATCTGGCTCTCGTACTCCAGCAGCGCCGCCATCGCGGCACCGCTCCCGCGCACGCGCGCGCGCGCGCCCCCCGACAGCGCCCCCTGCCGGGCCCGCGCGCGGTCCTCCAGGCCGGGCGGTTTCCCGCCCCGCGCGCGGACGGGAGGGTCCCTCAGGGAAATGTCCGTCCCCTCATGGGTACCCACTGCGGGCTCCTACTGCGGCCACATGAGCCTCCGCCTCTCCCCGCGCGGGGAGCGTGTGCCGAGTGCTAATGCCAGGTGGCCCGTCTTGTCCAATCATTTTGTGTTTGGGTTAGACAGGGGGAAAAGGTTTTTCATCCACAGGCTCCCCAGGGCAGTGGTCACGGCCCCAAGACTGGCAGTGCTTCAGGAGCATTTGGACACCGCTCTCAGGGCAGGATTGTTGGAGTGTCCTGTGCAGGGCCAGAAGTTGGATGGTTCTTGTGGGGCCTGCCTACTCAAATATTCTGTCATTCCGTTGTTTTTTGCCGGGTAGTTGCACTTTTTAAGCACCAAACCCAGACTCTCCTGGGCACTCCTCTCACCAGCATCGGCCCCTCGCCGTTTCCGTGGTGCCGGCCCGGTCAGTGCGCAAAATGTAGTCTGTGTCCAGAGGGGTGAAGGCGCTCCTCAGAGCTGCTTTCGGAAACAGCTGGAAATGCAGAGCACTCCTCACTTTCCCTGCAATTCAGCCGAGCATCATGGAAGCACAGAAGGGTTTGGGATGGAAAGGACCCTCACATCTGCCAGTTCCACGCCCTGCCGTGGCAGGGACTCCTCCCTGTGGCCCCGGCTGCTCAGAGCGCCCGGGCGGCCCCGGCTCAGCTGGGCCAAGACCCCGCTCTGGAAAGGGCAGGAGAAGGCTGCCGGCTTTGTGTGCGGGGCTGCGGGGCAGCGCTGCCCGCTCCTTCCATCCTGGGGGTCTGCGCAAAGTGTTCCCATCGCTTCTCTTTACTGTGGGCACCGATTCCTGTTATCTCTGTCAATAATGCCTACTTTGGGTAAAATGCCGTTATCAGGGCGTTGAGTCAACGGTCAAACATATTCAAATAAACGCTTTCAGTTCTTTGTTTCACACTGTCACCTGTGTCAACTGCAGCTGCAGTGGGGGTTCCTTTGGGTTTCCGTGTTTTTCTAATGAGGGAAAATAAAGCGTACACTGCCAACATGTTCCTTTACTGCACATCAGCACAGTTAATGAAGAGGCACTTTGCAAAGCATTATTTGTAAATTTTCCACACAGTCAGAATTATGCTAAAAAACAGTTTAAATTAATGTAGGAAAAATGCGGATTATTAACAATGTATGTCTTTGTATTTTTAAACACAGCACAGGTCCTCAGGGCAAAGTAGAAAACAAGTCTTTAAAAACAGGCAAAAATTAATAAAATATGGGAACTAGTCTTGATTTTTCTCATGCACATTTCATGTTTATCAAATTTTATGCTGATACCGAAACAATTTTTTCTTTGCAAGTTCACATTGCTGACTGTTGTAGCAAATCCTGTGCTTTGAGTCTCACTTTTATCTGGCTGCCAATAAGCTCTCTGATGTTTCATTTAAAACTTATATAAGATCATAAAAATGTCAGAAAATATTTTTTTTTTTTTAACAAGGTTTCATTTTTGTGGACTGCAGGTCATTTAACTGAACAAAACAAAGCCTTACAGAGTAACACAACGATTACCATTAACATTTATTGCTGTTTTTGTGTGCTGTATGGAAAACTGAAGCCCAATAAGGTTACTTCTTTGAGGAATTTCAGAATCCTACAGAATTGTCCATATAATTCAGGATTCAGCCATTTCCTTGCCCTACTGTTTCCTACAGGAAGTAGACAGAATGTTTCCTAATTGTCCAGATAAAATATTTCTGGCATCCCTGTATTACAATTTTATTTTTACTGTATATATATATATATATATATATATATTACTATATATATATATATTTTAATATATTTTTACTTGGGCTAAATGTTGTATCAATGCAAAGCTGTTGTGGGATGTCCTTCTTGTGGGTACATATGTATTAGCCAGCAGAGGGCTGTCATTTCTTACCTTAAGAGACCAGATTTTAGGCCTAAGTCTTGCAATTTATTTTTGTGCAATTTTTCTTTGCAAAACACTAGATTAATATTGAAAATAAAATTCATAAAAACACAAGAAATATCCTGAATAGGAGCAAGATAAATAAAATTTGTCTAAGAATTAGCTATTTAATTGTAAAATTTGGAATAATAGGCTGGGAGGATGTTGTTCAGGGGAGTGCATGAACACATTTCTATATCCAACAGTCAAGGTTTGTTTTTAATTTTGAACATGTTTTTTATGTAACTTTCAGAGTTTCATTCCATATAAAATAGTAAGCACACACAAATGATAAGTTACTTTCAAACTGATAGATGATATGAGATGATCAGTGCAGCCCATTATCAACCTCCCAAGGAAGACATTTACTTGTGTATTTTAAAAATGCATTAACAGATCTATTTATTTTATCATATCAACACTGAATGAAAGTCAGGTTAATTGCCTGGTAGTGCAATAGAACAAATCCCTGGAGAGGGGATTAGTATTTGGCTCACTCCTTTTTATTTGGATCAGCAATGTTAATGTTAGTCTTTATGATACACTTCTGACAACTAATTTGTTTTTAAATTTTAATGTTTACAAGTTATTTCTCATTACTGTGAAAGAGGGAAAATGCTAAAATCATGACTAAGTCATTAGTCTGCTCATTTGGGTAATGACAGCAGTGTTGTCTGAAGACAGTAACAGGTCTTTTGGGCCATATCCATAAACTTTTATTACTGGTCATGTAAAGAGTTCAAGAGGACTCCCTATGAGAAGAAAAACAATATTTAAATAACTTACATAAAACTTTTGTATTTAAATAAAATTCTGTATTTTCAGCTGTAAAAACATGGTGAGATTGCCAACTCTCTGGATTTTTTATTGTGTCTTTGATTTGCTTTGTTATTTGGATTTAGAAATATTCGTATTTGTCTTTTGTTTAAGTACACATTGGAAATTGAAAAAAATGTGTTTTATAATCTGGAAATTTATTAGAACCTGTATTTCAGCCACATTTATTTGTATTCTTAGAATAGGTAGTTTGAGAGGGGCACTTTCTGTGATCTCTAATTGGCTGAAATAGATTTTTCTCCAGCAGTCTACATACAGAACATTCTTTCTAAGTTAAAAAATATTACCCTTATAAAAGAAAACCTAATTATTCTTTTTCAATGAGGCTACTGTAAAAATTAAATATGACATGTTTTTGCTGGTAAAGAATGAACTGCAGTAAAAGAGCTGATTTGGGCTGGGGTCTGATGGATAGGAGCATTAGTAAGGGAAAGGTGAGTTCTCATCCTGCACTGGCTCTGCCAGACCAGGGGACCCTGGAATTGCCAACTTCCCCTTTTGTTTCCCCTTAGGTGTAATTGCCATACAAGTCACAGCAAGTGTCTTCAGTATCATTTGTCTTCAGTAAACTCTGAATTAGCTGTTAATGATTTCCACAGGGTGTTTTTTTCTCCACAATTACAAAGCTAAGTTTAAAACTTCAAAGATACATACATATAGTTTGTACTTCAGTATCCTGAACAACTTAATTTTCACTTTTTCCCCTTCTCTTTCTGCATCTTATATAAATAATATATGTGGTGACTGTGTAGACTATCCTACGTAATAATTTCTAGATGAAAAAGTCATGAAGTGCAAAAAGGTTTCTTTATTGTATCAATATATAGAAATGACAGATAGATGAAATGTTTTAATACATTACATGTGTTCAAGTCTCTCACATTTCTGAGGGCCGTGGACATATTCATTCAATGATATTTAGCTGCTCGTTTAATAGAAGTAATTTTGCAAATAACCTGCTTTGTTATTAACAAAAGCAGAAGCAGTTGATGGCGTAATGGGGAACATTTGCACCATTGTGACCAGTGTAGAGTTGTTGTGTGATAGTGTCAATACAAATCTGCTTTTTCCAATTTTAGTTGAAGATTTTTTGTTTTCTGATCCTAAATGAAAAAAAATGATGACAATATAACGTATGAGTGTTCCTAGAAGTGTCAGTTTTCCTGCCAGTTTTTAATACTTCAGTTTGGTAACTCTGGTGATATCCCAGTGGTAGATTTTAGAGAAGCCAAATTGATGTCCTTGCTATATTGGTGCTACATTGCTTTATGTTTTATAAACAAAAGGGGTTTTTATTTAACTAATTTTTAGAACCAAACATTATTTTAGCTATCATCATTATTTATGAACAAGTGTTTAATGTTTCTGTGTAGCTGATTGTGTAACTTGCTGTATATTTTGGTCCCTCTTTTTTCTGAAAGCCCAGGGTATGATTTGGTGGTTGGATAAATCCACCTTTCTGACTGACAATACCTATCATGAAAAGGCTGTGACCACATGACAGGATAGTCTCTAAGGTTCATGTCCTGCCTGTTTACATTTATGTAAAAGAATGTTGGTGGTTTAGTTATAAAACAAATGGCATTAGGTGAGAATAGTTATTGTTTGCCTTCTGATTATCAGAATAATGTTAGCACAAATTTATATCCTGTGCTTCTCCTGACAAAATGGGGTTGTTTGCTCCCATCTAACTGATTGTAGCATAGAAAATGGGTGTTTCCTAGATTTTTTTTTTGTGGAAAGTTGGTTGCTTTCTATGGCTTAGAAGACCCTAATTAAAAAAAAAAAAAAAAAAAGGCAGGAAAGGCAAGATTCAGATTCAGATGATCATAAACCCAAACTCCAATTACACAAATACCATTTATAGGCAGCTGTGTGGAATTTTCAAACAAAGGAAGTTTTTAAAAAGCAGAAGTTGTTGCTTATAAACAACTACAATGATGATTTATTACTGTAAGCCTTTGGTGAATGAAACTGTGGAATTTTACTTTTTGAGGTTATAATGGGATGGGATGTCCCTGAAGAAAGGAAAAGGAGTGCTTAGTGTTTGTAGTCCAGTGCTCTTCTGCAGTAATATTTGAGCTGGTACTCTTTCTGGGAATTTTGTACCTAGAGAGAATCAAGGCTGGCACATCAGCAGTGGTGATTTTTGGACAGAATTTGGAATAGTAGATATATGCATATTGCATTGTCTAATTTCATTCAGAACACAAATCTGAGAATTGGTATGATGAAACTCAGCAAGAGGTGTTGGGGTTGATTAGGAAGAGTAGGGAGATAACTTCTGGTGTATCAGCAGGTAAGCTGCTGCAAGGAAAGGAGATGAAATATTGGAAATATTCTAAATTATCCATTAAGAGATTAGTGTAGTACAAATATAGTCAAATAAAATGAGAATATTCCATATACTGAAATGAAAGCAATGCACACACACACACACATATATATATATATATCTCCAAAAATAATTAGATTTTTTTAATCTGAGATTAGTAGCTTCTTATTTTACCCACCTTAATTTAGGTGGGTAAACCATTAAAGCTAATTGCTATCATTGATGTCTCTGAATCCACGACCCCATTACCCACCTTGACCCTATTATCAGTATCTTTGGAGATTGAAAAAAATTGGCATTGCTTGAATGGAGTTACATGTTTTAAGGTTTCCTAAATTTTCTAACCATAAAATTAGGATTACTTCTAGGTTAAAGAAACTGTGTCTTTGTATTTTGTAACAACTGTAACGATGCTTCCAGCCCTAAGTGCTGCTTCAGCTGCAATTTGGGAAGCCTGGGCAGAAATCAATTCCAAGTGCTCCTCCACAGAGATGTGCTGCAAAAGGAGCCTGGAAGATGGGAGGGCACGAAAGCTTTTCCTATGCAGTGGTTTATTTTTCTCTTGAATCTTGAACTTTGAATTCTTAGACAGTATTACACTTTGTTTTGCTGTCAGTTTGTCATGATTTGCCTCTGATGATCTGAAGCAAAAGACTATTACTAGGTATGGTTTCCATAGCAATTACAACTATCTGAATATGCTCGGAACTGCTTTCTCATTGTTTCCATTTTTCCAAGGATTTTTATTTACCAGATGAATGGTGCAAGGTAACTTTATAAGAGAGCTGCAAAGGGGATTTGTTGAGTGCTTTTAGGAAAGGAACCAGCCATCTTAGCCATGGTATTTGTCAAAACCATAGTGAATAATTTGGCAATTAAAAAACTACCTCTATTATCTGCCCACATTTGTAGTCTAATGGAATATGTAAGTGCCACTTCACAGGGCATTGGTTTCATGCAGCTGGGTCAGAGTTTGAGCTGTAAGTGGTTGAGATGTGTGCACATGCTTAATTTTCCTGGCTCTTCAGAGTGGACTCAAATGGACCAAGTAATGTCATAACTTGTAAATTCCTTTTTGTTTCTGCACTACCAAAAGAGGATCAGATGCTCTTTGTGGTCCCTGAAGTCTGCTGTGATATAAAAAGAAAGTACTGACAAGTAGATTTGGTCCAGTTCTGTGCTGGCTTTTGCCCTTTTGATCATGATCCCTTGACAGGATTTCCACTCATGGTGAAATTCTCCATTATGTCTACTATCCATGTATCATTTTCTCAGTTATACTCTAGTGACACAGCAGCAATTAATTGTTTCACACAGTGACTTTTACAAATCACAGAAGCTCACTTCTTTTGAATATTAAATCAATTCAGCCCTGGGAATTGCCCAGTAGCTCACTGTGAAGTTATGGGAACAAAACCAGAAAAGTGTGTCTCATACATGGACATGAAACTACTAGAGAAACTACTAAACTACTAGAGCTCTTCATCAGAAGTAAATATCTGTCTAGACTCTTCTTACACTTTGCCAAATTTGATTCAGAGTATGGGTTTTTCTATTACTTGCTATTTTGTGGCAGATCTTTTACTGCAATCTCTTAATCCCCCTAGTCCTAATATTTTGTCTCTCCTCCCTTGACCACCCTCTATTGACATGTGATTTGTGGTTTCTCCTAACCAAGGTAGGGCTCTAACTTTCTTCTGGGGAGTTACACCTTGTATCTGATTATTTGCAGTTTGTTTTGTGTCAAGTTCTTTTGTATTCATACAGCCAAAAACCAGTGAGCTCCGCAGATTTGTTATGAGATAAAGTGTCTGGCTCTCTAGAAGGGCACAGATGGAGCGGTGCTACTTTCACATTGCATGTGCTACTAAAATTTAAAAGGAACAGCATGAAAAACAACTTATCTGTAAGCGAAGATTCTCATTGAAATGTCTGTCTTTGGAATCCAAAAATGGTGACTGAATACATAAGGTGTTGTTAAGGAATTAACTCAGGCTGTTCAGCTCTTTTTCAAACTTTACCGTGATGGATAAACTAAATCTTCTTTGGATTTTTTTTAGGAATATTTTTCTTATGAGAAATAGATCTGTGTAGAATTTCTGCTGAAGTTTGTCAGCACTTTTCAGAGTAACCACTTACTTTGTAAAGGCACTTTAGACAAGAATTTAGAATTGAATTCTAAACTCAGTCACGAGATGTGGAAATGCTAGTGCTGTGGATCCTAAGGAATTGAAGTTAATTGCAGTAATTTACTGCTGAGCTGTGTGGTGCACAAAATCAAAATATATAGACTGACAAGAAAATCTACAGTCAAGCATATTCGTTTTAACAAATGAATGGTACAATTTTAGTACCATCAGTAACTCATTATGGGTATTATTCCTTCTGCTATGTCTCCTTTGACACACTCTTGGTGTACCACATCTGCCTTCTGTTCTTCCTTTGTGCTGTTACCAACCACTGTCTCCCCTCTGGAGGCTCTTCACAGACATCAGTCCTCTCCACTCTGTACAAAACCTATTTTACTTCTGAAAACAATGCCTGGCAGGGCTCCTCTCAGGGAATGCTGCCCATGGGGTGAGAGACAGAAGCCAGTCTTTCTCCAGGGCCTGTGGGGCTGATGAAGGTAAGAGGTGGTGGGACTGGCACCCCTTTACAGATGGATACAATTCAAAAATATCTTCAGAGAAATTTGAACTATTTTTCTTTCTTTCTGTACCCCCTTTTTAAAGCTTTTTTTGGTTGCAGTATGTTACAATCTGTCCCTCCTGTGCTGTCAGACCTTGTGCTTAACTCTGGGTCTTGCCTTCCTGGAGAGTCTCCAGTAGTATCACTTATGGACAAAGAGCTGAAGATGGAAAAATTCTCTCTCCTGAGTCCCTCTACATCCTTTTTTTTTCAATCAGTGTTGCTGCTCAAACCCCATTCTGTCTTTGCAGACCTATCCTAATTATTTCATTTTGATTTTTCTTGTTCCTCTAATGAACAGAAAACTCCTCAGAAGAGGCACAAGAGAGGCGCCGTAGAGGTGGTCCCCTGTTATCTATTTATTAATCCATGCACACTCTTTCTAAGTAAATTAAGTTAAATTAATCAACTCAGTCTTTAGTATACGGAACTTTAATTTTGTACCTTTTTAAAAATTTCAATGAAACTCTTACTACTTTTGGATAAAATGGTGCAGACATCATCACTGTCACAGGAAAGCAGTGAGGAAAGAGAACAGTTATATATATATATGAAAAATTGATGTTGCTAAAATTCAGAGGGAAGGTTGATACTTTGAATGTGGCAATATGTATTGGGCAGCTCTTCTGATTTTGAAATATTTTGAAGAGTTCTAGAAAATATATCTTGATCTAACTTTTTAGCCTTTGAAGCTTTACCACATGACCCCATTTGCAAATATTCATAATCCTGTAAAAGAGGTACATAATGAAGTTCTTAAAAACCCTTGAACATTGATTAAAGTACTTTAGAATCCAAAGAATCACACTCCTATTCATGCATAATGAAACAACAGCCTTTACATTAAAACTGGTTACCTGCGAAGTCTTACAGGCTTTTTTACTTTTTATTTCCCTCTACTGTATGGCTGGTGTTAGATTTCTCCTGTAGTCAAATCTCCCATTTAGATTACCAGGGAAATTGGGATTACACTTTCAATACCTTATTCAAAATGCCCACGGATTAGAAAAGGAATAGAAAAATGAGTGGGAAACAAGCAGTTCAGGTGTTTGTACTGTTCTTTGTCCTTTTTAAAATTAGAATGACCTGCCTCAAAGATAGGATTTAATCATATATTTTTTCAATATAAAATAGGAAATACTAAATTATTTCTAATGTAATATTTTGATAACATTTGAATTTTAATGGTATGCATCAAGGTAATCAAAATACATAGGTTAAGGCTGATTAAGTGTGTGTAATTATGTGGTTTCTAAGCAACACAGGCAACACAGTGTATCACTATAAAGTATTAATCGTAGCAGTTGTAATAGTCAGCAACTCTTTTGTTGTTTGGTTTGTCTTGTAATAAAGCTTTAATACTTTCTCAATATTTATCCTGATTAACACGATTTTTATTCCTCTGCTTTTGGGGAACGAAATAATTGTAGCTTTATTGGACAAATTACTTGGTCTTTTTGGTAGTTGTCTCTTGGCACCTTCTCAGAAAGCTTAAGAAGAACTTCCGGCTGTGAACTGCACAGTGTAGTCTTTTTATGATGGAGGAATATGGCTTCAATATCTACATGGCTAATCTTGGTAGTAACTGAAGGTTGCAAAGTCTTACAGAGGTCTTTAGATACAGATGCAAAGTAGTTTGATAGTATAAGTCAAATAACTCCTGAATAGGTGTCCATATCACAGAAATCCTTGTCATGATTGGCACTAATTGCCAGCCTTCTTGGCAGATTCTGAGCCATGGCCCAAAGAGTGATCGGACAAAGATGAACTCTCACATCCACCCACGTTCAGAGGCAGATGTTTTTTGTCAGGATTGACAGCTGTTAGTGGGGTGGCATATGAACCATGGAAGGTCTTTTCCTTTGGCCTTTTTTCTTCATACTTTCTGTGGATTTTGGTTTTTAGTGTTTCATAGTAATATGAATACTTCTGAGAGAAACAAAGATCACTTCAAGACTTAATAAAATAAAATCAAGTTGATACTGTTCAGGAATTTCATACAATAAAAAAGGTTAGCAGAAGAGATAAGGTATTTTTCTTGTCAGTCATATCTGGAAAGTTGCTATTTTGACTTCTTCCAGGAGGAAGAAATGCCATAACGTTTCTCAGTATGGAAGATGAATTCAGAGGAGAGAAGTGTGGTGAATCATCTCAATAGGACAATAAGGAATATCCTTTGTAGGGAAACTATCATGATGCTATTCTATTTTTTCCCCCTTGGGCCCCAGAATGCTAGTTAAAAATACATATTTTGGATGATTTTTAGGAGATTTTTCTCTACTTAGTTTTTTCTTTTGCCTATATGTATAAATATACTCCAAAACCAGTATTTTAATAAGCAGCTGGTTTTGGTTATCATGCTGACATTCATCATGCAGATTTGGATAGAAGTTTCTATAAGCAATTCCTTACTTTTCTCTTAGGACTTCTGGCTCTCACACTGAAAATTAATTTAAAACTAATTAAAAAGATGAAAATACTTAGGCTCATTTATACTTTTAATTAAATTAAAAGACTTGAGGGAAGGTTTGTGGTCATTTTTGACCACTCACGCATTTCAGTTGAAAATTAATGGGAAATAAGTTTCCAGAGTCATCTGTGAGTAGTCCCACGAGTCACATTACTGCTGCTTTTTCTGAAAACTTCAGTGAATGCAGGTTGGGATAATCTGATAGAGAAGTTTTACATTTGACTGTGGCTTATGAAAAATACCTTCTTCAAACACCAAGGATTGTTGGAAACATCCAAATATGTTGTGAAGTTTTACAAAGAGTTCCATACTAAAGCCCAAGGAACTTTTATCTTGGTGGATTTCAGCTTTAGCCCTGTGTTGGTACATGTGGTTTAATATGCCATCCCAAAGTACAATGTACAGCCAAAAATATAAGCATTCATTTTTTCTTGGTAGTGTGGCACAGAGGATTACATTGAGTACATGTTTTGGGTGATGGATTTTGATGTCCAAACCACTGCACAGCTCTCAGAAGGACAAAGATTCTGTAACAAGGAAATGAGGACCAATCCCACAGTTGTCTCCAGAATTCATGAAGACATTTTTTGTAGTGTTGTGAAAAGTTACTTGGCTCATCTGACCTTAAAATAGTTCTGACTTGGTTTATTTAATGGCATTAGAGTATGGAAACATTACAGATACAAGTTCTGTGTTACATGAAAGAGACAAACTCAGCTGCTCTGCATTTTTTTATGTAATCTAAACTGTTTTGAAAATGCTTCCTGCTAAGAAATACCACTAGGCTAAAAGTCAAATATATGTAGTACTTATGTATGGTGTGTTCACTGAGGACACTTGGGTAAGGTGTTACAACTCTTACAGGACAAAGAAGAGGATAGAAAGAAAATTAAATAGCTGATTCTGCACCACTTGGTACAAATGTGAACCAGATTGGGAGAATGCTATGGGTAAATAAAATAAAACAGGAGAATATAAATAACACCACTGGGTAGATTGTTCCTGCTCTTGGTGAAGTTGTTTAAAGCACATATGAAAGGAAATATCTGTGGTAAGTAAAAGTTCTGTGTTAAAACATCTAAGGCTGAATCATTACTAAAGACAGAAGATGAACTGAGCTGACATTTCACAAGGAATCTGATCTTCCACAAGATGGAGCTGTGTGATTTCTGCTTTTGGAAGCATTCAGTCTATTAGTAAACGATTCTTTCATTCTGTACAAGGACAGGAGAATCACAGTGATCTATCATTGCTTTCTTTCTTAGATGCTAAGGAACTGCTGCAATTTAATTCTCGATGGTCGTGTGGGTGCTAAAAATATTTAATTTAACATGAAGGCCTCTGAATCTAGAAGAAAAGCTGTATTAAAAAGAAAAGAAGAAAAAGAAAACCATTACCTTTCTCTGTGAAGATCACAGCAATTTGCCTACTGTGTGAGGGCCTGTCAGCTTTTCTTTATTTACTCACTTTGATTATGACTGCAATGCAGATTTCTTTGGAATGGTTTCTTATCATTTATGCTCTGCAACATCTGAATGAGGGAGGGATATGACTGCCTAAATGATAATTCAAACAAGTATTTTGAGTAACAGTGATGGACCTCCAGTTCTGGAGTGTTTATTAGGTCTGAGCAGATGTAAGTGAAGTACTTCATCAGCAGAATGCAATACTGTCTTTGGAAGCAATGACTGGAAAAGATCAAGGATTCACAGTAGTAGAAAAATAACAGAACACAAGGTCCTGGTGTGATGCCTTTGCATCCAAAGGTAATGCAATCATTTTCCTGAATAAGCAGGGGAACTAAACAGGGATAAGGACTGAGGAGAGCTTTTTTTCCTTGTTACGTGACATTGGTGAGACTAGCTGAGGAGACAGGAAAGAAACACAGCAAAACCTTCAGAGCCAGGGGCTTCCATCAGCAGAACTGGGCAGAGGAGAGGAACCAGCATCACTGGGAATCTCTCAGTTAGATGCGAGCCAAGGAACATCAATCAGAGGCCTGGAAAGGTACAAGAGTTCTTTCACAGTGTATCAAGCTTTCAAAAAGATTCGGGTTACTCAGGTGTTATCACAGGATGTGTCACCAACAACCCCCCTGCCAAATGGGTACTTCCTAGCAGGGCTCCTGTGGATCCAGCCAAAACAGGCTGGGACTGCCTCTGGCCTCCTGGAGCAAGTGCTGGCACCCCAAGGTACTCCCGTAACTTGCCCTGGAGAATGCAAACAGCAGCTTGTGTGCAGCCTTGTTAACTCACTGTGAGTGCCACAGTGACAGTTTCCAACCTGTTCCTGTGTTCTGCTGTTTCAGAGTATAGTGGGTCATGATTATAAACACTTTGGAACTTTAAAAAATTTGTATGATTACAGCGTATACGCTGAAGCTTGGTTTCAAATGAAGTTATGTCCAATCAAATTACAGCTCCTTTCTTCATTCACTTTTTGTTGCTAAAACCTACAAAATAACTGCCAACCACTCCCCTTTTCCCCAGCCTGTGGCTGGCAGAGAAACGAGAGACCTGTAATTGCTTCCAAATTCCATGCAAAAGGATTGTTGGCTGATACATACACAATCATCAACTGGTGGGTATATCAAGCATAATAGATAATTGCTGAGCTTACACAGCAATATTTTCCTCACTGGGAAGACTCATGTCAGTCTTTATCTCCTACTCAGCTGTCAGTTCTCATGGAAACTTGTTGGAACTTCAAATCTTTTAGACCGAGTCCTCTTGTCAAATTTGATCAAAATTAGCCAATTCATTCAAAAGTTATGAGGGAAAGGATGAGAACCAACAGGCTGGCAGTGCATCTGTGTAATTTATTTCCTTGCAAAACTAGCATGGAAAGCAAAATTTTGTAATTTTCAAAATAAGCGGTTGGAATTGAGTAACCTGCATTTAACTGAACTTACAGAAATTCACATGACTAAGTCAATGTGCACAACTTAGTGTTTGAGTCACAGTGTGGAGAGTCCTCATCATTTTGGGTTTGTGTGCATATATATAAACTGTGGATATATATAAACTGATATATAAACCACATTTGCTCCTGGAGTACCTGAGGATAAAACCTCAATCATCTAGCAGTTTTTCAGTTTATTTTCCTAACACCAGCCAATTTTGAAAAAAAACCCAAACCCAAATCCACCCCTTGTTCCAGCAGGATTGATTTTCTAGCTTTTTTTTGGAACTGTGGTGAACATTTTACCAAAAGAGAAAAGCTGAAGGAAATAGCTGATAGCAGACAACAACTGTGTTTTCACATAAGATCTAATGTGCTCTCTGTTCAGTGAACAGACCTATCTAATTTTGAAAATAGGATAAAGGAAAATATTGCTTGTCTGAGCATTACATGAACATGGGGGATCATATAGTTACTGAGTTTGCAGTCTGTGGATAAAAACTCTTTTACAGAGTTAGGTATTATACAACTTAGTAGAATTGTCTCTTTAATTATACATTTCTGAATGCAGGTAAAGTGAGTGATTTATTTTTCAAAGAATATAAAATAGTTTAAATAGTAATAAAACATGTGTACCAAATGAATGCATTTTAATTTTATATTAAATAAAATCAGCCATAGAGGTAATTTGGTTTACATACTTCATTTTTTTTTACATGTTTGTCTTAAGCCTTTTGAGATGTCGCAGTCTTTTGTTTGTAAAAACAACCTTACATTTGAAGAAGTCATAAGAAGCAATCCTGTGATCCTGTCACAGAAAACCTGATTTTGGCTGGGTACAGTAGTCCATCTAGATATAGATTTTAACTTCAACAGTATCTGTTAGAAAAGATGATTATGTATGCTCTGTCATTAAATTATATGTATGAAAGGATGGAAACTCTCTAATTCGATTTTTCCCTCTTTCTGAGCGTAGAAAAAGTAGGAACCTGCTTGTTTCAGACTTACTTGAAAGACTTTCAGAAATGAATAATTCACATCAATAATGTGAGTTGAATTGCATCCCTTGAGGGAAAGCATGAAAAGAAAGAGGCAGGCATTACTAGTCAAGCTTTACTTTTGTGCTACCAATAAACAAGGCTTTAAATGAAACACAAAAGCAGCAAAGTGTGTGAAATTCATAATTTGAAAAGGAGGCATGTAATAACATGGAGAGCTTCTGAAGCAACTTAAGAACCTAAAGAAGGTGCTTTATTTGCAGGTAAGTATAGTGCAACCTACACACTTCAATCAAGCCAACAGTAGGCTTTAGTAAGAGATAATAAATTGTGAAAGGTGGTTTTATGAGGAGGATGGAAAGATGCTTGTACTTCCTGCTTGTATTTATACATACAGTAAACACACCAAAATAGACCTGCTGTGCTGCCTTGCACTATGGCACCCAAACAAATTGTTATCCATGGGCTTACTTCAAGCTGAAACTTGCATTTTCCGTAGGGGGATGTCAAAGTTCATGGGTAGGAAACATCAGCTATGATCACCCACCTAAACAAAATATTAATGTATTTTATCAGGTGCTTTGCAGGTATCTCAGCAGTTATCAGGCTGTATAATTAATAAATAAAAATGATGTATTGGAATGTAATAGTTTAAGTAGAATGAAGAGGTTTGCTCATTCAATTGTAAATGAAAGTTCATTTTGGGTTCTATACCTTTCAGATCTGATGATATGTTCTTATGTGGAGCTGTATTTCAGCCTCCCTGGCCCATCTCCACTTGTTCACATGCAGATTGTTCCTGAAATTCTGTAGAAATGAACAGAGGCAAAGAGCTCCTAGTCTGCATGTAACTAATCTGTATTAACTCCCTATCCAAGACAAGATTAAAGGCATTCCTAATTAAGTTAAGGCAAGTCTGATGTGTTGTGGAGCAAAATTTTTTTTCTGCAGTCAGGCTCCACCTGCAATAAAACCACTACTGAGCAGTGCCTGCTGTGCTCTCTGTAGACTTCCCAGGGATGGCTGTTGTCACCGAGGAACACACCCTTTGTGTGAAGAGACACATCTCTTTTACTCCAAAAGTAGCATTACAGTAAATGTTGTGGCACAAAAAAAAGGTCAGTGATTCAGTGATTTTATAAGTCTTCCAGGATTTTCACAGAGGTTTTGCCTGAAGCCTGTTTTTTTTTTTTTTTTTTTTTTTTTTTTTTTTTTGTTGAGAAGCAGTGTACTTGATTTGCAACTTCTTACCCAGAGGATATTGAGGTTGGATAACTATTCTTAACATTAGCTGTAATGAAAATGTCTGGGCTGGGGTAAACACTAAAGGAAGAGGGAAGCATGACACATTTTTAATTGTTACATATATTCTAGAGCCTGTAATTTTTCTGTTGTCCTTCAGTAGGAGGAATATTTTCTTAGGACTAATTATTTCTTATATTCCCACAGAAATTGTAGAACTTACAGCCTAATGGATGAAATAACTTCTTAGGATCTCTCTTCCTTATTTTTCCTTTTACATTTACCACTCCAAATGCTCCAAATGCTGTATTCCTTTTCTGCTGGCTGACTCTGTCCTGCAACCTGTTCCTCTGGTTCTTGAATTCACTCTTCTTTCACACTTTATAGGAACTCTTTAGAATCCACGTACTCTACAAAATCTGTCCTGTTCCAAAAAGCTCAGTTGTAAAATATACAGTAGTGTACAGTGGATACTTGATCAGCTTTGTAGTTGAGCCCCTGGTGTACCCCAAAAGGGTCTGGAAATACAAAAAAGCCATAATGAAATGTGTCAGCTTGGAATGGAGTGTCCCAGCTGAGGAGCAGGGCTCTGTCTCTGGGAATCAGTCTGGGGTTGTGTTAATATTGCAGGCTCATGAATGTTTTAGTTTGAGTAAATGCAAAAATCCTTCAAACTCAGTCCTTTCTAGGTCTGGTTGGCAGAAGAATCTGCTGCAGGGTTAGCTGGCTTTCTGTATGATTCATAGATGTGCTTTCTCATCTCTGTATAAGAGAATGTTGCTATGTTCTCCTTTCTTTGAAATGAAATGCCTGTTTTTTAGAGCTGAGATATTTTGAAAAGTATAATTAAATGTCACCAAAGAATATATGAGTTTTTTTGAGGGGTGATCCCTGCTCAGCTGCACCTGTTTGCCTATTCACTCAAGACAAATTAATTGGAGCTTTATCTTCTCTTCTTCCTTTCTGTATTTTATCCTTCTCTTTGTAGAAAGGCAAAACTGAGCCCCAGAGATCCAGCTGAAAAATCTCTTTGCATATAGACAAATGATGGCCATGAGGTATAGAACACGAGGGGGAATATGAGGAAAAAGGAGAATAAGAAATACTTTATTCAGACATGTTTACCAAACAAGATATAGAGGTCTAGAAAACTGAAGGGAAAAAAAAAAAAAGACATGCTCAGTCTGTCTCCTGCAGACCTCCTGCAGACATTTCAGTTGTATATTTTGATAAAATATTTTGTGACTTTTCAAGGGTGCCCTCAGTTTTTGAACTATGGCACTGGCACAGGGAATGCTTGACAAGATATTTCTGACAAAACCTGATGATTTCAATCCAGAAACAGAAATAGCACATCCACAAAATTCTGGTACTTCTAGGTATATTTTGATAAGGACCAGTGATCAATATTTTAGGCAATAAGTACTTTAAAATAGTCCTGACAGACTCTTTGTAGGGTTAATTACAGTTAAAGAGGAGAGAATGACATAGACTTCAGTATTGCACTCATCTCGTAAGAAGTGAAAATGAAATTAATAGTAATATGGATCTCTGTGTGAAAGGATTTTCTTGCTCTGAGTGTCCCATATGTTCTTTTCTTTTCCTGACATCAGTGTGGTGAGTTTATGTGGACAGTTGTTTTGGAGATGGTGTGGCTCACATGTGTGAAGGAAGTAAAGGTCTCTGTAAAAATAGTGGAAACCAAGGGAACGATTTAAAGACTGGCTAAAAAAGAGGTGCTTTTGCAGCTGAATGTATTTTTGTATGTTTTCAGCTGCTGTAAGGAAAAAGGTGCCATCCATATTTATGCTTCATTAAATAAGCATAAGGAGACCTGAAAAATAAAAGGTAAAACTGAAACTTTCTTCCTTGACAGCATGAGGGAACCTGTCAGTGAAATATACACTATTTAAATTGTGCCACCCGAAAATGGAGATCAGGAACAAAGCAGGTGAATAGAGCCTGTTTCACAGATTCCAGAAGACAGAAATCTCAATTATTCTAAGTCAATAAACATGAAATTGTTTCCTACATGGTTCTCAATTCTGACATGAAGAATTAAAACCACCAGCTACTAGACTGGCTTGATATTCCCAGTATTTCAGAAAATGGAATAATTGATTGTTCCTTTCTGAAGTTAGGAACTTTTTTTTTTTTGATGCTACCTTTAGAAGCTCTGTTTTTGTCTACTTTATAAATATTATTATAAAAAAATTTTGCAGCTGCCAATAAGCATGGACAATAATTCTTATTACATCATATAACAATATTTCATTTTTTTATTCAATTACTCACATTTTGCTGTGATTTTAAATTCTTGAAAATTCATAAAGGACATGCACAAAGTTTATGATTTTTTAGGATAAAAATATTATTTCTATCATCTATTTGTGCTAGAAAGAACATTTTCCTCATCCATGTGGAGAAATTGTAATGATGGTCACTATTAATGTTTTTCCCTGGTAAAAAATTAGGGGGTGAAAAAGGAGAAAACCAGAAACATTCATGAATCCTAAAGCTAAATCTCTTTTGTGATATGTTCTAACTTCAGCAACCTTTCTCTCACGGTGCAGGGGTACTGCTGCAAGAGACCACAGGTGAACAGGAGATCTGAAAAGTGGCCTCTGCAGAGGGGGTGTGTGTGCTGAGGGAACAGCAGCAGATTCTCAGTAGGTAGGGAATGGGAAAGAACAGCATTCAGATTGATTTGGCTATATGTGTCTTTTAATTATTGATAGTTCAGTCATCAAAGAATAATGTGGAAAACACTTTAACCAGCAACTGATAATGCAAATCCTCGAGCTCACTCAGACATTGCTTCTGTATTCAATGCCTGTTACCACTAGAGCAGGTCCCCTAAATTTGCTTCAGCTTCTTTGTCCTCAAATGTTCATCTGGCAGAGTTGGTTTTGGTTTAGCTCTTTTGTTTCAGCTGAGTTAATGGTAAGTTTTCTACTTGCATATCCAGGTACCTCTTGGTTTTGAAAGCCCATCTCCTAAACACCTTGCCTGGTTTTAGATTCCCCTCTTTACAGGAGTATGATCTGTTGTTTCTAAACTTACCCATTCCTTACTGTAATTATAACTTGGGTCTCTGCAGATGACCAGAACAGAAGCTGATGGAACAGGTAAACAAACAGGATTTTAAACCCTTCTGTATTAGAATACAGTTTTGTGTGAAACAGTATTGTAGAATCTGCATTCAAAATGTTTAGAACAAAACAGAGATTTGCTGAGATGCACACCAATGTTTGTACTTCAGGATTAACCTCAATATGGTTTTGTTTGAAAATTCCCTTTGTCACCAGTATTCTTTTATGGCAATGTTAGTATGGAAATAATTTGGAAATTAATAAAATGCTTATATTTGTAACAGGTTTGAGAAAAGTACTGCACAAACCACAGAAGGAACCCCCCAGCAACAACCTCCACCCAACCAAATCTTGTGTTGCTACAATGTCCTAATGTTTGGCTTATTAAATAGGAGGGAAAGCTTGGAGAATAATATACCAGGAAAAGTGTTCTCTATGATTCAATAAATTTGCTACTGTCAAATACTCAATTTTATAATTTTTAAAATGTAGGAACCATTTTCTGTTGTTTTAGACTGGAACTTTACTGAAGGAAACAAATACAAAGCATTCTTCCACTCATTTATATAAAATGGCTCAAACCATTTTGTCTCCTAAATGCCTCGAAGTTATTTACCTGTAGAGTTGCATCATTATCTATTTAGGGAATATTATCATGGACCTGTGTGGAATATGGCTCTATAAGTAAATGACAGAAAGCATTCCTCAAAATCATGGTACAGGGTGTTTACCTTTCCCTTTTTCATCTGTTTGGGCCTGTTCTTTCTATTACATTTGGTAAGAGATGTCCCTCATGTAGACTGTCACCACCTTCATGTTATTCTGCTATGGGCAAAAAATGAAACAAGATTGAACATCACCAATTGTTTTCTTTGCTGGTTATATTTGTTCTCAGTGTGTGCATTCTAAGGCATGTGTGTGTGGGTGCTTATGTATTAGTAATTCAATTTCTTGTGTAATTTACCTGAGAAATTTTACTTGCTGCAAACTGATCCACTATCCAGATGCTTTATAGCTTCAGCTAGAATTTATATTCTGTATTTGTGCTTGATTATTTTAGGATAAGATTTTTTTATAACCTTCCTATTAATTTTTATTTAGGGTGCTTTCAGTGTATTTTGAATGTTGGAATGGGGATACATTAATTGCAGCAGTGTGATGATGTACATAAATGAAGGGAAGGCTTCAAATAAGGCAACTGTTGGAAGTACAGTTCTCACACAGACACTGATCAGACTGCTCCAGAGGAACTTACCTTCTGATCATCACTTCTGATCACTTTTCTGATCATCCTGCTTCTTCTTTCTTAGTGTTCCTTCAAAGCACCAAGTCTTTTTCTCCTACTGTGTTCTGTCAAACCTCTTTGTCAGTTCTGTTCCCTCTTCCTGTTTAGTGTCTCTGCTCTGCTTCTCCCTCAGCAGGGAACTTGGAAGAACTTGAAATTTTCCAGTTTTAGCCAAACAACTGCCCCAAAAAGATCCTGTTAAACCAATCTGAGCTAATAATGGAAGCACCTGCTTCATCTGATGTCAAGTTCTGGCTCCTTACAGAAATGTTTTAAAGGTACAATTCCTCAGATAACCTGTCCCAACTTGGCTCTGGCAGCTATTGTTAGCTTTACTGGTTTGCAACCCATTTGCCACATAATGGGATGCTTTGGCACCTTCACAGTCTAAACCAGGAGCTATAAAATATATGTAACAAGAATATAGGTTGAAGTAGAAAGTAGCTGTGAGACAGGTTGGACTGGTGTTTTACACCCTGGAATTTCCTTGGTGTGTGTAGTACAGTGTGTAAGACATCAATTTCCCAGACATTGGTGTGAACTTAGTTTCAAAGTTTCTTTCAGATGAATTTTTTGTGGTATTAATATTATTCTCAATAAAAGATACCATCTCTTTCTAGAAATGAGGAAATCCTCCAGGGAGCCACTTACTCTCTGTGCAGTTTCCTCTACAGAAATGATGATCACATGAGAAACAAAAGTTCTAGTTGATATAATGTCTGAATTGTAGATAGCCATAACGCTGCTTATACAATATTGCATATTTAGATCTAAATTGTTCAGATTAAATTATTCTTTGAGTCATGATATTTTTTATTTTAACTGAAAAAATAAACACAATTTCACCAAAAAAAAAAAGAAAAAACAATGAGTAGTTTTTGCTAATATGTACTACCAATGTCATGTGTGATTGAATGCTATACAGTATGTATTCTTATTTCTTATGTATTAGGAAATTAGGATTCAGTAGTAAGCTGGCCAAGAAATGGGGAGGTTATATCATCTCCTTAAATTTATGTCTCCCTGATAACATAATCTAAAAGAACCAAATCCTTACAATGTCTGCTGCATTAAAGAGCAATACTTCATGCCATAGTAAAGAAGGGTTATTTAAAAAAATAAGAAGTGGATTTTATGTTACCTTGTCCTTTTCTAATTAGCAGGACCAGTTCCAGGAATATAGATTGAAGCATTTTAAACAGAAGTGAAGATACTTTGGCATTCCTGTGAATGTGACCTCTTTCTGCTCTTCCTTTGCCAATGCCCCATATCTTGCTGTATACTGAGCTATTCCAGGAAACTACAGCAGTGAAAAACATGCACGTGGTGCACCATATTGTGAGAAACAAATTCACTTGCCAGCTTGTAGTAGGAGTGATGCATATTCAAGAAGACAGACTGTAATCAGCTCCTGCACTTTACAACTTTCTTCAACTTTGCCTTTTGTTGTAGTACCCTTTTGTGACTAGTTCCACCTCAGTTCTATCCCTTGGTGTGATTGAAGTACGTTTACCTTTCTAGTGCTGTACTGGGGGTGCCCCAGGGTATCCAGCTCTTGCCCTGGACAACTTCAAGCCTTTTCCCTGTCACCATGCAAGCTGATAATGCTTATCTTGCAGAATGAACAGGGTTGCTTTTCCTCATGTGATGAAACATATGTGCATATTTGTTATGTAACCTATAGTCACTCAAAATACAGTCCACAATGGGTCACAGCACCCACTCTCTGGAAAACAAGGACTTGGATCTGAGGAACCTCAGAAATGATCATTAATCATTAAAAGAAATTATTAAATGTTCTGTGAGTTGTTCTGATTGGTTCTTCCCAGGCAGGTGAAGGGCAAATTTTACACACAGTATAAAGAGATCCTTATGGTATCTGCCAACCCAGTGCACACTGCCATCTATACCGTTATTTGCAGGGTTCTTGCTCAAATTAAAAAGAGCAAGAACTTTTTTTTATTGCAAGGTTCACTATTCCTCGTATGTTTTTTGGATATGTGATAACCTGTAAACTCGGTAGTTTATTTGGACAGTATTTCCCCTCTTGATAAATCTCTGGGTTAGTTTGTTTCAACATGTGATTCAAAGGAGAAAAAAAATGCTGACAAAACCTGTACCTGAACCTGTAGTGAACCATCTTGTGTTCTCACCATTTCATCTTCCTGATCTCAGACATCTCTTGAGATGGTTCTTTCAGTTGTTGCTTTGACATCTAATTAGAAAAGAATAGACAAAGCTCATATAAGTCTGATTTTTTTCTATAAAGCATATTTTATCTCTTCAGGGTAAGGCATCTTCTCTATGTAAGACTATAATTTTCATATTTTCACACAGTAAAACTGGCATAGGAAAAAGATTTGGAAAACTTGGAACTTTGTGAATTAAGGAGCCTGTAAGTGTGTAAAATGGAAGATTATTCTGTGTTGCATATTGTGTATGTGCACACAATTATCTCACCAAGTCTTGCAGCACAGTAAGTTAAAAATATTGCCCCCCTCAGATTGTTTTTGATGGCCAGGCAGCATCAGCATTTGCCTTTGCATCAGCAAATTAATTAATTAATCAATTAACATCAAACCAGAAAATATGGACTCTGTCCAGTTTGAGGACAAACTGTTGTCATTGCAGAAATATGATGACTGTAATTGTAGCAGGCAAAACAGATAATGAGCATGAAAGAAGAGATTCAGGATTTATCTGAGGTCTGGCCTAGCCTGAGAAATAGAATCCAAGCATTCTTCTTCCCAATGCAGCATCTATTTTGATGGATTCTTGCATGAATTCAAAATTTTGCTCACATTGTCTGCTGAAAAACTGCACAGCACAAGTAGTTCTATGAAATACCTTTCTGCAGAAGTTTCTCATGGCTTTAAAATCTGGCCAAACTTTTGATTAGCATTCTAGGAACTGAATGGTTATATTTGGGAAACTTGTACATCTTTGTATATTTTTCTGCACGTCTGGAAAATATTGAGATACATTTGAGTCCACTTTAGGTTATTATATACAATTATTGCATTGTATACTAGTTTCAGCATTATTTTTAAAAATTGGCAGAATATATGTATGAAATACTGGATTTGTGAATCTTCATGTTTGCTCAGTTACCAATTTTAGGACACATTTCTATCTGATCTCCAAAACACATAAGCTCTATAAATGTAGACTGAAATTAGCAGGAGCTGCAGACAGTGCCTCAAAAGATCATGGTTTTTATCAAACATGGTTTTCATGTTTGATAGATGGATGACAGTAAGATTAGGAAAATAAGTAGATGGTCTGACAAGTCCGGGTCTTGACTGACATGGGATCTTCCTTGCAGTCCAAGTTTTAGGGCTCAATATTAAAATATTTAATATAACTTTGAACCCTTGCACAGAAACCTGGGGGATTTTCCATTTTCGTGTAGCTCAAAAATAACCACTTTTCCCAGATTTGCAACAGTAAGGTGAGGATTTGATTTGAGAGACAACAGGCTACAGAAAGAAACTACAATAAAATGCCAACTTAGAAAACCAGAAAAAAGTCCAAAAAAGCCCAGTTTCCTGTTAAATGCCCTTGAAAGCCAAGCCCCCTGCTAGTTATTCTTGGTAGCTTTGACTGGATTCCCCCAGTGCAGTTAATCGCTCCATCTGTTCAGCAGCTCGCAGTCCTCCCTTTGCTCCTTGCTCCCTCTGATCTGGTTGGCTCCACTTCACAGCAGCCTCTCTGCCTCTTCAGTGAGTCCAGAATAAGATAAATGACAAAAGAAGTCTTTGCTAAAGAAAATGTGACTCCTGGTTTGGTGTCTTCTTCTTACCTTTCTCTAAATAAAATCCAAAGTAAGTCTGTTTTGTTTATAATTTCTTTAATAAATTTGAAGGATCTGTATTTAGTCAGAATAACTTCTTCCTGGTAAAACCTCCTGCTGGAAAAAATGTATGCAATCTACTTCCCCATCCTTGAATAGTTGTGTGCTCTACAGTTCAGCTGTTATTTAAAGAAAGGTTCCAAAAAGGCTCCATGGTGTGGATGGGGCCCGCTGTGCCCTGCTCCTCTATCCCACCCTAGTCAATGTGGAATCCTTTCAGAGCTCCAGCTCTGCATGGGATGTTCCCAGCCCCTGGAGCTCCTCTCTGCTCTCAGCAGGGCTGGGAGGAGGCAGTGGTGTCACAGGGAGTGCTTTGGGCTGGGTGTGCAGCTCTGCTGCTGTGGGTGATTCTCGGTGCCTTGGGGCAGGTAACCCTGCTCTGATCTCTGATGCATCTTCTGAAGGCTCAGGTTTTTGTCTCAGGTCCCCAAACATATACTGCAAAGAGGTTTAGTGTCTGCACAACAGGCCAGGATGGGATAGTAAATAGTGACAACAAGACTATGTAGATTTTTTTTAAAGCTTCAAACATTTTAATGGTTTTATTTAATGTTGATCTACTTTTCAGGTCAAATTTCCAAATATTTACAGATCTAAATTACTGAGAATTTTGATTTCTGTTTATATCTTTACCACAGTTCTTATTCTAAAATCTTTCTGTCCTTTCAGTTGATTAAAATTGTCTATTTCTACCTATCAAAGAGGAATTGTTCATAATTTATTACTTAAATAGGTGATATAAATATATGAGAAAAAGTATAAATCACAATATATCTTTGAGTATAGAAAGATAACAAAAAAAAAAATTAATCTGTACTTTTTTGACAAGTGTATTTTATAAGGGTCCAGAATTTAGAACAGTAACTCGAAGACTCCAAAACAACAACATAAAATTCATTGTACA
The DNA here is from genome assembly GCF_036417665.1 of Passer domesticus. Lineage (NCBI taxonomy): Eukaryota > Metazoa > Chordata > Aves > Passeriformes > Passeridae > Passer > Passer domesticus. The sequence goes on from NC_087488.1 coordinate 7,387,573, forward strand.
TGAAGAAATAAAATAAATAAGAGGAGAGGGGTAGTGAACTGAGGAAGGTCTTATTCACTTTCCACAAAGGGGAGAGGCCTGTGCTCTCTACCTGTATTTGCATTTGCAGCCACTCAATAACTGTGTGGTAACCACTTCATGGAGGGTACTAGAAATTGCTACTTATTTAATTGCTCTCTATCAAACCAAGAAAACCCCAAACCATGTGGCACCTGATGTCTCCATTCATCTCCTTCTTCCTCTGAGAGGCTTCACCTCTCCCTCAGCAGCAAGCACTTCCTCTGTTTGCTTGCATAGTGTCTGCTGTCAAACGTGTGAGTGCCCCAGTCAGGATCAGTTTTTTCTGATTCTACACATTATATGCTATTATGCTATTATATTTTTAATCACACATTATGCTATTATATTTTTAATCAGAATCAGGATAAATTGCAAATTGATTATTTGCAATGAGTCACATCACAGCCTGTGTTAAACCAGCAGTTCCATCTTCATAGGAAAGGGCTAACAGAAATTATTCAAAACACATGATACTGAATCTTTTGCTCTCTCCTCACCCTCCAATCTAGCAGAAGAGGTGACAGGGTTTTTTTTTCTATTGGTTTCCTTGGTTTATTCATGAGTTTTTCTTTCTCTTTACCTGTGATGTAATTTTCAGGATTGATCCCACTTTTCAGCTGTACAGCTGGTGACTGCAGGACTTAATTGTAACATTTTTAATGATCAGCTCTGTCATTTCTTCTACAATACATAGAAAAAAAGCAAGAGGAAAACACAAAAAGACTTTTTGTTATTATGTTTTCAGTCACTCAGCAGCAGTGAAGCAGAACATTGCAGAAGTGAAATATTAAATCAGAGAGCATCTTAAGAAACTGCCTTTTATTTCTGTATTTTGAGATAGTGTCAAAAGTCTTCTTTCAATATGACTTTTTAATCTTCTGCCACTTGGTCTCAAGAGTTCTTTTTCTGTGGATGTTCAAAAGTGAAAGGTACATCCCATGGCCTGCAATGTGAGATCACAATGCCGGACTCTTTCCAGTTCCTTTCATTCCTACTCTCTAAATACTTTCTTTGTAAAATACTTTTAGACATTTTGATCATCTGAAGATTTTTAAGTGTTTTATGAATTTTTCTTTAAATTACCAGCAGGTTCTGTCTCCTCTCATGACAGGTAAAAATAGTCCATTGTCTGCTGAATTGCAGCTGAAACAGGATGGGAGATGCTCCAGTCCTGGGCATTCACAGCACAGGTGATGGGGTTTGTGGCTGCACAGCTGCTCCTGTGGGGCAGTGCTGAGTATCCCCCAGGCCCTGAGAGGTGACAGGGTAACAGCACTTTCAGACTGCTCTAACACACTGGTCCCTGATTAGATCCATGCTTGGGAGGACCTAGACTTTGTTTTGTGGATGGAGGATATTATAAATTGCATTATATATCTGCCAAACTGTTTCAAATAGCAAGGTCATTTAGTTCACTCATTCTTCAAGTAAGCAGAGGAAAGTTGTATTTTTTTCTTGTCTCTTATTGATAGATGCAGAATTGTTTTAAAGCTGGATTTTTAGTCTGGAAAAATAAACATCACTCCTGGAGACTGTAGCCTGTTGTTGAATAACAATATAAAAACTAAGTATTTACTTAAGGTACTGAAGACTTAGTGAATATTAGGGGCCATTTAGTTATGTCTAGTTGGTCACTAAGAAATACTGTTTATTTCTGGACAGCTTTGCTAGAAGGTTGTAATGATGTTTATTAAGTTTTCATTTCTAAAAATAACTAAGAAACTCAGTATTGGAGAAAGTATCATTAAAATTATATTCTCATTTTGCTTCAATTCTCCTTGTGCTTCTTCCTTATCCTGCTTCTTTGTTTTCAAAAACCCTTGAAACACAAGTACAAATTCTCTTATTTCTAAATCTAAGTTTCCAATCATTCGGAATGTCTTTTTCTTGTCCCACTGTTGCTGGCCAGCTGAGTCTCTCTGAACTCTGTCCCTCTTTCTTTTCCTTTTTTTTTTTTCGTTTCCAGTCATTCCCCTTCATGTCTCTCAGTTCAAGTTAACTGGAGGAAAAAACCTTTTCAGCTTTGCAATCTGGTTACAAGAAATTTCTTTGAAAGCTTCTTTAAGGTCATCCTTTCTTACTTTCATTGTTTGCCTGACAATTTTTTGGTTATTGATGACATTTGCTGCTGTTTCCATTTTGTACTGGTGACCCAAGTCCTGAATTCATGTAAGTTGTTTTTCCTTTGGTTTCATGTCTTCTAAATGTTGTCATTTGATTGACTCTGTTCCTGTGTGTATGATGCTTCCAAATCAAAGTGAGTTACAAAACCTATTGAAACACAAATATAACAGTACAGGTTGAGTGCTGTTTCATCTTTTGGGGCAGTGTTTCTCCTTTGCTGTGTTTGTTCCCTGATGGTTTTAATGTCTTTGCAGCTGATTATGAATAATGTCACCGAGCAATTATTGTCTCTAATTGAGCAGCAGCTAAATATGTTTATTTTCACCAGTCAGTCTTACCAGGACCACTTTTGTAGGTGTGTTTCTCTGGGTTTGAATTTCAACTGAATTAAAGAGGTGACAGAATTATTTTAATAACACTTATGCTATATTTTAAAATATTGATTTATTGAACTTACGCTTTCTCTCAGCTTTGGACTGGTAACTGCATAAAGGTGTTGTGGATGACTTCATTAAAAATATTTTCCTTTATATGGAAACATTATTGTTTGATTGCTGTAATGATGCTTTCTGCTTTCATGAGGACAATGTCTAATATCCTGGTGAGCCTTTAATAAATGCTTAAATGTGATCAGGCTTAATTGCTGCATAATAATTCAGTAGAGAATATATTCATCACCTTACTTCTCCATCATCCATGAGAGTTTGTCCATCATCCTAAATTATATATTATGGCATACATTTGCTGACAAACAGAATACTTTGGATGTGTTTTAGATAGCTTAGTGCACTTGGGTTGCTGAAATAGGAATTTCTGATATTTTAATACATCTTAAAGAATACGGCAAAACCTGATTACTGCTTTGGGCAACTAATGTCAGTTGGAGTAGCTGATTTTTACTTTTTAACATTCTTTTTACAACAACACTCTTGTTAAATAATCTATTAACCACCTGATACCTGTTAAGTTCACGTGTATCAACTAAACTCCCTTGTATAGGGGATCTTGGTGAATAAAATGATAAAGATTTATTAGTTTTAAATGAGAGGTACCAATTCTGAATCTGGTTCTGCTGGTATAGTTTCTGATTCTGACATGTCTGGTGAAGCTGCAGACAAAAAATTTTAGGGCTTGAATGAGATAATTTGGTTCATTCTCAGTATACAAATTTTTTTAAAAAGATAGTGTGAGGCCTTCTTTTCTGGTTCTCTCAAAAATACTGCATTGTAAGTAGTGAAAGTGAGATACTGAGTTACCAACACTCAGGTTTTGGCAACTTTAAAACATTTCCTTAAAGCAGATAATTATTTCAACTAATTTTTCTCAAATATTTTTTCCCTTTTTAGTTGTTCATTATTTGACTCTGAGTAGATGACACTATTCTACATTGGATTTTTTTTGAAGATGCTTGCAAATTTATCTTTTTTTTTTAATCACCCTGAAATAACTGAAGAAATTTCTGTCAGCTCAGTAAGAATTAGAGTGTTTCAATTGTTTTGTCACCTGGTTCACTATGGTTTCACTATGTGAAACTGGGGAGAACTTTTTCTCTTCTTGCCTTTTCCCCTGTACCTTGGCACACATGATGTGTTTTACAGAAGATACAGGTCCTGCTGCCTGCTCATAAGTCCCTGTTTTAGTTGCTGTTTGTTTGTGCCACTGATGCAAAAGAAATTATTTGCAATTCATAGTCTGCCAGGGAATGTATATGCTGTTATCTCTGCTTCTTGAGAGAGTGAAAGCTAACTAACACAGCATGAAAATAAGTTGAATTGGATTCACCTTCCTCTTTCAGATAAATTTAATTCAGAGCATTCACAGTAGAGTGTAAAACACTCCAGGTTTTGTAAACAAAACACTGCTCTGCCAGAAATATGGCTAAATTTAAATTAGCTTTCTTATTGTAAAATTATTTATGGCAGCTTATTTTCCACTAGGGATTTTGTTATTATATATTCTTTTTCCTATGGTTTTTCCTGTTAGCTTTGCCAAAAACTGGAAGCATAAATGGGAGAGATTCTGTCCTGCCTTTCATGACAGCAATGAAACATAAGCCAAGAGTTAAGTCCAGTCCTGTTCTAAGAGCCAAGGTGAAGCTTGTACAGAAAAAAAGTTTATTTTAGAACTTGAGGGAGATTCGAGAAGAGATATATAGAGACTATATGGAGAATTTCCTGCTCTGGAATCTTTGTATTGGATTATGAGTGAATTGAGAATATGCTTTATTTTGTAGACACTTAGCAGTGAAAACTAAACTACAAAGAACAGAGACGGACTCTCAGTTAATGAAAAAGGCCCTTTCATTAAACATTCCCATTAGTTATTGATGATGGTTTGTTACTGCTTCTATCTCTGCCACGATCTAAAGAATTACATGCTGCATTTTGTAAGGAAAATATTTCAATACTAAAGTCCCGGGTAGGTGTTTGAAAGAGCTGCCTATTTTCTTCCCAAAGACACAGAATGCTTCTGATGTGCTCTCTGGTGCTGCCCCAGCCCTTTCTGCTGGAAGGCAGTTTCTGTAGGGCTCTGCTGTGAATGTGTGTGATGCCAGGGCTCAGCTGAGGCAGTGCCTGCTGCCCTGCTCCTGCCTGTCCTTGGCTGATCTGCTGCTGCAGCGCCCTCGCTGAGTCTGGGCAGGGCAGCAGTTACATTTCTTCCTGTGAATTACAGAATTCCTGTTAATGGTTTCAGTAGCTACTGACATTTTCTAGAGCTGTTACTTAGTACCTGGTGTTTTCTTCTATATTTCCATTTCAGACATTTTAAAAATAAGCAGTATCTAACATTAAAAGTACATTCCTCTTGGATTCAGTCAATTTTGTTTTTTTCAGAAGTCCTGTGGTTTTTTTTTTGTTGAGGGAAATAGTAGGTTCTCATCAGCCCTCATTCATCTATACTCAAAAATCTTCAAAATCATGGTCACAACTGTTATTACTCAGCTACAGAAGAGATTTACTTGATAAAAAAAAAGTTATTGTAAAATTCTTTAAGAATATCAAATAGAAGATCCTGGATTAAAATTTTCTTATATTATAAATAATAAATCCATGTTTATTTTCCTGGTATTTGTTTTCCTGCATGTAATGGTGTTTCCAAGGTGATGAAAATAAGAAGAAATACTGATACTGTGTAAGTTGTGAACTAATATAAGAAAATCTTCAAAGACGAAGTAATTTTAACTAAAGCATTATAATGGCACACATTTTTGTGATTTGACGTGCTTGTTGGACTTTAAGTTATACTCTTGGTTTGTTTTGCTATATTGTAAAGGTGAGATCAATTGATACTTTCACCTATTATATAGGCCTTCAGAAAAAGTGGATTTGGGGAAGATTTTAGAAACATTTAAGACTGTTTTCCTATGTGGAAACACTTGTCTGCTTCAGCATAGCTGGTGTGTATTTCTAGATAGCATGATCTTTTCTAATTTATTTTTCTGGCTTCAGAAAGTTAAATCTATAATTCTTGTCTCTTGCAGGATGTTTTTTTACAGCATTTTTAGACTGCACTGAAGTCTTTGTTCGAGAGATGCTGGTTAGTATAAATCTGTATTACAATCAGTCTGGAGGAGCAGTTTGCTGCTGCCTGCCCTTAGAAGGAGCACTGTGACAATAACCCAGCTACACTGGGACAATAACGCGGCTGTTTACAGGGCTGCGAGCAAGGTCCCTCCCTGCAACTGTGTGCAGGGAGCAGTCCCTGACAGATGCCCTAGAAATAATGAAGCAGAGAGTGTGCGTTGCTATGGAAGCTGTTCTACTGCTTGATGTGCACTGTATCATCCAATTTAGAAGAGCTTTGGAGCCAATCAAATAGCCTTTTTTTTCCCCCTAAAATTTGCCTTTAGGGGCAAATCTTGGGAATTGGAGCACAGCCTAAGAAAGCTGAGAATTCCACAAGCCAAAAAGAAGCCAACTGATGCTTGGTATAGCTCCTTAGCTACTTTGCAGCCACTCTGCCCCTTTCCAAGGCAGTGTTTGTGTGTTCCTTGTGTGTGCTCCTAGTGGGAAATTGCAGTTTTGTAGCAGCTGAGTTTCCAGTTCTGGTGTAAAGTTTAGGAGAAGTCTTGTGCTACTGCAAAACTTCTGATATATTTGTACATTCAGTATGATGAAATTCCATTCCCAAAGCTCCTGGAATATGACTTGTCAGCCTTTCCCACTCCTTAGCCCATTGCCCCTGACCCAAGGCTAATGAAACATGGGAAAGAAGGATTTTTCCTTTTCTAAAAGATGGGCTTTTGCATATTCTACCCTGATTTTTCATGCAGCAAAACTGCCAGTTGCCAGTGTACTGGGGGTGGAGAATAAAAAGAATTGATTGCTGCCTTGGAGCTAAGGGAGAAAAAACCAACATCATCGGGTTGTTAAACATTTATGTTCATTTTTTTTTAAAGGGATGTATTATCTTAACTACTATGTTCTCCTTTTCTTCATTTTTTCCCCTTGTACTGGTTCAGATAAATTCCCATTTGAGGGTTTAAATTTTTTCATGATGCTGAGTACCTGCTGTTTTTCCTGAGCAGGGAATATTTGGAACTTCCCAGCAGAGGCTAGCAGTTTCTACTGAAACTTTAAAATAGCTAAAGCTGGTCTGTTTTAGGTATTTGGAAGGATATTTACAGTATCTAAATAATTACTTGTGCCATATAGGAGATATTGTTGTGATGTATGTGGAGCAGACCTTATAATTAGTTCCCTAGGGAACTGAATGAAAATGTGACTCCATTCTGTACTTTCAAATAAAAAGTGGCCTTGCTAATTAATCAAGTTTAAGAATACCATGTACAGTCACATAAAACTCACCATTAATGCTGGGACAAAGGTTGACAACTTCTGCTAAGAATACAAACGAATGAGAGAACAGCAATGATTAATCATTCCTGTATTTGAAAGTGATTTCTATTTAAACCCATCCTCCTTATTATATATAACTGCAAGCTTGATAATGGCTTAAAACTCCTTACTACATGCTGTTAAGTGGTTTGGCAGATCACAAATGTTACTTTAAATGAGCACTTAATAATACTGGGTGACTTTTTAAAGCAGTTAGCAAAGCACGAATACTTCCAGTGTAAAGTAACTTTGTGTGAGACTGTGGCATATAAGAAATGAAAGATGTATTTTCTTCAGAGCAGAAATCCAAAGGCAGAGTACAGCAAGGTGTTCCCTCTCTATTATTACTCCTGGCAAATGCAGCTGTAAGGTGAAAACACCTGTATCTCTCTTCTTGAAATACCATCCCAACATTCTCTTGCTCACACTTCAACTGGATGGATAAATAATGTGAGTTGCAATAACTGCAATTTCATTTCTCCACTGAGCCACAGCAGATTTAGTACCCTGTAGCAGTGATAGCCTTACACACTGGATGCAAAGGTTGTAACTCAGTAATAAGCATCCACTCAAGCTCAAGAACTGTGTTTTGTTTTCTAACTGAAGCACCGGTGGCAGAACAGACATGCTGCAAGTGCTAACCATATTCCTCACACCTTTAACATGCCAGACTAATGTTTCAGGATGCCAAATTGATGTCCGATATCTGCAAAAGGTTTTTCTACACCTCTAGAAAACCAATATAAACTGAAAGACAGAAATTATCCTAATGATATACGTTTACAACTATTAGCAGCAAGAGAAAGCTGGGAACACTACTATGTAGGGAGGTCTCTGTGTGTTTCTACTTAATGCATACATTTCCTCCATTATGAACATGTCTTCCAAACGTCTCAGATCAGAAAGAACTGTCAAAAAATCCAATGGCATTTAAACTGTGCAGCTTAAATCAGTTTCTCATGGTCTTCAGAGCCTCATTACATATGGCTTCATAACTCCCTGCATCTTACCAGTCATTTTGATGTTCTCAGTGCTATAAAAGCATTTCAAAATTTGTAATCCTCTGGAAGCTCAAGGTAGTTAAGAATGAGGTAAGTAGGTGTAGTAACAGCCAAAGACTTGGTGCTGCGAGCTGAAGTTGTATTCCACAAGAAAGCTGCTTTCAATTAGTAGTGTCAGGCCTTCACTGCAACAACCCCTTCCCCTCTGAGGCTCTGCTGCCACACTCAGAGGTGGCATTGCTGAGGGGCAGCTGTGAAACCTCAGCTCAGGTGCTGTGGGAGGACCAGTGTGAAATTGTGCTGGACACCTCTGTGCTTCTGCTTGGCAGCTGCTTGCCTGGGCTTTGTTGCTGTTCTGGGCTGTTTACCTTGCTGATCCCAACTCCTGGGCTTGACCCCAGCCCTGCTGCACTGCCCTGGCCTTGGGTGGTGGCACAGGTGTGTGCCTGGCCCCGGCTGCTGCTCCTGGCCAGCTCACCCCTCCTTGCTCAGGTACTGTGGGGTGGTGCCCCTCGTCAGCCAGGGCACTGCCCCTGCCTCCCTCGTCCCTGCTTCTGCTGTTCCCTCATGCTAAAGACAGTGAGTGTGGGAACTCCAGGAAATTTTGTCATGGGAATGAATAATTTATTTCTTAGTATTTTTGGGATGTTGAAAATGTGTTAGAGATGTGCTCTTTTCTATTTCCTAGGAATGACTTGTATAATGTGTGTTCCCTCTCCCAAAGCTTTTGAGCATGTTTGTGTATAAACCTGCAGTGACCACTGCAGGGCCCACTTCTTTCCACCATCCCAGTCTCTGTTAGACTAAAATGGTTTGCTTTTGAAGATGCAGAGAAACTTATCCCTTTATGGCATAATTTTGAATACAAAATGAGAGCTTTTCAGAGATGCTTGGAGTGATAGAAGATATAAAGGAATTACTGTAGAGTTCCATTGGGAGTGTTGTGCAGTGGGATGCTGTATATGCAAATCTTTACAATATATGTATATGGGTGGCTCAGGTCTCCCACTGTTTTGTTGTATTTATAACATTTCAAATATCAGCTTTAATTGGTTTTTCTTCCTCTGTCAATAGAAGCTCACAAGGCACATAAATTCTTACCATATTTCTAAATAGTACCAGTACAATGAGTTCTTGATGTTGGTGGCTCTAAATAGTAATTTTGTCCATAGATCACTAAGGACTCATATTCCAACATCCAGCAGAATTCTGGTGGCCCAGTGCTGCAACAATTTGAAGATTCTTCTGTATTCATTATGAACAATATTATTCTGATTATAGTATTATTTGTTGCAAGGGAATATGCTGCAGAAGCAATGCTTGTTTAATATGGGATTGAATTACTCTGGTTACAAAATATTAAAAGAAAATCTCAAATTAGAATAATTTCTCATTTTATTCCCTGCAGTAAAATGTGTGTTTATTTTTCCTATGCAGACTTAATTTGATAGTGTATGTCAGTCAAATGAAGAAAATGATTCTGACAGCAAAGTGACGTGCCAGTGCTTGACACAAATAGGAATTTCTAATTTTTTTTTTCAGTTTAAACTATGAAGAGTGTGTGTGCATGTGGACACACACTTTTTAATAAATGCACAAGGATACAGTATGAAGAGCTGTTTTTGAGAAGCTGAGCCAAGCTTGGTTAATTAGACTCACTGGCTTAAGTTTAATTTGGTGCAGGGAGCAGATGCTGTACAGCAAAAGGGCATGGAACAGAAAGGAGATTCACCAGGTAGGTAAACAAGGCTGAGGAGAGAATGTGAGACACTGCATTTGAACAAAGACTTGAACACACATGTCCTGACTGGGAAGGGTGAATGCCCTCTGAGGTGGAAGGGGTTTACAGCTTCTGACATGTTGTCCTGAAGCAAAACTAATGCATGTTTATTTTGATAGCTCTGTGTCTGCCTCATCTGAGTCTTTTTCCACTTCATAAAGAACATTAATATCCTATGTGGTGTGGCATGGGTCCAGTTATTTTCTCTGGAGAACAGGCACTGTCTGACTCTGTAAAATCATTTTCATATGAAGCAGTGCTCAGGTAGTGATCGCTGTTTCCTTGTCCCTCTTTAGTGTCTTTTTCCTGAAGTGTCTGCTTACAGCAAGGGAAGGGGGAGAGGAGAAAAAAGTTAGAGAGAAAAAGGCCAAGCCTTTATCTAGTTGAACAACAATAAAGCTTTTAGAAAGGAATTTCACAGAAGGAGAAGGGGCTGTACAAAACCTTTGCTGAACCATTTGAAGGGCTGTGATCTTCTCTCTGTGTTTCGACAGATGGGTCACAAGGCTGAAGTGGGTGCTCTTGGCATTAAACTGCTCTTTAAAAGGAGTGTCTCTATCAAAACTGAACTCCTGTATTTCAGATCTTTTGTTTGCTTGTCTCTGCTGAATTACTGACTCAAGTAGCTGATTTTTAAAATTAATTTATTTTATTTTTGCTTTTATTGGCACACAGAAGCAATAAAGCTGCAGAAGTGCTGTCCAGAGTTTTTTGAGTACTGGTACCAGATTTGTCCTCCTGAGCTGCAATGCAGAAGGGTAAACTGGTGTTTTATTGCACCTCTGAACTGCATGGAAAGCACTAAACCTGTCCATGAGGAGCAATATTGAGAAAACTGTCCTTTTATGTGTGTTCCTTAAAGATAATGAATTTGAAGCTGTGCCTTTTTGAGGCTCAGACCTTTGCTGGTGGTGATGGGGGTTATGAGAGAAAAGCCAGAATGGCTGTTTAATCTGAGTTGGCAGGGCTGGCAATAGGTTAAAAAAAAAAAAAGACAAAATACAGCTAATTTTGAGGTCTCAGTGTACAGCATGATTGAATCGAAGATGTTTTGAATTTAATTTCAGATGTTAATCTGAGGCTTGGATGGGATATGCTTCAGTATTGCTGTCAAATACCTGAAGAAAAGCCAAATTATTTAAAAGATGAGCTGCTCTCCTGACTACGTCTGAAAGTCCAGTGCACAATAAATCCTATGAAATACAAAGAATACAAGTTTCAGATAACTTGGTATTTTAAAGGATGGTGTCTGTCATTGTGTGTTATGAATAAAAAGTTATCTATTTTTTTTAAGGTTGCAGAGTTAAAACAAGTTGGACCAGTTGCTGTTAAGTTAGCTTCATTGTTAAGAGTTCTTCTTCAATTACCTGTTAATGGTTGGTGATTAACCATTGTCCCCCTGATGCTTGGCAGGGATCCTGCAGGTACCAGGAGAACGGGAGTGGCATCAGAGCTGGTATGCAGATGAGAAATGCATTGCACCAAATTTTGCAGTTTTCCAGGAAAACCCCTAAAATCAACGAGCCAACATAGAACTAGGGGACCTAGGTGATGTCTAAGGATGGGAGCGTAGTCCAGTGCCTGCTTGGATCCTTTTTGCTTCTCACCCTAACCTCAAAAGATGTTGACTAGAGAGACGACCCGAGGTGTTGGACCAAAATGGTGGAATCTGCTAATCTCCTGTGAGGGCAGAATCCCCAGCTCTGCCTGCAGACCAGGACAAAGCTGCATCACCCTCCTCCTCCGTGCCACGCCTGGGAGCACCGGTGGCGAGGGCGCGACCGTCGATTTCTCCCCACCTCAGCTGATTCTTCTTAATAAAGGCATTAAAAAGGAGAAAGATCTCCTGCCCATTTGTTTCATTGTGTAATCTTAGTCAGAGGTTCTTCACCTTTATGTGAAATTCAGTTTGCCTTAGCTCCTACCAGACAAAGAGGTGTGATGAGTAGCAGGGTTTTCCCAGAATGGGTGTTTTAGTGCTTGTTCTGTATTTGGAGTTCCCAGCTGTGTGCTGAGTTTTGCCAGTGTGGCTGTGGTTGGGAGCCAGGCCCTGCTTTGGGCCATCCCAGATTCCCTGGGCTACTACAGTCAGGTGAGGGCCTCATGGTACCTCTGAGTCTAATTCACCTTCCCTTGACTTCATACTTTTTTGTTCTCATTGTCATATAACTTCTTTTAACAAATTCTGTTTAGGGTGGCTTTCTTTCTGGTCATGATTGCAGCCATTAAAAAATAAATGTATATCACAAGAGGGTTTAAAAAAAAATAAATATGCGTTGGGTTATTCACAGACTATTTTTGTCTTTTGTGTGGCCAGCAGGTATAATTAGGGCCTGTTTGTGGCACTGTATTAGACAGTCAGGGAAAAACCATTACATGTGTTGTATAAAATTTTAAATCTCCATAAAAAGAAAAGGGGGCTTGCATGGGATTTTTGTTTTTTCTACATTAAAATGAAGCTACATCAATTAAGTATTTTTTCCTACATTTTTAAAGCATGGAGAATATGCATGGTACTGGTTAAGATTAGCAGTGAAAAGTTATGTATCCCAAATTAGCAATTTTCTTCCTTCCATTAAAATAAGATTAATCTCTTTTTCAAAGTCTCTCAAGATAAATGCAGTCTCTCATGCCGGGTTTCAGCCTCTGAAAAACTTTTTATTTAGTAATAAATCTATTGGATAAGAGGCTTACAAGGAAAGTGCTGACACAACCTCAACCATCCTGGCACAATTAGTTTAGCTGTAGGTTTGTTGTAATCCCAAAACAATAACAGAAAATTGTCATGTCAAACAAATCCCATCTGCCCTTTGTATCATGCAGTTCCTGGCTTAGAGTGATTTAATCAAGACTTCTAATATCAAAATTGCATCCAAGTTCTCTTAAAGGAGATACCACATTTATGTATTTACTAATTGCAGTGATAAGCAGAACTCCTGTGTTTGTTTGTTTTGGTTTTTTTCCTTTTTTTTTTAACTTCTTTTGGGGTTGAGAAAACAGTTCTCTATTTAAGATAAGTGTTAACCAGACCAAGTCCTTTTATAACCTTGCCACAATAAGATGATGTAAAACGTGGGCAACAATAACTATTTTGTCTCTGACTTACACTAAGAACAGATAGAAAAATTGCATTTAATTTTGGTGCAGTTGTTCAAGATATTCATCACCACCATGACCAAAGGCCAAAAGAAGTGCTAAAATCTTTTTGCTGGATAGAAGGAAGGGAGAGATGACTGAAAATCTACTGAATCACTTCATAAGTCTCTGATATTACCATTTAATATATCTTGATACACTGGGACTCATATTTCCAAAAGACTTGTAGAAGGAATATTTTTGTGATGGAGCAAGAAACTGAAATTTGAACTGAACAGAAAGGGATATTTTTTTAACTCTGGTTTTGTAAACGCAGCATAAAAACCTGATAAAAAATGGCAGAATACAGTATATTATTGTAGAAAACAAACCCTGTTCTTGTAAAGAAATCAAACCCTTACATCTGCAAAATTTCTTGGATTATGATTCCCACAGATATAAAACCTGGGAAAAGTTTCAGGGAGAGAAGAGATAAACTAATTGATCCTCTGTGTATTTAGTTGAATGTCTTAGAGTTCAGGTGTTACCCAAGTCTCTGAACTGCAGAGAGCTGACCGTGTGAGGTGAGGGTTTTGTGTTTCCATGGCCATTCTGAGCTCTGTGGGGTGCTGTGCCAGCCCTGCCCTGGCTGCTGTTGGTCAGCTTCTGGCCATTTAGGCCAGGCCTTTTTCTGTCCCTGCAAGACTGAAACTTAAATTCTAGCCTTGATTTTAGTAAGAAGATGGTAATTGGTCACATGTAACATTCATGTCTAGGAATGTCTCTCCAGAATATCTGGCATAAAGAGATTTTAACTTCTTCACAAAGTTCTGGACTTTCAGGCCACTGTCACCTGGAGGGATGTAGGCTCAGATAAGCTTTGAATGTGTAAACCTTGTCTTTTGTTTGTTTTGATATTGGCTACTTTAGTGCCTGAACTGTAAAAGAACTTAGCCAAACCAGTAAGTATAATTATGAATTTTCACACTGATGAAGTAAAAGGAAACACAGTTTTATAAATGTATTGAATTGAACAATATTTTTCTTGGATTTGGAGGCTTTTTAAAATCCAAGGTGTAATCTAGCAGTAGCTAATTCAACAATAGATAATGACATTCCTTAGGAAGGAAGAGGATGCAACTTGGTTCTGACCATGGTGTGTTCACATTTCTCTCACCTGGAAAAATTTCTTTACACAGAAATACATAGTGCAGAGTTCCTCTTTTATCTTTTAAAAATCCAGCTGCTATGCTCTAAGAGAATACTCTCTAACCAGGTTTGGCATAAGGGATTGTTTGCCTTGTCACTGGGTTCTGGGCTAAAGTTCCTGATCATAGGTAGCAGTTGAATTGAATACAGTTCTTATGGGACGTGCCCACTTTTTCACACTATTATGTTGTTTCATTCTTGCTTTGTCCCATTTTTAATTTCAATTTAAGTTGGAAAAGAACTTAGCAAGGATGTAACCTTTAAAAAAAATTTACTATCACAAAGGAACTGAGAGTCTCTTTGGACTTTTCTTTAGTGCATGATTATGGTCTTAATGCTCTGAGATTGAGCTCTGCATCCTTCCTGTGAGAGAACAGCCCAATGGTTATGGCACTGCCAGACTGGCTGCAGTGCTGCAGCTGTTGTGCAAACCCCACTTTGTGTTCAGCAAATGGGGACGGGTACTTGGCAGAATGTTTGCAGAGCACTGGTTAAACTTCCCCTGGTGAGCTTTAGTTTGAGTGCTTGGCAGGAAAAAAGGAGCAGTTTCCAACACTGAATGTACTTTCTGAGGATGAACTATGTTTATGCTGAGGTGAGAACCCAGGCTCAAACAGTGACTGTTCCTTGACAATGATGCATTTCTCTTGTGAGGTTCCCTTGCTTGTGTTATCTATGATCTGCCCCATTCTTATGGAACATAGAAATGGAAAAACTGAGTCCTGAAACAGAGAATTTTGATGAAAACTAGAACCTGAGTTGCTGAAGGGGAGTATGCTGGAGTATGTGTTCTTACAAACACCTTAAGAATGATACTGCCTCTCTCCCCCACACATCATTCTATTTTACTTACCTTGGTTTCAGATTGTAGACAATTCTGACTGTATCCTCCCTCTTTATATTTATATAAATGATTATTCAAGTGAAATGAGGCTGGGAATCAGCTTGCTGTATTTCCCCCCTGGAATCAGGGAGTTCCTACATGATTTTTACAAAGCTACATACAGGATACTGGTGACACAGCTCCATAATAAAAGCCCAGTTTTAACAGTCCTCATGAATAAATATAATATCAATCCTCAGAGCTAAGATAAAGAATAGATGAGTTTAGGTAAAAAAAAAAATGGTTTGCTGACACTTTTACATGCTTTCTTCAGCCTTTAAATTAAGGGGAAGATTAATTAAGAGCTGTCCCCAAGAGTTTCTTCAGTAGGATGCTGAGTGGCAGTTGAAGGTGTTAAAACCAGCAGCAGCACCTGTTGAAAACAGCAACTTTAATTTGGTTTTTTGTAACTAAAGAGGTTTTACTCTACACCTGGAAAAGTGCCAATGGGTTATGTAGAGCAAACCGTAGGGATCAGTCCTGGTACACATTGCAGGCTGGAGAAGGTTTGTTCAGTGGGCATGGGGGCTGTAGTAACTGCAGAGGAAACACTAACTCTGGGAACTGTACTCTGTGTGCATCCTCTTCTCAGTCCTGGCCAGTGCAGCAATCACAGAAAGTACCATTACCTCCTGTACAAAGAGATTGTTCCTCCTGCAGGGCATCACCAGCTCTGCTGTGGGACAGTTTTCTGAACTACTCTGTGACCTTTTTTAGGCTGATGTCATTACTGTGTGTTTGACCTTACATCAGTATAGGAAATCACCCTTGTCTTGCTCCACTCTTGTTTCACTGCATGTTTCATTCATTTGGGCAATTTCAATAAAAGGTTTTTCTTGCATGAAAATATTTTAATTTCTTAATGTACATCTCATAAAAGTAAATATCAATGTTGACAAACATACAATTTTATTATGGCTGGAGAAGATGCAGCCATGAAAAACAAACTGTTTTCCTGGGGACTGAAGGAACAGGGATACAGGACACGCATACAAATATTTTTCCAAGTCTTTTGGCAGCTGGTAGGGTAGGAGGATTTTTAAGTTCTGTAGTGTTCTTTGACTCATCATTTATTTCAAGCTTCTTTGTATCCCTTGTTTCCTTTCAGACATTTCATTAGTATTCATCTATATTCAGTAGGATCTGGGCTGTAATAACTGGTGGCCTGCTTGCTGTCTGAGTAATCCCACCTCTCTTGTTAGCAAGGAATAAATGAACCTTCAAGGCAGGTCATATATCCCAAAGCAGCTTTCAGAAAAAGAAACCCAAAATATGCTTTGAGTTTAATTAATTCCTTTCAAGCAGTAGTTTTGTGGGTTTTTTTCTTTTTTTTCTTTTTTTTTTTCTTGTAGATGGCATCAGATCATCTCATTGAACGTGCTGGTTTAGGATTAGAATAGTGTTTTGTCTTAATCTTACATAATCAAAGCATTGGAAAGGGCTACATGTATATGTGTGTGTACATATATGTATATATGCAAACTTCCAAATGCTTGTAACTTTCAAAGATACTCTCTGAAGACTCAGAAATGCAGGACTAGTTTTGAACTATTACTTTGTTGTCATTTTGGGCTGGATTCTCCAGTGATAGTCCACCAGATCATTTAGTTGACACCAGTGGGTCTGTACTAGTTTAAAACAGCTGAAGACTGTCTGGTAGTTCTCACTTTTTTGTATTAACAGTGATACCAATAAAACCCAAGCTCACTTCTAGCATGTTTGTATCTAAAATTCCCCAGGTTTTTTTTCTGATGTTGGTGCTATGGAAGTCGTTAAGAAACAAATTAAGCAGCCAAAAAACTGCTGACTGACTGATTTACGCATTCTCATCTAAGTTTTTCTTGACCAATGATTCTAGGTTCCTAAAGCAAAAGCCACTTGCCAATGTTTGGTTCTTTTGTGGGGATGAGGGTGGCAGTAAGGATATACTGTCTAGGCAGGGAAGGAATTTCTAGATGGATAAGATCTTATCATATTTTTTTTTGTAAAAATGGATGCAATTGCATGGTCTGAGAAAAATATATGGGACACTTCAGGTTTATTCAGAAAGAAATTTATATGTGAACTTTTCTGTGTCTGCCACAGAAATGCCAGCTTTGTAAACCAGCAGAGCCAGCAGAATTTTGTGCTTGTTTGCACTCATCCCTCATTTTTCTCACAGAAGGGTAATTTCCCAAGCGGACAGTGTCCTTTAAGATGAGTGGTATAAGGGTATGAAAGTATCCATCTAGAAACTTTAGCTGGGAAATCATTCTGCTTTACTTTTTTCTTGATTATGATCTGATATAGGATAACCTGCCCAACCATGCTGGCTCATTTGGAAGTGTTATGAAGGAGTGTGTGTATGTGTGTAATCTGTGAAATAATGTAGATGAAAAGGCACCTTTAGGTGGCTGACACAGATGCTCTGAAAGTGCCACTACTTCATCCAATATCCTATGAGGGACATAAAGTGAGCTTGTTTTCAGAATGTGTCTTTAGTGTAATGATTAATTTTATATTCAGACATGCTGCCTTCCTGTTGGGCTGTGGAAAAAAAAACTGTCTGCAGAGAAAAGCTTTTAAGTAATTATGTGGAAACAGACATGACACATTTGTATCCCAACCTTAAATCTTGTTTATTTAGAACTGGCCAGAAACAGAGGGGCATTTTTGAACAAAAAAGCTTGAATTACTAGAAACTATTAAAAAACAATAGAACTGAAGTCCTTAGCAGCACTGCTGACCATGTATTCAATCAGGATGAAATCACACTATTTGCAAGTATTTGTGCTCTGCCGGTTCCAGCACTTGACAGCAGTGGGAAGAAGGGGACAGTTGTTTTCAAACACTTTAACCTGTAGCCCCTGCAACAAGGGAGAGATCTCTAAAGATATTATCTCTCTTTGAGGGAGATCTCTAAGACATTAGTGACATATTATGATTAAATAATATCGTTAACTGCATTATTTTATAGGATTTTGTTCGTAACTTTCAAAGTGTTTTTATTTAAAGTTTTTCATGTTGCTAATGAATTTGAAAAGAATACAGTGAAAAGTGCCATGTAATTTTGGTTTATTTTCCTTTAATCTTATTAAAAAATTAAACAGGAATTCACAAGAGCAGGAATAGCTAAATTGTGCCAGAAATTGTTTATTTTATGGGATTCCTGCTTTAGAATTTTCAGTGAGCCATGTCTCAGGGCAGAGTACTTGTATGGGAAAGTCTTGGTCCTTCATGTACATGGGTTTTGCTAAATAATGCAGCTCTGAAGGCCAACCTTTCAGCAGCTCCGTGTCTACCTAGACTGCTTTCAAAAATAAGGAAATTGAAAATTGCTTTGTTCTGGTTTTGCTTCCAGAGCAAAACTGTGATCTGTTGTCTGGCTGTACCTCATTAAACTGCTGTTCCGTTTTCCCCTGGAGAAAGATTTATGTCTGTAGTGTGTGAAACGATCCTTGGTTATTATACAGCAATTTAACAAAGGTTTCTAACTGTTACCTCTAGTTTACCCTCAGAGAAACTAACACGCAGTGCTTTATTTGCTCAGTTGCAGTATTTACTGGGTGCTTTTCTATTTTTTCTTTTCTTTAAAAGTTTTCTTGCTTCCTGCATATAAAAAATACTGGATTTGATAACGGAAAAAAACTGTCTCTGGACAGAGCTGGAGGAACTCATCTCTTATTTCAAACTGTATGTGCCACATACAGAGTTTTCAAATTCATGGCGAGATAGTGGCCATCGATGTGGAGGAAGATTTATTTAATGCAATATTGTTGCCATTTTCTTCAATACTGCAAATCTATCATTCCTAAACTCTTTTGTAGTGTCTACCTGAAGTTTTATGGAAAATTATGTGGAGATTCCTGTTGCTGTAGCTATATTTTAATGATCCTGTTTCTACTGCCCCTTATTCAAGTATCCAGTAAGAGAAAATATAGATTGACATTTTTATAGTTAGAGAGATAATGGTTTAAATAAGGGCCAAAGTCAAATAGCTGAGATTAATTAGAAAGTAAAAACAATGACTCTGCTATGCCTGTATGTTCTCCTTCTGTTGCATATATAGTAGGTGGCAAATTTTCATCATTTTTCATTCTTGAAGAAAAGTTCCATATTATAATTATCATGCTCAAATTTCTGAGTGCTTTTAGCAACAGCTATGCCCCATACACTGAAATTACAGGATGAAGAAAAGAACCTGTAATTTCTAATCACTTACTTTAAAATAGCTGAATATTTTTTATGTGTAGACTTTAAGCTCTTTAACATTTTAAGTGTTTATTCACATTTTTCTTGACTTCTCCCTTCCTTGCTCCAGAAATGGAACAATGATATGCTGAAGAGAACAGACTAGAATTGCACAATTTTGACATTTTAAAAAGTAATTCTCTGTCTACTGTGTGTATTTTTTGTACTTTTCCTAAAGGACAATAGAATGTTATGACTGTAGAGAATAAAACCCCAAACAAGTGATTCTTCTTCAGTAATTCAGGTGACGGTCACCCAGAGTTCTCTCTTGCATTTTGAATAACTAAACAACTCACAGAATAACTCAGATTGGAAAGAACCTCAGGGTTTAAAGTAATGTTGGTCTTGAATGAGAAAAAGGTGTCTCAGAACTGATTTGAGAGGCTGCTGCTGTTTTCACTTGTTTTCTATTCATGCTATGTAACAAGCCCTTACCTCAGATCTGTGGATTTTAACATACAGCCCTTTAAAACAAAGCTCAGGTGTAAATTGCACAAAGGAATGCAAAGAAACAGGTGGGCAGGCAGGTGCTTCCCTACTATAAATTTTTCCAGAGATGGGTGATTCACTTGTGCTTCTCTCTGTGCCAGTAATGGATGCTATCTGTAATTCCAGGCTGACAGAGGGCCACCTGCCTTATGCTGCAGTGCTCTCTGTAATGTATTGTACAAATACATCCACTTCTTGCAGCAAAATTTCAATCCCCTTGCTCTAGGGTTTACTATTTCAAACCAAAGATGTGCAGGGTTTAGGACATATGTATGTTTATAAATGAATCCATTAGCAGTGCTACACAGCCAATGACCTAAATTCAGGTCAGATTGTGACCCTGACCCTGTGCTGTGTAATTTATCTCAGGAATTCATTAAATTTAATAGGAAAAGTTTAAGACAATATGGAGATGTACATGGTACAATTACTGTTTATAATTAATTGATATGGTACTTTAAAGTGTTTTCTATATTTAAAAAAATATTAATTGAAGCTACAGCTTGAATGGGTGTGTTATCAAAGGTGATTTGCAAATAGTCACAGCTTAGAAGCACTTTTTTTTGCCAGAACTGAGAGAAGAATTTGGGCTTCCAGGTTTGACCACACCTTTCCCAGTTAACTTAAAGAGCTGTGGCTGTTAACAGCTGCACTGGGGAGCACTTGCCCCACAGCAGATTTGCCATAGACTGGAGGAAGTGAAGAAAACATGCTTAGAAACCAAAAAAAACCTCTTAAAGGTCACATGGATGCATTGTCTTCTTCCATCAACTCCCTCATGTCCCAAACGTAATGAATTTGTGCTTTTGAAAGAGAAAATAAAAGGTATTTTTAACAGTTTTTTACTCAGGCAACAGTACACAAATCCAAGCCATGGTCAGCCAGTTTCTCCATGAGAATGCTGTAGGAAACAGTGTCCAAGGTGCTGTTCAGGTCTGGGTAGAGGATTTTGCAGCTCCTGCTGTCTGTTCCCTTGCTGGGTATGCTGGTGTAGAAGATTCCACTGGGATCCTGCTGCCTCTTCTGTCTTTGCCACCCCATGGATCTCCAGCCCTGGCTCCAGTGAAATGGCAAACTGAGGGACCTCACTTGCACATCATCCCTCAAACACTGCTGCCCCAGGCTTATCTCTGGTGAGCCTGGTTTCATCCCTTCCCCATTCAAATGTAGTTTAAAGTTGATTTCTGCTAAGTCCTGTGCAAAGCTCCTTTTCCCCTCTGGAGTCAGGTGTACCCAGTTTGTTTTCCTGTAAACAGACCCATGTTCACAAACCCCAAAATTCTGCTGGTGACACCAGGACCAGAGCAGACATTGATCTGCTGGCTCTTCCTGTTTCTTCCCTCATCGTTCCCTGCAACTAGAAGGAGAGATGATGATACTTTATTTCCAAAGGTGTTCTGAGGCCTTAATTTCTGATATATGAATAGTGCTTTTTGATTTTCCTTTGAAAGGATTTTACAGTTCTGTGTGAACAGAAGTGAAGAACAGAGAGTGAAGTTTGAGAAGTTCCTTGTGATTCTGACAGTCACCCTCCTACTGAGGACTCAGCCAAGCCCAGCACAGAGCACTGTTACTTAAACTGTTAAAACTCTATTCATTGTCACATTTAGTGAATCACAATTTTGCTTTATGCTTCTTTCTGCAGGAGCACTGGCATAATTTGAAGCAGCAACTACTTTAATGGGATGTAATGAGCAATTAATGAGCAAAATAATATCTGTGGTGTACATGGTAACAGCTTGTCACTTCTCCTTTGTTCTTGTTCTCATCATCTTCATCAGCATCTGACCTATAATCGGAGTTTTTCATGCTTATCCACAGTACTATTATTTTAGGCAAGGCCTCGTTGTCCCTTTCAGCACAGAGAAATTGATTGTGTGAAGAACTACATGAAAAGAGAATAATATGCTTTCTTGACAGAACCAGTCTCCCTTGCTTTCCACCAGTGTGGATAACAATGACTTCCTCAACCAAATTTTCGTCTCCTTTTCCCCAGAGGAATGTTGTTTATAAATGTTTTCCTTCAAGCTGCAACGTGTCCTGAATTTTGCAGTGGGATTTGCAAATGCGTAGTCCTGGACCTTTTCCAAGTCCTGTTGACTTTTAGGGTCTTTACTGGTCCCATGTTCCAGACACTTTTGGGCTCCCTTCTCCTCGAGAGCTCTGCCCATGCAGTTATCTCCAGGAGCAGGAGCTCCAGCTCCACTCCTTGGCTTTGTGTGGCAGCTGCTTGCTCCACGCTGGGCTGGGCAAAGGGAAAGGTATTTGCCTGTTTTTATATTGATCAAGGGTCAGGATAGTCTTTTCCATCACCAGATAACTCTGAAGAGGAAAAAATACAAGCTGGGAAGAAATTATTCAGATGTAACTTTGTTTGAATAATTCAAGATTCTCAGAGCTATTTATTCTCATTCCCCAAATGATGTTTGTCTTGAGAGCTCAGGGGAATTGGCTGTCTTCTCTGTAGCCTCAAGGTGTATTAAGGATGGTATGCAAGAGCAGTAACTGCACTGGAAATCAGGAGGCAATAAAGCACAACTTTTTCTAGAATAATTTAAAAAAAATTAAATTTCTACAACATCATAAGTTTGTTTTTAAGAAGAGGAAACAATTCAGTCATGAACCTTAGCATTCCCTGAGAATTCCCCTTTAGTAAAGATGTAGAAGTTAGTTCATTGTAAGTACATACACACTATTTCTGTACTCCAGGGCAATAATAGTGAAAACTATTTTGTAGGCTTCCTGGGGAGGAAGCCATACAGTGATATATAAATACACCTTTTCCATAGTGATGATTGATGATACAGTGCGCAGATATTAATAATACCAGGCCAGTATGATACTAATAGAGTTGTAATTTATCTATAACACAGAGAAAAAACTGTTAAAAAGATAAACTCAGGCAGATGCCAGCATGTAGCATAGAGGTGAGGAAAAGCAGGGTCAAAGTGCTTACATAATAATAAAAGTGCCCCTTCTGAGTGCATCTTCATGGGGTTGCTTACATGTGTAGGGAAGCAGTTTTATAAGGTTTTGGACAGATGGATGGTGAAGGTTGAGACAAACCTGGAACCAGCTGCACAGAAAAGACCAGTCTGTAGCTTTTAAAAACTTGAGAACCTTGCAGGCTGTGCACTGAACAACACAGACACACAGGTGGGAGCAAAACCGTCAGTCCTTTCTCCAAAGGAAAGTTCTCTGCTGTTTGTATGTTTACATTTTTGTTGTTCTCATTGGCACTCTGTGGCTTTGCTTACTGGAGTTTAGCTGGTTGTTTGTCAGGAGAGTTGGAAACTTTTCAGCCTGAAAAATTAATATCCTTTGGGACAGGACTTGGCCAGTCTTGTGTTTGCTTTTCGAGCATGATGGAAGAACACTGAAAAGATAGTTGAGGGAGGAGCAGAAGGCCATGAAGATTTGCAAAAACTGATTTTAAACTCAAGGAGCCCGTTTGTGTTAAGTATTGCTCTCACAGAATACATAGGCAATTTGAACTAAAGATAAACTCAAATTTTGGTGTCCTGGTACTCAAAAATTCTAAGTCTTTGAAACATTGCTCATATGTCTCTTCAAAACACTGAAGTTTAATTTTACTGTTTGTTTCAAGCTTTTTGTGTTTACAATACTCTTTTTTTAACCTTCTTCTGATAAAATTATAGAAAAAAAACTGCAGTGAAAGAAGCCTGTGTGAAGACAGAGTCTGTGTTCCCTAATTCACAATAAATGCCCATCTTCCCATACATTAAGAGATTGCAGGAAGAGATTTGTGGCAGTTCAAGCTGTGCTGCCTCCTCTGATTTGCCTGCCCCCATTCTTCATTTTGGAGTACCGTGAAAAACTCTGGTGTTCTTCCTCACAGGAGCAGGCATATCTTATTTGAGCCAATCTGTTTTCAGTAAAATCCTCTTTCAGTTCTGAAAAAATGCTCCCACTGCATTGATCTATGAAGCTGAGTTGCTGATTTGATAAACTGTGATGAAAAAGTAATTTGTCTCTCTGAAATAAAGGTTAACTGTCTGCCAGATTTCAATGTTTAAAACAACTGTTCTCTGCCTACAAAAAAATGAGTTAGAGGAAGATTGAAACCTGTTGAAAGCATCTTTTCCTCTCATTAATCATAATGCTTAATAGGTTTGGCTAAATGTGAGTTGCTTCTTTCCTGGATGAGTGTATAGAGTCAAACCAAGAGGGACCTCCTGTTGGTAACTGCCCAAAAATGTCAGAGGTGATATTTCCTGTGCAAGTGTCCGTGGATTGGGTGTGCATCCCTACTGCTTTGCATCCTGCTTTGCTGGGGGAAGCTGGGAGGCACACGGAATCCTCTGTGGCCCTGAGCAGGTCTTGCCCACCTGATGCCAGCCAGGTCATGCAGACAGCCCAGCTCAGCTTCCCTAAGCCGTGGAGCAGCAGCAGCATCTGTGCTGTTCCATTAATTACCCTGGAAATATGTGCCCTGCCCAGGTCAAACGTCCCCAAGGAACAATTTATTGACTTCCCCTCAGGTATTGTGTTATGTCCTAGACCTATTCTTGAAACTAATAGTTCTTGAAGTCATTCAGCACTTGATCCATTGCTTGTTTTCATGCAGGGAAAATATGTTTACAATTTGGTTAGGGAATAGTTTTGGCAGATTGTTTATTTTCCTGATAAACACAGGTAAATAACTATTTTTAAAATAAGATTCCCTCACAAAGGGAATATTTGGAAGTGTGCCAATAAGAAAAAAGTTAATTTTTTTTTTTGGGTTTGCACATAGAATGTTAAATTGTACTCCTACTGCAATAAATAATATTTTTTAAGTTCAGTTCTTGAATAATGTCTGGTAGCGTCAGTATATTTGTCATTTGTAATATCCTGCATGTCACAGACATTAGTGTTTGTTTCATCTAAAGACAATTTGTGAGAGATTTTGAACACTTTTATTTTTTAGCAGGAATAAATGCTGACATTTAAAAACCCATTTCAGCACAGATCATGGATACACAAGCTAAAGGTCATATTGGTCAACACAGACAACTTTTGATTCATTAGAAACTTGAAGATGAACTAATGACCACGAGTATTTGTTGTGTGATCAATTAATTTCTCAGTGATAACATGAAAGAAAATCTTTATGCCACAAGGAGTTTTGTCAAGTAGCTTGGAAAGGCTGCTTGATAGATGGAGCCTTCAGGGAAGAACCTAACAGGAATCAATTGTTGTCCTGGCTATAACTTAGCATGAGTTCCTAATTAGCAACTCAACTCATCATTAATTCTCAGCAGCCCATCTGCCTTTGCTTTGTGCTCAATGTGGTACCTACTTTTCACTCTAACCACCTACAAAAATTTGAGCTGTGTATTTAATATTCAAAATACTTGTCCCAGTGATAATAACTTTAGGTTTTTGTTACAGAAACATGTATTTGTCAGCTAGAACTAAACAGATTTGAGATGGGGAAGCAAAAAGGGTTGTTTACACTTCAACAAAGAATTATTGTGTTGTTAGCAAGGCACCATTTGCTTTCTGTCATAGCTGCTCCCAGGCTAGCACCAGATCCCCCCCAGCTGACTGAAGGGGAAGAAGCCTATACCCTGTCTGGCCATTCCACAGGAAGGACAGAAACACCTGATGCATTTTAATACCATCCATCTCTTTGTGAACAACACTAGAAATGAGTGGTGCTTTTCTGACATTTTGGTTCCGTGTTAATGTCCAGAAACAATTTGGGATTCACGATAAGCAAGAACATCTGGTCAGCTAGACTGGAAATATAAAAAATAAATGAAGAAAAAGAGCTGACGATAAAGATTGTGCAAATTTGAGAACTTCAGCATGTTGTTGTTTGGGCATTATTACTTTTTTGAAAGAGTGTGAACTGTGCAACAGGACTTTGGTTTTTCCTCTTTTAGACAATTCTTTTGCCTTAGGACTCAGCTGCTTCAGTCTTTTTAGTTTATCAAATAGATACCAAGGGAAATTTTGCTTTTGTCAATAATAACTGAGATCAGAGTTCCCAGATAATGTAAATCCTCTCTTTATTTTGAGCTTGGCTTTGAAACTTTACCTAATCCTTACATTTCCCATTATCATCTCTTTATTAGCAGCCATTTATTTTAAAATAAAATCTTCCTTTTCATAACAAAATGCCAAAAATCTCTGGAAAACTTGAAATACTTTAAATCCTTTTTTTTTTTTAATCAGTGACTTTGTTGCAGCTATCATGAATGATGAACTTGATTTACTTGAAAGTGCTGACAGGAACTGTTGCAGGGAGTAGAGAGGAGAAAAATGTTTTTCAGCTTCTCTACAAAAGGTTTGATTTCAGTTTAGCAAGTGTGGGGACAAATGCGAGGCAGAGCTTGTAGCAGTGCCAGAACAAGTCTCACCTGCCCTGTGAGTGGCTGGTGCTCACTCTGGAGTCCCAAACCTTGGGAATTTGGCTTTGGAATTACAGTGGGACTGCTTGGGGTACCCACCATGGGAACAAATCAGGGCCAGGCATGCTCAGCACAGTTCCTTTGGGAGACAAGGATAATCCCTCAGCATGAGATGATGCCAGATTTAGCTGGAGCAGGTGACAGGATAATTTAGTAAATATTTTATATCTTCTTGTCAGTTGGGAGGGTGAGCAGGGACATTTTGGACAATATCTTGTTATTTTGAGAAATAGAACTCTGAAGTTTATGAGTCACAGGTAATGTTTTGTTATTTTTTGCTTAAATGGCCACAGTTATAGAAGGTTTCATGCAGAAAGTTTGTCTTGCTCCTCATTCTTTGTCCATAATGCTGGAAATACCTGGAGAGGCAACATATTCCCTGGAGAGAGTGTATCTGAGAAGAAAAAATCTTCAGGCTGCCATTGATGGTTCAGCATTTGACTGAGCTCTGGGAGAGAGGATTGATTCCCACCCCCTGTCAGCCGTGAGCAGCACGCACAGTGGAACCCAACCAAGGCCCCAGATGCTCATGCTGCACTGTGGTGTAAATCAAAACTAGCTCAGCTGAAGACAGTGTGAGTCATGCCATGAAAAGGAGATATTATCTTATTTGAACATATTATGTCTGTGAAACATTCATTCCATGCTGACAGTTCACCAGCAGAGATACTCTTGTCCCATTTATTTGCTAAGATTTTTTCTTTCATGCCCTGAATTTACAAAGGGTGCCAATATACTTGCACAAAAGGTTCATCATTATCTCCTTTTCTATCCATTTCATTAAATGAAGTGGGAGATCTACAGCAATAATCAAACCCTCCCACTTTGTCGTGTTGGTGTTCTTACCAGGTATGTTAAAAAAAAATCAATAACTTTATTTAGGAAAAAGAGCAAGGTCTCACACTGATATTTTAATAAGGAGTTCACTTAAGAGGAATTTGGTTTAAATTGTCTTTGTGTACATTTTCTGTATTGATGCTAAAAAGACACCATATATACAAATTTTAATTTTATGTTCAGACATTCCTTTACAAAGCAGTTAAGATTTTAAAGAGGAATAAAAGTGATGCTGTGTCACCTCTTTATTACCTGGCCTCTTGAGCCTGTGTGCAATAGGGAGTAATTTTGTTTCTGGCTCTAAACTGGCTGGGCTGGCAATCTCCAGAAATGTGGTATCATGTTCTTAGTAGCTAGCCCTACTTTTGAATTCCTCTTTTCTTTTTTTCTAGGAGTTTCCTCTTTTGCTTTTTCTGATGACCACGGATTTCCACAGCACTGTTTGTAACTTGAGCAGTAGATTTTGTAATAACAGTCCCCACCCTCAGGTACAGACTTTATAACTATTACCCCATCTGTGTGACTGTGCTGTTAAAATTACAGCTTGTAAAACACCCACTATGGCCAAAAAGAGTCCAGTAAGCATTCTGGAAGTCAAGATGACTTTCCAGTTACAATTACATGTTGTGTAAATTGAATACAGACTCAGGAGACATTTTGATATTTGCAGTCCCATAATGCAGCACATTTGAGAGCAGTGTATTGAAACCGAGTCTGCAGCCAGCTTTGCAGATGCCAGTTTTGTGCAGATAAAGAAATGAAAACACCTTCAGTGAGGACTGACCTATATTGCTGCTCTAAGCTAAGTGCTCACTGAAGAAAAAACTGTGGGATGGCTGTTCAGCACCTGAAAGACCTCAGGAAAGAATTTATACACTTTATACAGGTCCCAGATGCACAGGGATGCTGACGAGACCTCTCAGGCTCACATTGTCTGCAGGAAATCCAGGCAGAGTGCTACAATATTGTCCTGTGTTGGGAGCTGAAATAAGAACAAACCAGGTGGATGTAGACCTAGTCTGGAAGCCATAATACAGGTTCTGTAGATTCAAAGAGTTCCCCAAATCCCTGTAGCTTGGCAGGAGCAATGTGTGGAATATTGGCAGTGGGAATAGCAGCTTTAAAACAGCTGTTGCACAAGTTGCAGGGATACATGACCTATTTCTTTCATGCTCTCTAGTTTATTTGAAGATCAAATTTCTGCTTTTCTAATTTACTTTGCTTTCAGTCTGTGCACCTAATTTTGTTTTGTTTGATTTTTTTTGTTGTTTTTAGCAGCAAAATAATCAAAATATTCTTTTAAATGAAAGACAGTTATAGAAAAAAAGGTGTGGACAAAGAACCAAGATTTAGGGCAAATAAATGCAGCTGTGTTAGTGTATAAATATATGAGTATCTTTTAATTTAGTGTGATGGTACTGTTGCTGCTGTGATCAAGATTTAGAAGTACTTCTTGGTAGGAATATTTTGTTTCGCAGAAGAAGCTGACAGCATCCAATTCAGAAAGTTGTAATTGGCCTTCCAGTATAAAATTCCAATTTCCTCCACCCCCTCCTCAGTATAGCACAAGATTATATGTTTTTATGCGCCTGCCAAGCTGAAATCTCAAGGAATAGATTTACATGGAGCATTAACTGCAATATGTAGCTAGGAAGCTGTGCAATAAAAGAAAGATATGCTGAAATTCCTGAAAATTATAGACCTAATCCACTTCCTGGGTGGCTCCAGGGAGTTCAGTTATGAAGGACAGCTTCATTTACCAAAGAATAGATGAGATCAAATGTATCTCTTGTAATTAATGAGGAGAAAAACCCTGAAGGTTCAACTGAAAGAAGGCAAAATTGCAGACAGTAGAGTGAGGAATGCAGGATTTTATCTGTAGGCTGGAACAACTAATTAGCTTTTATTTTTCATAGAATATAGGACTTTGATATTGCAGGGAAGTCCTGAAGTGGTAGCTGGCCATTGATACAAGAGAGGATTTGGTTTGTTGCTACTGAGTCATGAAATGTTTAGTTATTGGTACTGGAATTGCTGAGAGCTAAACTCAAGGAATGAGATGTGTCCTGAGGTGAATCCAGGCTGCAGTGAGCAGCTCCAGCTGGGAGGCACCAGGGAAAGCACTGAGCTGTGGCAGTCTTCAAGGGAGCTTTGGAAGGTTCCCACCTCCCCTGAGCTGTTCTCAGCCCTTCAGAATGGCAGGCTGTGTACCCTGGGACAATTCTCCATCCCAAAGTTCCGGTGTGTCCATGCTCCCTCTTGGAGATGGCCACCAAGGAACTTCAAACAAGAAAGGAGACTCTCAACCTTTCTGGCATTGATAGCTCCAGGTGTAAAAGAATGGAAGCAATTATAAACCATGCAGTAAAGAATGCACTGGAACAGAGCTTTGATTCTAATTGTGCAAGGGATTATCAAATATAATGGAACTTTAATGTGTTTTTTTGACATTTTGAATGCGTGTACATTTAGAAATATTATTTTATTTCAGTAATATTTGTTGAGATGCAGTGACTTTCTGGAAAAGACAAATACATATGAAAGTGAGTAACAGTTGTTATTCTTTCTGTTGGCTGTTCTTTCAGCAAAATTTTACTATATCCTATTTAAGGGTCATTGGAAAGTCCACTTATACCACTACAGGTATTTGCATCTTCATCTTCAAGAAGAGCTTAATTTTTTTGTGATTTATCCTGGTGGAGAGACTGGCAGCTTAGTTCCATACTTTCAATTTGTAATGATTTTTTTTCAGATTTTAGAAGTGGTCAGTAGGTTATTTATCTATCAGTCTGTTATTAATGGAATGCACGGGATGTTGCACAGCTGGACAGTTTGCACAAGCAGTTGCCAGAGCACACCAGTGATATTTTCTGCTTTGTTTGGAAGCAGTGTCATTAGTCTTTGGGTGAGAGACCATTCCAAAGATATTTAGTTAGGCTGAAATCTTCAAAACTGAGGTTAATTGTGGTTTTGTGGCAATTTTCAGCTGAAGTTCTGGGGTGACATGTTATTGTTTCTTTGAGGCTTTAAAACTTGAACTTATAGTAAAGAAAAATAAATTCAGCAAAATATGACTTAAATCTGTATGTGTTACCTGAAGAAGTCAAAATTGTTATAATCATATTTCATCAAGTGTAACTTAACATTTTAATAGGTAATGCCTAGGGCTGATCTGTCAATGAATTTTTAAAATTTTGAAATGAATGCTCAAAATAAGAAAATATGCAATTTAAACACACGATTTACTGATTCATTCCTAGAAGACAGGGACTTTCTAATTGTGCCAGAGAAGTATTTCCCTTAAAACGGGCTCTTCTATATTTTGAAGTAGGTGGTTTTGATATCAAAGACTGAAAAAAGCTCCCCATAATTTCCTTTTCCCTTGGGGCAGAGTAAAGACGGCCCTTTGCTTGAAGTCTGTCTAGCATAATTTTAGGCTGAATCATTGCAAATTCTCCAAAATATAATTAATTATATTACACTGACGTTATCCAACAAGTCCTTCAAGTGTATAATCAACAGCAGTAATTTGACAAGTTTATCAATCACTTTACAAGACAAATTCTGATTAAATAAGAAAGGGACTTCATCTTTGCAATACAGCATAAATCATGTGTACTGCTTGCTAAGAGATAGGATCAATTTTATTTTCTACAGCTGTTCTACTGACAGGCATTGCTTAGAAAGCAGCACAGAATTCCTTGCAGTAAATCAAAAACTTGCTTTGAAGTTGTATCTCCACTGCCTGGGCCAGAGGAGATGGGAAGGCTCTGACTGGATGTGCTGGAGCAGCTCCAGCCCGGGGCTGGTGGGGTTCCAGAGGCAGCTCTGCCAGGGGAGCCCCTTGCTCGGGGAGCCGTGGGGTTGGTGAGGATCCTGCCCTGCACAGGGAGAGATTGTCCATGGACCATGAGCCAGAGTCCAGCCCCACATCCCGTGGCAGGGCATGCGTGTGTATATGGGCTTGTAGTTCACTGTGCATGTGGTTCACCTAACTAGGGCTTTATTAAACCCCAATTCAAATATTCAGTCTAGAGGGGTGCCCAGAATGTCTAAAGCTTCTTACCTCCTTCCTCCCTCCTTCAGGCCTTTCTTTCTCTTGGTTGTATTCATTGCCCCTTCTGTTTCTAATTTGGTGACTGAGTTCTTGTTGTGTATCCAATGGTGGTGTCCAACACTGAAACCTAATGGCTTTGTTTATAGGGGATTAGACTTAAAGAAAATTCAGTCCCTGACATGCTGGTAAATCCTTGTGTTTTTAGCAGCACAGCTGCAAAAGGTATTAAGAAGTTGCTTTGCATCTTCATCTACAAGAATGAAAATACGGAGCTGAGAGCCAATTTTTGTGCTCCAGTACATGCATAATGCTTCTAACAAAACCCAGTCTTCTAACGAAGACAAGTTGCAACTGCTTTATAGAGGGGACTAATCTGTGCTGGCCTCTGGCTTGCTTTTTAAAAGGGAGAGGCCCAAGGTGTTACAATTTATGTGCTGTAGATTATCAGCAGGGTGCATGAGGAACTTAATGTTTTTTAATATAAATTCTCATTTCTTTTAAATATACTCTCTTGGTTGTAGCTGCAATTTACTGAATATTTTTGAACACACTAATGTATTTTTATTAAAGAATAGAAAATAGCTTCCTGCTGTTTGTGCATTACTTTTGGTGGTTTAATTAATTGTCTAGACTAAAGGTATGCTGTAGTTAGTACAGATGTCTCCTGCAGCTAAAGGCATGAATTTCTTGAAGGGATTAAGTAGCTATGAATGCTGGAGAATGAATGGACTTTGGAAACCTCCCAAAAATGTATTGTGTAATGACTTTTGTCATGGTGAAAGCTGCAGTGGCTGGCATTCCAGGCAGAAAAATTAATCTCTTTCAACACAGCAAAACAATTCCTGAATACTTCTGTGGATGTTCCTCTTCAAGAGCAAACTTCTTGTAAATATTTGAGTTTTTCCTCCAGGTTTGAAGCCATAGTCACTCTACCAAAATCAGAGAACTATGGGTTTCACAGTTTACTTGGGTCACTAATGAAAATATTCTACTGATCCTAAGAACTGTGCATGTTGCTGTATGAACACAGTCGGGCTTGGACCTTGCTATGAGATTTGATCCATCCATAGGGTAGAAGGGTCCCATCACTGGAAAGTTTATGACTGAGTAAATAGAATCTAGGGATACAATAAACAGTGATAAAGGACAAAATATACTAATATTGTAAATATGGAAGAAAGAGGTATACAGAAATTAAAACTGTATTTGGGGGTTTAAGCTGGGAGACTGGCTGCAGTTAAATGAATCACTTGTTTCAATGTGCTGTTATATGAAACCAGTTAAAAATGTATTCCTCAGTACTGGTGAAAAGTGACAGTCTGGGGGAGAGCCTTTGTGACACTCTGAATTTTATGGTCCCTATAGATTGCTCTTTGATTTCCTGGCTCAGCTTGAACTCGACTGGTTTTGGGCAGTTATGACTCTTTGGCTGGGGCAGTGGGAGCGAGATCATCCCTCTGCTCCCTGACTTGGGCTTAGGGATGGGCCCTGCAGTGGGACAGGGCTCATGGGCTGCTGGCTCCAGGGCCTCTGGAAACACCAGGGATGCTCCAAGGTGCAGCTGGCTGAGCTGCCCTCCTGCAGTGCTGCTGCCTCCTGGCTTGCCTGGATTTTACAGACAAAGAATAAAGCTTTAAAAACTCCCCTGTACTCCCCCTGCTCCCTCCCTCCCCTCCCCATTTCAGGAAAACAAGCAGATCAAATATTAATAAGGAACCAATCCTTTCATAGTCATTAGATATTTCCAAACATATTTTTGACATTTTGAGCAATAAAGTTGTACTGAGTTGTAGTTACAGGTAGTGCTTCTTCTAACCTTCCAGAGCTGTTGTTCTGAATCTTGGATGAAGAGAGTCAGAGGTGCTCTTTTTCCCTTTTCTTAGGGGTGCATTTCTTAGCACACATGCTGCACTCTGCAGTGTCATCACTGACCTCTCCACCACCACTGACATGTTTTCCCAAGAATGATAAAAGGTTGTGTTTTTGCAGTCTCACTTTTGATTGCCAAATTGTGAAATTTGTTATAAATCCTGATGATGATTCATTATACTTTTGCTCAGAGGCGACAGTGACTATTAATGCATATTGAGTGAACACTGGGTGTGAGAAATTGCAGTGGCAGCATTAGTTGTTACAGTCATTAGTACCAATCTGATTGTGATTTTTTTTTTAAAGTTAATAAGTAATTCACATGCTCATGCAGGCTACTTTGGAAATCCAAGGTTTTATAAAGAGAAATGCACATCTTGAGGACTGGCCTTGAAAGTTTCTCTAATGGTTCTAAGTCCCTCTTGCCTTAGAGTTAATAGAAGAGAACAGAAATTAGTTCACTGGAATTCATCTCACCTGCTTTCTTGATTTCCATCAAAAACATGATTGTTTTACAAGGGCTTGGGGGTTGCTGTTATGACAACTGTGGCCAGTTCCTACATTTTCTTCTGAGCTTCCTGAGCCCCCCAACCTTCCCAGCTGGCTTTGGACCTTGTGCCACTGCAGGGGCCACTGTGGCTCACAGCAAGCTGGGCAGGAGCACCCCACTGGAACTGTCCAGGGCAGGAACACCCCCCAGGCTTGGTCTGTTCTGTTCCTGTTCTCTTTCCATGAGAGGGGGTTCATGGATAGACTTAGCAGATTATTTTCCAGGGCTGTAGAACTTGGTCTGGGACCATACATGGTCAGTAAACTTCAGAAGACTTTCCTGGAATAATTTCAATACAGTGTGCTTTTTTTAGAGGGAATTTTTTATACTGACTTTGGAACTTCTTCCAAGTTGTTCATGTGTGCAAATTATTTCTGTAGACATTTGCAGTCTTAAAAGCTACTTTCATGCTTCTCATCCTGTTTTGATATTTTCCATTGCCATTGACTTTAGGAATGTAAGACATGGAGGCTCAGAATGAAAGGATATCTTGAAAGAGCTGTCATTTTAATGAGAAACGCTACTGGTTGAAGGCAGTCTCAGGATTTTAATTGAATAATTCCATCGATTGTCATTTTTGTTTGAAGCAGGAATGTC